>NC_138770.1:103153781-103753781 GCF_965119305.1 Pelophylax lessonae | reverse complement strand
CCAATGGCCACAAATTTCCCAAAGGCCTCCGAGTCCACCAGTTGATATGGCAGTAGTTGGCGGGCTATCAGTTCCGAAAAGCCAGCAGTCAAGCATTGGGCAAGAGGGTTATCCGGCGTCATCCTTTTTTTTACGCTCCAACATTTGGGCCACGGAAGCCAGCCTTTGTCCAGAACAACGTGAGGACGGCATGATGGAAGGTGGAGTGGAGGACAATTGTGAGGAGAGAGGAGAAGGAGAAGAGGCTGTACGGTGAGAGCCTGGAGTGTGGATTTGTGGGTTCTGACGGCATTGCTCCCACTGGGCTCGGTGATGGGAGTCCAGGAGCCTTCTTAAGGCGGTCGTTCCTAGGTGAGTGTTGGGCTTACCGCGACTTATGCATCAGCAGCGGACTCATTAAAAAAAGCCCACGCTGTGGAGCCATGTGTCGGTGTCCTGGGAGCGCCAGATGTGACCGTACATGGTTGATGGCTCGCTCCTGATACATTAGCAGTCTGCTTTGTCCCTCCTGTGCAATGTAACTTCAGCCTGCTTCTCCTCCCTATCTACTGGTCTGTCTCTCCTTCTGAACTCCCCTCCTCTTCCTCTCTTGTGGCCACCCATGTGACATCCATAGACACGTCATCATCGACGTCACCCTCCCCACCACTAACATTAGAGATCTCGGAGTAGTAAGGGGAGAGGGAGGAGCCTGAAAATGGCGCCTGCAGCGAGTGGACGCTAACCACCAGAGAGCACTCATCCAGGGGAAGGTGAGCATGCAAGCCCGAGCGGCTGCGTGCTTTGATCCCGGACCTGACCGCCCTCAGTATTAGCCCCCACCAGCCCTAGCCCCAGTCCTGCCTAGCACCGGATACTGGACTTACCGAGGAGGCTCCAGAGGCTCAGAGGAAGATAGGAGTGGGAGCTGCAGGACACAGCGAGAGCCAGTGAAGCCTGCACCCGGTACGCTGAGCACGGTGGAAACCCCCCCCTTCCTCCCCTGCAGCGTGTCAGCCAGTCGGACAACGGTCAGACTTGGAGGAGGAAAAAACACAGGGGGAAAGGAGTTTGAAGGAGCTGCAGCAAGGGGGAGAGCCGGACATGTCCAACAAGACAGGAGGGTCTCGGTGATCGGAGGAGGCTGAGGAGGTGAGAGGGGTAAACCCCCCCACCATAAAGATTGAACTGTAACGTAATACTTTACAATGATTCATAGAGAGTGAAAAATAATAACTTCTCTATCTGCAATACCCCTATCATAATGTATGAGATGGATCTCTGCACTCTGGGAGAAAAAAAAAATGAACTGTGACTGTATCTGTACCTGTAATAAGAGTTGATAGCTTAGACTACGTTGCAGAAGATACTGGACTGGGGGGACATTTGTATAACCAATTCCCAGGATAAGGCTGTAAAATCCTACCACCAAAAAAAAAAAAAGTGCCCAGCTGGAGTGATGCAAACAAACAAGTTGCGAAGTTAGTTCCACTCAAAACCTCCCTGAAACTATTCACGGAACATACTGTATATATACACTGGGCATTTTATGCTGTGTGGGGGCAGCAAAGAAGAAGGTGGTTTCAAAATGAAAAATAAACCAGCTAAAGAGGGAGGTAACAAAACTACAAAAACAAGCGCAAGCCCTGGGTCGATTAAAATGTATATGACTTCCGACTCAATAGGAGACAATACAGTAGGGGAAAGACAGACAGCACCCAAAGCAAAACATGACCCGGAATTAAGCAAAAGAACACGGAACCAAAAAAAAACAAAGGACGAGGGGAGGAAATGAAGAATATAGGTCTTGGATGGGTACCCTGGGGTCTTGCTATACACTCAACCCCCATCCCCTGGGGAGGGGATTAGGGAGTATGGCGAGAAGGATCAGAGCTCCACCCTAGGGTAAGAGTTGATATGAGGTGGGAGGAAGTATATCAACTTAAAGGGCCCAGAGGGTTAGGGCCCAGTAACCCTTTTTTTCTTTCTGGGGGGAGGGAGGGACACCCCCTTTTCTCTATGGTTGGTGGGGAGGGGGGGGGGTGAGGTGGAAGGGGGAGGGGGGAGGGAGGGAAAGAGAAACGACAATCTAGTGTATACACTCCATTTTTTTTGTTGGATAAGGCTGATTTTTTTTCCTTTTTCCGTGGAAGAATGGAATATCCCCTCTAAATTCTGTAAATGACAGAAGTTAATTATGTAACGTATAACATTAGAGGTTTAAACGCCCCGGAGAAAAGACAGAAAATGTTGAAAGAAATTAATAACATGGGAGCTGACTTAGTTTTCCTACAGGAAACCCATATCCTACATTCTTCAAATATTAGGCTATATTCAAAAGAACACCCCATTTGGTACTATGCTGATTCCACAACAAAAAAATCAAAAGGGGTGGCTATTGGGATTGCCAGAGGGGCCCACTTTGTTTTGGAAGAGAGGTTGGTAGGTCATGAGGGAAGATTCCTTTTTCTGAAAGGGAAATTATTTACATGCGAGGTAACTCTGGTAAATGTATATTGCCCAAATGACAATCCCATGAAATATCTTGGGAAAATCCTAGATAAATTAATAGAATTTAGAAAAGGGTGGGTGATATTGGCGGGAGACCTTAATTTTTGCCTAGACCCAGAGATGGATAGTACGTCGGCTGTACAGAGGGGTAGAGCAACACACTTGAAAATGATAAAAAAAAAAAACTATTCCAATGTCAATTATTAGACACTTGGCGGGTGTTACACCCGAAAGAGCGAGACTACACATTGTACTCCCCTGTACATAAGATATACTCGAGGATCGATTATATTCTGATAGACCACAGGGGGATTGAATCAGTAACAGAGGCCAAAATAGGGATTAAGACATGGTCAGACCATGCACCAGTTAAATTAAAGTTGAAAATAGTAGGGGGACAAACTAAAACAAATGTCTGGAGGCTAAATGAGGAATTATTGAGAGAAACTTAGAAGTTAGAAAAGAATTAGAATTATACTATCACACTAATGAAAATGAAGAAACATCAAAAAATATACTTTGGGAGGCACAAAAAGCCTACATGAGGGGGATCTTAATCTCTAAAGGGGCAAGGAGAAAAAAAGAGAGAGTAGAATACAAAGAAAAACTGATAAAAGAGATCTACGAGTTAGAACAAAAACATAAAAATAAACAGACAGTCGAAACCCAACATCAAATAGTAATAAAAAGAGAAGAATTAAAAGAAATTAGACAGGGGATCAAGAGAACCACCAAAGAGAACTATCACTGGAATTATAAAATCGGGAAGAAACTTGCGAAGATTTGGAAAAAAAAGAAAGCAATAAATTATATCGAGAAAATTAAAGATTCAAAAGGGGAAATGATATATTCAACGACCAATATAACAAAAGTGTTTCAGGAATACTATGGGAAACCTTATAATGTCAACAAAAACAGCAGGAGAGAGGGACTTAGATAAAACAGGAAAAATCAAACAATACTTGAGAGAGGTGAAATTACCCAAAATACAACAGGATAAATTAGATCAATTAGAAGCCCAAATCTCAGAGGAAGAAATAGGTATACAGTAGCTCTCAGAACTACATCTTCAGGGAAGAGCCCCGGACTGGATGGGTTTACGGTGAATTATTATAAAAAATACAAAGACCTGCTCTTACCCAAGTTAAAAGATTATTTTAATGGCATAGGGCAAGAATATGGCTTGAGTAGAGAGGCCCTCTTAGCATCAATTACAGTAATCTTGAAAGAAGAAAAGACGCAAAAAAAAAAAAAAGAGATCTCGGAGTAGGCAGCAACAGCGGGGACCATCCTCCTTGGGCTGATCTGGGTACTGTTGTCAGACTGCTGAGTGGCGGCTGTTGCTACCTCCTCTTCCTGATCCGATGCCAAGAATGGCTGCACATTGCAAATGTCTTATGATAGATCGGAAAATAATTCCAGTGACTCAAGCATAGGGTATATGGTGGTGGTGGTGTCTTTGGGGGTGCACACAGCAGAGAGTGAAGAGAGGGCAGATAGAGAGGATGAGGAGGGTGCAGAAGAGAAAGACTGAGTTAGTCACTCAACCAAGTCTGGTGCGTCCTTTGACGTAATCGACGCACCTTATGAAACTTCACACTTTGGCTCCGGACTACTGCTCCTGCCCTACCCCTACCACCCCTGCGTAAGGGCCTGCCTCTTCCTCTGCCTGTCATTTTTTTAAATTGTGACAAAAGTCTCTAGAGAAGCGCAGTATATGTGGAACAAAGTATATAACACGCCGCTTCAATCTGTGGTATTGGGGGGCCACTGGTCTATCACACCAGTTGTACAAACAATTGGCCAGTAAGTTTGGCACTGTGTGTAGCAGAGTTAATGCAGCAAAAGAGGCAATTTTTTTACAGGACACAAATACACTTATAAAAGTATACTCAGATAACACCCCACTACAATCTGTGGTATTGGGGGTCACTGGTTTATCACACCAGTTGTACAAAATATTGGCCAGTAAGTTTGGCACTGTGTGTATCAGAGTTAACACAGCAAAAGAGGCAATATTGTTGCAGGACACAAATACACTTATAAAAGTATACTCAGATAACACCCCACTTCAATCTGTTGTATTGGGGGGGCCACTGGTTTTTCATCCCAGTTGTACATAAAAATTGGCCAGTAAGTTTGGCACTGTGTGTAGCAGAGTCAACGCAGCAAAAGAGGCAATATTTTTGTAGGACACAAATACACTTATAAAGGTATACTCAGATAACACCCCGCTTCAATCTGTCGTTTAGGGGGGCCACTGGTCTATCACACCAGTTATAATACTTTTTTAAAAGTGCTTTTGTCACTGTTTGTAGTTGTAGTATTGCTGCAGAAACGCTCACCACACCAGTCACAATGCTGCACAGTGCACAATACAAATCCACTATAATATACTTTCTATATTAGAAAGTATATTATAAGTGTATTACACCCCTATATAGTGCACTGCACACCAAAGAATAGTACACCTATACCAAATACCAGCCCTTAAAAGGACTTTTGTGGACCTTAACAGAGCGATTTGTGTCACTGACAATCTGTCCTTGGTGCACACAGCAAACCTCTCCCTACACTGACAAAAAAGACAGTACACCTACAGTATACCAAATACCAGCCCTTAAAAGGACTTTTGTGGACCTTAACAGAGCGATTTGTGTCACTGACAATCTGTCCCTGGTGCACACAGCAAACCTCTCCCTATACTGACAAAAAGCAGAATGTGAAATGGCCGCCTGGTCAGGTCTATTTATAAGGTAGGGGGTATGTCCATGTGCTGAAATGTCTCAATTGGCTGTCCTGTTCCACCTGATGGCTGTGTCATGGGTCAAAGTTCTCCCCAATGTAAACTAATATGGCCACCGCGAACAACGCCATATGTTCGCAAAATCGGCGAACGAGCAAAGTTTGCCGCAAACCGACCTCCAGGCGAACTGCCACGCCATCCTTACAGGAGACATACTTGGCCACTAAATCACTTTCACCTTGTTTTTCTTCAAAAATGCAACAGTGGCTTAGATGTGTGTTTTGGATCTTTGTCATGTTGAAAAAGTGTACGACAACCAAGGGCCTGGAGTGATGGTAGCATCTTCTCTTTCAATATAGAGTAGTACATCTGTGAATTCATGATACCTTCAATGAAATCATCAATAACACATTTATTTGTTTAAAAAAAGGCTTACATTTAAGTTAAAATTCACCAGCATTGATAAAAACGAATAAACTTGCTGGTGTCACTTCCAGTACGCGATCCCTCAGGCTCTGCCCAACACGTTACGTCATGCACCACGTGACTTCACCCCTGTCAGAGGGAGGCCCCACTACAAGATGCTCAGCACCGATCAAAAATTAGGAGATCACATGTTGGATATGATTACACATGCTTTGTAACATATCTTTAAGGTGAGAACACCGGGAGCATAATGGTGGCGGGAAATGGTTACAAAAACATTTTGGACTTGTTTATTTATTTATTTAACTTTTCTATATAGATTTTACACTACTTTCAAATGAATTGTCATTTTATACACAAAGTGTATACTTGAATTTGTATGTCATTCACTTAAAAAAACAGAAAGAGATGCAGATCAAAGTCAGAGTTCAAGCCTGTTCAATAATGAAGTGACCCCTTTGAATTCAGAACAGGTTTTCTGAGAAGATTTCCTAGGAAGATTTTTCCTCATGTAGGTGTTACTTATTTTTTTAAACTATAACAAAATAGGAATGGATTGTTTTGTATTTATTTTGTAGGGCATATCTGTGCATGTAAAATAATTTTATAAAATTTTGGGGTTATACCTCTTGCTCCTGTGTACATGTGTTTTTTACTATTTATTTATTTATTAATTGTCTATATATCTTTGTTGGTAATTGGCTTATACCGGAATATTCTCTGTAAGATGTTGGAGGGTGATTGCATCTTGTTTAACCATCACTCTAGGAATTAGGATAAATTCATTCAGGATTTTTGCTTTACTTACAGTATCTCACAAAAGTTAGTACACCCCTCACATTTTTGTAAATATTTTATTATATCTTTTCATGTGACAATACTGAAGAAGTGGCACTTTGCTACAATGTAAAGTAGTGAGTGTACAGCTTGTATAACAGTGTAATTTTGCTGTCCCCTCAAAATAACTCAACACACAGCACTTAATGTGTAAACCACCGGCAACAAAAGTGAGTACACCCCTAAGTGTTAATGTCCAAATTGGGCCCAAAGTGTCAATATTTTGTGTGGCCACCATTATTTTCCAGTACTGCCTTAACCCTTTTGGGCATGGAGTTCACCAGAGCTTCACAGGTGGCCACTGGAGTCCTCTTCAACTCCTCCATGACTACATCACAGAGCTGGTGAATGTTAGAGATTGTGTGCTCCTCCACCTTCTGTTTGAGGATGCCCCACAGATGGACAATAGGGTTTAGGTCTGGAGACATGCTTGGCCAGTCCATCAATTTCACCCTCAGCTTCTTTAGCAAGGCACTGGTCGCTTTGGGGTGTGTTTGGGGTCATTATCATGTTGGAAGACTGCCCTGCTCTGCTTCAGTATGTCACAGTACATGTTGGCATTCATGGTTCCCTCAATGAACTGTAGCTCCCCAGTGCCTGCAGCACTCATGCAGCCCCAGACCATGACACTCCCACCACCATGCTTGACTGTAGGCAAGACACACTTGTCTTTTTACTCCCCCTCACCTGGTTGCCACCACACACGCTTAAAACCATCTGAACCAAATAAGTCGATCTTGGTCTCATCAGACCACAGGACCTGGTTCCAGTAATCCATGTCCTTAGTCTGCTGGTCTTCAGAAAACTGTTTGCGAGCTTTCTTTTGCATCATCTTTAGAAGAGGCTTCCTTCTGGGACAACAGCCATGCAGACCAATTTGATGCAGTGTGTGGCGTAAGGTCTGAGCCCTGACAGGCTGACCTCCCACCCCTTCAACCTCTGCAGCAATGCTGGCAGCACTCATACGTCTATTTTCCAAAGACAACCTCTGGATATGATGCTGGGCACATCACTTAACATCTTTGGTCGACCATGAGCAGAACATCATAACAAAGATCCCTCCTCCTATTTTGGAATATAGAAAAATCCAAACCCCATTGGAGAGGCAGCAACAAGGTTATCACCTTAAATAAATCGAAAACTCGCTGGATTTATGAGATGCAGACCCTCACCCCTCTGGGTCATAACATTAAATTTGACTTCAAATGCTTTTTTTTTTCAGATTATTTGTTTCCTTTTTCATCTATCCGGCCTCTTCCATTCTTTATCTCTGTGAATGCCATCAGCCATTACAGGTGGCAGATGAAACATTACCATATATTATCACCAATCACATGTCTATTTTTGTTGACACCTGGATGATTGGGTATGTAGAATACAGTATTTATTATCCCCTGTGATTTTTCAACATTCAACCCAACTTTTCCCTCTTTTCTGGCATATCTATCACCTAACCCCTAGGAGACCTTTTGGGTATTACATACCTTTCTGGCATAACATATGTTAATATCATTCAACTAGTGAAGAGGAGAACACCCCCCCCCCCTTTCGGTTCACACCAGAACACCGCGAACAGAGGAAAAGTTTGTTCGACCAAACGAACCCCATTTAAGTCTATGGGACTCAAACCTCGAAAATCAAACTGCCTCATTTTGAAAGGCTTAAATGCAAGTTATTGCCCCAAAAAAGTGTATGGGGGTCCGGGTACTGACCTGGGGAACATGTAGCAATGAAAAAATAGTTTTTAAAAACTATCATTTTTAAAGGAGCACTGATTAACTAATTTTAATGAGGCTTAAAGTGAAACTATAAAAATGAAAAATTTCTTCAAATGTCATGCCTGGGGGGGTCCCCTGAATGTACCTGTAAAGTAGTGCATCTCTATGATGTATATAGCCTGCTGCAGCGTTACTGACATTCTAAAGCAAAAAATGTCATATACAAATATACATACAAATTTCAAATCACATGTACTTGTCATAAGGGTGCAGAAAAATTGGGCCTTGGTTGTTGGTGGTGCCTGAACACCGTAACCCCTCACAGTTACTCTTTCTGGGCGCAGGAATGGGCCCTGCTGCTAAAAAAAACCCTACAAATTTTGAAATTGCATGTACTTGTCATACAGGTGCCAGAAATTGGGCCTTTGCTGTTGGTGGTGCCTGAACACCGTAACCAAGCCCTTGCAGTTACTCTTGCTGGGTGCAGGAATGGGACCTGCTGGTAAGAAATCCATACAAATTTTAAATTGCATGTGCTACACAGGTGCCAAAAATTGGGCCTTTCCTGTAGGTCGTGCCTGAACACTGTAACCAAGCCCTCGCAGTTACTCTTGCTGGGTGCAGGAACGGGACCTGCTGGTAAGAATTCCATGCAAATTTGAAATTGCATGAGCTATACAGGTGCCAATAATTGGGCCTTTGCTGTAGGTGGTGCCTGAACACTGTAACCCCTCACAATTAGCAGGGCAGAGGGAACGGGACCTGCTGGTAAGAATACCATACAAATTTGAAATTGCATGTGATATACAGGGGCCAAAAATTGGGCCTTTGCTGCTGGTGGTGCCTGAAAACCGTAACCAAGCCCTCGCAGATACTCTTGCTGAGTGCAGGAACGGGACCTGCTGGTAAGAATTCCATACAAATTTGAAATTGCATGTGCTATACAGGTGCCAAAAACTGGGCCTTTGCTGTTGGTGGTGCCTGAACACTGTAACAAAGCCCTCCCAGCTACTCTTGCCGGGTGCAGGAGCGGGACCTGCTGGTAAAAATTCCATACAAATTTGAAATTGTATTTGCTACACAGCTGCCAAAAATTGGGCCTTTGCTGTAGGTGGTGCCTGAACACCGTAACCAAGCCCTCGCAGTTACTCTTGCTGGGTGCAGGAATGGGACTTGCTGGTAAGAATTCTATACAAATTTGAAATTGCATGTGCTACACAGGTGCCAAAAATTGGGCCTTTGCTGTAGGTGGTGCCTGAACACGGTAACCAATCCCTCGCAGTTACTCTTGCTGAGTGCAGAAACAGGACCTGCTGGTAAGAATTCCATACAAATTTGAAATTGCATGTGCTATACAGGTGCCAAAAATTGGGCTTTTGCTGTTGGTGGTGCCTGAACACCATAACCAAGCCCTCACAGTTACTCTTGCTGGGTGCAGGAACAGGACCTGCTGGTAAGAATTCCATACAAATTTGAAATTGCATGTGCTATACAGGTGCCAAAAATTGGGCCTTTTCTGTAGGTCGTGCCTGAACACTGTAACCAAGCCCTCACAGTTACTCTTGCTGGGTGCAGGAACGGGACCTGCTGGTAAGAATTCCATGCAAATTTGAAATTGCATGAGCTATACAGGTGCCAATAATTGGGCCTTTGCTGTAGGTGGTGCCTGAACACTGTAACCCCTCACAGTTAGCAGGGCAGAGGGACAGGGCCTGCTGTTAACAATGACATATGACATTTAAATTGTATGCACCTGTTATACAAGTGCAAAAACATTAGGCCTTGGGGGTTGGTAGTGACCTAAACAAAAAACATTGTTGAAAGCTAGCAGAATCAAGGTAGAGGAATAAGATAGGCAGCATATGGATGGCAAACCCCTAGCAAATTAAATCAGTTACATCAGCATCAGGGGCTTGATGGCGCTTGTTGATCCAGGACTGGTTCATTTTGATAAAAGTCAGCTGGTCAACAGAGTCTGTGGACAGACACATTTTTTTGTCCGTCACAAAACCTCCAGCAGCACTGAACGTCAGATTGGAAAGAACGCTGGAAGCAGGACAGGCCAGGAGCTCTATTGCATATTGAGCAAGTTCTGGCCAGTGGTCCGTCCTCCAGTAACCCAGTGGATGCTCAGCTGGAAAGTTCTCCAAGTCTGCTCTTGTGCCTAGATAATCATGCATCATATGATAGAGACGCTGCTGATGGTTGCTTAAACCTAACAGCCCTGGGTGCTGCTGAGGACAAAAGAACTGTTTAAAGGCACGTGTCAGCTGGCCGCCTTCTCCACCGCTCCTCCCTTGGCTGAACGATGCCTCAGAAACATGTCCAGAGAATGTTGACCTCCCAGTGTCTGGAAAGGTGGTACACAAATTTATTTTCAAGACATCCTCAAGATGTTTCATCCTTTGCTCCCTCAGCTAAGGCAGGATGAGCTCTGCAACTTTACCCTTGTAACATGGATCAAGAAGGGTTGCCAACCAGTAATTATCCCTCTCCTTGATAGCACGTATCCTCGGGTCCTTTTGCAGGCTTTGCAGAAGCAGGGAGCCCATGCATCGTAAGTTGGAGGAGGTATGAGATCTATGTCCTCATGGTCACTAAGGATGCCATTGTCAGCAGGAGCAACCTCTCCCCAACTATGTACAACTCCTGGGGTTCCTGGGGAATCAAAACCATCCCTTGAAGACTGCTGTATGCTATCCTCTACATCCATGCTGCCGAAATCCTTATCCTCCTCCTCCTCTTCCTCCTGTGTGTTTTGTGGCCCTGCAGGAATGATATCTGCATAAAGAGGGCCATGTGAGGAAAGGAAGTCCTCCTCTTCCTGCCACTGTTCTGCCTCAAGTTCCCTGTCCATGATTCCACGCAGTGTGTGCTCCAGCAGGTAGACTAGCGGGATAGTGTCACTGATGCATGCATCGTCCCAGCTCACCATCCTTGTGGCCTCCTCAAATGGTGACAGGACGATGCATGCATTCTTAATCAAAAGCCACTGGCGTGGCAAAAAAATCCAAGCTCCCCTAACCCTGTCCTTGTGCCATACTCACACAGGTACTGATTAATTGCCCTCTGCTGCATGTGCATCCACTGCAGCATTGCCAATGTTGAGTTCCACCTGGTGGGCATGTCACAAATGAGGCGGTTGGTGGGCAGGTTGAATTCCCCTTGAATGTCAAATAAGCAAGCACTGGCAATGAACGAACAGCGGAAATGGCCACAGACTTTTCTGGCCTGCTTTAGGAGATCTTGGAAGCCCGGGTATCTGCTCAAGAAACGCTGCACCACCAGATTCAGAACATGTGCCGAGCATGGAACATGTGTCAAGTGTCCCTGTTGGAGGGTGGAGAGAAGGTTGGTGCCATTGTCGCATACAACCATTCCTGGCTCAAGCTGTCGTGGCACCAACCATCTTTGAGCCTGCTCCTGCAGAGCTGACAGAATCTCTTCCCCGGTGTTACTCCTATCCCCTAGACAGACCAACTTTTTGCCTGACTGCTTGCGTAGCCCCTTGAACGCTTAGGTAGCACTGCTGCTTCAGAGGACAATTGAGCAGAAGAGGACATGTAGGAGGAGGAGGAGGTGGTGGAGTAGCCAGATCTGGCAGAACCAGAACCAGCTTTTTGGAAGCATGGTGGCAAAACAAGCTGCAACACCGCACCCTGTCCTGCATCCTTCCCAGCTGCCAGCAGAGTTACCCAGTGCACCATGAAAGAAATGTAACATCCCTGTCTATGCCTGCTGGACCAAGAGTCAGCAGTAATGTGCACCTTCCTGCTGACCACTTTGTTTAACAAGGCCAAAACACTACCTTCCAAATAACGGTAGAGAGCTGTAATGGCCTTACACAAAAAGAAATGCCTTTTTGGGACCTGCCACTGTGCTTCAGCTGTGGCAACATGACTGCTGGTTTCTTGTCTGTCATTGTCACTCCCTCTCTCTAGGCTCATGTTATTCCCTTCATCAACTTGGGAACCAACATCACAGCTTTCAAATTACTGCGCATCCTCCAGCAGCATGTCACTGACACTATGATCAAACACTTTAGGTGACTCCTCCGTGCATGATGGTGGGGCAACTGAAGGAGTAGCTGTGGAGAAGGAGCCTGCAGAATGGGCCGCTTTGGCAGCTGCGGTGGAAGGCAAAGTACTGTGAGCATGGGTGTCAGAGGACGAGGAGAATGAGGACAGCTTTTTGATCCACTCCACCAACTCTTCCACATGTTGTGGCTGAATAGCACGGGCAGCACCGGAAATAAAGGGCGGGCATGCCCCGCCTACAGAGGATGCAGTATGTCTACTGTGTCCATAACTTTTCACAATAGACACAGAGGCTGCTTGCCCTCTTTTCGTGGCCTGTGAGCGTCGGCCTCTTCTTGTCGGCCTTTCGGACATGATGTTGATACAGATCAATATAGGGTATATGCAACTGACCAATAGATACTCAATGACCTGATATGATGTAATCTATAGCCCTATAGATGATCTGTGCTGCTTATAGGTTTTATCCAAGTGACCAATGAACAATACTCTCACTGATATCTGATGTAATCTATAATCCTATAGATGGATGATCTGTGATGCCTATAGAATTTTCCACAACTGACCAATGAACAATACTCTGACTGATATCTGATGTGATCTATAATCCTATAGGTCTGTGCTGCTTATAGAATTTTCCACAACTGACCAATGAACAATACTCTCACTGATATCTGATGTAAAGAAAGAAATCAAACCCAGCCTGAAACACGTACCTGGCGCTCCCTACACTGCTAGGAATGAATCACTTACTGGCGCTGCACTATCTGATATGATATAAAGAAAGAAATCTCTCCCTGCCTGACACACGTTCCTGGCCCTCCTTACACTGCTAGCAATGAATTACTCACTAGAGCTGCACTTTCTGATATGATGTAAAGAAATAAATCTCTCCCTGCTTGACACACATTCCTGGCCCTCCCTAAACTCCTAACAATGTCTCTGCACTGTCTGACAAACTCCCTGTCTCATCGCCCGTACAATGATACTACACGCTGCGGCTGCGCGAGCAGCCTTTATGTAGTGTGGGGCGGGTACTTGGCCCCTGGGCCATGATTGGCTAAAGGCAGCCTGCCTTTAGTCCAATCATGGCAGAGATCATTTGATTGGCCAAAGCATGAGGTCAGGGTGCATGCTTTGGCCAATCACATAACGTGCTAGACGCGTGGAGCGCGTGCAGTGCCTTATGGGAATCTTGAATTCCCGCAAAGAAGCACATTTGTTCATCATTCGACAAACGATCGAACGACCAATGTTCTAGTCGAAGTTAGCTTTGACTCGAACTCGAAGCTCATCCCTACATTCAACCCTTAAGGGATTTGAGCATGTGTGATGAGTACACCCCTCACATTTTTGTAATTATTTTATTATATCTTTTCATGAAGAAATGACACTTTGGTAAAATGTAAAGTAGTGAGTGTACAGCTTGTATTAAAGTGCAAATGTTCTGTCCCTTCAAAAAAACTCAACACACAGCCATTAATGTCTAAACCGCTGGCAACAAACATGAGTACACTCTGAAGTGAAAATGTCTAAATTGGGCCCAATTAGCCATTTTCCCTCCCCGGTGTCATGTGACACGTTAGTGTTACAAGGTCTCAGGTGTGAATGGGGAGCAGGTGTGTTAAATTGGGTGTTATCGCTCTCACTCTCTCATACTGGTCACTGGAAGTTCAGCATGGCACCTCATGGCAAAGAACTCCCTGAGGATCTGAAAAAAAAAAAAGAATTGTTGCTCTACATAAAGATGGCCTAGCCTATAAGAAGATTCCCAAGACCCTGAAATTGAACTGCAGCACGGTGGCCAAGACCATACAGTGGTTAAACAGGACAGGTTCCAATCAGAACAGGCCTCGCCATGGTCGACCAAAGATGTTGAGTGTACGTGCTCAGCGTCATATCCAGAGGTTGTCTTTGGGAAATAGACAAATGAGTGCTGCCAGCATTGCTGCAGAGGTTGAATGGGTGGGGGGCCAGCCTGTCAGTGCTCAGATCATACGCTGCACACTGCATCAAATTGGTCTGCATGGCTGTAGTTACAGAAGGAAGCCTATTCTAAAGATGATGCACAAGAAAGCCCACAGTTTGCTGAAGACAAGCAGACTAAGGACGTGGATTACTGGAACCATGTCCTGTGGTCTGATGAGACCAAGATACATTTATCTGGTTCAGATGGTGTAAAGTGTGTGTGGCAGAAACAAGGTGAGGAGTACAAAGACAAGTGTGTCTGCCTACAGTCAAGCATGGTGGTGGGAGTGTCAAGGTCTGGGGCTAAAATGAAAGGTGGAGGAGTGCAAGGTCTCTAACACCCATCAGCTCTGTGATGACGTCATGGAGGAGTGGAAGAGGACTCCAGTGGCAACCTGTGAAGCTCTGGTGAACTCCATACCCAAGAGGGTTAAGGCAGTAATGAAAAATAATAGTGGCCACGCAAAATATTGACACTTTGGGCCCAATTTGAAAATTTCCACTTAGGGGTGTACTCACTTTTGTTGCCAGCAGTTTAGACATTAATGGCTGTGTGTTGAGTTATTTTGAAGGGACAGAAAATGTACACTGTTATACAAGCTGTACACTCACTACGTTATATTGTAGCAAAGTGTCATTTCTTTAGTGTTGTCACATGAAAAGATATAGTAAAATATTTACAAAAATGTGCGGGGTGTACTCACTTTTGTGAGATACTGTATTTATGTATGTACAGTAGGAAAGTTCCCCTGTTGATGGGACTTTAAAGGCACTTCAAAAAACCATTCAGAAAAAAATGTTTATTAAATACACATATATAATGTTTAAAATGAAGCAAGCCATATACAATACATGACAAAGATTAGCAGATGGTGACCACCGGAAACAAGGGTAAGTACCCAATGCGTTTCGAAGTCAATTGTAACTTCTTCTTCAGGGGGTAACCTTTGAGTGGTTTTATAATCTGCTTATTTGTAGGGATTGTAAGCTTGTCAATAATAAAAACAAACATTCAGGCTGTTTGAGAACCTGACTGGTAGTATGCTGCCAGAGAAAGTGAAATCCACTGATTGCTGAAGATCCCCAGATGGCTATCACGTGTGTGTGTGTTAGCCAGCAAAAAGCTGGTTGAGGACAGCTGAAATCCAAGATACTGGAGATCCTGCTTTGTGTAGACACCAGCAGAGATAAATGACGACCGTACTCCTGGCAGGCAGCACTCATTAAGGAAGTCTACCAAGAGCACATTTTCTTTATGTATGTACAGAGGTTTTTTTTTAATATGTATTTTACATTAATAGGTGGATAATTTTGAAGAGATAAGCGGCACTTTTTTATTAAAGTTGAGGAATTACTATGGTAATCAGCTGTATTTCAGATCCATATTCTATTTATATTTTATTAATAAATCACTGCCATCTGATCTATCCATGTACCTGGATCGCTATATGATAAAAAGTTAATGGTTATTATAAGGAATTGAAATGTGTATTGTTTAATTGTATTTATATCCGTTTCCCAAGGCAACTGGATGAATTTGTATTCTGGCGATTGTCACCCAGCCTCCAACCCCTGAAAAAGTCATGTGTCAGGGACGGAACACATTGGGAGGAGCCGGGTGACATCAGTTCCGGTCATGGCCATGACCAGAAGTTCAGATTTACCAGCGTCTTTCTCGTGTGTGACCTCCAGTCTTACTTAATTGTTTACTAAAGCGATTTTAACTAAGTCTACACGTTTTTATAATGAACCTGTGCATTGCTACTACACTATCTGGATTTCCATTCTTGCTACATGTACTGGCCGTTTGAGTACCATCTACGGTTGAGTAATTACAGTATGGAGATTACTGATTCAATTGATGCGTTATGACATTGAGTCTTAAGGTGAGCGGCCATTGCACTTAGTGGTGGAGCACTTGGATTGAACACTGAATTGCATGATACTGTACTTGTTTATCACTATCTGTGAAGAATTGTCACAGTATTCTAAATAAGTCTTATTATAAGGTTCACATATCACTGGAAGTTTCGATGCACTGCTTCTTTGGACTAATCAAATTTATTATGTGATTTTTATGTCTAATATTCTTTTTACCATTCGTGTATCACATATTTAAAAGTGCACTTTATTATTTGAACACTTTCGTATCTCACACTATATATAATGTTTTCTAAAGATTTTGCGCCACCCCATTTTTTTTGTTACAATAGTATATGGCGTATTATTAATGGAGCATACCATGATGATATACCGACCACTGTTATCCTAAATCAGGTCATGCAAAGTAAAAGCAACTGTATTTTTCACCGCTATGAGCACCCCTTTCCTCTTCACCTCAGAGTTTGCAAAGAAAATGTGGGGAAACACCTTGTGGGAGCACTTAGGAGAGATTTGTCCACTTTAAAGTGTGTCTCTTGTACACACACCACATCTACCTGCAATATAAGGGGCCTCTTTCCACATTGCCCTTCATTTAAACAGGCGTTTAGCCCTTTAACCACTTGCCAACTGTGCACTTAAACACCCTTCCCATCCAGGCCAATTTTCAGCTTTCAGTGCTGTCACACTTTGACTGACAATTGCGCGGTCATGCTACACTGTACCCATATGAAATTTTTATAATTTTTTTCACACAAATAGAGCTTTCTTTTGGTGGTATGTAATCATCTCTGGGTTTTTTATTTTTTACAAAAAAAAAGAATAAAGACAGAAAATTTTGAAAAAAAAAAAGTTTTTCTTATTTTCTGCGAGTAAATTTTGAAAATAAATTTTTCTCCTTCACTGATGTGCGCTGATGAGGCGGCACTGATGGGCACTGATAGGCTGCACTGATGGGCACTGATGAGGTGGCACTTATGGGCACTGATGAGGAGGTACTAATATGCCACACTGATGAGCACTGATAGGCGGCATTGATAGGCGGCACTGATAGGCGGCACTGATAGGTGGCACTGATAGGCGGCACTGATGAGCACTGATAGGCGGCACTGCTGGGCACTGAGAGGTGGCACTGCTGGGCACTGAGAGGTGGCACTGAGAGGTGGCACTGCTGGGCACTGAGAGGCGGCACTGACGGGCGGCACTGATGGGCACTGAGAGGCGACACTGATGGGCACTGGCAGATGGCACTGATGGACACTGACGGGTGGCACTGATGAGCACTGATGGGCGGCACTGATGAGCACTGATGGGCAGCACCATCAGTGCCCATAGTGCTGCCAGTCAGTGCTCATCAGTGCCTAGATGAGCAGGCACTGATGGGCACTGACTGGCAGCACTATGGGCACTGATTGTGGGCATTGATGGGGGACACTGATGGCGGGCACTGTGGGCACTGTTGGGGGCAATTTGTGTATGTGTTTTACCTTTTAGTAATCAGGGCACTGGTGATCAGTGCCCTGATTACATGTCTCTGTGTCCCCGGCGGCTGGCGGCTGACGGCTCCCCCTCCTTCCTCACACTGCAGGCTCCGTGTGAGGAAGGAGTGCCGGCGATGAGAGATGATCTCATATGTTTACATATGAGATCATCTCTCATTGGATGGTCCGATCACGTGGTGAATGGCCGCTGTGATTGGCCATTCACCACGATCTGTGATCGGCTGTGTCCAAGGGACACGGCCGACACAGATTCTCCCCGATGCGCGCTCGCGGGAGCGCGCGGGGAGCCTGCTTCTGGGAGGCCGTTTAAAAACGGAATCAAAAACACAATTTTTAAGCCCTAAAACCCAATAAATGCCCCTAAAAAGTGCCTAGGGTTCTGGGTCATGCCCCATTAACTATTAATCACACAAAAAAAGTTCTTAAAAATTGTCATTTTTGATAAAAAAAGCCAATTATTGAAAAATTAAAAAAAAAAGAGATTTTTTGATTTTTACTTTGGATTTAAGATCTGGGGGGTCTAAAAAGTGTACATGTGAAGTTTCAACTCTGTAGCATGTCCAGAACCATAAAAAAAAAAGATTGTTTGTATTAGAAAACTTTCAGCACAGGAGGTTGGCTTCGCTGCTGTAACACCTTGCCGGTTTAATAGCAGGCATTTTTTTGGGTTCTTTGCAGTCAGGAAAAACATCTGAACTTGTGTATAGTGGTACTGTGCACAAGTTCTGATGTTTTGCCTGCCTCCAAAAACCCCCAAAAAATGCCAGCAAAAACACACCTGGGCATTTTTTTTTGACGCCAGCGTTTTTTTTGGCATTTTTTGGGGTTCTTTTGAGGCAGGCAAAACATCTGAACTTGTGTATAGTGGTGTATATACACACATACATATATTTATATACACACCTAGACATATATAGGTGTGATAGTAGCAGAAATATATGCTTGCGCTAATGAAATCATTTACAGTAATATATTTCTGCTACTATCACACCTATATATGGCTAGGTGTCTATATACATATAATTATGTGTGTATATATACCACTATACACAAGTTCAGATGTTTTGCCTGCCTCAAAAGA
Source organism: Pelophylax lessonae (assembly GCF_965119305.1). Classification (NCBI taxonomy): domain Eukaryota; kingdom Metazoa; phylum Chordata; class Amphibia; order Anura; family Ranidae; genus Pelophylax; species Pelophylax lessonae. The sequence goes on along the minus strand of NC_138770.1, from coordinate 103,735,095 downwards.
ACCCCAAAAAATGCCAAAAAAAACCGCTAGCGTCAAAAAAAAAAAATGCCCAGGTGTGTTTTTGCTGGCATTTTTTGGGAGTTTTTGGAGGCAGGCAAAACATCAGAACTTGTGCACAGTACCACTATACACAAGTTCAGATGTTTTTCCTGACTGCAAAGAACCCAAAAAAATGCCTGCTTTGAAACCGGCAAGGTGTGAAAACCGAGGAGAGAAGCTAACCCCCTGAGCTGAAAGTTTTCTAATACAAACAATCCTTTTTTTTTCTGGTTCTGGACATGCTACAGAGCTGAAACTTCACAGGTACACCTTTTAGACCCCCAGACACAAAAAAAGTTCTTAAAAATTGTAATTTTTGATAAAAAAGCCAATTATTGAAAAAATTAAAAAAAAAAAAAAGAGATTTTGGATTTCACACCTATATATGTCTAGGTGTGTATATAAATATATGTATGTGTGTATATACACCACTATACACAAGTTCAGATGTTTTGCCTGCCTCAAAAGAACCCCAAAAAATGCCAAAAAAACGCTAGCGTCAAAAAAAAAAATGCCCAGGTGTGTTTTTGCTGGAATTTTTTGGGGATTTTTGGAGGCAGGCAAAACATCAGAACTTGTGCACAGTACCACTATACACAAGTTCAGATGTTTTTCCTGATTGCAAAGAACCCAAAAAAATGCCTTCTATTAAACCGGCAAGGTGTTACAGCAGCGAAGCCATACTCCTGTGCTGAAAGTTTTCTAATACAAACGATCTTTTCTTTTTTATGGTTCTGGACATGCTACAAAGCTGAAACTTCACATGTACAATTTTTAGACCCCCCAGATCTGAAATCCAAAGTAAAAATCAAAAAATCTCTTTTTTTTTTTTTGAATTTTTTCAATAATTGGCTTTTTTTATCAAAAATGACAATTTTTGAGAACTTTTTTTGTGTGATTTTGTGTCTGGGGGGTCTAAAAGGTGTACCTGTGAAGTTTCAGCTCTGTAGCATGTCCAGGACCAGAAAAAAAAGGATTGTTTGTATTAGAAAACTTTCAGCTCAGGGGGTTAGCTTCTCTCCTCGGTTTTCACATCTTGCCGGTTTCAAAGCAGGCATTTTTTTGGGTTCTTTGCAGTCAGGAAAAACATCTGAACTTGTGTATATTGGTACAGTGCACAAGTTCAGATGTTTTGCCTGCCTCCAAAACCCCCCAAAAAATGCCAGCAAAAACACACCTAGGCATTTTTCTTTTTGACGCTAGCGTTTTTTTGGCATTTTTTGGGGTTCTTTTGAGGCAGGCAAAACATCTGAACTTGTGTATAGTGGTATATATACACACATAATTATATGTATATAGACACCTAGCCATATGTAGGTGTGATAGTAGCAGAAATATATTACTGTAAATGATTTCATTATCGCAAGCATTTATTTCTGCTACTATCACACCTATATATGTCTAGGGGTATATATACAGACATATATGTGTATATATACCCCCTATACACATGTTCAGATGTCATGTCTGACATCAAACATGTCCTCAAAAAAGCACTGGCGGTGGCAGCCCCTGCAGCATAAAAAATGCTTGGCTGGTGAGAAGCCATATTCCAGTTCCGAAGCAACTCAGAGAAATGATCATTTCTCTATAGCGGTCACCCTGCTATGGAAGGGTTTTGTCACCCTGCCATAGCAGTCACTGCCAGTTAACCCTACACTACACTACGGTCCCTTTACACTTAACACTTTCCCTACAGAAACTAAATTTTTGAAGCTATCTTAAGTGTAAAGGAGCACTCTAACTACACTAGATATCCCTTTCCTCACACTAATAAATAGCTAAATGACACTTTTAAAGTAAAATTAACAGAACTGCTTCCACTCTCTTCCTTGTCCAGTATAACAATGCTAGGAATATGATCTTATATACTGGGGGGCGTATTCACAAATGATTGGTCTAGGGACCCCCTAGTCACTCCAATCACATTCCTAGCATTCTCCTGCCCCCTCAATTGGCTTTTGCTAATGGTTCTGGCCCAATCACAGGCTTTTAAAGCCCATTTCCTGAAGCATTGCGTTTTGGCCGGTTCTGGTTGCTGAATTCCAAACTTTTTGGGCAAAAAGTTCTAAATTCGGCCGAACCTCGAACACCCAATGTTCGGGCCGAACCGATGGTCGACCCGAACCGTTCGATCATCCCTACTCAAGAACTCTGCGCAGAGGCCTCACCAATAGAGTCCCCAAGAGATAAAAAAAAATCCATTAGTTTGTGTAACTGCCCAGCATCTACCAAACACTGAAAATTCCATCTTGGGAGTAGTGTTTTTTCTTCTAAGTCCAGCTAACTGAGACTATCTTGAGGTTTCATGGTTTCTGTTTTGACTTTATTAGTGATCTTCATGCAAAATTCTCTGGAGCGTATGTCAGCCTGAAATACAAAAAATATTAAACGCAGAGGTCAGATTGTGAAGGTTCCAAATGAAACAGGCAAAAAAGGTGAACAATGTATACACTCCTGTTTTAAGAACACACTGTCCAGTGCAGAGCAGAACATATTACAGGACAGGTACACTTGAAAACAAAGTGCACTTGTCCTTTTTTGGCCTCTTTACCCTGACCTAACTTAACCCTCCACCCCCTCCAGGCCACAGACCCGAGTTGGGGCCATCTCCTTTTAACTGTGGCCTTGGGACGCACAAATAAAGTCTAATTTAATGCACAGGTGCATCCAGGACTAAAAGTCTTGCCGTGTTGAATGTAAACAAACGCAGAGGCCACAGCCATCAAATCAAGGTAAGTATGCATATGTGAAGGGTGGGTTATATCAGGGGAAAGGGGCAAAATGGATAAGCACTCCTTGTCTTAAAGCGGACCTTCAGTTATTTTTTCATCTTTCCATCTTTTATATCTTCTTCCTTTGTTGTTTTAACTTTGGATAGTAAAACATTTTTTTCTGCCAGTAATTACATTATACAGCCCACTTCCTCTATCTTGTCTGGTAATTACAAACCCGATTCCAAAAAAGTTGGGACTGTGACGCTGAGCGCTCTGGTCCCTGCCTCTGGACCCGAGCGCTCGCGGCGTTCGTTCCAGATCCACTCACCTGTGCCCGCTCCGGCTCCCTCCTCTGCTCCATGCTCACATGGTTCCCGGCGTACGCGCCCCTGCACCATAGGGCGCGTGCACGCTGGCTGTTTGAAGTTTAAGGGGCCAGTGCACTAGTAATGGTGCCTGGTCCAAACCTCCCTTCCTGTTTCCTGTTTCCTGTGTCCTGTTTTCTGTTTCTTATATAAGCGACCTGCCCCTTCCTGCCCTTGCCGGATCTTTGTTGCCTTGTTGCCTTAGTGAAAGCGTTATTTGTGTTATCCCTTGCCTGTTGCCGAACCCTTTGCTAACGACTACCGCCTCTGAACCTGTGCTGCCTGCCCTGACCTTCGCTACATCTGACTACGCCTCTGCCTGTCCCTTTTGTACTACGCCTATATCAGCAGTCGGTGAGGTTGAGCCGTTACCAGAGGACACGACCTGGTAGTTACCGCCGCAGCAAGCCCATCCCGCCTTGCGGCGGGCTCTGGTGAAAACCAGTAACTACTTAGAACCGATCCTCCGGTACGGTCCACGCCAATCCCTCACTGACACAGCGGATCCACTCCCTGCACCGCTCCTGCTACCAGTCCGGACCCTGACAGGGACACTGTACAAATTGTGAATAAAAACAGAATGTAATGATGTGGAAGTTTCAAATTTCAATATTTTATTCAGAATACAACATAGATGACATATCAAATGTTTAAACTGAGAAAATATATCATTTTAAGGGACAAATAAATTGATTTTAAATTTTATGGCATCAACACATCTCGAAAAAGTTGGGACAAGGCCATGTTTACCACTGTGTGGCATCCCCTCTTCATTTTATAACAGTCTGCAAATGTCTGGGGACTGAGGAGACAAGTTGCCCAAGTTTAGGAATAGGAATGTTGTCCCATTCTTGCCTAATACAGGTTTTTAGTTGCTCAAATGTCTTAGGTCTTCTTTGTCACATCTTCCTCTTTATGATGCTCCAAATTTTTCTATGGGTGAAAGATCTGGACTGCAGGCTGGCCATTTCAGTACACGGATCCTTCTTCTATGTAGCCATGATGTTGTAATTGATGCAGTATGTGGTCTGGCATTGTCATGTTGGAAAATGCAAGGTCTTCCCTGCAAGAGACACCATCTGGATGGGAGCATATGTTGTTCTAGAACTTGGATAAACCTTTCAGCATTGATGGTGCCTTTCCAGATGTAAGCTGCCCATGCAGCTTACATTCGCACTCATGCAACCCCATACCATCAGAGATGCAGGCTTCTGAACTGAGCGCTGAGAACAACTTGGGCTGTCCTTGTCCTCTTTAGTCCGGATGACATGGCATCCCAGTTTTCCAAAAAGAACTTCAAATTTTGATTCGTCTGACCACAGAACAGTTTTCCACTTTGCCACAGTCCATTTAAATGAGCCTTGGCCCAGAGAAAACACCTGCACTTCTGGATCATGTTTAAATTTGACTTCTTTTTTGGCCTATAGAGTTTTAGCTGGCAACAGCGAATGGCACGGTGGATTGTGTTCACCGATAATGTTTTCTGGAAGCATTCCTAAGCCCATGTTGTGATTTTCATTACAGTAGCATTCCTGTATGTGATGCAGTGCCGTCTAAGGGCCCGAAGATCACGGGCATCCAATATGGTTTTTCGGCTTTGACCCTTACGCACAGAGATTGTTCCAGATTCTCTGAATCTTTGGATGATATTATGCACTGTAGATGATGATAACTTCAAACTGTTTGCAATTTTTCTCTGAGAAACTCCTTTCTGATATTGCTCCACTATTTTTCGTCACAGCATTGGGGGAATTGGTGATCCTCTGCACATTTTGACTTCTGAGGGACACTGCCACTCTGAGAGGCTCTTTTTATACCCAATCATGTTGCCAATTGACCGAATAAGTTGCAAATTGGTCCTCCAGCTGTTCCTTATATGTATATTTAACTTTTCCGGCCTCTTATTGCTACCTGTCCCAACTTTTTTGGAACGTGTAGCTCTCATGAAATCCAAAATGAGCCAATATTTGGCATGGCATTTCAAAATGTCTCACTTTCAACATTTGATATGTTATTATATTGTGAATAAAATATAAGTTTATGAGATTTGTAAATTAGTCCATTCCTTTTTTACTCACAATTTGTACAGTGTCCCAACTTTTTTGTAATTGGGTTTGTAAATTTACCAGACATCAACAAAGGCTAGGCAAATAGAGTGGCTGCAACAGTCAATACGTAAAACTAGGTAGGTGGCAGACACTGAATCCATGCAATAGTTTTGGAGCAGTTCCCACTGGAGGAGAGCTAAAAGGTTATAATAGATGGAAAGATGGAAAAAATATAAACTGGCCAAATGTCAATACTCAGCGGCCAATAAATGGATTGAACGTCTTCCCCAGGTGACCAGGCCAGTGTGAGATATCTCATGAAGAAAGGCAGAGGTGAGGATCTGATAGTGCTGTGAGCGGGGGACCTTTGAAATCCAGGGATCTCTGGGCAACCATGTGAATGACAATTGTGGTAGAGTATGCGTAGATCATAGTAAAAAAAATTAGGTACAGCCAACGAGTAAGTTAAGAAAAAGTATCTGGGGATAAGCCCGGTCTTATGTGCAGCAACTGCTGGACATCTGCAAGGGGCAAGGAAACTTAACTCCCCAAACCTCCAACGGAAATTCTCCAAACTCCAACAGAAAGAAGTGTTTCCCGTTCCAGGTTCAAGGCCCACAACAAGTTGCAAAGGTGAGGTTATTGTGGAGAAGAATATGGTAAAGTTCAAGACCATTCGCTGCTCAATTTAGAAGGACTCCTTTTGGAGTCGGTAGAGGCTTCCGGGGGGCAAAATGGGCCATTCTTTAAGGTCTTTAAGACTGGCTTCCAACAAGTAAACAGTGACAGCTTTTCCTTGATAGGTGATGATGAGTTTGGTGGGGAATCCCCATATGTAGATAATCTGATGGTTACAAAGTGCCTTTGCGATAGTCATCAATTTCTTTTTATTTTGCATGGTAGCTTGAGATAAGTCAGTGAAGAGAGTGACTCCCATGAATTGGTCAGAAAGGTGTGGAATTCTTTCTAGCTGCCTGCATAGCTCTCTCCTTGACATGTAAGTCTGTGCCAGAACAGTTACTGTTTCCGCCAAGGCAATCTGTGTGTTCTATGAATAATAAGCTCAAAATCTTTTAGATCAGGAATCAGGAATTTTAGCAGTTTCTGTAAATACCCCTTTAGGCCAGAGCCAGGAATGCTTTTAGAGATCCCTCGGAATTTTATATTATTCTTTTGAGACCGATCTTCTAGGTCCATGAGTTTAGATTAGAGCTCTGATTGCTGATCCTTATAGGAATCCACTTTTGTGAGCTGCCTACACCTCCTCCATGTTTTGCTCAGTATGTGCCATCCTGTGCTGTGTAGATCAGTCACTGAGGAGTTAGTTGCTGTTATTATGTTCAGCTTATCTAGATGCAGGGAGATCAGCATCTCCTTGATTTCTGACACTGACACAGGATGATTAGAGGCAGGGAAGTCCTCTAGGGTGTTTTGCAAAGGGGGGGGTTGCAGCTTAGACATTTCCTGTTCTTCCCCTTCTTCCTCCCCTGGTTTACTTTTTAAAAACAGCCTTCAACTATAATCCTGCATTTCTTAGAGATATAATAGAACCATCTTAAGCAATATAAGGACGTGTAAAGAATTTCATCTGAAAAACGTATACAACAAAAATGTACAGAATTTTTTTTTTTTACGGTGCATGTCTACATAAATAATAAGTAAAAAGCAGTGCCTCCTAGAGGTGATCGCAATCAGTATGTAGTTTGTTTATCATCCCATTCAATACAAGGCTAAATTGAAAGTATGGTCACTTTAAAAAGATGCAGAGAGTCTATCTAAAATAGACACATCAGAGGTTTTCCATAAAAAGAAGTATTGCAGAGTTAAAAGTGCTGTTATTCCATATAAGATGTATTAAGATGATCTAAGGTTTCCCTGGTAGATTTATAACAAAGTTGAAATTTCCCATCAGGGTTATCACATACACGCACACTTTTAAACACTTACTGGGGACTCCAATTTATGGAGCCACATATAGTGATAATGATATGAAGAAGACTTATGTCCTCTTGATTAATTCAGCTATAACGTGATGCCCAGAGGTTGATCATCATAGGGTTTAAGGTGGTTTGGTAAATTAGGGCAGTTGACCAAATGTCCAAAATTGTATAAAGTCTCCTAGGAGTACTTGACACTACAAGTGTTTACAGATCTTAGGGTTGATTTATCTTGCAATGTATATTAGAAAATATACTTCCTCCAGGGACTTTACAGATACCACTGAGATAAAGCATACAAAGTCACCTATACCACCCAGAGTGATAATAATAGACTGTGGTCGCACTAAAGCCTAAACAATGGGAGATTATAATGGCATAAAGCCCATCCTCAAGTTCAGGAATAAAGAAGGCACTGCTGCAGGATCAAGAAGAAAGGGTACTCAAAAAGGTCTGACTGGTTTCATTGGGAACATGCAATTTTTCCGAGGCTACTCTGAAAGGAGACTTAGTACAAGAGACTTTATACAATACTGGGTCCTGATTCTTATTGCATCTTCATGGGGAGGATTATTTTTCAGGTATGCATATTACCCTATTTTGATATGGACACTTCCTATTGGTACCATAAGTGTGGTTCTCACTGGATTCTTCAGAATGCAGTGGTAGCGTGGTTAAATCACAATAAGGGCTGATGACAAGACCATTTTATGAAAGACCTAGATTGCAGGGATGCTTCCACTTCTGAGTGGTAGTGGCTACACATGAATCGAAATCTATCCATCTATGGGCACCTCAGTGCTTTTACAGAACCCTAGATGAGAAAGGCTGATGTCTGCTATTTGATCATCTTACATCCCAATGTTGCCAAGGTTGATCATTCCTCATTTATGCATATTGCTTATTGTTTGCAGAGAGAATCTCTCTTTGAATTTTCTCTTTGTTTTGATGTCGCTTTTTTCATGACAACTAATGTACTCTTTAGTTTTTCTCTTTGTTTATGTTATCGCATAGTATCTTTATGATATGTAAATGTCCATTTTTTGTTCCCAATAAAATCTAAGTGAAAGAGAAAAACTGATCTAGTCAATAAATTTTTTTAATGATATGTGTTGTTTTAGCAAACTAAATTCCATTAAGTCGAGGTTTACATCTAAGTGTCGGATATTAGAAAAAAATAAAAACATCAGTATTAGGAGTCCTGTCCAAACAGGAAGTGCTTTCAAAAGTCTTTAAAAAATCCACCAAATGTGAAAAAAGAGACAGCAGCTTTGCAACTTCTAAATCACTGGGATGAAGAGTTTTGAAAAAATGTATCAATAAGTGTAGGTACTAAATACTGATACAGAAGACTATTTGGCTCCAAAATAGTGACATTTCTTTTACAGGGGCAGTAAGTGTTGTCTTTTTTACCCACTGATGGAAGATTGCCTACAGATACACAGATAGTGGGTTAATTTCACCTGTCTTTAAGTTCTTTAAAAAGTTAAACTCAATGGACACATCTATATTCAATCTGAATAATTTAATGTGATTATGTAAAGCTTTGTTTGTGCAATTGGAAATCACTCTATGTGTGCTGTACACTTCCTTGTGGAAAAATGCCACACCTATACTATAGAATGTGAGCAGACAGGTAATTTAACCTCATTCTTCATAGTATAGAGAGTATAATCTAAGAACATACACTCACCGGCCACTTTATTAGGTACACCTATTCAATTGCTTGGTAACACAAATTGCTAATCAGCCAATCACATAGCGTGGTTGTTGGTGCCAGACGGGCTGGTCTACGTATTTAACCACTTTAGCCCCGGAAGATTTGGCTGCTCAATGACCGGGCTACTTTTTTCAACTTGGCACTGCGTGATTTTAACTGACAATTGTGCAGTCATGCAATGCTGTACTCAAACGAAATGTATGTCTTTTTTTCCCCACAAACAGAGCTTTCTTTTGGTGGCATTTTATCACCTCTGCGCTTTTTATTTTTTGCGATATTAATAAAAAAAGGGCAAAAATTTTGCAAAAAAAAAATAAATTTGCAATAAATATAAATATAAATTTGCACTGTTACTGTAATAATGACACTGGCAGGGAAGGGGTTAACACTGTTGGTGATCAAAGGGTTAAATGTATGCCTCATGCTTACAGACCTGTGCGGGGGGAGGGGGTTCTGTGACAGAGACAGAGATCGCAGGTTCAGCTATGCTGAATCCTGTGATCTCTCCCTGTCTGTCACAGAGAAGATCCGCCCGCTTTGTTTACACAAGTGGGCGGATCTTCTCACACTTTACCCGACGATCGGGGAAGAGAGGTGGTGATCGCCACCTCTCCTCCTCCGGCCCGATTCCCTCTTTGTCTAAACAGCGGGAGCGAGCCTTCCGCGGCTTACATGCGCCGCCGAGACAGCTAGGAGTCCAGCGACGTAGGTCTACACCGCTGGAAGCAGGGCTGCAGTAGCAGCACAGAGAGCAGTCCTAAAGTGGTTAAAAAACTGCTGGACTACTGGGATTTTCACGTACAACCATGTCTAGGGTTTACAGAGACGGGTCAGAAAAAGAGAAAATATCCAGAGTGGCAGTTGTGTGGATGAAAATACCTTGTTGAAGTCAGAAGTCAGAGGAGAATGGGAAGACTGGTTTGAGACGATAGAAAGGCAACAGTAACTCAAATAACCACTCATAACAACCAAGGTATGAAAAATACCATCTCTGAATGCACATCACATCAAGCTTTGAAGCAGGTGGGCTACAGCAGCAGAAGACCACACCGGATGCCACTCCTGTCAGCTAAGAACAGGAAACTGAGGCTACAATTTGTACAGGCTCACCAAATTTTAACAATAGAAGATTGGAAAAATGTTGCTTGGTCTGATGAGTCTCGATGTCAGCTGCAATTTTCAGATGGTAAGTCCGAATTTGGCGTTAACAACATAAAAGCATGGATCCATCCTGTCTTGTATCAACGGTTCAGGCTGGTGGTGTTAGTGTAATTGTGGTGGAGATATTTCCTTGGCACACTTTGGACCCCTTTATTACCAATTCAGCATTGTTTAAACGCCACAGCCTACCTGAGTATTGTTGCTGACCATGTCCATCCCTTTATGACTACAGTGTACCCATCTTCTGATGGCTCCTTCCAGCAGGATAATGCGCCATGTCACAAAGATCAAATCATCTCACCACTGGTTTCTTAACTACTTGTCAACTGCCCCACGTACATATACTGCGGAGAGGCGGCTCCTACAGGCGAAATCACGTACCTATGCGTCATCGCATTTTCCGGGTCCAATCACGGCAGGAGCCAATCAGCAAAGACTGCCAGGACCCCGTAGCAGTACTGCATGTGGGTCAAACACGCTTAGTCCGGTGTGGAGTAGAATGCTGCTTTTTCCCTGGAACCGACTTGCTTCCAATTTCCGGTTTACGGCAGATTACACTTCTGGTCGCGGTGGAACGCAAGTCGGGACCAGCGCTGCCCGAGCGAGCACCGACAACCAGGAAGTCTCTTTTGTCTATTCAAGGCTTTTTTATCTGGGAGAAATGTGAGTGTTACTCTTGTTTTTAATAAATGAGATATATATAAAACGAAAATACACTATATGAGTCTTCCTTCCTATATGGTCATACACCACATTGGTCCATCTGGGGGAGAGTATTGGAAGCAACTCGGTTCCAGGGAAAAAGCAGCATTCTACTCCACACCGGACTAAGCGTGTTTGACCCACATGTAGTACTGCTACGGGGTCCTGGCAGTCTGGTAAGTGGAAGTATCCATAGGGAGTGGATCCACACAAGATTGCACTTTATTTTGGCACGGATTGGCACTGATCTGCATAATAAGGAGCACCTAAGCACACTGCACTTTCACTGGCTACTTGCTTAAATATTGAACTTTTTTTGGGACTTTATTATTAAGAAAGTTTTTCATTTATTTCATGATTGTTTTATGTACACACAATTATGTATGTTAAAATATTTTTGAATTTATTTAATATTTTGCACTATATTTTACATTAGATTTGCATTGTTGTGGCACTTTAAAGAGATTTTATTTAAGGGTGTTGGTTCAATAGCAAAGTGGATACAAGTTTTGCATCTTTTGCACATTTTGCACTTTATAATAATTTTTCATTTTATTTAGAATACCTATTTTGCGCTGTGTACCACTGTTTTGACCTCTTGCTAGCTAGCTAGCTGTACCAAATCCTGGGAAAATATCTGCAGACTTGATGGATAGTGATGGACGAACATCAGCCGGGGCGGTTTGCGAATGTTAGCCGCAAACTTTCTCAAATGTCCGCGAACTGCATGTTTGCGGTGGGCCCCATTGACTTTAATGGGAGGCAAACTTTAAAAACCTTTAGCTCATTTTTGCAGCCGCAAAAGACTTACTAGCTGTGCACAAATAGTCCCACCACATGGACAATGTCATAACAGAAGTATTGCTATTGTAAAAGTTGCCCTAAAAATTATTATTTTTTTTTTACAGCAAAAACATTTTTTTTTTCCCTAAATCAGCCAGAACTGACAGCAGCCGGTAAATACATGTCAAATACATATAGGGTCCATTCAAACATCTATAAATGGGTCCCCATCCATTCCACAATTTGGCAGAACGTTTACAGACCCATTGATTTACAATTACAGTCTGAAAAATTAGGTATTCACAGGATAAAGAAGTAAGTGTCGGCCATTCCAGGCCCCAAAAATTAGCCCATATGCGTTTACCTGACAGCTAAGAACGTTGTGATCTGTGGCTGAAGGTACATTAGGCATTCACAGGATAAATAAGTAAGTGTCGGCCATGAAAGGCCCCAAAAATTAGCCCACATGGGTTTACCTGACAGCTAAGAATGTTGTATTCTGTGGCTGAAGGTACATTAGGCATTCACAGGATACAGAAGTAAGTGTCGGCAATAAAAGGCCCCAAAAATTAGCCCACATGGGTTTACCTGACAGCTAAGAACGTTGTATTCTGTGGCTGGAGGTACATTAGGCATTCACAGGATACAGAAGTAAGTTTTCTGCCGCTGTATTTACCAAAGACATGGACCATGAATTGTTGTGGGTGGATGGCGGTCTGGCAGATATTTGTGGCCTGTCATGAGGAATTTAAATGAAACATGGTCTACTGGTCACATGTGTTGAATTCCTCAAAGATCCATGCCTCATTCATTTTTATAAATGTGAGGTAGTCAACACTGTCATGAGCTAGGCGAGTGCGCTTATCGGTCACGATCCCCCCTGCTGCGCTGAACGTCCTTTCGGACACGACACTGGAGGAGGGGCAAGCCAACAGTTCCATTGCAAATTGTGCAAGCTCTGGCCAGAGCCTGCCCACCCAGTAGTCCAGGCGTTCATCACTCCTCAGAGCGTCCACATCGGCCGTTAACCCGATGTAGTCGGACACCTGTCTATGGGTCGGCTGTCTATGGGTCGGCTGAAAGATGGATCTCATATCTGAAGTGACCAACACATCTTCAAACCGACCTCTTCTTCCAGGCGCTGTTGGATTACTACCCGCAACTGTCTCTCTGTGACTGGAAATTCCTCTGGCAGCGCACGCAAAAGCAGAATGCAGCATTTCTCGCAGCAAGTCCTGGAAGTGCTTCATTCTGACCGCCCTCTGTGATGGTGGTAACATTTCCGCCATTTTTTGTTTGTACCAGGGGTCTAAGTACATTGCCACCCAGTACTGGTCCTTTATGCTTTTTATACAGGGGTCCCCCTTAAAACACTGGAGCATGAAGGCCCCCATTCGCATTAAACTGGACGCGGTGTAGTGGCCTGACTCCAGCTCATCATCCAGGATAATCTCGTCCTCGTTATCCACCCCCATCCCCGGACAACACTAGGGATCCCAGAAAGGTTCAAAGCATGCTCTTCTTGCTCCTCCCCATCCACCCCGGCACCATCCTCCTCCGACTCCTCTTCAGACTCCTGTTGTTGACTTGCCTCAGATGGAGTAGCACCCCCTGGGAATTCATCCAACATTGTGATTTCCTCATCTTCCTGCTCCTGCTCCTCGACAGCTGGATCAATGACACGTTGCAATGCACGCTCCAGAAAGAAGGGGTAAGGTACGTTGTCACTGATGGCGCCCTGTCCGTGACTGACCAGTTTGGTGATCTCATCAAATGGCCGCAGAAGTCTGCATGCGACGTGCATGAGCAGCCACTGGCGAGGTAAAAAAAAAACCCAAGCTCCCCAGAACCTGTCCTGCCGCAGAGCTCATACAGGTAGTCGTTAACTGCATGTTTCTGCTGGAGCAGCCTATCAAGCATATGCAAGGTTGAGTTCCATCGCGTCGGGCAGTCACAAATAAGACGCCTAATGGGCAAGTTGTGTCGCCGCTGAATGTCAGCAAGGTGAGCCATGGCTGTGTAAGGTCTTCTGAAATGGCCCGAGATTTTCCTGGCCTGCTGCAAGACGTCCTGGACCCCAGGGTATTTGGCAACAAATCGCTGCACAGCCAAGTTCAGGACGTGTGCCATGCATGGCACGTGTGTTATTTTGCCCCGATTCAGCGCACTCAGCAGATTGGCACCGTTGTCACACACCACTTTACTAACTGTCAAATTGTGCAGTGTCAGCCACTGATCTGCCTGTGAACGCAAAGCTGAAAGGAGTCCAGGACCAGTGTGGCTCTTGGCTTCCAGGCACAACAGACGCAGCACAGCATGGCAACATCTCATCTGGCATATGGAATAGGTTCTTGGGATTTTGGGCAGCTCAGCAGAAAAGACGGTAGCAGCGGAAAAGAAGGAGTCAGCCGAGAAGGAGAGGGAGGATGGAGTAGGAGGAGGAGAAGAAGAGGCAGGCCTGCATGCAATCCATGGCGGTAAAACCAAATCTACACGGGTGCCACGGTTTACACGCTTGACTGCCGTCAGAAGGTTCACCCAGTGGGCAGTAAAAGTGATTAACCTTCCCTGCCCGTGTTTGCTAGACCATGTGTCTGTGGTCAAATGTATCTTGGCACCGACACTGTGTGCCAGAGATACTTTCACTTGCCGCTGAACATGGCCATACAGCTCTGGAATGCCCTTCTGCGAGAAATATTTCCTGCCTGGGACCTTCCATTGTTGTTTTCCAATGGCCACAAATTCCGAAAGGCTTCCGAGTCCACCAGTTGATATGGCAGTAGTTGACAGGCTATCAGTTCCGACAAGCCAGCAGTCAAACATTGGGCAAGAGGGCTGTCCAGCGTCATCATTTTTTTACGCTCCAACATTTGGGCCACCGAAGCCTGCCTTTTTCCAGAACAATGTGAGGACGGCATGATGGAAGGTGGAGTGGAGGACAATTGTGAGGAGAGAAGAGAAGGAGAAGAGGCTGGACGGTGAGAGCCTGGAGTGTGGCTTTGTGGGTTCTGATGGCATTTCTCCCACTGGGCTCGGTGATGGGAGGTCAGGTGCATTCTTAAAATGGTCGTCCCTAGGTGAGTGTTGGGCTTTACGCAACTTACGCGTTAACTGCAAAGGCTGCAAATGGCAACACTGTTGTCAGCAGCGGACACATTAAAAAAATCCCACACTGCAGAGCCATGTGCCACACTGCAGAGCCATGGTGGTAACATTTCCGCAATTTTTTGCTTGTACCAGGGGTCTAAGGAAATTGCCACCCAGTACTGGTCCTTTATGCTTTTTATACAGGGGTCCCCCTTAAAACACTGGAGCATGAAGGCCCCCATTCGCATTAAACTGGACGCGGTGTAGTGGCCTGACTCCAGCTCATCATCCAGGATAATCTCGTCCTCGTTATCCACCCCCATCCCCGGACAACACTAGGGATCCCAGAAAGGTTCAAAGCATGCTCTTCTTGCTCCTCCTCATCCACCCCGGCACCATCCTCCTCCGACTCCTCTTCAGACTCCTGTTGTTGACTTGCCTCAGATGGAGTAGCACCCCCTGGGAATTCATCCAACATTGTGATTTCCTCATCTTGCTGCTCCTGCTCCTCGACAGCTGGATCAATGACACGTTGCAATGCCCGCTCCAGAAGGAAGGGGTAAGGTACGATGTCACTGATGGCGCCCTGTCCGTGACTGACCAGTTTGGTGATCTCATCAAATGGCCGCAGAAGTCTGCATGCGTTGCGCATGAGCAGCCACTGGCGAGGTGAAAAAAACCCAAGCTCCCCAGAACCTGTCCTGCCGCAGAGCTCATACAGGTAGTCGTTAACTGCACGTTTCTGCTGGAGCAGCCTATCAAGCATATGCAAAGTTGAGTTCCATTGCGTCGGGCAGTCACAAATAAGACGCCTAATGGGCAAGTTGTGTCGCCGCTGAATGTCAGCAAGGCGAGCCATGGCTGTGTAAAATCTTCTGAAATGGCCCGAGATTTTCCTGGCCTGCCGCAAGATGTCCTGGACCCCAGGGTATTTGGCAACAAATCGCTGCACGGCCAAGTTCAGGACGTGTGCCATGCATGGCACGTGTGTTATTTTGCCCTGATTCAGCGCACTCAGCAGATTGGCACCGTTGTCACACACCACTTTACCGACTGTCAAATTGTGCAGTGTCAGCCACTGATCTGCCTGTGAACGCAAAGCTGAAAGGAGTGCAGGACCAGTGTGGCTCTTGGCTTCCAGGCACAACAGACGCAGCACAGCATGGCAACGTCTCACCTGGCATATGGAATAGGTTCTTGGGATTTTGGGCAGCTCAGCAGAAAAGACGGTAGCAGCGGAAAAGAAGGAGTCAGCCGAGAAGGAGAGGGAGGATGGAGTAGGAGGAGGAGAAGAAGAGGCAGGCCTGCATGCAATCCATGGCGGTAAAACCAAATCTACACGGGTGCCATGGTTTACACGCTTGACTGCCGTCAGAAGGTTCACCCAGTGGGCAGTAAAAGTGATTAACCTTCCCTGCCCGTGTTTGCTAGACCATGTGTCTGTGGTCAAATGTATCTTGGCACCGACACTGTGTGCCAGAGATACATTCACTTGCCGCTGAACATGGCCATACAGCTCTGGAATGCCCTTCTGCGAGAAATATTTCCTGCCTGGGACCTTCCATTGTTGTTTTCCAATGGCCACAAATTCCGAAAGGCTTCCGAGTCCACCAGTTGATATGGCAGTAGTTGACAGGCTATCAGTTCCGACAAGCCAGCAGTCAAACATTGGGCAAGAGGGCTTTCCAGCGTCATCATTTTTTTACGCTCCAACATTTGGGCCACGGAAGCCTGCCTTTTTCCAGAACAATGTGAGGACAGCATGATGGAAGGTGGAGTGGAGGACAATTGTGAGGAGAGAAGAGAAGGAGAAGAGGCTGGACGGTGAGAGCCTGGAGTGTGGCTTTGTGGGTTCTGATGGCATTGCTCCCACTGGGCTCGGTGATGGGAGGTCAGGTGCATTCTTAAAGTGGTCGTCCCTAGGTGAGTTTCGGGCTTTCCGCAACTTACGCGTTAACTGCAAAGGCTGCAAATGGCAACACTGTTGTCAGCAGCGGACACATTAAAAAAATCCCACACTGCAGAGCCATGTGCCACACTACAGAGCCATGGTGGTAACATTTCCGCCATTTTTTGCTTGTACCAGGGGTCTAAGGAAATTGCCACCCAGTACTGGTCCTTTATGCTTTTTATACAGGGGTCCCCCTTAAAACACTTGAGCATGAAGGCCCCCATTCGCATTAAACTGGACGCGGTGTAGTGGCCTGACTCCAGCTCATCATCCAGGATAATCTCGTCCTCGTTATCCACCCCCATCCCCGGACAACACTAGGGATCCCAGAAAGGTTCAAAGCATGCTCTTCTTGCTCCTCCTCATCCACCCCGGCACCATCCTCCTCTGACTCCTCTTCAGACTCCTGTTGTTGACTTGCCTCAGATGGAGTAGCACCCCCTGGGAATTCATCCAACATTGTGATTTCCTCATCTTGCTGCTCCTGCTCCTCGACAGCTGGATCAATGACACGTTGCAATGCCCGCTCCAGAAGGAAGGGGTAAGGTACGATGTCACTGATGGCGCCCTGTCCGTGACTGACCAGTTTGGTGATCTCATCAAATGGCCGCAGAAGTCTGCATGCGACGCGCATGAGCAGCCACTGGCGAGGTGAAAAAAACCCAAGCTCCCCAGAACCTGTCCTGCCGCAGAGCTCATACAGGTAGTCGTTAACTGCACGTTTCTGCTGGAGCAGCCTATCAAGCATATGCAAGGTTGAGTTCAATCGCGTCGGGCAGTCACAAATAAGACGCCTAATGGGCAAGTTGTGTCGCCACGGAATGTCAGCAAGGCGAGCCATGGCTGTGTAAGATCTTCTGAAATGGCCCGAGATTTTCCTGGCCTGCTGCAAGATGTCCTGGACCCCAGGGTATTTGGCAACAAATCGCTGCACGGCCAAGTTCAGGACGTGTGCCATGCATGGCACGTGTGTTATTTTGCCCTGATTCAGCGCACTCAGCAGATTGGCCCTGTTGTCACACACCACTTTACCAACTGTCAAATTGTGCAGTGTCAGCCACTGATCTGCCTGTGAACGCAAAGCTGAAAGGAGTGCAGGACCAGTGTGGCTCTTGGCTTCCAGGCACAACAGACGCAGCACAGCATGGCAACGTCTCACCTGGCATATGGAATAGGTTCTTGGGATCTTGGGCAGCTCAACAGAAAAGACGGTAGCAGCGGAAAAGAAGGAGTCAGCCGAGAAGGAGAGGGAGGATGGAGTAGGAGGAGAAGAAGAGGCAGGCCTGCATGCAATCCATGGCGGTAAAACCAAATCTACACGGGTGCCACGGTTTACACGCTTGACTGCCGTCAGAAGGTTCACCCAGTGGGCAGTAAAAGTGATTAACCTTCCCTGCCCGTGTTTGCTAGACCATGTGTCTGTGGTCAAATGTATCTTGGCACCGACACTGTGTGCCAGAGATACATTCACTTGTCACTGAACATGGCCATACAGCTCTGGAATGCCCTTCTGCGAGAAATATTTCCTGCCTGGGACCTTCCATTGTTGTTTTCCAATGGCCACAAATTCCGAAAGGCTTCCCAGTCCCCCAGTTGATATGGCAGTAGTTGACGGGCTATCAGTTCCGACAAGCCAGCAGTCAAACATTGGGCAAGAGGGTTGTCCGGCGTCATCATTTTTTTACGCTCCAACATTTGGGCCACGGAAGCCTGCCTTTTTCCAGAACAATGTGAGGACGGCATGATGGAAGGTGGAGTGGAGGACAATTGTGAGGAGAGAGGAGAAGGAGAAGAGGCTGGACGGTAAGAGCCTGGAGTGTGGCTTTGTGGGTTCTGATGGCGTTGCTCCCACTGGGCTCGGTGATGGGAGGTCAGGTGCATTCTTAAAGTGGTCGTCCCTAGGTGAGTGTTGGGCTTTCCGCAACTTACGCGTTAACTGCAAAGGCTGCAAATGGCAACACTGTTGTCAGCAGCGGACACATTAAAAAAATCCCACACTGCAGAGCCATGTGCCGGCATCCTGGGAGCGCCAGATGTGACTGTACATGGTTGATGGCTCGCTCCTGATACATTTGCAGTCTGCTTTGTACCTCTTGTGCAATGCAAGTTCTGCCTGCTTCTCCTCCCTATCTGCTGGTCCGTCTTTCCCTCTGAACTCCCCTCCTCTTCCTCTCTTGTGGTCACCCATATGACGTCCATAGACACGTCATCATCCACGTCACCTTCCCCACCACTAACATTCGAGATCTCGGAGTAGGCAGCAACAGCGGGGACCAACCTCCTTGTGTTGATCTGGGTACTGTCGTCAGACTGCTGAGTGGCGGCTTTTGCTACCTCCCCTTCTTGATCCGATGCCAACATTGGCTGCGCATCGCAAATGTCTTGTGATGGATTGGAAAATAATTCTAGTGACTCAAGCAGAGGGTATATGGTGGTGGTGGTGGTGTTGGTGGTGGTGTATTTGGGGGTGCACACAGCAGAGAGTGAAGAGGGTGCACATAGAGAGGATGAGGAGGGTGCAGAAGAGAAAGGCTGAGTGAGCCACTCAACCAGGTCTGGTGCATCCTTTGACGTAATCGAATGCACCTTCTGAAACTTCACACTTTGGCTCCGGCCTACTGCTCCTGCCCTACCCCTACGACCCCTGCGTAAGGGCCTGCCTCTTCCTCTGCCTGTCATTTTTTAAATTACCCTGTGACAAAAGTCTCTAGAGAAGCACAGTATATGTGGAACAAGGTATGTAACACCCCGCTTCAATCTGTGGTATTGGGGGGCCACTGGTTTATCACACCAGTTCTACAAATATTGGCCAGTAACTGTTGTCACTGTGTGTAGCACAGTTAACGCAGCAAAAGAGGCCAAATTTTTGCAGGACTAAAATACACTCTTATAAAAGTATACTGTTAAATAACACCCCACTTCAATATGTGGTATTGGGGGGCACTGGTCTATCACACCAGTTGTACAGAAAATTGGCCAGTAAGTTTGGCACTGTGTGTAGCAGAGTTAAAGCAGCAAAAGAGGCAATATTGTTACAGGACACAAATACACTTATAAAAGTATACTCAGATAACACCCCACTTCAATATGTTGTATTGGGGGGCCACTGGTTTATCACACCAGTTGTACAAAAAATTGGGCAGTACGTTTGGCACTGTGTGTAGCAGAGTTAATGCAGCAAAATAGGCAATATTGTTGCAGGACACAAATACACTTTTAAAAGTATACTCAGATAACACCCCACTTCAATATGTGGTATTGGGGGGCCACTGGTTTATCACACCAGTTTTACAAAAAATTGGCCAGTACGTTTGGCACTGTGTGTAGCAGAGTTAACGCAGCAAAAGAGGCAATATTGTCGCAGTACACAAATACACTTAGACAAGTATACTCAGATAACACCCCACTTCAATATGTGGTATTGGGGGGCCACTGGTTTATCACACCAGTTCGACAAATAATTGGCCAGTAACTGTTGTCACTGTGTATAGCACAGTTAATGCAGCAAAAGAGGCCACATTTTTGCAGGACTAAAATACACTCTTATAAAAGTATACTGTTAAATAACAAACCCACTTCAATATGTGGTATTGGGGGGCCACTGGTCTATCACCCCAGTTGTACAAAAAATTGGCCAGTGAGTTTGGCACTGTGTGTAGCAGAGTTAACACAGCAAAAGAGGCAATATTGTTGCAGGACACAAATACACTTAGACAAGTATACTCAGATAACATCCCACTTCAATATGTGTTATTGGGGGGGCCACTGGTTTATCACACCAGTTGTACAAAAAATTGGTAAAAAATTGGCCAGTAAGTTTGGCACTGTGTGTAGCAGAGTTAATGTAGCAAAAGAGGCAAGATTGTTGCAGGACACAAATACACTTATAAAAGTATACTCAGACAACACCCACTTCAATATGTGGTATTGGGGGGCCACTGGTTTATCACACCAGTTTTACAAAAAATTGGCCAATGAGTTTGGCACTGTGTGTAGCAGAGTTAACGCAGCAATAGAGGCAATATTGTTGCAGGACACAAATACACTTATAAAAGTATACTCAGATAACACCCCACTTTAATATGTGGTATTGGGGGGCCACTGGTCTATCACACCAGTTATAATACTTTAAAAGTGCTTTTGTCACTGTTTGTATTATTGCTGCAGAAACGCTGAACACACCAGTCACAATGCTGCACAGTGCACAATAAAAATCTATTATAATATGCTTTCTATATTAGAAAGTATATTATAAGTGGATTACACCCCTATATAGTGCACTGCACACATATAACAAATACCGGTCCTTAAAATGACTTTTGTGGACCTTAACAGAGAGATTTGTGTCACTGACGAATCTGTCCCTGGTGCACACAGCAGACTTCTCCCTACACTGAAAAAAATGAGACAGCCCACCTATACCAAATACCAGCCCTAAAATGACTTTTGTGTACCTTAACAGAGCGATTTGTGTCACTGATGATCTGTAACTGGTGCACACAGCAAACCTCTCCCTACACTGACAAAAGAGACAGTACACCTATAACAAATACCAGACCTTAAAAGGACTTTTGTGGACCTTAATAGAGCGATTTGTGTCACTGACGATCTGTCCCAGGTGCACACAGCAAACCTCTCCCTACACTGACAAAAGAGACAATATAGATAGAGTACACCTATACCAAATACCAGCCCTTAAACTGACTTTTGTGGACCTTAACATAGCGATTTGTGTCACTGACAGTCTGTCCCTGGTGCACACAGCCAACCTCTCCCTACACTGACAAAAAGCAGAATGTGAAATGGCCGCAAGGTCAGGTCTATTTATAAGGTAGGGGGTATGTCCATGTGCTGAAATGTTTCAATTGGCTGTCCCGTTCCACCTGATGGTTGTGTCATGGGTCAAAGTTCTCCCCAATGTAAACTAATATGGAGTGACGTAGTACTACGTCGCTAGCCTATGAGCCTCTAGGGGGTGAGTCCGCACCTCCGGAGGCGCGCTCCCGCCCCTGCTTGTTCCTGAACATCCCTGCGCGTGTGACCGGCGGACCCGATGTCCGCTGGTCACTCGCGATCGTCTGCTGCAGAGGGAGCAAGGCAGGCGGCTGATGTAAACAAAGCCGCCTGTCATTCTCCCTGGTGTAGCTGCAGAGATCCTACGATCCTGCTATGTAGGATGGTATGTCTCTGTGGTTACATGAAAAGCCACACCCCTTTACAGTTAGAATTACGCCCCTAGGGACACATTTAACCCCTGCATCTCCAATAAAGTTAACCCCTTCCCTGCCAGTGTCATTTTTACAGTAACAGTGCATATGTATAGCACTGATTACTGTAGTAATGTCACTAATACCCCCAAAAGTGTAAAAAATGTCAGTCAAGGGTCCGATCTGTCCGCTGCAATGTCGCAGTCCCGCAAAAAAAATCGCAGATCGCCGCCATTACTCGTTAAATAGAAAAACACCAAAAATGACAGAAATCTTTCCCTTAGTTAGTAAACGCAATAACTTTTGCGCAAACCAATCAAAATATGCTTATTGCGATTTTTTTTACCAAACATATGTAGCAGAAAATAAATTGGCCTAAAATGTTAAAAAATTTTGATTTTTACATTTTTTTGGGGGGGAATTTCATATAAAAAAATGTGAAAAATATTGTTATTTTTTCAAAATTTACACTCTTTTTTTGTTTATAATTTCGTTTAGGTACAGCGTCGCACGACCGCGCAATTGTCCGTTAAAGTCACGCAGTGCCGAATCGCAAAATAGGGCCTGATCAGGAAGGGGGTAAAATCTTCCGGGGCTTAAAACGGTAGTATCCCGCTTTTTGACACTTTTACCTACAGGTAAGCCTATAATAAGGCTTACCTGTAGGTACAATTAATATCTCCTAAACCGGCATGGTTTAGGAGATATTTGCAGTGCATGCAGCCGCTCACGAGAGCGGCGCATGCGCCCTGAAGGTCCGGGGGGACCTTCAGTTTTGCTTGCCGGGAGCTTGCCAGAAAATCACTCCCACGCGCATGCGTAGGAATGACGTCATCGTGGGTCCGGCCAATCACAGCGCCGGAGCCGCTGAACCCCGGAAGAGATGCCGAGGGATCATGGCAGTGCCCGCAGCGATGTCCGGGGGTCTGTGTCGGGCTTGGTTCTAAGGTAAGTAATACATAATCAGCTAGTATGCGATGCATACTAGCTGATTATGCCTTCGTCTTGCAGGTTTTTTCTTTTTTTTCGGGTTTACAACCGCTTTAAGTGGTTAATCACATTATGCTTATTAAAAACAAAATTATTCATTTATGAAACTGATTGTGGCCCTCATATTGATGTAGCACTTCCCAAAAGGGCCCGCTAAGTAGTCCCAGATACTTTTCACAGACTAGGGCAGCAGCAGTCAGGCACACAGAAACAATTACTCTTCTGGCTCAATGATACTGTATGTCTAGGAGTGTCTTTTTATATATTTATTACTGAATTAACCTGGATGAGGATCATAGGAGCTGTGGGATACTCCAGTAGCACAACACTTTTTAAAAGTTTTTTAGCATAGCCCTTGCAGCAGAAACTAAGGGACTAAGCCACACTGGGACACCATAGAAAATGTCCAAAGGGTGCGTGCTGACACTGTTCCGATGTGCAATTTTGTGTAAACAAGAGCGGCTATGTTTAGAATTGGCAATTATGCCAGGTCTTTTTCTTAGTCACATGTGAACCCTTCTTTTGATTAGCATCCAGACACTTATATTATGTTCAACAATTGGCAGGCACTTTAACCACTTAAGCCCCGGAAGATTTTACCCCAGGGTCTATTTTGCGATTCGGCACTGCGTGAATTTAACAGACAATTGCGCGGTCGTGCGACGCTGTACCCAAATTAAATTGATTTCCTTTTTTTCCCACAAACAGAGCTTTCTTTTGGTGGTATTTGATCACCTGTGCGATTTTTTGATCATGTGCTATAAACAAAAAAAGAGCGACAATTTTGCAAAAATAACAATATTTTTCACATTTTTTATATGAAATTCCCCCAAAAAATGTAAAAATCTAATTTTTTTTACATTTTAGGCCAATTTGTTTTCTGCTACATATGTTTGGTAAAAAAAAATCGCAAAAAGCATCGGGTCCGCCGGTCACACGCACGGGCTGCTTAGGGAACGAACAGGGGCGGGAGCGCGCCTCAGACAGCGCACGCTTGCCCCCTATTGGCTCCCAGGCTAGTGACGTACCGGTACGTCACTCTGCCTGGGAGGGGCTGACCGCCGCCGTATATAGGCGGCGGTCGGCAAGTGGTTAAAATTCTCTATCTTGAATAAATAGTGATGTCACCTTTCTCTTCTTCTCCTTTAGCTTTAACTTCATTGTGAGAAGAAGGGAAGAAATCATAATTGTAAACATACTGTAGGCTGTGTTTACTTTTGTTATCTCTGTGATTGACTAAGAGATGGGCCGAACACCCCCTGTTCGGTTCCAGCAGACCTCCCGAACAGGGAACACCATTGAAGTCTATGGGAGCCGAACATGAGAAATCAAAAGTGCCCAATTTGAAGACTTATATGCAAATAATTAACCATAAAAGGGGTATGGGGTCAGAGTATTGCCCTGGGGACATGTACCAATGCATAACATTTTTTTAACAATTGTTTCTTCGGGAGCAGTGATTTTAACGATGCTTAACCACTTCCATACAGAGCAGTTACACCCCCTTCCTGCCCAGACCAATTTTGAGCTTTCAGCACTCTCACATTTGAATGACAATTGCTCAGTCATGCTACACTGTACCCAAAATTTTTATCATTTTTTTTCACACAAATAGAGCTTTCTTTTGGTAGTATTTGATCACAACTGGGTTTTTTTTTTTTTTTTTTTCGTGATATAAGCAAAAAAAGAGCAAAAATTCTGAAAAAAAACACTTTTTTTAGTTTCTATTATAAAATTTTGCAAAAAATTAATTTTTCTTCATACATTTAGGCCACAATTTATACTGCTACATATCCCTGGTAAAAGTTACCCAAATTAGTGTATATTATTTAGTTAGTCTGTGTTAAAGTTATTGAGTCTAGAAGCTATGGTACTAATTACTGAAAATTGATCACACCAGATGTACTGACGACCTATCTCATTTTTTGAGGCCCTGAAATGTCAGGACAGTACAAATACCCCCCAAATGACCCCTTTTTGTAAAGTAGACAGTCCAAGGTATTTAGTAAGAGGCATAGTGAGTTTTTTGAAGTTATACTTTTTTCCCACAATTCTTGGGAAAATTAAGAAAAATTTTTTTTCTTTTTTTTTCCCACAAAGTTGTCAATTTATAAGCTATTTCTAACTAGGGATGATCGAATGGTTCGGGTCGACCATCGGTTTGACCCGAACATTGACTGTTCGAGGTTCGGCCGAATTTAGAACTTTTTGCTGAAAAAGTTCGGAATTCGGCAACCAGAACCGACCAAAATGCAATGGGACAGGAAATGGGCTTTAAAAGCCCATGATTGGACCAGAACCATTAGTAAAAGCCAATTGAGGGGGCAGGAGAATGCTAGGAATGTGATTGGAGTGACTAGGGGGTCCCTAGGCCAATCATTAGTGAATATGCCCCCCAGTATATAAGATAGCCCCCGCCAAATTCCTAGCATTGTAATACAGGGACATGGAAGAGAGTGGAAGCAGTTCTGTTAATTTTACTTTAAAAGTGTCATTTAGCATTTATTAGTGTGAGGAAAGGGATATCTAGTGTAGTTAGGGTGCTATTTTCCACTTTAGTTAGATGCAAAAATTTAGTTTCTGTAGGGAAAGTGTTAAGTGCCAGGGTGACCGTAGTGTAGGGTGAACTGACACTGACTGCTATGGCAGGGTGACCAAACCCTTCCATATCAGGGTGACCGCTATAGAGAAAAAATTGTTTCTCTTAGGTCACATTCAGTGCACTAATATGGCGGGTCAGCCTGCTTTTTGGCTGCAGGCGTTTATAGTGATTTTGTGAGGACAAGTTTGGAGTCAGGCATGACATCTAAACTTGTGTATTGGGGTATATATACACACACATGTCTGTATATATACACCTGCACATATATAGGTGTGAAAGGAGCAGAAAACTATACTTGCGCTAATTAAATAATTAACACCAATATGGTTACGCTCCTATCACACCTATTTATGTGTATGTGTAAAATACATATAAGTGTGTGTGTATATATATTGTGAGGGGATTCAGCTCGGTGGCGGGCGTGGATGACCCCTTGGGGGAATTCGTTACACAGGGAGATAGCCGAGAAGTGGTTGCAAACAACAGTTTGGTTTATTCATGCAATTTTCTTCACACAAGTGCAAGCGTCAAAAACATCCAAAATAAAACGCAAAATAAAGCCTTGCCACTGTGGGTGGCTACCTTCTGACATACAGGAACCTACCTACGGAGTCTGTCTCCAATCTACTGTTGGGCAAACTTTGCTGATCCTACAGCAGACACTCAATAGTCCATTTATTTTCTCTTCACACAACAAAATGTCCATTGAACATGTCCCTTTTCCTCTTCACATTGAACATGTCCCTTTGCTTGTCTCTTCACATAGCAACCATTCCTTTGCTTGTCTCTTCACATAGCAAACAGTGCATTTATTTCTTTCCACATAGAAATAGTCCAAGACCTCACCTTGAGTAGTCTTCACACTTTTTACCCTCCTCAGCGCACATTGCTCCAGGAGGTCTTCTCCCATGCTCACACAGCGTCGGGAGGCACACATCTGATTGTCCTCCTCACCCCAGCTTCACACAGCGTCAGGAGGCAGCAATCCTTCTCCCAGGCTTCACACAGCATCGGGAGGCACACATCTGACTGTCCTCCTCTCCCCAGCTCACACAGCATCAGGAGGCAGCAATCAATAGACTTCCTTTGGACAAATTATAGAGGCCTTAACTTCCTCATTCCGAACAGCTGAAGGCCTTTCAACTTCCTTAAGCCAGTTCTGGCTACCTTTGCAGCCGACACCCTATAGTGATTGGTGAATTTTCTAAACCAGGTGGAAATGTATCTCCTGTCTGTGACTACATCCACAGATTTACCTGACTTCCTGTCACATACCCCCCCCCCTCTTGTTTCAACCCTAGGGTTGGGACACAGTTTTCCAGGCAGGCATGTGTCAGGCACTGCTCTTGACTCTCACTGATAAGCCTCTTAGTATCTTCAAGCTTCAGGATGAAACTGTTTCTGTCATCTTCATTGACAGATTTCTCATAAATGCCACACAGTTTGTCTCTTATCTCATATACATCTTCTTCAACTGCATTTTTGCCATTTCGCTCCTTCTCAAGTTTGTCCTGAATAACCGTCTGTCCTATCCGCCATGGAGGACCGTGATCCATAGGCAACTCAATTGGGCTAGTCTTAATGTCTTCAACATTCTTGAGCCGCCTCTCTCTGCAATCAATAAATGATTTCCACAAAACTTTGAGAACCTCTGCTTCACTCGGCTTTATTCCAAGAAATGCCTTCTTGAGCTTAGCTTGCTCTAAGATGCTGTGCAGAAGGCCTTCCATTTGAGACAACAGGCTGTCACACATATCTTCAAAGTGACCCCTGTTCATTTTTCCAGCAAAATCATCAACTTTCCTTCCACCAACACATGGGTCAAAGGCACCAACACAGTCTATTACAGGTTTCTTCAATGCACTTTCTGATATTGCATTACTTTTCCCTTGTAGCTCCTTTTCTTTATCTGAACTCCACATGGAATGTATCTCAAGATCACGCTCAAACTTCTGCCACCTGTCTTTCACCAGTTCCATTTTGGAAATATTCCCTGAAAGGCACTTGAAATTCATTTTCTTCACGTTTTCACCAACAGCCTTAGTTTTCTCCACTAGGTGGTGTTTGCTTTTTTCTCCAAGCTTTATATCACTTGCTTTAGTTTTCTCCACTAGGTTTTCAGCCTGAACTGAGAAATCATCACATTTCTTACACAGCTCCTTTGTTTGCTGAAGTTCTAATGATACATTTTTCCAGTGCTTGAAGTTTTTGAAGGAACTGTTTAATCCAGAGGGGTGCTTCAAACAACATGTCATCAAATTTCTGATGCTCACTCAGGACAGACCCCAAAACACTGATCCTTTTATAAACTGCATCAGGCACACTATCCCCTCTTTGGGACAGATCCTCTGTTGCCTGTAATTTCTCTTCAAGTTCTTCCAACTGAATCTTCATCTCTTCTACTTGCTGTTCTAAGGCTCGCTTAGACTTTTCTAGCTCCTGAACGCTTTTCCCAACATCATCCTTGGAGCTGACTACATTTTCCATTTCTCTACGCAGCTGTTTTTTAACTCTTTCTAGTTCAACCTTACACTCTAGAGCTTCCTCCAAGGAGCAAGCCAAGAACAGGGCTTTGCTCTCTTTATCACGCGCCTCCGTTTCTGCACGGTCGTGTTCTTCTGCATATTTTGCAGACACAGCCTTCTCCTCACCAAGCATCTGATCAAACTTCTTTTTCACATCTTCAACATTCTCTAATGAATCAACGCTTTCTTCCATGTGTTTTTTCATATCCGCTATCTGAGCTTTCAATGTTGCGACTTGCTCTGATAGGTTTTTCTTTGCTTCCTTCTCCTCTTTTAATTGTTCCAGGACGCCATTTTTCTCATCTTCCATTTGTTTGAGCTTTGTGCTAAAACTCAGCCTTTGACACCTCTCTTCCTGTAAGAGTTCCTGAGCGTCTTGCAGCTGCGATTCCAAGATAGAGAAATCTTTGGCAATTTCTCTAGATTTGCTGTCTGCTTGAGAAAGCTGATTTGTGACATTGTCCAACTCAACCTGCAGTCGGTTTGCCTTCTCTGACAGCTTAACACACAATCGGTCACCTTCTGACACTTTGACTTGCGATTCCTGCAGCTGTGCCTGTACTTTTTTTCTCTTGTGTTCAGAATCTCCTTTTCCCTGCATAAGAGCCTTCACCTCATTGGCTAGTTTCTGGCAATGAGACTGTAATTCTGCCACACAGACTTCTTTCTCCTTTAACTGCTGCTGGACAAGTTGGGCTTCATCTTTCCAACTTTCACAGTCCGTACGCAATTCATCTACCACATTGCTCAAAGTGGTGAGCTCATACACAGTACTCAGTAATTTAGCCTCTCTCTCATTTTTCTCCTTGTCGCTGAGAGACAATGTCGTTTTCAGAGAGACATTCTGTTTCTGCACCCCCTGCAGGTCTATTTTTGTAGCTTCCAAAGACTGAAGACTTTTTTTCAGCTGATTACGCAATTCCAACATATCACTCATACTTTGCTCCTGCAAAGTCTGAATTTCAATTTCCTTTTCCATAAGGATGGTATCCTTCTCCATTATAGTCTCTCTACGTTTTTGTAACTCGGAAAAAAGAAGAGCAGTGGATTCTTCCCACTGTAACACCTGAGCCTGCAAGTTTCTATGCTCCATCCTAAGCAACTCCAGGGCCTGTTTCTTTTCTTCCATTTTCCGTTGCAAGGCATCCAGCTCAGCCCTGCACACATACTCGGTTTCCTCCAAACCGATGGCCTCCATTTGCTGCTGGCGTCTCTGTTTCCAGCCTGCCATGCTCTCTTGGTGAGCCTTTTGTTGAGCTGCAAAGCTCCGCTGAAAATCCGCATTTGCCTCAGTGTTGCTAGGGACAACAACCTTCCTCTTTAGCAGATTCTGTTCAGGCATGGATGGGGCTCGTTCAGGCGGTAGCATCCCCTCCATCCATAGAATCTGGTCTCTCATTTCAGCTAGCTTTGCATCTTTCAGGCGCTTTGATCGTCCCATCTTCAATAACTCCACAATAAATTTTTCACAGTCCAGGAAAAAAATTTTGAGACCACTGTCTCTTTAAAGCCAGGAGCTTTTCTCTCTCTTGCAGGATCTCCTTTCCTGCACACACAGTTTGTGCAGTCTCATGCACCAGACAAAGTTCATCAAAAATTTTGAGACCACTGTCTCTTTAAACAAGTAGTTTTTCTCTCATTCTGGATTTCCTCTCCTGCACACATAGATTGCAATCTCATGCACCAGACAAAGTTCATAGAACATATGCACTTCTTTGCAGGGATCTCTGCTTCTGCCCAATGCATACCTCCACCATATGTGAGGGGATTCAGCTCGGTGGCGGGTGTGGATGACCCTTTGGGGGAATTCGTTACACAGGGAGATAGCCGAGAAGTGGTTGCAAACAACAGTTTGGTTTATTCATGCAATTTTCTTCACACAAGTGCAAGCGTCAAAAACATCCAAAATAAAAAAAAAAACGCAAAATAAATCCTTGCCACTGTGGGCGGCTACCTTCTCACATACAGGAACCTACCTACGGAGTCTGTCTCCAACCTACTGTTGGGCAAACTTTGCTGATCCTACAGCAGACACTCAATAGTCCATTTATTTTCTCTTCACACAACAAAATGTCCATTGAACATGTCCTTTTTCCTCTTCACATTGAACATGTCCCTTTGCTTGTCTCTTCACATAGCAACCATTCCTTTGCTTGTCTCTTCACATAGCAAACTGTGCATTTATTTCTTTCCACATAGAAATAGTCCAAGACCTCACCTTGAGTAGTCTTCACACTTTTTACCCTCCTCAGCGCACATCGATCCAGGAGGTCTTCTCCCATGCTCACACAGCGTCGGGAGGCACACATCTGACTGTCCTCCTCTCCCCAGCTTTACACAGCGTCAGGAGGCAGGAATCCTTCTCCCAGGCTTCACACAGCATCGGGAGGCACACATCTGACTGTCCTCCTCTCCCCAGCTCACACAGCGTCAGGAGGCAGCAATCAATAGACTTCCTTTGGACAAATTATAGAGGCCTTAACTTCCTCATTCCGAACAGCTGAAGGCCTTTCAACTTCCTTAAGCCAGTTCTGGCTACCTTTGCAGCCGACACCCTATAGTGATTGGTGAATTTTCTAAACCAGGTGGAAATGTATCTCCTGTCTGTGACTACATCCACAGATTTACCTGACTTCCTGTCACAATATATACCCCTGTACAGAAGTTCACATGTTTTGCCTGCCTCCAAAGAACCCAAAAAAATTCCCAAAAAAACGCCAGCGCCAAAAAAAAATGCCCAGGTGTGTTTTTGCAGCAGGCGTTTTTTTGGGCATTTTTTTGGGGTCTTTGGAGGCCGGCAAAACATCTGAACTTCTGTATAGGGGTATATATACACAGACACACTTATATATATTTTACACATACACATATATCGGTGTGATAGGAGCGTAACCATATTGGTGTTAATTATTTCATTAGCGCAAGTAGTGTTCTGCTACTTTCACACCTATATATGTGTATGGGTA
Source organism: Pelophylax lessonae (assembly GCF_965119305.1). Classification (NCBI taxonomy): domain Eukaryota; kingdom Metazoa; phylum Chordata; class Amphibia; order Anura; family Ranidae; genus Pelophylax; species Pelophylax lessonae. The sequence continues at coordinate 103,704,295 of NC_138770.1, read as the reverse complement.
TATAAACATATAAGTGTGTGTGTATATATCCCTATACAGAAGTTCAGATGTTTTGCCTGCCTCCAAAAAAATGCCCAAAAAAACGCCTGCGTCAAAGAAAAAACGCCCAGGTGTGTTATTGCAGGGTTTTTTTGGGCATTTTTTTGGGTTCTTTGGAGGCAGGCATGACATCTCAACTTCTGTATAGGGGTATATATACACACACACTTATATGTATATATACCCATGCACATATATAGGTGTGAAAGTAACAGAACACTATACTTGCGCTAATGAAATAATTAACACCAACATGGCTCCGCTCCTATCACACCTATATATGTGTAAGTGTAAAATACATATAAGTTTGTGTGTATATATACCCCTATACAGAAGTTGAGATGTCATGCCTGCCTCCAAAGAACCCTAAAAAATGCCCAAAAAAACCCTGCAATAACACACCTGGGCGGTTTTTTTTGGCGCAGGCGTTTTTTTGGGCATTTTTTTGGAGGCAGGCAAAACATCTGTACTTCTGTATAAGGGTATATATACACACACACTTATATGTATATATACCCATACACATGTATAGGTGTGAAAGTAGCAGAACACTATACTTGCGCTAATGAAATAATTAACACCAATATGGTTACGCTCCTATCACACCTATATATGTGTATGTGTAAAATACATATAACTGTGTGTATATATACCCCTATGCAGAAGTTCAGATGTTTTGCCTGCCTCCAAAGACCCCAAAAAAATGCCCAAAAAATGCCTGCTGCAAAAACACACCTGGGCGTTTTTTTTTGGCGCTGGCGTTTTTTTGGGCATTTTTTTGGGTTCTTTGGAGGCAGGCAAAACATCTTAACTTCTGTATAGGGGTATATATACACACACACTTATATGTATGTTACACATATATAGGTGTGATAGGAGCGTAACCATATTGGTGTTAATTATTTCATTAGCGCAAGTATAGTGTTCTGCTACTTTCACACCTATATATTTGTATGGGTATATATACATATAAGTGTGTGTGTATATATACCCCTACACAGAAGTTCTGATGTTATGCCTGCCTCCAATAACCCCCAAAAAATGCCCAAAAAACGCTTGCTACAAAACCGGTAAGGTGTGAAAATAGCAAAGCCATATCCCTGTTCTATAAGTGACATAATACAAACAATATTTTTTTTATGGTTCTGGACATGCTACAGAGCTGAAACTTCACAGGTACACTTTTTAGACCCCACAGACACTAAATCCAAAGTCAAAATAAAAAAATCTCATAATTGGCTTTCTATCAAAAATGACAATTTTTAAGAACTTTTTTTTGTGTGATTAATAGTCCCTGGGGCATGACCCAGAACCCTAGGCACTTTTTAGGGGCAATTATTTGGTTTTAGGGCTTCAAAATTGTGTTTTTTGATTACCGAAGTTCGGGTCCCATTGATTTCAATGGGGTTCTGAAATCCGGGCCGAACTTTTCAAAAGTTCGATCATCCCTATTTCTAACACATAGCATGTACACAGCAAAAATGACACCCCAGAATACATTCTGCTACTCCTCCTGAGTATGGTGATACCACATGTGTGAGCAGGGCCGGTGCTAGACTATTTTACGCCCTAGGCGAGACCAGCTACTTGCGCCCCTCCCCCATAAAAAAAATAAAACAAAAAGGGAAGGGTTTAAAAACTCCTCTATGTCATATTCAGTGACCCTGATCTGATGGTTCCTCCATGTAATTCTTTCATACCCAGTGACTCCCATATTCCTCCATGTCACACCCGGGGACCCTGATGTCCCCTATGTCACACCCAGGGACCCTAATGTTTCCCCATGTCACATTCTGAGACCCCAATATTCCTCCACGTTGTGCTGTCATACCCACTGACCCCGATGTTCCTCCATGTCACACCCAGGGACCCCAGTGTTCCTCCATGTCGTGCTGTTATACCCAGTGACCCCAATGTTCCTCTATGTCACACCAGGGGCCCCTGATGCTCCTCCATGTCATACCCGGAGACCCTGATGTTTTTCCATGTCACACCTGGGGACCCTGATGTTCCTCCATGTCACACCTGGGGACCATGATGTTCCTCCATGTCACACCTGGGGACCTCAATCCCCCATGGCATACCAAGGGGTCACAATTCCTCATTGCACACCTGGTGACCCCGAACCCCTGTTACACTCCTGACCCCTATCCCCCATGTCATACCTTTATGACTCCGATTCCCCATGGCACACCTGGTGACCCCAATTCTCTTTCACACCAGGGATCCTCCATGTCATACCCAGGGACCCTGATCCCCTGTTCTGGGGACACTCACTGGGCAGTATGAAGAGAGTGGCCCGCACTCTGCCCTCCTTCACTGTGATCCTGCTAAATTCCTTCTCCCAGGAGGCTCCTGGACCACAGTGCTCACCACAGCTCCAACTGGCTCCTGTTGGAGGGAGAAGCAGCAGTCAGAGAGCACCACACATCCTTCATCACCAACCTCCTCAGACCATTCCGGTACCTCGTCGCTTCTGCTCCAGTAAAGGTGCCGCCTTCCAGTGCCGAGCTCCGGCTCAGGTTCAGCTCTCCTCTGCTTAATACTGACCCAGGGAAATGAACAGCTGCCCACCAGCTCAGTGTAGAGAGTCACGTCCTGCCCAGGGTTTAGGCCGCTCAGCTCCAGATGAAGAGGATCATTATGCAGGCAGCACTCTGGTGGGCTCCCTTCCTGCCTCTTGCCCCCCCCAACAATGGTGGAAATCCAGGGCCTGGCATCTTCCTCTGTCCCTTCTTCATCCCACACTGCCGCACCTCCCCTCAGTTTCCAAGGATCATTCATGATGGAGAGAGAATGCTGACTCGTGGCTGCGGCCCTAGGTGACAGTGCGCCCTAGGCGGCTGCCTAGTTTGTCTAGTGGAAGCACCGGCCCTGTGTGTGAGACTTTTACACAGCCTGGCCACAAAAAGAGACTTAACATCCAAGTAGCACCTTCAGGCGTTCTGGAAGCATAAATACACATAAAACTTTCTTACTACCCATCACACTTTTGAAGGCCCTAGAGCATCAATACAATGGAAACGCCCACAAAATGACCCCATTTTGGAAAGCAAACACTCCATTGTATATTCTATGAGGCATTATGGGTCATTTGAACATGTCATTTCTTACCACAAGTTTTTGGAAAATGTGGGAAAAAAATGAAAACCAATTTTTTTTACACAAAGTTGTCAATTTATAGGATATTTCTAACACATAGCATGTACATAGCAAAAATGACACCCCAAAATACATTCTGCTACTCCTCCTGAGTATGGTGATACCACATGTGTGAGACTTTTACACAGCCTGGCTACATAAAGAGACTCAGCATCCAAGTAGCACCTTCAGGCGTTCTAGGAGCATAAATACACATATAACTTTTTGACTACCTATCACACTTTTGAAGGCCCTAGAGCACCAAGACAATGGAAACGGCCACAAAATGACCCCATTTTGGAAAGCAAATACTCCAACGTATATTCTATGAGTCATTAAGGGTCTTTTGAACATATCATTTTTTTCCACAAGTTTTTGGAAAATGTGGGGAAAAAATGAAAACCTTTTTTTTTACACAAAGTTGTCAATTTATAGGATATTCCTAACACATAGCATGTACACAGCAAAAATGACACCCCAAAATACATTCTGCCACTCCTCCTGAGTATGGCAATACCACATGTGTGAGACTTTTTTACAGCCTAGCCATATAGAGGGGCCCAACATCTAAGGAGCACGATCATGCGTCCTAGGGACATAAATCACACACATAAATTCCTGACAACCTATCACATTGTTGAAGGCCCCTAACACATAGCATAATACATACCAAAATACATTCTGCTGAGCAAAGGATAAACAGAAGATTACCTGTGGTTTTAGCAGTGCAGTGGTCCAGGCAGCAAGCAGGAACCTAGATAGCGACAGTGAAAGGATTGAGCAGGCAGCAGGCAGGAATACTGTCCATAGTCAGTACAGGCAGAGATATTGTCAGCACAGCCAAAGCATTGGTCCAGGTAGTAGGCAGGGATATAGTCAGCAGCAGCAAAAGGATTGTCCATGCAGCAGGCAGAAATACTGTCCATAATTAGTACAGGCAGCAGGCAGAGATATGGTCAGTACAGCCCAAGTATTGGTCCAGGCAACAAGCATATGTTCCATAAAAAGTCCTGGGTCAGTGCAGGCAGGGATTTTATCAGCACAGCCAAAGTATTGGTCCAGGCAGCATCAGGACCTTCAAGCTTAGGGCCTCGGTCGGGAAAGAATAGGGACAGTGGTAGAGGCTTCTCCAACCCAAATCGCTTTGAAGCCTCTGGACTCCAGACCCTGTTCCGAGATTACAAACCCAGAGAAAACCAAAAACTGGTTTTCTCATATCAGAACACTATATTCTGAAGCCCCTCACAAAAGTGAAACCCCCTGTGTCATTTTGAATCCCACTACTACAGTAGCAGGGCAAAAGATCAGTCTAAGGGGCAGGCAAAAAACATGGTTGTAACAGGCCGAGGTCAGTGCAGGTAAAAGGCGGAAATAGACGGTAGGCTAAGGAATAATCGATAAACTGTCCAGGGTCAGTTCAAGTGAAAGGCAGAAACATGGCGGATAAACAATGCAGACGGCAGGCAGAGGCATAGTCGATATACAGGCCAGGGTCGGTTCACATGTAAGGAAGTGATATAATTGGTTGAGGCAGCGGGAAAAAATTCAGCACAAATATTGAAAAAGAGGAAATGGCAGTCTGATTGAAATATGGGCTAAAAGTTTAGGGCAGCGTGATAGATTTTGAAGCAATCTCCGATGCATAGGCCAGGTTGGGAAGGACATTGGTACAATGAAAACTGGTGTCTTTCTTAATTCCTTTTCTGCTACTCACCGACACCTTTTTGTCTTCTTCTGGTCTCTGATGGTGGGATATGGTAAGGGAAATGGCGCTCATGAAGTCTGCTGACACAATTGGAACGAATGCTTTCTGGGGGGATCCTTGCTGGTAAATCAGGGCAGTGGCAATATCTTCAATAAACTGGAGGAAGGGGATTGGTGTTATTGTTGATATTTGATAGGTGACAAATGCGTTGTACATGACCAAATGGAAAAAGTAAACTGCAACTTTTTTGTACCAAAAGAGGGACTTTCATGTCGGGAGATAGGGCTGCAGCATTTGAATATTTTAAATCCACCCCCCATGTACTTAAGGCTTGCGGATTCCCCGTTTTGTAATGGAGTAGTGACAAGACGCTGTGGGAAGCCCTTCTGGGTTTTTCTTACTGTACCGCAGTACAGGTACAGGTGGCGGAAAAGGGGCAAACTGGTGTAATAGTTGTCCATATAAATGTGGTACCCCTTTTGCATCAGTGGAAAGGCTAGGTCCCAGACAATCTTCCCACTTATTCCCATGTATGTTGGGCACTCAGGGGGCTGGAGCTTAGAGTCTCTGCCTTCGTACACGCGAAAGGGGTACACATACCCAGTTTTGTTTTCACATAGCTTGTTTAGCTTTAAGCTGTACCTAGCCCTCTTGCTGGGAATGTACTGCTTATATCCCAGCCGGCCTGTGAGATGGACCAGTGATTCGTCCACAGCGATGTTTTGGTCAGGAACATAAACTTTGGTAAACCGTCTAGAAAAGAAATCAATTAGGGGCGAATTTTATAGAGTTAATCAAAATTGGGATCATCTCGGGGAGTGCACTGCGAATTATCGTTGAAATGCAGGAAGCGCATTATAATATCATAGCGGGACCTGGACATGACCGATGAATAAAGTGGCATATGGGGGATGGGTTTGGTGGACCAATGGGAATGCAACTCGTTTTTTTTGTAATCCCCATATTGATGGTAAGGCCCAAAAACACTTTTAGCTCTTCTAATGTTAGGGGTCTCCATTCAAAAGGACGGGCATGATATGAGGTGGGGTTGTTCTCTATGAACGGTTGGGCAAAAATATTTGTTTGGGCCACGATGCCTTGAAGGAACTCAATAGGGAAAAATTTATTTAAAAAATCAATCAGAACAAAATTTTTGGTGTTGACCTGCAAACCTGGCTGTGCTTTGAAGGGGGGGATTGTAGCTGACCCAGAGGCCTAACTTCTTCCTCCTCTGATTCAGTTCCCAATGTAAAGCCTTCAAATGGCTCAAATTCTGAACCAGATTCAGAATTGGTTTCGGCATCGGACAGTGAGAGCTCCCCGCTGCTCTCATCCGTCAGGGTTAATAATTGATAGGCCTCTTCGGCAGTGAAAACTTTTTTGGACTTGAACATGGTGGCTGTATGAAGGGTGACAGGTACTTTGCTGGGCAGGTGACAGGCAGGTGACAGGTACTCTGGTACTGATGAGCAGGTGGAAGGTATTCGGGTACTCTGATAGGCAGGTGACAGGTACTCGGGTACTCTGATGGGCAGGTGACAGGCAGGTGATAGGTACTCAGGTACTGATGAGCAGGCGGCAAGTACTCGGGTACTTCAGGCGGCAGGTACTCTGATGAGCAGGTGGAAGGTACTCGGGTACTCCGATAGACAAGTGACAGGTACTTGGGTACTCTGATGGGCAGGTGACAGGCAGGTTATAGGTACTCAGCTACTGATGAGCAGGCGGCAAGTACTCGGGTACTTCAGGCGGCAGGTACTCTGATGAGCAGGTGGAAGGTACTTGGGTACTCCGATAGGCAAGTGACAGGTACTTGGGTACTCTGATGGGCAGGTGACAGGCAGGTGATAGGTACTTGGATACTGATGATCAGGCAGCAAGTACTTCAGGCGGAAGGTACTCTGATGAGCAGGTGGAAGGCACTCGGGTACTCTGATGGGTAGGTGACAGGTACTCGGGTACTCTGATGGGTAGGTGACAGGTACTCGGGTACTTTTGTAGAGTTTTAATACTACAATAAAATACAAAATGAACTGATCAAAAATGTGTACAAATACTAGATCTATAGTTCTTTTATTAATATAAATACACAGCAATTTCAACTAGCAGCAAGAGGGTCGCTGGTTCGAATCCCAACCACGACACTACCTGCCTGGAGTTTGCATGTTCTCCCTGTGCCTGCGTGGGTTTCCTCCGGGTACTCCGGTTTCCTCCCACACTCCAAAGACATGCTGGTAGGTTAATTGGATCCTGTATAAAAAAAAAATAAATTGGCCCTACTGTGTATGTATTTGAGTTAGGGACCTTAGATTGTAAGCTCCTTGAGGGTAGGGACTGATGTGAATGTACAATGTATATGTAAAGCGCTGCGTAAATTGACAGTGCTATATAAGTACCTGAAATAATAATAATATCTAGAGTGCTATTATTATTTACATACAAGATCTATGGTTCTTATAATAATATAAACTCAAGACTGTTTTTTTTTTGTGTTATGTTGGTAAAAAACATTGTTAAAAATGTTCTGGAAAACAGGATTCATGCAACACATAACTGTTGCACATGCAGCAGTGATGCATTGCATGTCATAAACATAAATCAAGGCATGCTGTTCTTATAAAGGAATAAATAAAGGCTTCTTGCACCTTAACAGGCATCACTGCTGCTTTGAAAGGGGGAGAAAAAGGAGAAGAGTTTTCCTTAAGGTCAACACAGGACAACTGGGTATAAAAAGGGTATACTTTATTAATTAAATTCAACACCATTCCAAGGTAACCAACACCATATAAAAGACAACGTTGTCTGTTAAAAGCAACACTAGAGGAAATAACATAGCTGTGCATGCATAACCTAAATGAACAGTTGATAAACAATTATATATCCTGGATCATGTGACGATTTCAGCTTACTGGTACACCAGGACAAGTCTCAGTTAGGTGCCAACTCACTTTCAGGAATAATGATGCACAGTCTGTACGCAGGTAACTGCAGTCTGAAGAAAACACAAAAAGGCACTGTGATATTAGTCATAACATAAGTCCTTCAGCTGATCAAATGATAGAGAAGGATTTGACTCTATTAATCTGCTGTCAGAATGAACACGCAGGCTGGTTAAAGAATGCAAAACAGTATCTGTGTTTCACCCTTAGCAAATATCAGTGAATCTTCTGTGACACAAGAAACAATCCTTGTTTAATTCATTAACGGGTGTACCTGCTAGGCTGCTTGAAGCCCTTACCTGTTTCAGTAGTCCGCAGTAAACTCTGCTTACTGGTGCTTGTCCAAGCCGGGAGATCTCTTCTGTTTATTTGTATGCAGCAGCACACCATATAGGGCATGTAGCAAGCGGTCACTCAATGGTGACATGTGAGCCTGCGACCTCCGGTCCGTTTGGATATAGACACCTGTGTTTCCTCAGTGGTCACGTGTAAGTGACGTAATGCTGATGCGTTTCACCGGCCTATCATCGCCGGTTTCTTCAGAGCTGCAGTTACCTGTGCATCATTATTCCTGAAAGTGAGTTGGCACCTAACTGAGACTTGTCCTGGTGTACCAATAAGCTGAAATCTTCACATGATCCAGTATATATAATTGTTGATCAACTGTTCATTTAGGTTATGCATGCACAGCTATGTTATTTCCTTTAGTGTTGCTTTTAACAGACAACGTTGTCTTTTATATGGTGTTGGTTACCTTGGAATGGTGTTGAATTAAATTAATAAAATATACCTTGTTTATACCCAGTTGTCCTGTGTTGACCTTAAGGAGAACTTTTCTCCTTTTTTTCCCCCTTTCTTAGTATGGTTACAAGTCAACGGACTGCACCTTAGCTATTGCTTCGGTATATGGGTTAACAGGTTAAGGTACTGGTCATAAGACTTACCCTTGTTTTATTTGGGAAATTAGGTGTGATACCTCATTTATTTATCACTGCTGCTTTGCAACACTAAAGTCCATAGTTTAGTTCTCATAAGAAAGTTCATATGTTTTGCACATACATTTAATACCTTAGGTAGACGTATCACTGACATCTAGCACTAACCAACCCTGCCATTCATTTTTCCCGTGTCCAAATCAGGTTGCAGTTAAGAACCATGGTTGATGTCTTGTCTATGATCTATACAATTGAGAAAATCAACAATTCTACTATTTTGGAAGGAATCAAAGTGGGCTATGAGATCTATGACTCATGTTCTGACTCCCTCAAAGCTGTTCAGTCAACACTGAAACTACTGCCGGAAATCTTTGCCAGAAACAACTCAATGCAGTGCAATGGCACAGAGGATATACCTGCCATTAAAGCCGTTATAGGGGAGGTGTTTTCAGAGACTTCCATCACCATAGGAAGGATACTGAGCAGTTATTTCATACCACAGGTAATTGTTTACTTCTTTTTGTCACAAAAGGCACCCAGTGCATGGATGGTGATGATGATATTGATAGCAATAATTACGATAATGATGAAGAATATGATCAAGTAAAAACTTCAATAGTAAATATAGTTGAGATTATGACCCAGTAGGGGTTTAGGTAGGAAAAAAGGGTATTTATATTAGGTTTTAATTTTCATTCCAGTGATCTGCTAGAGGGTGGGAGGATTTTTTTTTTGTCTGGAGTCAGGCTTTAAAACATAAGGAAAGCACATACTGCCTGAAATTTTGAGAAGACCCCTTCTCCAGTCTTCATAGACTACACATCACATGGCCAGCAGTGAAGATAAAATATGTAAATCCCCTTCATACAATGCTGTTCCATTGGGGTGTGCTACTGCCTACATGTTTTACATGTAGGCAGCCATTTCATCAAGGGTGGGCTGCCAATGAAACAAAACAGACCTGCTCCTGTTTTTAATGCCTTAAACCACAACATCAGGCATGTGCATTGTGGTGCACTTAGTGTGAGGCTGTTGGTGCCTACTATACTTGTGCACTGGGATACCATTTTATATGAATGATACTGCAAATAATAGCAAAGAATGCCTTCCATTCAGTTTGTGGTGAAAGGCACATTCCTGAAACACACATGTTTGAAGTGGACCAAAGGCTAACAGTATAATATAATCCTAATTATCTCTTTCCCATGCTAGCTAAACCCCCTTGCATTTATCTTAAATTAGGGGTTGATCTGATCCAGGAGCCTGCAATATAACCAGTGATGCTCTCTGCAGGCTTCCAAGAAGACAGCTTTTGTATTTGGGCCGAAAAAAAAGAACCTAGTATCCCTGGCACTCTGTACCCTCACATCACAATGTCGCTCATCACCCAGCATCCCTACAACTGAAATCCCCTGCACCTTTGACTTCTTACCTTCCTGTCTGCCAGCACCGTGACATTTCACCCCTCTGCACCTTTCTGCCAGTTAGGGACTGCATGTGCCCCCTTTGCTCCCCCTTACCACCTTTGCAGAGACATGCAGAGAGCAGCCAATGCTGACCTTGAAGTTCTTGGACTGTCTGCACACCTCCTCCCTAGTGCAGCCAGTAGAGGCCAGTGTGGGTGTTATTAGTGAAGGAGTGAGGAGGTGCACACTTCTGGGCTGAGAGGAAGAGGGAAGCCAAACACAAAGATGTCCACCACCTCTTTTACTATGGAACCTTTCCAATGCAACAGACATTTTTTAGAAGTCCAGCATCATTTCCCCAACTAAGGAGATTTCCTCACACTCCCTGTTGTGTTTACAGGACAAGAAAAGAGAGGAAATCTTCCTAATAGACACAGATGGAAAAAAAATGCACAGATGGTTTTAACCATTCCCTAAACTATTTAAAATGAAAAAAAAATATTATTTCTTCCTTGTTCTTACAGATAAGTGGTGCATCAACAGCTGATGTTCTAAGTGATAAAATGAGGTATCCATCTTTTCTTCGTACCATTCCTCGAGACTACTATCAAACCCAAGCAATCCTGGATCTGATCAAAACATTCAAATGGAACTGGATTGGAATCATTGCGAGCGATGATGATTACGGGCGTTCTGCTCTTGATTCACTAAACTCCCTCTTTAAAAAGAATGGAATATGTTCAGCCTTTTTGAGGACTGTTCCATCCAATGTGAATCATCCATCCTTGAAGAATCGTTTAAACAATCTTATCAATGATCTTAAAACCAGTGTAACAAATGTGGTAATTGTCTTTGCAAAAGGCCCTGTTGTAGTTGAGCTATTAACAGAAGCAGTCCATCAGAATATATCTAGAACTTGGATTGCAAGTGATAGTTGGATCAACTCCAACCTAGTAGCCAGGATGGAAGGTATTGAAAGGGTGGGCACAATATTTGGATTCACATTTACGGGTGGTTTAGTTCCTGGACTAGAAGACTATCTTAGAAACCTTTATCCCTCTGGAGATGGAACAACAAATGAGTTTCTGTATGAATATAAAACACTACGATTTGGATGCACAGAAGAGTATAAAGAATATCTAAAGTGTTTGAATTCAACTTTTAAAAATTGCCCTGTTCCTGAATTAGAGGTAGACAAATCTCCCTTAGCCTGTATGGTGGAGAATATCTCTCTACAAAATGATGATTATTTGGTACAGAATATAGAATTTGGTACAGTATATTCCACATCCCTGGCTGTTACAGCCATAGTTCAAGCGCTGAAGAATACGGTCTGCAGAAATGGAACTTGTGACAAAGATCTCCAAGTCTCACCGAGCGAGGTTGGTAAATCAAACATAATCTATGGGATCCTATTTATCCTTAGACTCAGAAAGCATTACAATTTGACATTGGTTTTAATCTTTGACAACCAAAAACTTAAAAAAAGTTGTGCCCTTTGATATACAGTACTTTAATTTGTAAACAACTGAACAGTGCATTGTAGAAGAAGTATCTCTTTATCAAAAAGAAAAAAGGAAAATGTAATTTTAACTTTTATTGAGTAACAACCGACCATTGATCCTGGATTGAGGAATATATTTTGGTTATATTATTAATGTAAGCCTGGCTCTGTTTTTCTATACTCATTATGACTAAGGCAGGCCATAGACAGAGCAAATTTCTTTCCTGCAACACAGACAGTGTTGACAGGGGAATCCCTCCCGCTGAGCTATTGTGTTCTCCTGGTGGGGAGGGGGAAGAAATCCTAGCCGGGAGAACACAGTGATTATTGCTAGTGGCTATACAATAATCGCATGTAAACACAAGTAGGTTGGCTGTACCCATGTTGATTGATTCATCAACATGGGTACATTTAGCCTGCCCATACATGGTTCAAATCTCGGCCGGTCCCTGCTAAGATTCAAACTGTCTATAGCCAAGTTAAATAAATCCTCCCAATCTCACTCATTCAATCTGGGCCAAAAGGTGGAAATCATAGGGTCAGTGCACCTGCACATTGCCATTGTACATGCAAACAAAATCCATTTTAGCCAGGAGACCCAATCTTTGCCTTAGGTGCCAGAGGAGCTTGTCCCAGCATTGTATTAATTAATACAGTATTTCACAAAAGTGAGTACACCCCTCCCATTTTTGTAAATATTTTATTATATCTTTTCATGTGACAACACTGAAGAAAAAACATTTTGCTACAATGTAGTGAGTGTACAGCTTGTATAACAGTGTAAATTTGCTGTCCTCCTCAAAATAACTCAACACACAGCCATTAATGTCTGAAAACAAAAGTGAGTACACCCCTAAGTGAAAATGTCCAAATTGGGCCCAAATAGCCATGTCCCCTCCCAGGTGTCATGTGACTAATTAGTGTTACAAGGTCTCAGGTGTGAATGGGGAGCAGGTGTGTTACATTTGGTGTTATCACTCTCACTCTCTCATACTGGTCACTGGAAGTTCAACATGGCACCTCATGGCAAAGAACTCTCTGAGGATCTGAAAAAAAAATGTTTGCTCTACATAAAGATGGCCTAGGCTATAAGAAGATTACCAAGACCCTAAATCTGAGCTGCAGCATGGTGGCCAAGACCATACAGTGGTTTAACAGGACAGGTTCCACTCCGAACAGGCCTCGCCATGGTTGACCAAAGAAGTTGAGTGCATGTGCTCAGTGTCATATCCAGAGGTTGTCTTTGGGAAATAGGCGTATGAATGCTACTAGCATTGCTGCAGAGGTTGAAGGGGTGGGGGGGTCAGCCTGTCAGTACTCAGACCATACGCCACACATTGCATCAAATTGATCTGCATGGCCGTCGTCCCAGAAGGAAACCTCTTTTAAAGATGATGCACAAGAAAGCCCACAAACAGTTTGCTGAAGACAAGCAGACTAAGGACATGGATTACAGGAACCATGTCCAGTGGTCTCATGAGATCAAGATAAAGTTATTTGGTTCAGATGGTGTCAAGCATGTGTGGCGGCAACCAAGTGGGGAGTACAAAGACAAGTGTGTCTTGCCTACAGTCAAGCATGGTGGCGGGAGTGTCATAGTCTGCGGTTGCATGAGTACTACTGGCACTGGGGAGCTACAGTTCATTGAGGGAACCATGAATGTCAACATGTATTGTGAAATACTGAAGCAGAGCATGATCCCCTCCCTTCGGAGGGCAGTATTCCAACATGATAATGACCCCAAACACACCTCCAAGACGACCTCTGCCTTGCTAAAGAAGCTGAGGGTAAAGGTGATGGATTGGCCAAGCATGTCTCCAGACCTAAACCCTATTGAGCATCTGTGGGGCATCCTTAAATGGAAGATGGAGGAGTGCAAGGTCTCCATCCACCAGCTCCGTGATGTTGTCATGGAGGAATGGAAGAGGACTCCAGTAGCAACTTGTGAAGCTCTGGTGAACTCCATGCCCAAGAGGGTTAGGGCAGCACTGGAAAAAAAATGGGGGCCACACAAAATATTGACACTTTGGGCCCAGTTTGGACATTTCTGATTAGGGGTGTACTCACTTTTGTTTCCAGCAGTTTAGACATTAATGGCTGTGTGTTGAGTTATTTTAAGGGGACAGTAAATTTACACTGTTATACAAGCTGTATACTCACTACTTTACATTGTAGCAAAGTGTAATTTCTTCAGTGTTGTCACATGAAAAGATAAAATAAAATATTTACAAAAATGTGAGGGGTGTACTCACTTTTGTGAGCTACTGTATATGTGCATCAAATTTGGACCCTCCCATCTGCATGTTTCAGCAAAAATTGTGAAGTTTTGAATTATATTTAATTATTTCTGCTGGCAGCACAGTTAAAAGTTTTCTACATTTTGAGTCTGGATGACATGGTGGCATACACATTAGCTTCAGGTGGTGGTGGTGATGTTGGTGAAATAGGAAGCATGGAACTTCCCCTATGTGTCCATGATTGGGCCAATCAGCAGGCCTGAACACTGTCATGTGGGGGTTCCAAGATGTCTATCTGCTGTCTAAGGTCTAATACCAGCTGACATCAAAGCTTAGACAGACTTGAATGATGTAGTGGAAAGGTGGCTATGGTGTGTGGCTGGGTAAGTATATAAGCCTGGGCTATGTGGGCTATTGCCCTGAATGAGCAAAGTGACATTGTCTCTTTAAAAAAGTAGGTATTGTGTGTATATATTCATAAATTGCCACCTACCAGCATAGAACTGGGTTTCCCTACCCCACCCTCTCCTTCCTCATACAACTAATTCCACACAGCCTGTGGCTGTGTTCTTATTTTTGTTTTTATTTAGAGAGGTGGCCTTGTACTTCAGCTCAACTGACTGCCTGCTGCAGGAGGCAAGAAAGCCTTTTCATGGATTCCAGGGGATGTTAGGGATTATGGGGAGATACACTAATTGACAGCAAATGCACTCGTAACTTATAACGAAAACAAGTTTCGGGACAGAAGATTGTGAATTATCCATAAATCTTGGTATAAAGTGATCTGGCCACATTCTCCTTGAGTTTTGATTTTAATCCTTACATCTGAGATCCTGCAACCAGGGCTGCTGTTAGAAGTCACGGGCCCCTGTACAGCCTACCCGAAAGCACTTATCAAATTAGGACCTGTGACTTAGTTCATACAGCCGCTGCATCCTCATAGAGTGACAGGAGGCTCCAGCCGCACAAACTGCTCATTCACATTTTATGGGCCAGAGAACCCTTGTGAAATATGAGCCCTCTATTTTTTTAATGATTTTTTAAAACTGCTTTTTACAACTTGTTATAATTTTTTTACATTTTTTTTTAAAATTTGAATTCTTTTTTTTTTTTTTTTAAGCGCTATTGGGGTATCTTGGGTGAAATTTCCGTGGTCTAAACAGACCCCTAACATCTCACCTTTGAGACAGAAAAAGGAATTGAGGACACAGATTCTTTGAACCCTTGCTTTGGAGTCTCAACTGCACTGCAGATGAATAAACAGGAGACAGCTTCAGTTATGAATGAACACATTACGTGATTGATCACTCACTGTGTTCATTCATTAAAGGAAGGGGCATGTCATTTACTTGCCCATTCTCCTGCTCTCCATGCTGAACATCCTCCTGTGGGGACACAGCAGCTTACAGGGGGAATCAGATGTGGACAGGACAGGGAGTGGGATTGGTACCGTGTGGGGGCAACTACAGGAACGATGCCCTGTTTGTCTCTCCCTCAAGCAGCAGATGTGGACAGGACAGTGAGAATGATCAGTACTGTGGCAATTACAGGAATGATCCCCTGTGTGGCTCTCTTCAGCAGCTAAAAGCAAGTTTCTCCCCTTCTCCCTCCTGCCAGCTTTCAGCTACTGCACAGAGCAGCACAGGGTATCATTCCTGTAATTGGCGCGATAATGATTGTCTTCCCTGTCCTGCCTGCATCCAATCTCCCCTGCTGCCCCATTTCTTTTTGGCCCATCAGGACAAGTGATGGAAAATCTTTTTAGTGGGGACAAGGACTTCTTTCTCAGCTACACAGGGAAGGCTTAGAACCTCTGTTATGGTATTTTACTGTCCTCCTGTCCAGCGTCACACATTTCTTGTTCCGCTGTCACAGGCTGTCATAAAGACAGGACGTGAGCCCATTTTTCCCAAACAGGGTAAAACAGGATGAAAAATAAAACAAATTAGCCTGTTGGCCATGTCTACATGCTTTATGGTTTGAATCTTACCCACATGATTTGCTGTTTGGCTATTTTTTATTTTCTGTGCTTAATAAGATAGGGTATAAGTGTTTCTATTATCAAATTGGTATGTCATTTTTGTTTTCCAGCTTCTCAAAGAAATAAAAAACAACAACTTTACCTACAATGGTGAAACATTCCACTTTAATACATTTGGTGAAGTGCTAAATGTCTATGACTTGTATAACTGGAAAATGAAAAATAACTCTATTGAAATGATCCGCGTTGGAGAGTACAACACAATCAACCATAATATACACATAAACCAAAGTCTTCTTGTTTGGAACAATGCCAATAGCTCGGTATGTAACATAACTTAAAAAAACACACAAATAATTTATATTTTATGGAATCCCAGATGACTTACATCGATCAGCCATAACATTATGTCCACCCACCTAAAATTGAGAATGGCCCCCTTTTGCTAAAACAGTCCTGACCCTGGGCTAATTCCTTTGAGGGTGTTATTTTTAAGGAAACGCGTTAGGAGTATAATGAGTGCCTATCTTTTCTGAGTGCTTCTTACCACCTGTGAAATTGTAAGTGTATTCCTTTATCTTCCAATAAATTGCCCATACGGTATTATGCTATGGTGTCCTTTTGGTTTATCCCTCTCCACAATCCCATGAGTGGGGACTCCTAGGCATTCCCGTGCGGACTGGTTTGGAAGATATTCATCACCACCTGTGATCCAGAGACACTGTCGAGGTTCCTGCCTATTCCGTACTGAGGACATCTACATGTACATGTACAGCGTGTATGACCCATTTGCTGTACAGTACTTTGGGTCCATACCATCTGGTGAGCACATCTTGATTCCTTTATTCCTTTGGTGTGGGATTTATCGTTTGTTGCAGTTATTTCACATGCTGGAGTCAACACCTTTTTCAAGTCACAGTTTACACTTTATGGACATTCTGGACTTTGATTTTTTGCATTTTGGTTTGATTGTTCACGTTTTACTTCGTGCACATTAACTCACACATTTTTAGCGCTGCACTATTTTTCTTAATATTTTGATCACCATCACTGTTGGTTGGAGTGTTAGCAGCTTTATATTGTGTTTTACTTTACAGATTAGTTTTAAGTTAGCGCAGTGTATTCACATATTTTCACCTTCTTCCATTGCTCCGTAGCCCAGTTCTGATGTTCATGTGACCATTGTAGAAGCTTTTGGCTGTAGACATGGGTCAAAATGGGCTTCACAGCCCCATACACAACAAACTGCGATGCCTGTTTTTTTTCTGCTTTCATCACAATAACTTCATGGACAACATGTTAACTTGCTGCCTAATATATCCCACTAATTTTCAGATGCCATTGTAACAAGATATCCCTTCCCTTTCCCCGATATTGCCGTTACCTGACAGTGGTCATAATGTTAGGGCTGATCGGTGTATATTATAGTCTTGTTTTCTATTTCTGGGCTATGACTTTAATGTAGGGTAGGGGATCAAAGGTCTAGGGTTAACCCTCATCCATCCTTAACCACTTAAGCCCCGGAGGATTTGGCTGCTAAACGACCAGAGGGTATTTTGCGATTCGGCACTGCGTGACTTTAACGGACAATTGCGCGGTCGTGCGACGCTGTACCTAAACGAATTTGGCGTCCTTTTTTTCCCACAAACAGAGCTTTCTTTTGGCGGTATTTGATCACCTGTGCGATTTTTTGATCACGCGCTATAAACAAAAAAAGAGCGTAAATTTTGCAAAAATAGCAATATTTTTCCCTTTTTTTTATATGAAATTCCCCCAAAAAAAATGTAAAAATCTAAATTTTTTAATATTTTCGGCCAATTTGTTTTATGCTACCTATGTTTGGTAAAAAAAATCGCAAAAAGCGTATTTTGATTGGTTTGCGCAAAAGTTATTGCGTTTACTAACAAAGGGAAAGATTTTTGTCATTTTTGTTGTTTTTTTTTTAACGCGTAATGGCGGCGATCTGCGATTTTTTTTGCGGTACTGCGACATTGCGGCGGAAAGATCGGACCCTTGACTGACATTTTTGACACTTTTGGGGTTACCAGTGACATTTCTACAGTAATCAGTGCTATATATATGCACTGTTACTGTAAAAATACACTGGTAGTGAAGGGGTTAACTTTATTTGAGAGGGAGGGGCTGTGTGTGTCCCTAGGGGCGTGATTCTAACTGTGATTGGCTGTGGCTTCAACTGTATGCAGAGTGATCAATGGATCTACATAGTAGATCCATGTGATCATCTCTCATACAGAGAGGAGAATGACAGGCAGCTTGTTTACACAAGCTGCCTGACTTTCTCCCTCTCCCCCGCCGATCGCAGAGTGGCCGGCGGCGATCGGGTCCGCCGGTCACACGCGCGGGGGGGTCCGTGACCACGCGGGAGCGGGAGCGCGCCTCCGGCGGCGCGCGCTCGCTCCCTAAACCCTCACAGGCGAGCGACGTAGACCTACGTCACTTTGCCTGTGAGGGGCTGACCGCCGCCGTAGATAGTCGTGCGGCGGTCGGCAAGTGGTTAAAGGGTCAGTTCTCCCAAAACTGTATGTGGACACATTTTTTGATTTGCAGAGTAAAGAAGATTTAAAACTGATGTTCAATGTGCTTGTAGTTTGCTTATTTTGACTTTGCCTTTACCTTGGATCCTTCATACCACCCCTCCCAAGGCATGATAGCATTTTTTTTGCATGTATGTATGTATTGTATAGATTTTATGGTACTTTGATTGCGTGGCACCTTTTGATTTATATATGTTTGCACTTATGATATAGTGAAGTGCTTGTAGCAGTACCTTAATTAGTGCTCACCTGGATTGCTCGCAGGGATATATAAATATAGTTTGTTACACAGATCTCATACACCTGCTTGTAGCAATTATGGAGGTGTTCTCATACCTTGAAAACAGAGAAATCAATTTAGAGGAAGGATTCTCTGATGTGGGCAATAAAGGTAATGACATCTCACATATATTAAGGAAAATAGGACATTTGATGGATAAAAAGATTAATGTATGGTGGGATATTTCCACCATGGAAAAATATATTAAAGAAAATATGGTTCAGAGGAAATTGAGGTTGGATAGCCCTATAAGTGATGGCCTAATAGAAGATCAGGAGGAATGGTTTGCATTCTTTAATGGGAAAGGGAAGGAAGTTTTCGAATTTTTGATTAAACGAAAGCAAAGAAAATTGAGAAATGTGGTAACCCAAATAAGAGAATTACAAAGTAGAGTGGAACCAATGAAGGATACGGCTGAATTTAAAAAACATACAACAGACTTGAATAAGAGTATGCAAAGAAAGGATCAGGATAACAAAAATAATAAAAAGAAAAAATACCTTAGAGATCTAGGTGATTATCAGAAAAAGCAGGTATTCAAATGGCAAACACAATTAAGCAATGGTGCAACTGGGTCTACACTACACCCGAAAGGGTGAGAAAAGATTCCCAGGATGCTTGAATTTAGGACACCTATGGGACTGCACTCACAAGGGGAACCTTTACAAGAAGAGGGTTCCTACCAAGGTAATGGTAGAAATGGGGAACCCCCACCCCATAATGGTAGGGGCCAGCAGCATTATACCTCTTTTTATAAAAGACCTTATTATAACAACCAGCCCATGAATAGTCAAAAAGGTTTATGAACAAGCTGACGTTAGGAAAGGTTAGGTTAGGAAAGGTATCAAAACATTAGAAAATAGGAGAGATTTAGTGGTCCACCCAGCGGATAAGGGGGGTGGTATTGTTGTCCTATCCAAAGAACAATACCAAAATGAAATGGAGAGGTTATTTCGTGGTAGGGACACCTATGAAAAACTTTTGACTAATCTCATTAAACAATATAAGAAGGATTTAGAAAGTCTTATTAGGTACAGAGCCAAGAAAAATATTTTGAAGAAACAGGAAGAAAAATATTTATTACCATCAGCCTGCAGAACACCTTTTATTACCTTCCCAAGATTCATAAAGATAGTTTAAATCCCCCGGGAAATCCTATAGTAAGTGGCATTGATTCCCTTACTGCACGATTGGGTGAGTACATAGATCTATTTTTACAACCCCTGGTATGAGAAACAAAGGCCTTTGGAACAGTTAGAGGTTGATGAGGATACAGTGATGGCAACGGCTGATGTTGTCTCATTGTATACCAATATCAATCATGAAGGTGCGATTAGGGCAGTTGAGTGGGCATTAAAGAGGAGTGGTGGGTTGAGCTCAAAACATAGGAAATTTTTACTGAAATGTCTTACCTTCTGTTTACAGCATAACTATTTTTGGTACAATGATACTTATTATTTGCAAATTCTGGGCGTGGCAATGGGCGCCAAATTTGCGCCGGGTGTAGCAAATTTGTATATGGCTAGATGGGAGGATGATTGGATGACATCTTCCCATAATCCGCATTTAACTGTTTACAAGCGCTTTATAGATTACTTAATACTCATAGTAAATGGAAATGAGTTAGAGGTAGAAAAAATGTTAACGAGATTGAATGATAATGGTCAGAATATGCAGCTAACATGGACTATTAGTAAGCAGCAGATACAATTTCTAGACTTGGAGATCAATATTATAAACCAAAAGATACATACAAGGACCCACTT
The DNA here is from genome assembly GCF_965119305.1 of Pelophylax lessonae. Taxonomy (NCBI): domain Eukaryota; kingdom Metazoa; phylum Chordata; class Amphibia; order Anura; family Ranidae; genus Pelophylax; species Pelophylax lessonae. The sequence goes on along the minus strand of NC_138770.1, from coordinate 103,683,807 downwards.
CAAAAGTACAGATAGGAATGCATATATACCACTCAATAGCTGCCATCACAGACCCTGGGTTTTTAAAATACCAAGGGGTCAATACACCAGGATTAGAAGAAATTGCACAGAATTAGACGATTTTGATAATCAATTGATGCGATTATTGAACATGTTTAGGGATAAGGGATACCAGGAAGGATTCTTGCATGCAGAGAGGGATAAGATTAGAAATGTTAGGAGGGAGGATCTTATAGTGGAGAAAGTAAAAGAGACAGGAAGTTGATGAAGGGGGTTTTAAAATTATTTTTGATTACAATACACAACATAAAGCAGTGGAGAAGGTTATAAACAAATACTGGCAGGTATTAAAACAGGATAATATATTGGGACAAGTATTGTCGGATAAACCTCAATTTGTATACAAACGAGCTACGAACTTAAGGGACAAAATAATTAGAAATGTGATTGAGCACCCAAAAACAGTTTGTTCACATTGAATATTAAAGGATTCCGAGCATGTGGGCGGTCCTATAGTTGTGTGTGGTTACCCAACAACATTAAAAAGAGAACCTCATTTGAAAGCCCCTCAATACAAAAAGTGCAGAGCAGCGATCGGGATGTGGCATGTCCGTCGGGACACAGCCCATCCCCGATTGGTGTAAAGAGCCATTAAAAAAATGTCCAGTCACAGCCGGACACATGCACTTTCCTCGTTCAAGCCGCTCCTGCATGCCCCCAGGGGCGCGCAGAGAGGCGATCGAGGATGGAGAGTGTCACTCTAACACAGTCCATCCCTTATCATGGTAAAGAGCCAATGAAATTGGCTCTTTACCAAGTGACCGGCTGTGTCCAATTACAGCCGGTCACAGAATGTCAAGTGAAGGAAATTATATAGTGATACAGTATATAATGGCTGCGCTCGACCAATCTAATACACTTTAGTGTTATGTGCAAATATCAAAACTAGCTCTCAAATAACTCTCAAATAAATAGCAGATACAAACATATGATATATCAATACAAACTAATTGCCAGGTGCACGTATGGATATACACATACACTTGATGGTATGTGCAAGAAGTGAATAAATAAATGAGTATATTAAATATAAATAGATCTCAGAAAAATATATATATAAATAAGTGACACAAATAAAACTGATATAATCAGGTGCTGTGAATAAATTATTCAATCAATAAAGTGTCAATAGGTATATGGCCCTGAGGTGCAAAGTGAATAAATAAAGTGCAATGTGCAGATTAGGAAGACAATCAGATAATGGTAAATGGGACCATAAAATCAAAATATTCAGTCCAATAGCACCGTCCTATAATTGAATAGAGTCTCTGATAGGTCTTGTAGTTGCACTTCTTAAAGTCTCCAACACCTCCACCAAGACACAGGACCACCTGGTGTGCACAAAAATGCTTACCAGAATGAACGGTCTGAATGAATGAACTGCCCCCCCCCCCCCAATAAAGAGTACCTGTCACAAACCCATCAAAGTACCTGTCCCCAGTCCATCAGAATACCTAAGTGCCTGTCACCAGCCCATCAGATACCCTGATGAAAGGTACTTGGGTACTCTGATGTGCTGGTGACAGGTACTTGGGTACTCTAATGAGCTGGTGACTGGTACTTGGGTACTCTGATGGGCTGGTGACAGGTACTTGGGTACTCTAATGACAGGTACTCTGATGACAAGTACTTGGTTACTCTGAAGACAGGTACTCAGGTACTCGGGTTCTCTGATGGGCGGGTGACAGGTACTCGGGTACTCCGATGACAGGTACTCGGGTACTCTGATGACAAGTACTCGGGTACTCTGGGTACCTGTCATTAGAGTACCCGTGTACCTGTCATCAGAGTACCCGAGTACCTGTCATCGGAGTACCCGAGTACCTGTCATCGGAGTACCTGTCATTGGAGTACCTGAGTACCTGTCACCAGCCCATCAGAGTACCTCTCTGTATCCCATCATAGTACCCAAGTACCGGTCTCCAGCCTACCTGTCTCCACCCCATCAGAGAACCCAATTACGTCTCTGCAGCCCATCAGAGTACCCAAGTACCTCTCTGCAGCCCATGAGAGTACCCGAGAACATGTCATCAGTGTACCCAAGTACCTGTCACCAGCCCATCAGAGTACCCAAGCACCTGTTATCAGAGTACCCGAGTACCTGTCACCAGCCCATCAGAGTACCCGAGTACCTGTCTCCAACCCTTCAGAGTACCTATCTGCAGCCCATCAGAATACCTGAGTACCTGTCTCAAGCCCATCAGGGTACATGAGTACCTATCTGCAGCCCAATAGAATACCTGAATACCTGTCTCCTGCCCATCAAAGTATCCGGGTACCTGTCTCCAGCCCATCAGAGTACCCGAATACCTCTCTGCAGCCCACCATAGTACCCAAGTACTTCTCTGTAGCCCGTTAGAGAACCAGAGTACCTGTCTCCAGCCCAGAGTACCCAAGTACCTGTCTCAGGCCCAGAGTACCCAAGTACCTGTCTCCAGCCTAGAGTACCTGAGTACCTGTCTCAAACACATCAGATTACCCGAGTACCTGTCTCTAACCCATCAGAATACCTGAGTACCTCTCTGAAGTCCATCAGAGTACCGGAGTACCTTTCTGCAGCTCATCAGAGTACCTGAGTACCTATCTGCAGCCCATGCCTCCTAGATTATGTGTTGGGGTGTTTGCTTTCCAAAATGGGGTCATTATGTGGGTAATTCCCTTGTCCCAGTGTTCCAGGGCCTTCAAAAGTGTGATTGGTTGTAATGAAATGATATGTGTAATTTATGCTCCTAGAACACCTGACGGTGCTCCTTGCATGTTGGGCCTCTGTATGTGGCCAGGCTGTGACAAAGTCCCACATATGTGGTATCTCCATACTTAGGAGGAGTAGCAGAATGTATTTTGGGGCATAATTTTTGCTATGTACATGCTATGTGTTAGAAATATCTTATAAATTGACAACGTTGTGTAAAAAAATATGTTTTAATTTTCTTTCCACATTTTCCCAAAACTTGTGGAAAAAAATGACATGTTCAAAAGACTTATCATACCTCATAGAATATACGTTGTGGTGTTTGCTTTCCAAAATGGGGTCATTTTGTGGGAAATTCCATTGTCCTGGTGCTCCAGAGCCTTCAAAAGTGTGATAGGTTGCTAGGAAATGATATGTGTAATTTATGCTCCTAGAACACCTGATGGGGCTCCTTGCATGTTGGGCCTCTGTATGTGGCCAGGCTGTGGAAAAGTCTCACACATGTGGTAGTGCCATACTCAGGAGGAGTAGTAGAATGTATTTTGGGGTGTAATTGCAAGTATGCATATACTGTGTGTGAGAAATAACTTGTTATGGCAATTTTGTGTAAAAAAAAAAAAGAATTATTTCTTAATTTTCCCAAGAATTGTGGGAAAAAATTACAACTTCAAAAAACTCACCATGCCTCTTACTAAATACCCTGGACTGTATACTTTCCAAAAAATGGGTAATTTGGGGGGTATTTGTACTGTCCTGCCATTTCAGGGCCTCAAGAAATGAGATAGGCCGTCGGTACATCAGGTGTGAATAGGTGTGATCAATTTTCAATGATTGGCACCATAGCTTGTAGACTCTATAACTTTCACACAGACTAAATAATAACCAGTAATTCAGGTTATTTTTACCCGAGATAGGTAGTAGTATAAATTATGGCCCAAATTTATGAAAAAAAAATACTTATTTGCTAAATTTTATAATAGAAACTAAAACAAAATGTTTTTTTTTTTTCAACATTTTCGCTTTTTTTCACTTATATCGCAAAAAATAAAAAACCCAGTGGTGATTAAATACTACCAAAAGAAAGCTCTATTTGTGTGAAAAAAACTGATAAAAATTTGATTTGGTACAGCGTTGCACGACTGAGTAATTATCATACAAAGTGTGAGAGCACTGAAAGCTGAAAATTGGTCTGGGCAGGAAGGGGTGTAACTGCTCTGTAAGGAAGTGGTTAAAGGAGAGGATGAAGAAACATGTGTATAACATCAATACAGGCTTTGACAAGCATTATCTATCAGTACATTTTAAAGAAAAGCACAATCGAAGTTGTAGGGGTTTGCATTTCTGGGGGATAGAGGCCTCAAAAAAACATTGGAGAGGGGGTAATTATGTGTGGGAGATAAATAAAAAGGAATCCTGGTGCATATATCAATTGGAAATATTGGCACTGGGAGGTTCAAACAAATAGTTTTATTTAGGATGTTTTATCAGTAATTACTAGAAGGGTAAGAAACAGGAGGTCATATCGGGTTATCTTATTAGATGTATGGGTTTATTGGCGTTATAAATTGGTAGACCACTATGGGTTTCCTTTTTTCTTCTTTCCCTGGTTTTTCCTGTGATTGTTAAAATTATGTAGTTTTAAGTAAAGAGGTTTCTAGGAAAATTGTCTGAGTATATAGTGATATGAGGATTTTATGAATTTGATTTTTTAATATGAATACCTTGTGGAGGTCCAGTGTATGGATCAACCCCAGAATTGGTTAGTTTATAAAGGAGGCTATATTTTAAGTATTTATGTATTGATTTAAATGTGTAAATTCAAGATTTTAACATGTTTTTATTGACCGGTTATAGCCTGCTTTTAAATCCTGGTGGTAGTGCTCATCATGACTATCAGCTGTTCTGATATAAGCAAAGGGGAACGATTAGGAGTAGTAAATATCACACCCAAAATGGTGACGCCCATGGTTCTATAATGAAATGGCAATCGTCTTTCTATATAAATGCTAATTCAGTCCTGCCGTCCAGTCATATCCCCCTGAAGAAGACACGAGGTCCCTGTGTCATCAAGTGTAGGGGAGGGGCCACTCCACAGACCTAGGGAGGTAGATGCGAGCAGAGAGGGCTGATATCTCATGTACCCACTGCCACTGGATTTCCCAGATACCGAAATACATTACAGAGTTTGGTGCACTTTTAGCACCACTAATGTGTGAGTAGTTTTTCATATGCTTAATAAATTGGAGTTTTAAAAGATATAAGGACTATTGGAGATTCCCCTTTTTTCTATATGTTATACCTACTGATTGCACAAGGAGAAGTTAATCCATAGCAGGATCCCCACCTGAGGGGATTGAATATTCACCATTAGCCTGGGAGAGGCACAAAGAGTGTTAGAACGAGCCTAAATGCGAGGTCACTGGAGATAAGGTGAGAACCCACCCACTGGGGGATGCATGGTTGGAGGTGTCACTTACGACGGAGGAACATATTTGAAGCACGTCTCTTTTGGAGCGGATTATTAATAGAAAGTTTTTTGAATGTTTACAGCACTTTTATGAGTAGTTTGTTTATGTTCACCTGAATTGAGAACTCTTATACTTGGACTTTTATTGGTTGATTGTACTACATATTTATATATATTTTCTTTTGTTATCTATGTGTATGGATCTTTTTATTTAGGAATCACACAGTGTTTCTAGCCACGTGTTTTTTGCACGTTTGTACTGGCATGATAGCATTTTATTTTCATGTATGTATATATTGTATAGATTTTATGGTACTTTGATTGCGCGGCACTTTTTAAACTATATCATTTTCTTATTTTGACTTTGCCTTTGCCTTGGATCATTCATACCCCCCCCTTCCCCGAGGCATGATCATCGTGCCAATGAATATTTTGGTTTTTGCTTATTTTCTTTATTTTCCTTTTATTGAATTTTGCATTACAGAAATATAAGCATGCACAAACCCATTACATCCTTAAGGCCCCTTTCACACTTGTACAACCTGAAAGTCACACGACTTTGACATGCGACTTTGACGCGACTTGAAGCGATGCATGTGTAATCTTGAGGTCTATGGACCTCAAGTCGCATCAAAATCGGACGAAAGTAGTGCAGGGACTACTTTGGCAGGACCCAAGGCAGACTTGAAGTCGCACAAATATGGATGGTACTTAACGGAAATCATGGGGTAGGACTTGCCATGCGAGTTTGCAGTCCCAAGTCACGGGACAAGTCACACAAGTGTAAAAGGGGCCTAAAAAGGGAGAAAAATTAGATAGTGGGGGGGAGACACGAAACAAAAGGGAGGTTTTAGATAGGTAGGGGAGGGGGATAAGCGGTAAGGTTTAGCTTGTGATAAGTAATTATTAACATTGCGAGTAAAAAGTAAGGGATGTGACAATCTATAATATTTATATAGAATGGTGAGTGATTCCTAGATCAAAAACATGTAAGACAAATAGCATTAAAGTGAACCTAATTGTGCCCATGTGATATAAAATTTGTCTTTTTCATCCTTTTTGAGTGTGTATCAGATTTTCCATTGAACAGATTCTATCCAACTTTTCAAACCATTCACCTATAGATGGAGCTCAGGCAGACCTACAATTATTAAGGATAAGGCACTGTAAAACGTGCTCGGCTTGGGATGTCTGGATTCCACTGAAGAATGACTAATTCTTAAATAAGGGTTGAATTCAATTACAGTAGGAATAAAACTACATTACAATTACAGATAAGGAAATGGGGGTATAACTTATCGAAAGGGAGATGGGACAGGGAAGAGGAAAGGGGGGGTCTGTCTTATATAGCACACACATCCTCACTGAATCTCTCAGGTCAGGGTCCTTTTTAACCAAATTTGAGACCTACACCCCAGCTGGGGGGAGGGGGAGGGGGGGGTTGGTAACCACAGTCATTGAAGACTGTTGATCCAACAGTCAAAAAAATTTGTTCCTCTCTCAGGCTAAACTTTCAGTTCAGTTCATTTGAGCAGATAATCACACAGGATGTCCATCCAGGTCATCACCCTTCAGGCACCATGCTGGCCAGGTGTGAGGGGACATTTGAATATCCTCAGGAGTCCCACTGGTTATATGATAAGGACCCTGTGTATTGTTCTAGCTCTGTTCACTGCAGGTTGGCTGTGAACACTGTCACTTGCCTCACATAAAAGTTCTTTCAAAGCTATGTTGTACAAGCCATAGTGTTCTCACTTTCCATCTGCATTAATATCAATTCTTCCAGTATTACATCCCCTCCTATTGGGCCTGATTGACACACAACATTTGCCACAAGATGCAAAAAAAAAAATGATATTGGTCTTGCTCCAATCCTTGTGATGTTCTGGCATGAAAGCATTTTGCAACATGTCCCCATCTCCCTCATGAAAATCACACCAACATTACACATACATTATACAAATATACCATGCCATATGCTAACCTTCCCAATGCCTAATTTAACAATATATACCTAATACTAATCTTAATATGCCTTACGAATTACATTAGACAATAACATAATGGAAAATTCTACCTGTAAATGGTTATCAACACGAACCTAACCACACCTGTATGATTCTCACAATAGGTGGAAAAAACCTTAAGCCATCGCTCATGACCATCCAGCACAATGTTTGCGTATGTCAACAAGCACACAATAGCTACATATGCCTGGTGCATCTACCAAAAACTTTCCAGCATACTGGAGAACTTTGTGATTTGCTTTTATGCACTCTACATTACCAAAAGAGCAAAACAATTGCTGCAAGAGACAACTGGTGTGGTCGTCAGAGGTACTCAAAAATTTGACAGAGCATGGACATATCAAAGTATTGACCACTAGCACTGAGCTCTTTGTTTGAAGCCTATATATACGCATTTAAAATCTCCCTCCTTCCTCATACTTTCGCCCACGGAGTTATTTAAAAGTGCAAGCAAGATGAAGAGAAGGATATAAACTTCTCATCCATATTTCCTGGTCCCCTTAAAGTTTGTTAAATACATTTTACTTAATGATTGCAATGAAACCAAACTAAACTTCATCCTTCACCATCCGCATTAACAGTTTTCCCATTTTCACATGCTACCAGGCACCATTCTAATTATTGCTGGTTGCAGTGCTTATTAATCTCCTTCATCAGTCACTATAAATGCTCTATTGCCCATGTTAGTTATTCAAAGTGTCCATTTCCAGGTGATGTCCCTACACACTGGAACAGGCAAATATAAGTTCTCTCATGCAATGCTGCCAGAGGCTGAGGAAAATCCAAGTCTCCTTTCTTTGGGCTAGTCAATTAAAAGCTCTGTATTAACATAAGTGTCGTGGGTTGTGGGATTCCACTCATGCCATCCATATAACGCTATGCATATATTCCAATTGGCACCAAAAATATGGCTGTTCCTTCCCCAGGTTTGCAGAATTTAGATATCTAGTCATCTCATTATGGAACCTGGAAAAATAAAGAACAAGAGCACCATCAGATTCTTAGCTATTAATATCTCTATATACCCTAATGGAACTCCCTGTTATCCCACTGCTCAGACCAGACTATGGTCTCAACTTGCCCTAGCTGGGGGTACTCTTCCCCACAAAAACAAAAAAATCCTGTGACGCCAACAAACAAAAAAGTATGATGAAACAAAATATATAATTTTCTAAAAACCTTCTCCACCTTCCCCAACCCTTGGTACCATAATACATTGGTACCATTCCATAAACTGTAGAGTATGCCTGGCCATTAAAATATTTGCTTACACAGGCAGTGGGTCTTAAAGGAGAACACTAATAGCTACTAAGAACAAAAATAAAATACAAAAATCCACGAAAAACTAAAACAAAACAAAAAGAGAATTAATAATAAAATTTAAACAAAAAAATGTAAAAAAAAAAACAATAAGAAAAATGAAAAATCTGGCCATTATCACACAAAAACAACATGAAAAGACAACCACCATAAAACAATGACAAACACTCAACTTTTAATATGTTTTGCCATTAAAGACATCCATGGACTTTTCTCATGAGAAGAGTAAGTGCTAATTTCAATCTGAAAGAAAAACAATTAATGGTAAAAATAAAATAGCAAAACATCTGCACATCATCACAACAATTGTTGTAACTTTTTAACCCAATATTGCCTATTGTTTAATTGTTTGCAAACAATTACTAATTATTGAGCTCATTGTACCATGTAATAATCAATCATCTACAATAACCTAACCCCTGCTCTGCTAGATTTGCCTAATACTATTCTCATCTTAAAGGACCTGCAAACAAAACATAAACATTAGTATCCAAACTAGTTCAATTTCTTCTAGGTCCCTGGAAAAAGAACACAAAGACAGTTATTACACACAACTATCACGACAATTGATTTTTTAGTTCCCCCAAGCATTTTCCCATTATTTGTATTGGTAGGGGAACAATATACTAAGCAGGCAGTATCTGTAAACGTTGCCATATTACTCAGGAAAAATGGTAATGCAATTTGTGTCCAACTACATAGAAGCCAGAATGGTAGATCAGCCCAGAGGGCAAATATTGGAATGTTTATCCAGTCTTGTTTCTGGCTGTGTTTAGAGTGTGGGCTATGGTTTATTATCTCTTATACAGAACTGTGTGATATCTCCTGGCTGTTATCTTTGATATCGGGCCTGTGTGCTATACTGTCCCTGTCCAGGATGGTATTTTTTTTTTATCTCAGATACCTGCATTTCTGTGTTTTCATGCTCCATGAGCAATGTTAGGAGTTTTACGCAATCTCTGTGCATGTCTATTCCATTTAAAACGTCTGAACTCTCTCTTGCCAAAAGTCTCACAGGATATTGGCAAAATTTTGGTATGACCTAGCATTTCTCAAAGCCATCTTAGTGGGATAGCTCACGAAACATTTATTGGCCAATGAGTATATGAAACCCGCATCATTCTCCAATAAGTCAGGACAGTTGAATATCTTCTTATACAATGGAAGATACTCACTGCAAAACAATATTGGATCATCTCCTCTCCTAAATCTCATTCATTGTAAATCACTCTTGCTGCTATCACAACTGTCCAAAATACACTGCAACTCTTTCCTCCGCTCCTCTGAATCTGCTAAATTATCATTAACCTATGCAGTTAACTGGCCTGCCAGAGGTCCTGGTAGCCACACTTTTAGAATAGAACAAGCATCCTCATTACTCAAATGGAATTGACTCAACACAGAATCTGGCACAAAGTAAGTCTATCTTGGATTGTAATCAAACTTTAATTTGATTTGAAGCTATAGGTGCAATAGCTGACTGTCTTTCATTGTGGACCTTCCCCTCATTGACTGTGCAGATGTTAGCCAATTGACATGTTCTTTTGTGCTCATTGAGCTCACTGGGATTTTGCATCAACTAATTTTGGGCTCTTTCACACGGGCGTTCCGTATGTCCGCAAATCATCCTATTTTTTTGCGGATGATTTGCGGACATAATGTAAGTCTATGGCATTGCGGATGTCAGCGGAATACCATCCGCTGACATCCGATTTTCTTCCTTTCAGTTCTGTTCCGTTTTTTCGAACGGAACAGAACCCTATTTTTCCTCCGTTCAAAAAACGGAAAGGAAGGAAAATCGGATGTCAGCGGTGTCATCCGCTGACATCCGCAATCCCCATAGACTTACATTAGGTCCGCATATCATCCACAAATGGATGGGCGGGTGTGGAAAGTGGGGTCCCCCAGGGTTCTGTCCTGGGACCAATCCTGTTTAATTTATTCATAAATGATCTAGAGGAGGGGATATCCAGCACAATCTCAGTATTTGCAGATGATACTAAACTAGGCATGCCAATATCTTCTATGCAGGATGTGGAAACCTTGCAAGCAGACCTGAACAAAATAACGGGGTGGGCAACTACATGGCAGATGAGGTTTAATGTTGATAAATGTAAAGTAATGCACTTGGGGGCCAGAAACCAGAAAGCAAGCTACTCACTAGGGGGGGAACCTCTGGGTGAGTCTAGGATGGAAAAGGACTTGGGGGTACTGGTAGACAACAAGCTTGGCAGTGGCATGCAATGCCAAGCCGCCGCAAGCAAAGCCAACAGAATACTGGGATGTATAAAAAAGGGGATTCACTCCAGAAATAAAGAGATTATTCTCCCACTCTACAAGACTCTGGTCCGGCCACATCTGGAGTATGCTGTCCAGTTCTGGGCACCGGTCCTCAGGAAGGATGTGCTGGAACTGGAGAAAGTCCAGAGAAGGGCAACAAAAATAATTAGGGGAATGGAGGACATCAGCTATGAGGAAAGACTACAAGCCCTGAACCTTTTCTCTCTGGAGAAAAGACGATTGAGGGGGGATATGATATCAATGTACAAATACTGTACTGGTGACCCAAGCATAAGGAACAAACTATTCAGAGAAAGGAGATACAATAAGACACGTGGCCACTCACTAAAACTAGAGGAAAGGCGGTTTAACCTTAAAGTGCGTAAGGGGTTCTTCACTGTAAGAACGGTAAGGATGTGGAATTCTCTTCCACAAGCAGTCATATCAGCAGGGAGCATTGATAGTTTCAAAAAACTATTAGATGGACACCTTAAAGACCACAACATACAGGGGTATACAATGTACGGTTAAAAGCAAACACACACACGCATCATAGGTTGAACTGGATGGACTGATGTCTTTTTTCAACCTCACTAACTATGTAACTATGTAACTATGTAACTATGATATGCGGACCTACGGAGCGGATGACAGAAATGTCATCCGCTCCGTGGAAAAAAAAAGGACCGCAGCGGGGCTCTCACACGGAGCGGCCGTGTGAAAGAGCCCTTTCTTTCTAAAGACATAACCAACTCTTCCAACTCTGACAACTTTATTCGCAAATGTAAAACGTGCTCAGTTTGGGAGGTCTGGATTCCACTGAAGAATGACTAATTCTTAAATAAGGGTTGGATTTAATTACAGTAGGAATAAAATGACATTACAATTATAGATAAGGAAATGGAGTATAACTTATGGAGAGGGAGCTGGGACGGGGAAAAAAGAAAAGGGGGGTCTGTCTTCTATTGCACACACATCCTCCCTGAATCTCTCAGGTCAGGGTCTTTTTTATTACAGTATTACAGGCACTTTGTTTTATTATGAAGTTTTAGTAAATCTCCCTTAGGGTCTGTTAGCCAGAGGAAGGTGTTATTTGTCTGGAATGTAAAACTCTTTTTAACTTTGTAAATGATAGTGCTAAAAAATCACTGCTCCTGGCTGCATGTAATTTAAAAAAAAATAAAATTTCCTTTAGTAGATGTTCCCCTCGGTGGTGCCCATCCCAATGCTATTTTTCTAACACCCTCTTGCCTAGTAACCCAGGAAATTGCTAGATTTGGCACCCATTAATTTCTGTGGGGTTCAGGTTCAGCATCCAACCTTCTTCAAAGTTCAGGAAACCCCTGCCAAACCGAACTCAATGCTCATCACTTAACACAGTGAGCATTATGGTTCAGTAGTACACAATGTAGTGCAAAGCTTACAGAGTGCAGCAGGCAGGACTATGTAATGAACTTTACAGCATATATAGTGAATCATTCAAGAGAATGTAATGAACAGCTCAGCTTACAGAGTGCAATGGTCAGCAGTATGTCATTTACAGCAAAGCATGAAGAATGCAGTGGTCAGGCGTAAGTTTAGCATTAGCATTGAGCAGAGCGTCCAGTGAGAGCTCAGCTTAACAGATCAGTGGTTACTTCACTGTGAAAGGCTGTACTTTGCTCAAGCTGCTGGCTGTAAGCTCTTCTGAGTAATATTGGGGCTGGAACACTTAACCTTCCTAGCGGTATTCCCGAGTGTGGCTCGGGGTTAAATTTCAGTGCCAAAAGCAGTAGCCCCGAGCCACACTCGGGGTACCGCTAGGAAGATCGCTGGATCCTGGTAGAGAGGTTACTTACCTTGTCACCAGGATCCAGCGATGTATGCGGGCGGTGTGCGGCGGCGGATCTTCCTCCCAATGCTCTCTGTGCCCCGGCTTCCGTCTCCTGCGACATGGCGTTCGCAGGGGGGTGGAACCGGCGGCAAATTCAAAAAGTAAAATCACAAATACACTGTATTCCTATTGGATTACATTACTAAAATAGAATAAATTGACCTTTGATTGCCCCCAAGTGCTTTCTCTATTGCTCTTCCTGCATTTTTCCTGTACCTTGTTTTTGGATACTGCAGAGCGACCATGGCATCAAAAAAGCGCGCCGCAACCTCAAAAGCGGTATATGACCTGCGGGAGAACAGCGACAGCGATACAGAATCGCTTGCAGAATGGAGTGATAGCGATTCGTGGGGAAGTTCGTCATCGGACGCAGAAAGCGATTTCAGCGATGAGCCTGCGACTGTGCCCAGCGCTGTGCGGACTTGGTGCTCGATCGACTGCGGTACGGAGCACGTAGCGCCCCCAAGGTTCCCGTTTACCTGAGCACCTGGTATCAAAGTGGATGTTGAGGATGACAACCCCTTGGCATACCTGCAACTCTTTTTGACCGATGAGGTTATTGAAAAGATTGTTGTGGAAACCAATCGGTACCAGGAGCAACAAGCTGCAGCGCATCGGCTGTTTTCAAGGAGCAGGATGTGGGAACCCGTGACCAAAGCGGACATCTGGAAGTTTCTCTGCCTAATTATTCTACAGGAGTGGTGGGGAAACCCCTGCAGAAGTGGTATTGGACCACCAACAAATTACTGGCCACTCCCTTTTTTGGCACGGTTATGTCAGAATACAAATTTTCGCTCATTATGAAGTATTTGCACTTTACAAATAATGACGAATTTGACGAGACTTCTCATCCAGCTCCAAAACTCAAAAAGATTTGGGACGTTTATCAAATCATTTTGAAAAAATTCCAGCAGTCCTATGTGGCAGAAAGAGACATTTGTATAGACGAAAGTCTAATGGCCTATAAAGGAAGACTCAGCTGGATACAGTATATTGCATCCAAGAGAGCACATTTTGGCATAAAGTCATTTATGCTATGTGAATCAAGCTCTGGATATATTTGGAATTCGGTCCTATACACCGGGAGAGGAACCAAATTCAATGAAAGGTTTAGCAGCTATGGAATGGCAACCGCTTCAGTTCTTACGTTGATTGAGCCATTGCTGAATCAGGGGTACTGTGTCACCACAGACAATTTTTATACATCCCCAGAACTGTATGAGTTCCTTCTACACAACAAGACGGATGCGTATGGGACCGTTAGAGCTAACCGGCGTGACATGTCCCCAACCTTTGGCAACAAAAAGCTCAAGCCCGGAGAAATAGTTGTCTGGCAGAAAGGAAAAATGATGCTACTGAGATGGCGTGACAAAAAAGATGTGTGCCTGATGAGTACCATCCACAACACCTCTACTGTCATGGTACACACAAAAAGGTGGAAAAGATGTAATGAAACCCCAACTGGTGATGGATTACAACAACACCATGGGAGGTGTGGACAGAGCTGACCAGGCCATTACTTTTTATCCAGCAATGCGGAAATAAAAATATTATAAAAAAATATTATAAAAAAATATTCAGGCATCTCCTTGAACAGTGTTTGTGGAACACATTTATTCTCCTTAAAAAAAGAGTGACAGGCCTGTGGTTCATGCGGACTTTGTGTGTAAAATTGCCGAACTGATATTTCTCAGGCACCAAACACCAAGGCTGTAAGTAGATCCGGACGCCGTGCTGCTGGTGTTGTGAACCCCCGAACGCCTGACCGGTCGTCACTTTTTGGACCACATTCCGCCAACGGAATAGAAGCCTGCACCCAAAAGGATGTGTGTGGTTTGCTGTTCCAAACGTGACAACAATGGACGGAAAATCCGAAAAGAAGCACGGTGCTACTGTCCTGACTGTGACGTTGGACTTTGTGCTGTACCCTGTTTTAAAATTTTCCACACCCGGGACGTTTACTGAAGCAATATGTCCGCTAATATTGCATCCTTGTTTGACCAAAATAAATGTCAGTGTTTTTGATTACGTTATTTACTATCATTTATTGAATAAAAAGTGTTATTATTATTATATTATTATTTGTTATTATTTTATAGTTATTTATTATATTATAAGTTAGGATTTTGTGTTTCAAACTTTATCATACCCGGGATGTTATAAAGAAGAACGCACAGTAAAAAAAAAATCATATATAAATAGTTGGTTTGGGCTGCTCATCCTTAAGAATTACTAGCAAAATAATGGTACCGCTTTCAGCACCTAAAATCCGAAATAATCATACCGCCAGGGAGGTTAAAGCACCACTGGACAAGAGATCACTTCTCCAATTACTGTCTGCAATCTGACTAGGTGTTGCTAGATCCAAGGCACCAGCAAGATCCGAGTCATGTGTTCACCTTATTTACTAAGCTCTCTAGAGCAAATGCCCTTGCAGAGTGCAACTGCACTTACAAATTTTAAAGTCTATTTGCCTTAAGTAAATCAACTTCATAGTTATTCTTAGGTTTTAATGATTGCTATTTTTTTATCCTTCAGGCTCCCTTTTCTAACTGTACAGCAACATGCAAGCCTGGGTATTACAAGAAGCATTCAATCATCACCTGCTGCTATCAATGCATTGCGTGTGCGAACAATACTTATTCCCCCGTGCCTGGTAGGTATAATGGAACTTCTCTGGCTCATGTCTAAACTTTCAGATCTCTCTCTCTTGTGAAAAAGCAGTTTATACAATTACTTTTAATGTACAAAGTGACAGTTTTGTGTCCCCCACAGGGCATGACACAGGCAGCAGCAGGGGCAGATTGGGTTGGAAGGATTGGGATTTAACGCAAATGGGATTTGGTAGGAACAGGTGACATTTCATTACTACATTGCCACAAATGTATAAGTTCCTCACATTACACTGTTTCACCTCTAATTGTGAACCAGCAGCTGTCTACAAATTACCAATATTTTTACCATTTGTTTTCCAGACATGGTTGAATGTTTAAAGTGTCCTTCTCATCAGTGGTCGGCCAATGGAAGCTCACAGTGTGAAAATAAGAAGATTCAATATCTACAGTGGAAGGACCCATTCGCCATAACATTGGCTACTTTTACTTCCTTGGGAATTGTGGTCCTGCTCCTGATAGGATTCCTTTTTGTTAAAAACGCTAACAATACCACTGTTGAGGCAGCAGGTGGCTACTATGCCTACCTCCTGATGGTGTCACTCATAGTCAGCTCTGCCAGCATTGGCCTCTTCATTGGAGAGCCAAATCACCTAATCTGCCAAATTAGACAGCCCCTGTACGGCATCAGCTCCACCATTGCTGTCAATTGCATCCTAATTAAATCTGCCTTGATCCTTATGGCATTTGAGTCAGCCAAAAATAACAAGTGCATAAGTAAATTCATTCATTGGCGCTCGATTATTGTAGCTGTATTAACTGCTGTTCAGGTTGGTATTTGTGTAGTGTGGCACATTCTGAAAAGTCCCTCTTCTACTACCAATAACACAATACCTCAACTCATTATCAAGTATTGTGATGAAGGATCTTATGTGGCTTTTGGCATCATGTTAGGCTACACTTGGTTGCTTGCGTTGACTTGCTTTCTTCTTGCTTATAAGGGGAGAAAATTGCCAGAGAAATACAACGAGGCCCGAAGTATCACATTCAGCATGCTTGTTTACATGTTTGTGTGGATTCTCTTTATCCCCGTCTACGTGAATTCCAAGGGTGTGTACCTCCCTGCTGTGCAAATAGTTGCCATCCTTTCTTCTGTCTTTGGAGTCATAGGCTGCCATTTATTACCAGTGTGTTATGTTGTAGTATTTAAACAAAGCAACAGGGTCAACTGGAAAAGCGCTGTGATGTTTTTTTTCCAACAATAAAATCAAGACGTTTTTCATTTATATAATAATAAATCTCTTAAACAGAAATCAGCATCTTATGAAATCCAAAGCACTACATCTTCTGAATGACAAGTTATAGTCACACTGTTGTGTTTGAAGGCTCATTTCATCCAAAACTATTATTTTAGTACCAGAAAGAAAAAAGAACCTGGCAAGTACATATGAGCTCTATTGGAATGATCTGAATTCCTAACTCTGCTGTGCCCATTATGAAGGTTTGCTCGATTTTCTTATTTACTTACTGGAGAATGTAACATGTGGAGATGGATTGGTTCAGCAGGGAGATTTGATCCATCTAAGGCCAGCTTAATTGTCCTGAAATACAAAAATACATTTTAGAGAGCAACTACGGATCTCCACCATAGAATAAAATACAACGTATTTGTCATAGAGTATAGTAAACATGTAAAGATGAGAAATCCCAAAACTGGAGTTCAGCAATTTATGCTTCTAGTGTGGGATCTGTATGCTATCAGCAGAGACTGTGCGTTTTACACAAAAACAACTGCACATACAACAGAATAGTGGTTGATTAGCATTTGGATTTAAAAGAGGAGTATGGACAAAGCTTTTTTTGCCATACTTCTCTTGTGGGTCACTGAAGTACGCTTAATTTTGTTCTCTGATTTTCATGTTAATGTTCGTACAAAAATTTTGTTACTAAATTCATTAATGCCTTCAGGGATCTGACAAGTGTCATTCAAAGTACTTCAACATTTTGTTTGCCTTATAATGGAATTCATTACATTTCTTGAAAGAAAATCACATTTACAGTTAGAATTTTGTTTGTTCAAGAAAAAATTGGCAATTTTACCCCATTAGCTATTAGAAAATCAATGAAAGATTCTGGAAATCAAAATTTGCAAACAAAATTCTTCTGCTGTATGGACACCTCTAGTTTGGGAGTTAGGTTAGTGATACGCTTCAACATTTTAAGTGTCAGTTAATTGATAGATGAAGTGGTTATGGCTCATATTTGTGTGTTTAGTTGAAGTGTTACAGTTACAACCCACCAGTATTAGGACCCTAGGAAGTGAAAATAAAAATGTTGGTTAAGCTCACATTAATAGTTACCCAAGTACTAAGATGAATAATAATAATAACTTCATTTTAAAAATATAATATACATTTAAAGTACAATTACTTCATCTTCAAACAATTTCCTCCTACCTTTATCTTGAATTTAATATTATATTAGTATCATTGAGTTGCAGATTGTTTAGTATATTTTCATACAGTATTATTATTTTTTTAATTATTATACTTGTATTATTCCTAATTGAATGCAACTTCAATCATGATTTCACTTTGCTAAAGAAAGATAAAACTGCTAAATGTATCTACTTCTTTGCTAAAAAGCATTTGAAAAACAAACTTTAACTAAATGTGCTTATGTATTCAATAAAAAATAACAAAATGTGTTTTTATAATTTAGTGTAGTACCTGAATGTGTCTTGATTTCAGCCCTCCCTGATCCCCTTTACAGCAGTGCCGGGAGTGGGAGGGGCAGCACTATTGCCAATCAGGTGTGCTACATGTACCATTGCACATGAGCTGATGGGGGGGGGGGGGGCAGAGTGATGGCTCATCTGCTTTAATGTAATGAAAACAAAGGTTTTATTTTAAAAATATCAGCAGCATGTGGATGGGGAGGCCACGAGAAGGAAAATTATAAGCAGAATAAGCTTCAGATTTAAAGTGCAATTAAAGTCTAACACTAATTATTCTTAAACATTTTCCCTCCCCCTTCCTCCTACTTACCCTGTGTAAAATACATCTGTATATATACTTTTTTTAGTCCAGTCTGGTCAAGTGATCCTGCAGCTCATGTAGCTCATGTAGCTCTCAGCAACAGCTGGGAATTCTGAGAGCCATCGCCCATAGGCTCCAATGACCCAGCCATTGTCATCACTCCCTCCTCTTCCCTGTACCTGCAGCTCACTGACATAGGGGAATCAGAACTGTGGAATCACGTGGCCTGAGAGGACTTAAACAAAGTAAGTATAAAGGCCTCTTTTACACAGGGTAGGCAGGATAGGTAGGAGAAGGAGAAAAGGACATTTTTTTTAAGAATAATTAGTGTTAGGTTTTAATTACACTTTTAGAGCAAGAAAATTCAATTGAATACTCCTTTTCATTTTCATTTACATTAAAAAATTCTCCAAATTCCAAGCAGAGGAATGACTCCTGTTGCTATAACATTTGCCGTATTATAAATACAACAAATTCTACTGAGACCTAGATTTTCTATTGAATAAAGGCAATATCTGATGTGCCACAAACAACACTGGTCCAATGAACAAGCAGGCAGACAATGAACCAACAAACAGTGAATGACCCAATGGGTGAATGAAACAACACCAGACATAAAATCATTGATTTGAGTTATTTTATTTATTACAGGTACTTATAAAGTGCCATCAATTTACGCAGCATTTTAAATATATATTGTACATTCACATCAGTCCCTGCCTCAAGGGAGCTTACAATCTAAGGTCCCTAACTCACATTCATACATACTAGCAGTGGCGGCCGGCCGATAGGGGGCGCAGGGGCGCCGCCCCTCCTAAAAAAAAGAAAGAAAAAAAAGATAAAAAAAATGTCCATTTTTAGCCCACTAAGGGCGCCGGACCTAGTGCTGGGTATGGGGGGGGGGGGGGGGTGGGGTGGGGTTTTGCCTCCCACGTGAGGCAGACAGAGGCGCCGATTGGCGGCCTTCTGGGGGTCATTGGGGCACAGAGCAATGCGCCCCGACTATCCCCACTTTCCTGATGTCCTGCTTGTGATTGGTCCAGACTCCAGCCTGGACCAATCACACAAGAGGACATCCCTGGACCTGGTGACGTCACGTGATACGTCCCGGCGTCACGTGACCACCTTCCCGCCCGCCAGCGCCATCGGAGATTGAGAGAGAGCGGAGTCGCTCAGCAGTGCGGAAGAAGTACTGTGAGCTGAGCAGTCAACTCAGCAGCAGCACGCAGGTTACCATCCGGTCCGTCGGAGTCAGGTAAGTTAGTGATGCCGGGGGGGAGGCAGCCCGACCAGCCCAGCCAGCCCAGCTAACACGGCCAACACAACAGCCCAACAACACACTGTCTGTCATGATGATCATCATTCATCATCATCATCATCATCATCATCATCATCATCATCATCATCATCATCATCATCATCATCATCATCATCATCATCATCATCATCATCATCATCATCATCATCATCATCATCATCATCATCATCATCATCATCATCATCATCATCATCATCATCATCATCATCATCATCATCATCACAGTCAGCTTTGAAGGGGGCACGGACGCTGGTCTCTCTGCATTGATGGGGGGGCCGGGGAGGGGCACGGCAGACAAGCTGGTGGACTCACTGAGACTGACTGCATTGCCTTTGATGATGGGGGGCACGGCAATCTGGTGGTCACTGCATTGAAAGGGGGCATGTATGCTGGTCACTGCATTGAAAGGGGGCATGTACGCTGGTCACTGCATTGAAAGGGGGCATGTACTCTGGTCACTGCATTGAAAGGGGGTCTGTACTGTGGGGTTTGTGCTAGGGGGTCTGTACTGTGGGATTAGTGCTAGGGGGTCTGTATTGTGGGATTAGTGCTAGGGGGCCTGTACTGTGGGGTTTGTGCTAGGGGGCCTGTACTGTGGGGTTTGTGCTAGGGGGCCTGTACTGTGGGGTTTGTGCAAGGGACCTGTACTGTGGGGTTTGTGATAGGGGCCTGTAATGTGGGGTTTGTGCTAGAGGGCCTGCACTATTGGGGTTTGTGCTAGGGGGCCTGTACTGTGGGGTTTGTGCTAGGGGGTCTGTACTGTTGGATTAGTGCTAGGGGGTCTGTACTGTGGGGTTTGTGCTAGGGGGCCTGTACTGTGGGGTTTGTGCTAGGGGGCCTGTACTGTGGGGTTTGTGCTAGGGGGTCTGTACTGTGGGGTTTGTGCTAGGGGGTCTGTACTGTGGGGTTTGTGCTAGGTGGCCTGTACTGTGGGGTTTGTGCTAGGGGCCTGTACTGTGGGGTTTGTGCTAGGGGGCCTGTACTGTGGGGTTTGTGCTAGGGGGCCTGTACTGTGGGGGGGGGGTCTGTACTGTTGGATTAGTGCTAGGGGGTCTGTACTGTGGGGTTTGTGCTAGGGGGCCTGTACTGTGGGGTTTGTGCTAGGGGGCCTGTACTGTGGGGTTTGTGCTAGGGGGTCTGTACTGTTGGATTAGTGCTAGGGGGTCTGTACTGTGGGATTTGTGCTAGGGGGTCTGTACTGTGGGATTAGTGCTAGGGGGTCTGTACTGTGGGGTTTGTGCTAGGGGGCCTGTACTGTAAAGTTTGTGCTAGGGGGTCTGTGCTCTGGGGTTTGTGCTAGGGGGTCTGTACTGTTGGATTAGTGCTAGGGGGTCTGTACTGTGGGGTTTGTGCTAGGGGGTCTGTACTGTGGGGTTTGTGCTAGGGGTCCTTTACTGTGGGGTTTGTGCTAGGGGGCCTGTACTGTGGGGTTTGTGCTAGGGGGCCTGTACTGTGCGGTTTGTGCTAGGGGGTTTGTGCTTGAGGGGTTTGTGTGGGGTTTGTGCTTGAGGGGTTTGTGCTAGGGGGTCTGTACTGTGGGGTGCCACTCTCAGTCAGTGTATCCCATGATAGGGTGTCTCTCACAGTATATCCCATAACAGAGCCCCTGTTCCCTATTATGGGATATACTAGTACTGATGGACCCCTTAATATGTGATATATTGGGAGAATTTGTTCACGCAAGCAAAATACAGGGGACAAATGGGTGGAGTCTATAAGGGGTGGGGCTTCTGAGAAATGGGAGTGGTCAAAATGGAAGGGAGGGGTCTTGCGCCCCCCCATCTTAAAACTTCACCAGCCGCCACTGCATACTAGGGTAAATTTAGACAGGAGCTAATTAATCTAACAAGAGGAAAAGCATGCAGGCACAGGGAGAACATGCAAACTGCAGGCAGGTAGTGTCGTTGTTGGGAGATGTGAACCAATGACTGTAGTGCAGCTGGGTGGAAGTGCTAACCACTTAGCCACTGTGCTGCCCATTTGATCATTCACTGCTTTATAAATAAGCTTCTAGGTGCCAGGACTAACAATGGAAGATCAGTGTTGCTCGAAACCTTGTTTGAAAAAAAGTAACCAGTTTACCATGTTGTGTCAGCAGATACCGTAGATATAAAAAAAAAGCATGAGATAGTGTAAAGAAAAGATTCTCTGGAAGCCACAGGATCATCCAAAGTTCAGCCTCCCACCCCCCACCCCCTGCTGAGAAAGATTGTGGTTTGTACTCCCACAAGGAAAATACATGCAATTTAGATATACATAATATTTGCAAAAAAAGCCTGCAGGTCCAAATCAGCATTCAGACCACATAGCTGGATCATATAGAAGCAGTGGATCCAGGGGACCTTTCCTTTTTCTCATAAGTAGTTCCAGGGCTTTTTTTCTCAGAGAATAGGCGCAGGAACTCCTCCTTTCTGGGTATCCCCTTGTCTCCACCCCTATCAACCTTCGAGCATCGTTCCTTGGTTCCAAGCTCCACCCACCTCCCAGTACTGCCCCTTTCAGAGAATATAGAACCAAGTAACATTTGTGGTATAAAGTAATTTGCATGGCATTTGTTAACGATAACAAGAAAAGCAGTAAAATAGATCCCCGACAGCCAGGAACACTGGATTCCCCCGGCAACAATGGACCACCTGCAACAAAATACCCCCCCGCCCAGCAACAATAGATCCCCCCGGCAGCAAAAACAGATCCCACCCGCAGCCAGCATCAATAGACTCTCCAGATCCCTCCCAGCAACAACTGACCTCCAGCAACAGAAGAGCCACCTTCAGCAACAATAGATTCCCCACAGCAACAACAGACCTCCCCCTCAGGCAAAAATAGATCCTCTCCAATGACAATAGATCCCCAGCAGCCAGCATCAATAGATCCTGTAGCACACCCCAGCACCCCTTGCCATTACATACATTTAGTGCTGGAGGTGCCGGAACTGCGTTCCCCCGCGTTCACGCTGAAAAAAAGCCCTGAGTAGTTCTCTGTCTTCTCCCCTCCTAAATTTAGGATTACGATCAATGATCATTCATTGAGGCGGTGACCCAGAATGGGAATATTCAGCAAAGTATCTCTCAAATGGTAACTAGAATCAGCCTTATTGACCAGGTGTATATGGCATACAAGAAATTGGTCACAGGATTAAGGTAGTAGAAATAGTTGAGTCTGCCTACCCCTAATAGATTATGTGTGATGAAGCAATTCTTTCTTCAATTTTTTTTTTTTTTGCAGTTTGTGTCATCTCCCCACACTGGAATTTCAGGATATATATATTACATATAGTATAAAAGGTTGGTATATGTAATACCCATTGATTTTAGTATTAGAGTATATCCCTTGTTTGGATGAGTTCAAGAAGTCCCCTCAATCATTGAATAAACTTTTATTTTTAATTGCAAGGAAAGCAGTTATAGGTGTTTTAATTTCTTGGTAGTCCACTCTAATTTATTTATCTAATCATATTGTATTTGGCCCAGCTACTTCTATACGAGGGTAATGGTGAAAATAAAAAAGTAAGGAATCCTAGGTTACATACCCTTTGAGATTGACCATTGTTTTTTTTTTTGTTTTGTTTGTTTTAATTAAAAAATAACATATACCTTAATAGGGGGGTTATCTTGGAACACAAAATAGGTAATTCTCTTTTAAGAGGTCTACTCCATGGGTAGCCCCTGGATAAAAGCTTCTGCTCCATCTCTCATATATGTGTAGCGCTACCCCCGCAGGAGCCGCTGGATTTCTGGTCCTGCTATTCCTGCACAGCCAGGTAACATGCATTTTCACCTTGCATCTAGAAGCAAGTAATCAGTCCATGGGCTTGTTTTTGTTGTTTTATTTAGAAAACAACTTGGATAGGTTATAGGGACTATGGGATGCTTAACTTGACTTGAAGAAACATCAGAAGAGGAAATACTTCCTTCGCTATGTGCACAAAAGTGAAGATCCTTGACTGTACACTCTCGAGAATAAACAGTCTCTATGGATCAGTGGTGAGGTCCTTTACAAACCAGGAGCTCTCAAGCCTGGTACACATGCAACGATTGTTGGCCGTGAATTTTCGGCCAACGTCCGATCGGCCGATTGTCGGCTTGTTAGTATGATGATTCCGACAATCGACTGCGACTTTTCGGCCGAACAAAATCTGGTGTGCAGGCTATAAAATTTTTGTTGGCCGTCACCACAACGGCCGATTTTTCGTCAGTCAGTACAGATTTTGGCAGACAAACATCAGATGAGCAAGACTGGGCATGCTCAGAGAAGAAAAAACACACGGAAAGTTAACCAGCACATGACATCACTTCTGAAGTTGGTTGTTGTTGGCCGAGAAAATTTGTGTGCAGTCTAGAGCAACAACCAACACAACAACACTGGACAAAAGACGGCCGATCGGTCGGCCAACAATCGTTGCGTGTGTAGGAGGCTTCAGTCTCTTTTAATATAATAGCACAAAGTTGCAAACTGTATGCATGAGTATCCTATCTTCTCAGTAAAACCTCACACAGTTCTGATGCTTGCAGCTACTACTGGCAGATCTCCCTGCCTTGACTACCAGCCCACCTGGCTCCTCTGAAGAATGCCCCAGGACAAGGAATTGGGCTTTAGCTCAACACTGTCCCTGGAAAGTATTCTAGGTCTGGCAGTTTCTCCCCTTGTATGCCCTTGGGTGTGCTGGGGTACTCACTCTGTCTGTTGCACCCCGTCGCACTGGACAAGACTTCTGTTCAGGCCTCCTACTGTCTGGATCTTCCCCTTGCCAGCCCGGATGACATGTGCAGAAGACCCAAAGGTAATGAAGAATCCTCTCTTAGGCTTCCTCTCCTTCCTTTCCTCAGCTCCCAGCCTGGAGGCAGAGCCCTACAGCCCGGAGGTCTCATCCCAGGCCTCACGAAAGCAACCTTAGCACTTCATTTATCTACCCAACTGCCCTGCTGGCCAGGCTCCAGGATATTTAACCGGTTGCTGAACGCCGCAAGTACTTATTCTGCGGCGGTCAGCCCTGGCCAGGCAAAGTGACGTACCGGTACGTCACTAGCCTGTCACTTCCTTGTGAGCCAATAGCGGGCGAGCGCGCGCCCGCGGAGGCGCGCGCCCGCCCCGGCTCGTTCCCTGGGAAGTCCGTGCGTGTGACCGGCGGACCCGATGTTCGCCGGTCACTCGCGATCGTCCGCCGTGAAGGGAGAAAGGCAGGCGGCTGATGTAAACAAGCCGCCTGTCATTCTCCCCTGTTTAGGAATGGTGATAATACGGTTCTACTATGTAGGACCGTTGATCACTGTTCCTACACCAGTAGCCATATCCAATCACAGTAAGAAGCACGCCCCTAGGGACACACTTAACCCCTCCTTCCCCAATAAAGTTAACCCCCTTCCCTGCCAGTGTCATTGTGCAGTAACAGTGCATATGTATAGCACTGATTACTGCAGTAATGTCACTGGTAACCCCAAAAGTCTCAAAAATGTCAGTCAAGGGTCCGATCTGTCCGCCGCAATGTCGCAGTACCGAAAAAAAATCGCAGATCGCCGCCATTACGCGTTAAAAAAAAACACCAAAAATGACAGAAATCTTTCCCTTAGTTAGTAAACGCAATAACTTTTGCGCAAACCAATCAAAATACGCTTTTTGCGATTTTTTTTTTACCAATCATATGTAGCAGAAAACAAATTGGCCAAAAATGTTAAAAAATTTTGATTTTTACATATTTTTTGGGGGGAATTTCATATAAAAAATGTGAAAAATATTGTTATTTTTGCAAAATTTACGCTCTTTTTTTGTTTATAGCACAAAAAGTAAAAATCTCACAGGTTATCAAATACCACCAAAAGAAAGCTCTGTTTGTGAGAAAAAAAGAACGTCAAATTCGTTTTAGGCACGACCGCGCAATTGTCCGTTAAAGTCACGCAGTGCCGAATCGCAAAAAAAGCCCTGGTCAGGAAGGGGGTAAAATCTTCCGGGGCTTAAGTTGTTAAGGACTGATCCAGCCACCCTGCCAGTGCCTTCTGCGTAGGGATTGGCCAGATTCCCTCAAGTATGTAGATCAGGATCTCCTGGCCTCTGCCCACTAACTTCCAGAAGCTTCTCCAAGCTTCTAGGAACCAGGGGGAGGTACAAAAGACCTGCCCTGTAGAGCCATCTAGCCTGACCTGGAGTAACCGGACCCAACTACAGACTTACACAACAACCATGAGTTAACCAAATACATTTTTTTTTTGAAGGTCACATAAATTTTCACTTATTATTATTTTGACACACACAAACTGGCTCACAGACAACAACACGGTAAAGGTAGTAGGAGGGTAAAGCTCTTAAAATACAAAAAGTTACAATTAGTCACTTTTGTGTTTAAATCAATATGAGGGTCCAGAAATTGCATTGAGTCCTTCTCTTTAGACATGTTTAAACCCCAGTTCTCGAATAATGTGATTCATATTATGATGGATCAGATCCGGAACCATATGTCGCTCTCCATGTTGCTCTGCAGTTTATTCTGCAATATCAATCAGTCATAATCAATCATTAAAGAATTAAATCTAGACTGATGTGTACAGTGACAAAGTAGTCAATGATATATTATAAGCCTTAGGTCTTGCAATGGATGCATGCACATGTTAAGACATTTTATGTATTGTATAGGCACCAAAATACACAACTGTCATAAAAAGTATATATTTTATTACAAATTTACTAAAACATAATAGTGTCAGTTAAAATTATCACAATAGCATTTTACTCAGACTACAGCATAAACATCAACAAAACCACCTACAAGGCCCCATCGTATCCATAATGTGTGCACCAGTAAATTTTGGCTGTCAATGTCTGGGCGGGCTTGGTGTAAGTTGATGTGACAGATTGAAGCTCTACATGTTTCGTTCCATTGCATCAGGAAAGGAATAATTAAGTAAGTAACTGACAGGAAATTTTCCATTTTCCTGACTGAATCCATGGCAGCATACATTCAGGAATAACTAGCCGGAAAAAAGCATGGGTGGGCTGCTGAAAAAGTAAGGTTTCAATCATAGCTCTAGCCAACAGAAGCCCTAAAGGAGTTGTAAATGCAGGAAGGTTTTTTTTTTTAACACAATGCATTCTATGAATTAAGCTAAAAAGCCTTCTGTGTGCAGCAGCCTCCCCAGATACCCCTAAAACTTACCTGAGCCCACTCTCTGTCCAGCAATGTCCACGAGTCCCTCGGCCATCTGGGACTCTCCCCCCTAATTGGCTGAGATACAGCAATGGCGCCATTTGCTCCTGCGGATGTCAAAATCAGTGAGCCAATCAGGAGAGAGAGGGGTGAGGCCGAACGGCAGCTACCAATCTGAATGGACACAGGGAGCTGCAGTTCGGCTCAGGTGCCCCCCATTGCAAGCTGCTGCTGTGGGAGTACTCAACAGGAGGGAGGCAACAGGAGCAGGAATGAGGGACCCAAGAAGAGGAGGATCCAGGCGGCTCTGCGGTTGTTATTTTAACGAAAAAAAACGAGACTTTACAATCACTTTAATACCAAAAAATTACCAGAAAAAGGACGCCAGCTTTCCACCACAGTGAACAAAGCTAGTTTTAGTGGAGGGCCACATCATCTCCTTAAAACTATTATTGGCACCCTGTTATAGGGAGCTCACAAAGACTGCACACTCTTGGCTGAGTATGTTGTAATTGCTTCCATAGGAACCAAGTCTTTAGCCCTATAAGCCTGTAGGTTATCCAGCATGACCTATCCAGCAATAATTCTCAATGATATCCCCTTCCTTCTGGTTCTGCTAGGGAAAGTGACAAAGAGATAACCTAAAACTCTAACCAATGCTGTAGCTTGCAAGCAAGCTTGAGGTAACCTGATATCCAGGGCATGGAACCAATCATCCTTAGTGTCCTTGCATGTGGGAAGAACAATCATTTTGTTCTCATAGGATGCCGAAGTCACCTCAGATTGCATCCCAGTATGGGTACAAACTAGAGATATATCGGAATCGGCCTTTTGATTTGCAGATATTGCCGATATTTTCGTGACGTCATTCCGTATGTTGCGCGCACACGTTATGCCTTCTAACACCGCCTCCCACTCCTGCGTGGCCCGTGTGTGACGCCATTTCACCGCGCGTTGCATTTAAGACCACCTCCCACGCCTCAAACAGCCTCTTGTTACAGCCAGTTGCAGTCTGGTCCAGTCACGCTGCCAGCCATCCATCCACAGGCCCTGGCCTCAGCCACCCACCACAACAGGGTGCCAGCCCAGCGAACAAGCAACCAGTCACCCAGATGACACCAAGCCAGCCACCCACCACCGTGACCAGTATTCCAGCAAGCCAGCTACCCGCCACAACAGGCCAGGGTGAGTGAGTGAACACAACAGGATGACCCCAAGCCAGCCCCCCACCACAGTGTTTCAGCAAGCCAGCCACCCACCACAATGTTCCTTCAAGCCAGCCAGCCAGCCACCCACCACAGTATTCCTGCAAGCCAGCCAGCCACCACAGTGTTCCTGCAAGCAAGCCACCCACCACAGTGTTCCTGCAAGCCAGCCACCCATAACAGGGTGACACCAATCCAGCCAGCCACCACAGTGTTCCTGCAAGCCAGCCACCCATAACAGGGTGACACCAAGCTATCCAACCAGCCACCACAGATGGTTCCTGAAAGTCAGCCACCAACAACAAGGTGACACCAGTCACCAAGCCAGCCAGCCACCCATAACAGGGTGACACCAAGCCAGCCAGCCAGTGCCACCACAGTGTTCCTGCAAGCCAGCCACCACAGTGTTCCTGCAAGCCAGCCACCCATAACAGAGTGACACCAATCCAGCCAGCCACCACAGTGTTCCTGCAAGCCAGCCACCCATAACAGGGTGACACCAAGCAAGCCAGCCACCACAGTGTTCCGGCAAGCCAGCCACCCATAACAGGGTGACACCAAGCAAGCCAACCAGGCACCACAGACTGTTCCTGAAAGCCAGCCACCCATAACAGGGTGACATCAAGCCAGCCACCACAGTGTTCCTGCAAGCCAGCCACCCATAACAGGGTGACATCAAGCCATCCAACCAGCCACCACAGACTGTTCCTGAAAGCCAGCCACCAATAACAAGGTGACACCAGTCACCAAGCCAGCCAGCCACCCATAACAGGGTGACACCAAGCCATCCAGCCACCACAGTGTTCCTGCAAGCCAACCACCCATAACAGGGTGACACCAAGCAAGCCAACCAAGTACCACAGAATGTTCCTGAAAGCCAGCCACCCATAACAGGGTGACACCAAGCCAGCCACCTACCACAGTGTTCCTGCAAGCCAGCCACCCATAAGAGGGTGACACCAATCCAGCCAGCCACCACAGTGTTCCTGCAAGCCAGCCACACATAAGAGGGTGACACCAAGCCAGCCACACACCACAGTGTTCCTGCAAGCCAACCACCCATAACAGGGTGACACCAAGCAAGCCAACCAGGCACCACAGACTGTTCCTGAAAGCCAACCACCCATAACAGGGTGACATCAAGCCAGCCACCCGCCAGTGTTCCTGCAAGCCAGCTACCCATAACAGGGTGACACCAAGCAAGCCAACCAGGCACCACAGACTGTTCCTGAAAGACAGCCACCCATAACAGGGTGACACCAAGCCAGCCCCCGACCACAGTGTTCCTGCAAGCCAGCCACCCATATCAGGGTGACACCAATCCAGCCAGCCACCACAGTGTTCCTGCAAGCCAGCCACCCATAACAGGGTGACACCAAGCCATCCAACCAGCCACCACAGACGGTTCCTGAAAGTCAGCCACCAACAACAAGGTGACACCAGTCACCAAGCCAGCCAGCCACCCATAACAGGGTGACACCAAGCCAGCCAGCCAGTGCCACCACAGTGTTCCTGCAAGCCAGCCACCCAGAACAGGGTGATGCCAGCCAGCCACCACAGTGTTCCGGCAAGCAAGCCACCCACAACAGGGTGACACCAAGCCAGTCACACTGCCAGGCGTCAGCCATCAGCCCACAACAGGGTGCCAGTGCCAGCATCAGCAGCAACTTCAGCTTCAGCAAGCCATTTCTTTAATCTTTTTTGTGTCTTTCAAGTTGAAATGGAGATGGATTAGGAGAGAAAGAGTAAAAGTGTGGTCTGGGACTATTTCTCGTCTCAACCATCTCCAGGAAAAGCAGCAGTGTGCAACACATGTACAAACAACATAAGCATGGTAACTGAAAAAAAAAAAAAAAAGTCAAATCTTTGGGCCCATCTAAGTGTTCATTATATTGAATTGTATCATGCAGCACAGAAAAAACAAAGAAAGCCCTTAAAGAGACTGTCTTCTCGACTGAGCTTTTACTCCAAACTGGACTGAAAGTGATTGCATCTGGAGATGCAGGCCACCAAAGAGTCCCTTGTAGCCTAAGGCCCTGATCCTGGCAAACTTCCTGAGGCTGCCTTCACGACAGATCTCAACTCGAGCTGCAGAACACCAAAAGATCCATCATAGCTTAAAACCTTGATCTTGGCAAACTTCCTGGCTGATGTGATAGCTCCCAGAGAGGTTGCTTTCATAGCTCAGGCTTTACTCAAGCTGAACTTAAAGAGATCTCATCTGGAGCTGGCAAAAAAAGCCCAGAGCAAGTAGTAAGTCCTACATAGAGAGTCTTGGCTCTCCCTAGAGTCTTAGAGGTAGCATCGAATTAAGTTATTGGATGAGAAAGGGATAATTCACCCATGAGTCATTGGAGATGACAGGGGAATGCAGAGATCTACCCTCTAAGTGAGCTGAAGATCAGTTGGAGTGCAGAACGTACGTGACCTGAGGATTGAATCAAAATAAAAAAAAAAACAGTCAATATTGAACAAGCTTTATACAGATCCAAAGTTATAAGATTTATAGATATCAGCTTAGAGGGGAAAAAACAGGTGGCTATTAAGGGCCAGTTGTCTGCGCTGGCCATTCTTTTTCAACGCCCTTTGGCATCGAATTCCTTGATCCACACCCACCTTCAAGGGGTGCGTCATCTGGCTCCCCCTAGGAGGGCACCCTTGCCTCCTTGGGACCTGAATTTGGTTCTGTCCGTTTTGCAACGTCCTCCTTTTGAGAACATCTGGGAGATTCCTCTACCGGTGCTGTCATGGAAAGTTGCCTTTCTGGTGGCGATCACATCTGCTCACAGAGTGTCGGAGTTGGCAGCCCTGTCTTGCCGCTCCCCCTATCTGGTTGTTCATAGGGATAAAGTGGTCTTGCGACCTCATCAGTCCTTCCTTCCGAAGGTGGTCTCGAACTTCCATCTCAATGAGGACATTGTCTTGCCTTCGCTGTGTGCGAAGCCTAAGCATCCTAAGGAGTTTTCCTTGCATTCCTTGGATGTGGTACGGGCGATCAGGGTTTACCTGTCGCCTACTAAATCCTTCAGGAAGTCGGATTGTCTTTTTGTCCTTCCTGAGGGACCTCGGAAGGGTACGGCTGCGTCTGCGGCAACCATTTCAAAATGGATCAGGCAGACGATTGTGCAGGCCTATCCCATTAGGGATCAGGCTCCTCCTTTCCCTGTTACAGCGCACTCTACCAGAGCGATTAGTGCGTCTTGGGCCTTCCGCCATCAGGCGTCGTTGACTCAGGTGTGCAAAGCGGCGACCTGGTCGTCCATGCACACCTTTACAAAATTTTACAAACTTGATGTCTTGGCATCAGCGGATGCCTCTTTTGGCCGCAAAGTTTTGAGGGCGGCAGTGCCTTAGGGGAGACAGGGTGGTTTTGGCCTGTCTCCTCCTGTTGGGGTTTTTTCCCTTTTTTGTTTTGCTTTCCTGGGCTTTCGCTCCTGTTGAGCTTTCTTGTTGCCCAGTGTTTACCTTTCTGGTTCAGAAAAGGTTCTTTTCTCTGACCTGGGTGCTGCGTTGCCTTTTTTGACTGTTATGTTTTCCCACCCCTCACATCTACACTGCTTTAGGACGTCCTAGACCTGCAGATTGTATGAGTGGGCGGTGACTGTCAGAGGACGTAAGAGAAAATAGAATTTTTGAAAGAACTTACTGTAAAATTATTTTCTCTGAGTCCTCTGACAGTCGCCGCCCCCCACCCCTCTTTTGGGGTTCGTGGATCTCTATACTGCTTGCTACCAAACTGATTTGGGGATGATGCTAGCTGGGGGTATTGAGGGACAGCCCCCTGTAGGTGTGTCTATACAAAGTTTTTGTATGGGTGGTCTGCTTGAAGCTTAATAGGTGGTCTGCTTGAAGCTGGAGAAAGTGACTTTGTGCTGAAATATCCTACTGAGAACAGTAAAATGTGCACCAAAATGTCTGCGGTTGCCCATAGTGATCGGAGTAAACCAGCTGGTGTATCGGGGAAGACATGCCCATACAGGTGGAGGTTGGCGGCGCATATATATGTGCATGCGCAAGCCAGCAGCTGTCCAGGCAAGTTTACATGATTGTGGACCAGGGAACATGCAAAGGCGAACGCATGCGCCTGTCACTTATGCTGGCGGCAGGTGGGCTATTTAAACTAGCTGCAGTATGGACTTGTTGCTGTTTGGTCTGCAGCTTCTGTGTGTTATTCCTGTTTCCTGCACTGACCTCTGATTCTGATCCGGCTTGCTCTTGACTTACGTTTGTCTGCTTAATACTCCAACCTCAGCTTGGTTTTGGATTATTCTTCTGCCTACTGTCTCTGCTCTATCTACCGGAACGTTACCGAACCAGCTTGTCTGATTCTGCATCTGCGCATCCAGTCTACTTCAGCTGCTTCTTCAGTCTGCCAAAGCTATGTGCCAGCTTACTTACCACCAGTCTGTCTGCTGCACATCCTCCTGCTGATTGCTGCCATGTGAATTACTGGACTGATTGCAGGTGCTCCTATGTCTCCGTGCTCTTGTGGCTGCTGTCTCCATCAGTAACGCTGAGACGATGCTGTACGAGAACTCTACTCTACACGTCAGGTTTACTGACCAGTCACATGACAGGGTGACTGCAGGAGGGGGTCTGTAAATTTCCCAACCACAGCTGATGTTAAGGACTGTCATAACCCTGCAAACCACAGTGTGACGTGTGTTATAGACTTTGCTGTTGCTCATGGTAACCACAGTGAATGCTGGCTGCCACCTGCTCTTAGTTGCTCGGGCACAGTCTGTGCCGAGTGGCATCTCCAAACAAGTTCTGCAAGTGCCAAGTGCCAGTATGTACATCATCATCATCAGTGTGCCTGCAAACTTCAGTTCAGTTAACATAGGGTTACAACGAAGCGCATGGGAAAAGGCTGTGGGTGCCAGCTAGTCTGGAAGCTTGGGGGTAGAGCCACACCCGGAGGAGACCCAGCATGCTCTACTTGGGGAGAAAGAGAGGGGAGCAAGATGGCCGAAGGTGCACATGTGTACTCAGCGCTGACCTGGTTGCCCGATCTGCAGGAGCGGACACTGGTGTCCAGCTGGAGCATCGAGGGGGATTTACCCTTGAAATGATCGAGGGGATGGAGAGGCTGTGTCTACTGTGTCCTGGTTGCAGAATACCAACCGCGGTGGTCAGTGCCTGGATCCGGTGCGGGCACTGTAATGAGCCGTTTAAAAGGCTAACACCAAGCGAACAAGAGCCACCTAATTACAGTATGGATCTGAGTTCAGGTCTCTCCACGGAACAGCCGCGGGAGTCCCAGAAGGCCAGAGCGGGTCTTAAAGCATCTGTTCAAGGCGGGGTTGAGTCTGAGGCTGGTGACTCCCCTGCAAGGAAAGTGACATCGAGGAAGAAAGTCAGAAGTCTGCCACGGCCTTCAGCCCAATCTGGCACCTGTGAGTACTCCTTAGCAGGAGCTAGATGATATCCCTGAGATGCTGGCCATGCCCGTTAACCCTGTCAGCCCCACCTGGAAGGAGCCAGTGCTGGAAGATAGCTAGTATTTAGGTGAGCCAGTGGGCAGTGTCAGTGGTGGGTATATAGGCTAGGGGTCACCCAGACTGCTGGCTGAATTTGGGCCCTTTGATGAGAAAATAGCAGGGTGGTCATCACATTGTAGCTTGGAAGAAGAGTGGTAGTGGGGGACTCCCAGGAACATGTGGATGTATTTTCAGAGGAGAAGGGTGCACCAGACTTTGCTGAAGGGACCGGAGGAGCTGTGCATATCCCAGCCAGCGTGAGTCATACATTTTTCAACAGACCCTCTACCACCCAGACCATAGCAGCTGAGTACAGATAGTGGGTTGTGAGGTCGCCCAAAACCTGTGTATTTCCTGGGAAGGGAAAGCCAAGAGAACTGCCAAGGTTTTCCAGATTCCAATAGGAGATGCAGCTGAGAACAGCTCTGGAGTGGGGTCGGGACTATCCCTATGTCCCTCCCAACATCATGGACATCATTGAGGACTTCTGGGAAGAGTGGGAGGATGATATGTTGCAGTTTGTTTATTTTTCCAAGCAGGCTCATAACCCCCTGCTTATATCCACAAGATGATCAGGCACCAACTGAAGGGACAATGCTAAGGATAAAAACAGCCCTGGAGTTCATAGCTGCCAACTAAAAAAACTCCAGGGAAGGAGAGCCATGACTTGACAAGGCGCAGGCGTGCAAAACATGTCATAGTGATGGGACCATGTACTGACAGGATTGCTTCCCACATACCCTCCATCCCAGCGGCCTTTGCTCGCTCTATCAGGCACGGCGATAGATGTCATCGCCGGTCACCACTGCACAGGCACAGTCCTTTTGCACATCCACCACTGTCCCCTGGGGGTTGTGGTTTCCCCGAGTGCCATGCCATGTCGTATTCCTTACCAGCCTTATGGAAGCGAATTTACATCATAGCTGAAGGTTGCCTTAGCTGAGGAGGTTATCCTAGTGGAGGACTCATCCCAGACATATTCACCTGTTGGCAAGTAAGCAGGCTCAGCCTTTGCGGGTCTACTTTTTCGATCTAGTTGGTATCCTGAGTTTGCACAGACTTGCTTTTAAATGGTTTAATTGTATGCATCTATATGGTCTACAATAAACTCTTACCAGCAATTCAGTGGAAGTCTGTAGAATTCGCTATTGTAACAGCGGTTCCATTTACACAGTCCATAAACTGTTTTTCCAGCCTGGCACTAAGCACTTTTATACCTTTGTTGCTACTTCATAACCCCCTGCTGACAGACTGTACAGTTAGATAGTGAGTTAGAGATAGGAATGTGCTGGAGGAAGAAGAGGAGTGTACATAGAGACTATATACAGGAAGGGTTGTCAGTGAAGAGTCTTCTGAAGCCAAGTGGGCATCACATAACACCCCTATCCCCCTCCAAGTTTTATTCCCTTAATAATACACAAAAAAACAAAGTGCTACACTGTTTTCTGACTCTGGGAGACTGTAAAAATTTGGTGTGCCTGGCTGTGCAGGGTGGGGGATCCCACTTCATCTTTGGCTCTTTAGGGGGTTTTCTACATACGCTAAAAAAATGTAAGCCAATCTCCAGCTAATGCTTTGTAACCAGTTACAGCAAACCGTCCTTTCCTTGTGGGATAAAAGTTTTACATAAATAAAAGCTGATCATTGTATGCACTCCTGTCTGTGGTAAATGGTTTGTTTTAACCACTTAAGCCCCGGAAGATTTTACCCCCTTCCTGACCAGGGCCTATTTTGCGATTCGGCACTGCGTGACTTTTTTCTTGTTCAAGTATTTTATTGATGAAGAATAACAAATAACAAATAACAATAACAATAACAACGTGTGAGTTACATTGCAGAAGATTGTCATAACCATGACAGGCATTTAACAGGATCAGCCATAACTGTATGGTAAACATGAGATCGAACGAGCTAACAAGTCGGGCAAAGTTAGATGGAGGCAGGTGGCGCGACCAGCCCGTAGGCACCCCGTAATGAGAACACACTGTGCCTAGACAGGAAGGTGCAGCCAGGTAGCTAGTGAGCCAAGGTTATCTAATGCCCAATACCTTAACATCTCGGAGAGAGAAGCAGAGGGGTGGAGGAAACCGCAGAAAGGACTGACCAGACGTGGGGGACTGAGAGTATAGTCCAGTGAACTGGGAGAGCTGGCTTTACTCACGAGCCTGCCTGGTGGGCTATACTGTGAGAGGCAGGTTCAGGTAAGGATGTTGCTAGTGTTATGGGAGAAGTATTTATTAAAGAAGAGTGGGGTAGGTGGGGTAGGCGGGGGAGGGAGCATGGGGTGGGAATAGAACAAAAAAGAGAGGGTGAGGGTCGCCGGGGGGATCCATGAGTGAAGGAAAGGAGTGGGCACAGCTCAGGGTGATTAGGGCATCAACAGGGAGCTATCGAAGTTGGAAGGAAGGAAGTTGTCAACCCAGGGTTGCCAGAGTCTGTCAAACTGATCTATTTTGTCCATTAGTGTAGCTTCGATCTTGGCATGTATCATAGCAGTTGTGACACGCTGTTTAACTTCAAGTAGAGATAAATGCGGAGACTTCCATGCTTTCGCTATGGTCTGTTTCGCTGCCGTGGTCACCTGCAGAAACAGCTTGTGCCGAAATTTCGAAACCATATCAGGTTTCACATTAAGGAGGGCCTGAAGAGGGTCGGGCGGGAGTTGTGTGGACATTAATTTGGAAAGGACCCGAAAGACTTCCTGCCAGAAAGTCTGCACAATAGAGCACGTCCACCAGATGTGCATATGCGTGCCAGCCTCTGAACATCCACGGAAACATGTTGCAGGGTATGAAGGTTGGAATTTCGCAATGCGTGCGGGTACTAGATACCAGCGCATCAGCACTTTGTAGTTTGTTTCTAGGGCTACAATGTTTTGGGAGGCCGATTTAGTTGATTGCCATATTCTTGTCCAGTCCTCTTTTTCAATGGAGGACTCAAGATCTCGTTCCCATTTGGATGCGTAAGGCGGAGGATCATTAGTAGGGGGTGTAGTGAGCCTAGAGTAGAGTTGGGAAATGAGGCCTCGCATGTGCGGATCGTCGTGGCAGATATGCTTAAAAAAGGTCATGTGGGGCAGAGTGGGGTCAGTGGGGATGCATTGCGTGAAGAAGTGTTTGAGTTGAAGGTAATGGAAGACCTCTGAGCTTCGCAGGTGGTGAGACGCACAAAGGTCAGAGAAGGGTTTAATGGCGTTAGATGCTATTATAGAGTGAGCTCGGAGGAGACCAGCAGTTACCCAACTGTTGAAGGCTGTAGGGGATTCCCAGGCCGGAGTGAAAGAGGGGTTGCGCAAGAAGGAGAGTAAGGGATTATGCGGTGACCGGAGCTTAAATTTAAATTTCAGAGCATCCCAAAGCCGCAGGGAGTGGCGTACGATAGGATTCGTGATCGACCGACGGTCAGAAGGGGTCAGCCATAAGAGGTTTGCGACAGAGAGAGGGTCTGTTTCTACTGCTTCAAGAGATACCCACAAAGGGACTTCCTTAGTAGCGTGCCATTTAGGTAATTGGGCTAATTGGGCCGCCTGATAGTATTTGGTGAAGTTTGGGAGTCCTAGGCCTCCTTGGAGTTTGTGTAGATAGAGGGTCGTGCGGGCAACCCTAGGTCTGGTGGTGCCCCAAATGTAAGAGAAGGTGCATCGCTGAAGTTGACGAAGGTAGTAAGAGGGAACAGGGATGGGCAGGACTCTAAAGAGGTACAGTACCTTGGGTAAGATGGCCATCTTAGCTACTGTAATGCGCCCCATCCAGGCTAGGGGCAGAGTAGCCCAAGACGTCATCAACCGTGTGAGGTGTCGCAGCATAGGAGGGTAATTAGCCCTAAATAGCTCCGTTGGGTCAGCTGTCAAGTTAATCCCTAGATAGGGCAAATACTGGGACTCCCAGGAAAAGGGGAGGACCGATCGGAGCTGTGAGTGAAGGGAGGAAGTCAGGGAGATATTAAGGGCCTTCGATTTCTCGGGATTAATAACTAGACCGGAGATGCGGGCAAATTCGGTCAGTGTAGAAAGAAGGTTGGGAGCAGAAGTGAGAGGTGAGGAGAGGAACAAGAGGATGTCGTCTGCGAAGAGACATAGTTTATGGTGAAAGCCGCCGAGGTCTAGGCCTTTAATATCAGGGTTTGCTCGAATTTTAAGGGCAAGAGGTTCGATAGCCAGGGCGAAGAGGAGTGGAGATAAGGGACAGCCCTGCCTAGTACCAGATCGAATTGGGAAAGAGGAAGAGTGGAAGCCAGCGTAACTCACAAATGCAGAAGGGGAAGAGTATAGTGAGGATATCCATGTTAGAAAGTGTGGACCAAAACCCCATCTGCGTAGGACTTCGTGTAAGTATGCCCATGAGAGGGAGTCAAAGGCCTTTTTAATATCTAGGGAGACCAAGCAGGCAGGTATATTGCGTTTACGAGCGAGATAGGTAAGGTGCACAGCTCTGCGCACGTTGTCTCCAGCCTGGCGACATGGGATAAAGCCCGTTTGGTCCTTATGGATTAGAGATCCTATGATCGGATTAAGTCGTGCAGATAGGATTTTGGCCATCAGCTTGATGTCTATATTGAGGAGGGATATAGGGCGATAGTTGGACCAAGAGGACTCGTCCGTCTGTGGTTTGGGGATCATGGAAATGGCCGCTTTGAGGGAGTCTAGGCCAAAGGAATGGCCCTTGAGGATAGAGTTATACGCTTTAGAGAGCATGGGGGTCAAATGTTCTGAGAAGTGTTTATAGTACGAAGCGGTAAAACCGTCAGGGCCGGGGCGTTTGCGTAATTTAAGAGTTTTGATTGCTGCGCAGATTTCAAGGTCTGTGATCGGTTGCTCTAATGCGTCGCTGTGTGAGGCAGAAAGGGTGGGCATAGATATTGTCGAGAAAAACTCAGAGAGCTGCGAGTCAGTTGGGGGGTGGGATGGGGAATAAAGTTTGGAGAGGTGTCGTCTGAAGGTGTCTAGAATTTTGATGGGATTGCTAGTGTGGGTGGAGGTGGAGGTTCGCAGACGGATAGGTTTGCGGGTAATATTAGCGTTACGGAGAGAGAGGGCGAGAAAAGTGTCTGGTTTATTCGCTTTGGAGTAAAAATGATGTTGTGAGCGACGAATTTGCTTTTCGGCCGCATCCGTGAGGAAGAGATTTAGTTCCAGGGTTGCCTTATCGAAAATGTGTTTGTTATTCGGGGTGGGGTGTGCTTGGAAGGCATTGTGGGCTTGTACAAAAGCTGAATCCAGGGTTTGGTAGGTAAGGCGGCATTCTCGTTTACGGCGAGATGCCAGGCTAATGAGCGTACCCCTGAGCACTGCTTTGTGGGCCTCCCAAACAGTGAGGGGGGCAATGTCAGTGGTGACGTTGTGTGAGAGGTAGTCTTTGATTGCTGCTGCTATTTCAACTTTGTGGGAAGGATGGGTCAGGAGGGTATCGTTCAAAGACCAAGAAAATTTATGCTGCTTAGGAACTAGAGAGTCAAAGGAGGAGACTACCGCATTGTGATCCGACCAGGAAATCGGTACAATAGAGGAGGCCAGGAGGGAGGGAGAGGTAGCAATCAGGGTAAGAATATGATCTATGCGTGTGAAAGTATTATGCGGGTGTGAGTAGTAGGTATATTGTCTCCTGGAGGGGTTGCATTCACGCCAAGCGTCAATCAGGGAATGAGAGTGAAGCAAGTCCCGGAAGTTGAGACGGTGTGCGGGCGAGGAAGGGGCCGCAGGTGATTTATCAAGGGATGGGTATAAGACTTGGTTCGAGTCACCGCATAGGATAGTTGTACCCTTCTTATGGTGTTCAACAATTTGAAGGAAGACGGAGAGGAAGGAGGTGGGGTTGGTGTTGAGTGCATAATAAGAAGCCAGAGTGACTTCCGTGTCCAGTAGGGTGCCAACAAGGATCAGGTACCTACCTTCAGGATCCGCAATCGACGTGTGTAGTGTAAACGGAGTTGTCCGATGGAACGCTATCAACACCCCCCTCTTCTTGACAGTCGCTGAAGCTGTGTAAAACTGAGGAAAAGAGGAGGTTAGAAAGCGAGGAGTTTGTGGGGCTGAAAAATGAGTTTCCTGCAGGCAGGCTATATGCACATCTAGGGAGGCAAGCGAGCGAAATGCCTTACGGCGTTTCTGAGGTGAGTTGAGGCCCTGTACATTTAGGGTTAGGATGTTCAAGGTGGCCATTGGGTCAGCAGGAGAAAGCAGCTAAACTGAGATGGCGATAGCATGGAGGACAGGACCCCCCGGCGAACAAGGGAAGGGGGAGGGAAGGGTGAAGGAAAGTGGAGGGTGGGAAGATGCAAGGAGGAGAGAGAGGAGGACCACATTGACAACACTGTAGTTAGAAATATACGTAAGAGCGTGGTGAAAAAGGACAGTCCGTCCATGCAGAGGGTGATCCACTGCATGGAGGGAAACAAGTCACCTCCGGAAGACTCCTAGAGGAGTGTTCCAAAGGTGGGTGGAGGCGGCAGTGACAACCGGTAGGAGACACGACCGCCTATAAAGTAGCTTTAGGCAAGATTTACGGTGGTGACCAGGGGAGATATTATAAATAAACGTTTATAGAGGTAAGGCAAATAAAAGAACATGGAAAGTCAAATACACAGGTTCAAAAAAGTTCAAGTTCAAACCGTATGGGTGTCCGGCTCACCCAATACGGGTTCTAGTGAATAGAAAAAAAAAAAGGGGGTGCAGTGAAAAAATATACAGGCCTGAGTTGGCTTGCAGCCATGACATCCGGCTGGTATCCGGTAGGTGGTTCTTCAGTCCATGGAATCCGCTGGGGGTGGTTGTGGCGAAACAAGGCGGCTCCTCTTAGGAGTGGTGGAATTCGGGGCGGTCAGCTTCAGTGGGGATCTGGAGGCAGATCGTCGTCGTTGCTGAAGGGGTGTCGGGGTAGATGGAGGGGAGAGCAGGCGGAGATCCTGAAGAAGGCGCTGAAGTTCCTCTGTAGATTTGCAGGTGTGCTTGCGGCCCTGGTGGGTAACACGTAAGGAGAACGGGAAGCCCCAGGAATAGATTATTTGGTGCTGTTGCAGAGTGTGGAGCAGCGGTTTAAATTCCCTGCGCTTCATGATAGTAGCCTTACAAAGATCCGTGAAGAGTTGATAATCATAGCTTTGAAAACGGAGGGTTTCCTTGCGTCTGGCGGCTTGTAGAAGCTGTTCTTTGGTCTTGTAGAAGTGCATTTTGGCGATTATGTCCCTTGGGGGCCCATCAGGTTTGCGGGGGGCCAGGGCCCGATGAATACGGTCCATCTCTAGACGCTCGATGGGGATTGAGGGGGAGAGTTCCTGAAAAAGGGCTGTGACAGTGGACTGCAGATCTACCACAGACTCCGGAATCCCACGGATCCGGATATTGGATCGTCTGGCGCGATTTTCCTGATCTTCCAGTTGAAGCTGCAGGGACTGGTTTTCTTCCCTGAGGGCCTCCAATTCCTCAGAGTGGTTAGTGACACTGACCTCGATCTCGTCTGCCCTGAGCTCAAGGTCAGCAGTGCGTTGGCCCAGGTCCCTGATCTCTCTAGTCAGTTTGTCCGTGATCTGGTCAGATGTGTGCTTCAGGGCCCTCTGGAGGATGCTCTCAAAATGGCAGAGGAGTCCAGATTGCAGGGGGTCAAAGTTTGCCTGCCCCTGGGTGAGCGGGATGTCTGTGTCAGACTCACCTTCATCTGGGTGAGGCTGGGAGAACCGAGGGGCCTTGGAGGAGCTGGTGCTGGCGCGGGAGACTAGCGGCGGCGCCATCTTGGAAGAGGCCCGCACCAGAGCGTCTCGGATGTTGCGGCTCTTGAGCTTGGATACCATGGTGAGGGTGGGGGCAGTGTGGGCTGTGTGGGGAGCCTTGTCGGGCGGAGTGCAGGGCGGCTGGTCACCGGTTCGGGCGGCGGCATGTGTCGTTCCGGAGTGGAGCTCAGGCAGACATGTCCGTCTCGCTGAGTCCGCGCATGCGCCCCGGCACTGCGTGACTTTAACGGACAATTGCGCGGTCGTGCTACGCTATACCTAAACGAATTTGACGTCCTTTTTTTCCCACAAACAGAGCTTTCTCTTGGTGGTATTTGATCACCTGTACAAATTTTTGATCATGCGCTATAAATAAAAAAAGAGCGTAAATTTTGCAAAAATAACAATATTTTTCAAATTTTTTATAAAAAAAGTAAAATTCAAAATTTTTTAACATTTTCGGCCAATTTGTTTTATGCCACATATGTTTGGTAAAAAAAATCGCAAAAAGCGTATTTTGATTGGTTTGCGCAAAAGTAATCGCGTTTACTAACAAAGGGAAAGATTTTTGTAATTTTTGTAATTTTTGTTGTTTTTTTTAACGCGTAATGGCCAGCGATCTGCGATTTTTTTGCGGTACTGCGACATTGCGGCGGACAGATCGGACCCTTGACTGACATTTGTGACACTTTTGGGGTTACCAGTGACATTACTACAGTAATCAGTGCTATTCATATGCACTGTTACTGTAAAATGACACTGGCAGTGAAAGGGTTAACTTTTTTTGAGAGGGAGGGGTTATGTGTGTCCCTAGGCGCGTGATTCTAACTGTGATTGGCTGTGGCTTGAGGTGTAGGAACAGTGATCAACGGTCCTACATAGTAGAACAGTATGATCACTATTCTTACACAGGGGAGAATGACAGGCGGCTTGTTTACATTAGCCGCCTGCCTTTCTCCTGCTCTAACGGACGATCGCGAGTGACCGGCGGACATCGGGTCCGTGACCGCGTGGGATCGGGAGCGCGCCTCCGGCGGCGCGCGCTCGCTCCCTAGACCCTCACAGGCTAGCGACGTACTACTACGTCGCTTTGCCTGTGAGGGGCTGACCGCCACAGTAAATAGTCGTGCGGCGGTCAGCAAGCGTTAATACTCTTACTGCTACATCTGCAGGCAGGAAAGTAGATAACCAGGTGAAAAAAAAAGAAAGAAAAATTAAAACGAATGCTGCCATTACATCTAAGAATTAATAAGTTGCAAAAAAATGCATGTTTGTTTTTGGGTTTAATAGCACTTTAAGTCTGGTGCTTCTCAAGGTA
Source organism: Pelophylax lessonae (assembly GCF_965119305.1). NCBI lineage: Eukaryota > Metazoa > Chordata > Amphibia > Anura > Ranidae > Pelophylax > Pelophylax lessonae. Next base: position 103,641,281 of record NC_138770.1, on the reverse strand, counting down.
CCTTCATTTTTAGCATTTACATGTTTCCACTTGATCAGCTATTAAGATCTCATGGCATCACTTCAATAATGACACTCAGATATACATCTATCGTAAACAAAATTCTAATTTGGCTGGTTCTCTCTTATCCAATTGTATCTGTGATATAAAATAATAAATGACTCAAACTTTCCATCAACTAAAGTCTGATAAGTCTGAAGTCGCCCTTATTGGCACTCCCACCATCAACTTTGACAGTCATTTAACTCCATCTACTGATGGTACTGTACTTAAATTTCAGACTAAGGCAGCCCATAGATGTGTCAGTTTTTTCGTGCAACCACTCCATCAAATGTGTGGATGGGGAAATCCTCCCCTCTGAGCTATTGTATTCTGACATCAGAGAGACTTCCCCACCTTCAGAAAACACTGATCAGCGCTGCTAGCTATAGCCGGAGGGGCTGATCGAGAGGGGAAAATCCAATCAATAGGTTGACTTCTGTACAACCTTCCTTCCCATATACGGATTGAAATTCGTCCAGTCTCTGCTCAACTGGCCAAATTTCAATCCATGCATGGCTGGCTTAAATTGAAAAATCGGGGATTTATTCTTGAGGCTAGCTTAACATTTGATTCACATGTGCAGAATGTTTCTAGGACATCTTTTTTGCACTTGAGAAACATCTCAACTATGCCCTGTATACCATACACTGTGTGAAAAGCTGATCCATACATTTGTTTTCTTACTTAAAGGATAAGTTCACCTTTTTATAACATGTTACACCCATATTTGTTGTACATGTCACGAATGGACCAGCTCCCCTATTCCCCGATCTGACAGCTTGCGGGGATACTTTCCCCCCAGCAACACCCCCCCTCCCCCTTCACAATTTAAAAAAACATGACTGAGCAGGGATCCTCAGTCATGTTTAATAGAGTTTAAGGAGTTTGGGAGTTTTGAGTTTGGGAGTTTATTTACTTCATTTGCCAGAATTTGATTTTATTCTGAACATTGAAATAAATAAATGCTGAAGTGCTAAACATGCCTAGAGTTTATGTGCATTTATCAGTGTTTTTCAGCAGTCAGAAGAACTGCTCTTGAAAGCGATTTTAGGGCGTTCAGACAACAGCCCATAAACTCCCCTGCTGATAAACTGTTTAAAATGTCCATGTGTGCATGGACACATAGGATAACAGAAGGGAGTTTAAAAAAATGCCCAAACACACAAAAACATGAGTTTAACATCAGCAGTGTGCATGAGACCTAATACTGGTCTTCTGTGCAGTGTTGGGACAGGGGCAAGTACAGTAGCTCCTGGAGTGAAGTTGCCCAATTGAGCCCCCTCCCCTTTTCCCCCACATTGTGTGAGCATCATGTTTAAGCAAAAATCCCCTCCCTCCAAAACAAACATCCAAGACTAACCTGAAAAAATCTCCCCCCTAAGAATAAATTCCCTTTGCAAGCTAAAACTCTCCCCAAACAAAAATACAAAAATGTATCCTCCTCCCAGTATACAGTACATATTCTCCCACCCCCTGCTGATATCCTACCCTTCCAGCACAAATATTTGTCACCCACATTACCCCTTTTGGCACAAATACTCCCCCCAAATGTGTCCTCCTAGCACAAGTCCTCTCCCACTCAACAACCCCCCCCCCACTAGTACAAAACCTTCCCCCAAATCACCCCTCACAGCATGCATCCTCTAATTCTGTCCCAATCCCCCCCCCCCCCCAAAATGAACCTCCCAGCATAAATTCTTCCTCTACCAAATCCCCCCCCATCCTAGCACATTCCCCCCGATTTCCCCTCTTAGCAAAAACCTTCCCCCTTCATTATTCCCTTACAAGCACATACAGTATTACCCCCCCCTCCTAGCACACATCCTCCCTCCCAAATCCACCCTCCTAGCACATATCCTCTCACCTCCAATCCCCCCTCCTAGCACATATGCTCTCTCCTCCAATCCCCCCTCCTAGCACCCCCCCCCTCCTCAATTTCACTAAAGCTGAATTGGCAGGAGGAAAGAGCTGGAGAGGGGAAGAGAGCACAGTCCACATCTTTTAGACCCTCTCCTCCTCTCCCTATTTGGCTTACACACTTCCAGGTCTAATCTGACAAGAGTTGTGATGCTGCTGTTACTGCTCCTGTCAGCCTGGCAGCAGAAACAAGGTACATGGTGCCCCGGACATAAGGCCACTGCACCCATCACAGCCACCCCTCCTGCTTATCCCGGCCTCGCTTGTGTGTGCTTCAAACCCATCTACACTCTATGGGGGACCAGGCCTTCTCCTGTTATGCCCCAAAACCCAAGAATTATCTTTCCCAAAACATCAGAAATTCATCTTCTTTAAACTCTTTTTCATATCACTTGTAGCACTTAAACCTGCAGGAGATGCTGGTAGTGGTGGGTCCTCTTTCCTGCTGCGACTCTAACAGTAACTGCTTAAATCCCCTGACACACTTTGTCAAAAAAACAAAACGTTTACACCTGTGTGACTTAAGAGTTCTTTAGCTAACGCTCCTAAATAATACACAGGAATAAGGCCACAAGCAACTTGGAGGTAAATTAATTAAATGTATTATGGTAAATACAATTAAGCAAAGCATACATTGCTGAACAAATAATTACAAAGAATTAAGGGCACTTAAATAAATGAACGGTCAATGACCAACTAAATGGCACTCGAAAGACTATAGCAAAGTCAAACTAAACTATAGTGGCTGCAACTAGAGTCTCTACAACAGTATGAACTAACTCAGAAGAATAAATGAGTCCTTGTGTGTACCTTATGCATCCATTTCCAAGGGAGGTTGGATGTATGTACTTTTAGTGTATGGGTCCTCAGCTTTCAGTGGGGCCCTCCTTTAGGTGGTGCACATATACAGTCTCTTTAAGTAGGTGGGTAAAGAATGGCAGGTGGGCTACTAGGAAGGAGCAGTCTCTATTGTGTTAGCAGTGTTTAGCAGGAGTTTTACACATGTAATTTAACTCATTTAACCCTCCTGGCATGTAAATATTCTTGTCCCAAAGGCTTTGCATTTAACAGGTCTAGCAATCAGGTCTCAAGCTCTCTGCCCTGATCCTCACACAGGCTACGGCCTCTCAGCTCCAGTACCAAAGATTCAGTGTCTCTCTTTCTTCAAAACTCTATCTCTGAAGTTTGGCAGACTCATAAGAAGGTCCATCCTCCCTCTGGTATAGGGGAACAGGCACAGCAGTAGGTCCGCTTGGCTCGTCTCCTTGGCTCTGGTCCCATAAATGCAGAGCAGAGACCCTGACAATAGCTTTGTACCCTTTGCTCTCTTCTCTAGACTCCGATCTCTATAATTTTGCCCGGGAAAACCCCTTGTGCTTTCTCCTCCTCTGTATGCAGGAAGTGTGGGTGATGAAGTTCAATAATCATCCAGTTGCATCGTACAGCCCGCTTTAAGATTGCACTTCCCATGAATCCACATGGCTGCATAATGAGTGTCCACCACCTGTTGCTAATTGGCTGACCACCTCTGCCATGGAGACCTCCACGCCAGCCAATTAGTTGAGGAGTGATCAGGGATTTCCCATTGACACAGAGCGGCTCTAGACTCTAATCTGCAGCAGCAGTGGGGGGGGGAGGGGACAAGTGAGGGAATGAGCACACAGATAAGTGCTCATCCCCCTTCACACAAAGATCCCAGTAGGGATAGAAACTGCCTACATCCAATTGCTGAAAGGAGAGCTGGCATCCACACCCGCAGCTTGTTCTCTCTCTCAACTACCGGCAACATAGTGGCAGGGAGCAAGCGGGTGAAGGAGATTGAAGAGTCGGTGGAACCCTGGTACACTTTATGTCTTTTGTTTTTGTTATCTTTTGTAAAGCACTTTGAGAAGGTACCATTAACCTCTTGCCAACCATGTAACGCATATATACAGTGCAAAAAGTTGTTTTTTAAAACTCAGCTGCCACACATATGCATTCATGACAGCATGAGGTTGTGTGCTCCGAGCACACTGGCTGAGCTGTCACCTACAGCTCTCGATCATGGTTTCTTACGCCTCCAACACACTGGACGTTCTGAGAGTGTAGTTTGGCTCCCTCTGCTTACCAGAAGAGCAGCAGGCAAAATATTTATGCACTCTGCTTATCAGGGAGCAGGATTTGTAGTTTGGTCTACTCAGTGTGCCCAGTGTGTGATTCATCTGGTCTCAGGGAATGTCCGCAGCTGATCAAATGGGGAGGCACGTTGGATGCTGGAGGAAACCTGACCAATGACACCCAGGCTTTTGGTACTGTCCCAGGGGTTGGCACAGACAGTGGTGCATTATGGGACAGGGTATAAAAAGCCATGGGCACATGAGGTAGAGGTCTTTGGGCGGGAAGCCAGGTCCCAGAAGGAGGGTGGTGACTGCCTCCTCTTCTGCAGCAGTTGGTGGTGGTCATAGGTGGTCAGCCTAGTGCTCCGGTGGTGTGAGGCTGAACCCAAAAGTCCTGGAGAGCTGACTACAAGATTTGGGGCATTGGAGAATCTGGAAAAACAGTATCGTAAGTACAGAGGAACTTGCCCAGGGGTCTGCCCAGGAAGGGGACCACTCCGGAGTGTAGGGTCAGTGGACAAGTGTCAGCTAGCCCAGAGAGAAAGGGAGTACTAGGGGAGTACCCTGAAGAGAAATTCTATAGGAACACTTATCTGATTCATGTGGCAGGATGAAGCAGTGGCCTTGCCGCATTCTCAAGTTAGAAGTCCTCAGCATTGTGAATAGTTAACAGTTGGAGTATCCCACTCCTCCCTTCTCCCATCCCAATTTAAAAAAAAAAACACAAAAACAACAATCCCTGTACTGATCTTTGACTGAGCCAAGAACTTAAAATGTTAAGTTTCTGCAAACAGTTGCTACGGGTAACCCAGGGGAATCCCTGAAGTGTAATATCCAGCAGTCCTCTAGGGGGCAGTGCTACATTAGCAAAACTATACTCCCACAAAAGCTTATGGCTCAAAAATGCTCATAAACATCGAATAGCTTTTACAGCTGAAAAACTCCTCTTCAAACAAATTCGTTTTGGGGTTTTTTTCCAGCTAGAAAACGCCCTTTCAAAATACACTGATAAAAGCCAATGTGTGCATAGACACCTAGTACAACATGCTGGGGAGTTTACTTGCTGCAAAAAAATACCTGAAGCCCAAAACAGCAGCGGTAAAAACATCCAATGTGCATGAGGCCTCACTGTGAACCAAAGGGACAGGTTCCTTAACATGTAACTGATGTGAGTGTTAACACATCGGTCATGTGATATAGAAGCTGTGCTCAGTGGCGTCACTAGGGGGGGCCAGAGGGGGCAAAGGCCCCCCCAACATTACATTGTGCCCCCCCCAATTAAAATGCAGTTTTAGTAGAGAAAGCATTACATTGAAAGGCCGAGGCGCAGCGGCGGCGAAACGCTCCCTCGTGGCACCTATACAATCCAGGACAGGCCAGCGACAGGGAGGGCATTCCTGATTGAGGTGTGCCAGTGGCGTGAAGTCACAAGACAAGGCAAAGGGAGAGTGCGCGCGCCTGCGCTGTTACAGTCTGTGCACTGAGTACAGTGCACCAACCACCAGCCCTGAAGAGAGCCGTGGACATCAGTAGAAGGAAGGCACATGTGAAGCAGCAGAGGAGGAGCCAGAGCACAAGACGTGAGGAGCAGGCCCGGAGCATCCATCTTAGAGGTGGCACCGTGAGTGCACTGCTCATTTACAGTCTCATATCACACTCACCCTGCAAAGGACAATGTGGACTGACACTGACAGAATTTTTACAGCTAAACATGGCAAACATGTATAATACATGTCAGTAATTTGTCTATGTCCAGCTGTAAAATTCTGTCAGAAATATTTCATGTTTATTCGTTAGATGCCCATTGCCAGGAATATTTAATGTTTATCCATTTGATGCCCATTGTCACAAATATTTCATGTTTATGAGTTTGATGCCCATGAATATTTCATGTTTATGAACAATGGGCATCAAATGCATAAACATGAAATATTCGTGACAGTGGGCATCAAACCCATATACATTAACTATTCCTGACAATGGGCATCAGTCAGGAATATTTCATGTTTATGGGTTTGATGTCCATTGTCAGGAATATTTCATGTTTATGCATTTGATGCCCATAGTCGGGGGGTATTTCATGTTTTTGCGTTTAATGCAATGGGCGTCAAATGCATAAACTTTAAATATTCCTGACAATGGGCATCAAACCCATAAACATGAAATATTCCTGATAGTGGGCATTAAACACATAAACATGAAATATTCCTGACAATGTAACCAATGGCAAAATCCCGGACAAGCCCCCAAATGTAGCAGTATTTCCAGGCATTGGGCCTGATGTGGGTCTGCCATGGTCACCGGTAACACCAACAACACATTTAAGCTGATTGCCCAAGTGTGAGATCTGAGTCAAAGAACAGTCCATCATCTTTGGTTTGTTTTGTTTATTTTATATGGGGATGGGAGAAGGGAATGAGTGGGATACTCCTCTGGCGCAACTAGGTACAAATCGGGACAACTGGAGAAAAATTCCTTTCAGCGCTGACTTGACGCCGGCTGGATGCCGACCAATGCTTGCTGGCACTTGAAATCACTGACTTGCTGCACTGTATTGAAACTTGACTTCTGACACTCTGGTTAGCTCAAAAGTCCTTGGCTGTACTGAAGACTGACTTCTGACACTCTGGTTAGCTCAAAAGTCTCTGACACTGCTTCCTCCAGTCCTACCTGACTGAGGTAGCCTTTTTAACACTGCTGCTGCGGCAACTCTCAACACTGTACACTGCACGCTGTACACTTCCACTGTACACTGAATACTTCAGGGCCCACTTACTGGCACCCCCTGCTTTCATGAAACTCGACTCTTTCAGCTTCACTGGTCCTTGGCACACCAGATCCTCTCTGCAGATCAGCTCAGCCCTCCCTCCCTTAGGCAAGCTGCCCAGGACACCCGATTCCTCTTGACAGGTGGAGACACAGCCGTACCCTCCCTCCTGGGACTCTGCTTCCCGCCAAAGACGCTGCGTCATGTGCTCCCCTCAAAATGATACCCCCTCCCAGAATGCTGTGCGGCAGAATCTGCCTTTCTGGGGTAGATACAAGCCTGCGTGTGCCATTGGCCGGGCTTCGTCCACTGCCCAATGAGAGCCCTCTCATTGAGCACAGTGGGGAGACTCCCCAGTCTCAACAGCCACACCTGGAAACCATGACAGCCCAGCTGAAAAGCAGACAAAGCCCACTACACTTTACCTAGCACCTACCTTGTAGGGTGCTACAGACACATATCATGATGTGTGTCATTGCATCGATGTGCGTTGACATCAAGTGTGATATCTGTTCTTTGTCCAATAGAGGTGCTCTGCTGTCATTCTGGCCTTTTAGCTGGCTATGCAGTATCCCGTCTGGTATGATGGGCATCCTGGGGATCTTCCCAGTGGGAACAGAAATCAGAGTGCCTACTGGGTGAGGTGGGGGTCAGGACTAATCCCATGGTGGAGGATTCCAAGGGGCCCAGCTCCTCCTGATTTGACTGTGCTACTATGTCTGTTCAGGGACTGGGAACCCACAATGTTATGTACCCCTAGGAATGGCATCCTGGAAGTGCCAAAGTGGCACTATGGGTGTGGGACCCTACTGTGTGAAACAGCACTAGGCCATGTCTTTTTCCTGCATTACACCTCAAGAGCTAGGCCTTTGAGGGCTATTTTTGTTACCAGGCTGCAATTCTAGCCACGGCACTTGAACTGCCACCTTTTTTTAGCCTCTCTTTTGTGTTTTCTTTTTCGAGTCCGCAGGGTAGTGAGCAAAAACATACCACTAAAAGTGAACAAAAAAGTGCACATAAGGTGTTTTTTGGTCCCCTCCTTCTCTAAGAGGGAGTACCCTTTCCTGACCTCTTGGTGAGCAAAGACTCTCAAAGGGGTAAGTACACTCAAGTCCCCCTAACCAAAGGGCCCAGTGGACCCCTCTCCTCATGATCAGCTGAAGCTAACCCCTCTCAATTTTTCTCACGTGTGTAACTTTACGCTTACTGTATCTGTGTGTGTTTTTTTTTGCTTGGATTATAGACTGTGGGTCTTAGGCCATGAAGTCTAGGGGGAGGATGGTTGGCCCTTAGGTTACTTTCTCCCCTGCCTTGGATAATCTCTTTAGGAGACCCCTCACCTAGTGAACTTTAGCTGGCTATGAGGAAAGGGGTCCACCAGGCCTTTTGGTTAGGTGGACCTAAGTGTGCCTTGGAGTCTTGTGTCCTGGGGGATCCGGTAGGGGACCAAAGGACACACCCTTATGTGCACCCTTTTGAGTGTCTTTCACATGCACTTTTTTGTACACCACTTTGCTGTTTTCATTTTTGTGCACTGCGCAGCAGGCTTGAAAAGGAAAACAAATTATGTGCGTTGACCTCTAATACAAAGTGGAGTGCAACACATGTTGAATAGGTAAAAAGGCACATTCACAACACATTTCAACAGAAAACACAATATGGGAAAAAATGCATAGGCCTAATTTCAGGTGGATTTATCAAAGGGATAATTTAAATTGAAAAAAACAAAAAACAAGAGCATGTCTGATTAGCAGCGTTTTGTAATATGAGCTATAAAACACTACCTATTTAACCACTTCCATTCCGCTGAATGTCATATGATGTCCTGGGCTTTCAGTGAAGATATTTGGATGATGGATGCAGCTACAGGCATCATTCAGATATCATTTTTTTCTGCTAGTGATTCCCTGCACAGTAAAAACAATCATAGCGGCCGGTCTGCCAGCTTGATTGTTTTTACAGGCAGCAGGACGTTCCCCCCCCCCCCCCACAGCCACCACCACCGCCGCCACCGCCCTCTCATGCTTCTACTGGATCGCCCATGTGATCGGCAAACCGGAGAAGGAATCCACCGGTGGCTGAAGTTTACCATACGACTGACTGAGGCCCAGATGGTCCCCAGTCATCTCTATGACTCTTGGAGGCCAGGTGCGACATTATGACTAGTGTTGAGCGAACACGTATTATTCGGGTTCGTACCGGATAATTGGATTTTTGCTACCCGGACCCGAAAACTTTACTGTATGTTCGGGTTTCAAATCCGTGTTCGGTAATTTTATTTCCTGTTTTGTATGTAATGGCGCGCTTTTAATGGCGGGCTTTCAACAGCCAATCAACAAGCGTTTAACTGGTGTGCCTTAAGCCATCCCAGCCATGCCTACTAATGTATTAGTAGCTGTGTTTGGCCATCTGAAGCATGTGACTCATGTCTTTATAAGTTCGAGAGACACAGCGCGGTGCGTCATTCTGCTGTAGTGTAGGGAGAGAGCACACATTATACGTGCTGGCTGCTGATTAGGGACAGACAGTGAAAAATTGTGCCCGAAAATAATGCAGGGACAGGTCGGAGTGTAGGCAGGGAAAGTTATTTGAGCATTTTAAGGACAGACTGGAGAGATTAGGCAGGGACAGAACAATCATCCGTTAGCGATCTATATCGATTTTGCAGTGTGGGGGGTGGTGCAGTGAACAATCTTTTTGCCCTCACTTGAGCCCACTGAGGAGGAGGAGGAGGGAGAAAAAAATATATTTTTATCATTTTGTTGTGTGCAGCGTTCAGCTATATTTTACTACATATTGCTGTCCTAATCTGCTATTTAAAAATTACAAAGCTAAAGGGGAATTTTTTTTTTTCCCTTCATAGCCTGCTTGCTGCTGAGCTGACCGTGACATAAGACACTGCTGTGTTCACATGTGCTATTGAGTGATTTTCAATTTTATATACTTTTTTCTATTCCACTATTCAATATACAGTAAACCCCCCTCCATTGCGGGGGTTACGTTCCGGACCCAGCCGCGAAAAGTGAAATTCCGCGAAATAGAAAAACCCTATTAAAATGCATTGTAGGCATGTTTATTTTAGTGTCACTGTACGTGTAAAAGCATTTTAAGGTCTTTAAACACACTTTTAAAACAATAGAAACTCATTTAAACACATAGGTAGGGTAAAGGTACTAAGAGACATAGCAAGAGCTATGGAAAACACAAAAATATTTCATTTTTAATGATTTATATAGTAAAATAACATTACAAAAAAAACCGTGAATTACCGGGACAGCAAAAACTGAACCGCGATGGAGCGGGGGATTACTGTACACCCTTTTGGGTTAAAAAAAATTAAATTGTGGCATAGTCTGTACTAATCTGCTATTTAAAAATTACAAAGTTAAAGGGGAATTTTTTTTCCCCTTCATAGCCTGCTGGAGAGCTGACCGTGACATAAGACACTGCTGTGTTCACATGTGCTATTGAGTGATTTTCAATTTTATATACTTTTTTCTATTCCACTATTCAATATACACCCTTTTGGGTTAAAAAAAATTAAATTGTGGCATAGTCTGTACTAATCTGCTATTTAAAAATTACAAAGTTAAAGGGGAATTATTTTTTTTTCCCCTTCATAGCCTGCTGCAGAGCTGACCGTGACATAAAACATAAGACACTGCTGTGTTCACAGGTGCTATTGAAAAATCACCAATTTTATATCATATTTTCTATTCCGCTATTCAATCTACACCCTTTTGGGGTAAAAAAAATTAAATTGCGGCATATTTTTTTTTTCTATCAATACTTGGTTGATTGTATATCCCATTTATCATTACATTATCCATTTCAGGTTATATGAATTACCTTGTCTCATGCTTACACCGGTAATTGTGTTAGGCAGTCTGCTCCTACTACAGCGTACCGACCCCCTCGTTATCATTTTAACTTACCAGGCTTGTTTTTTACAAGGTCTGATGACCTGAAAATTCTTCTCAGGTATGCAATTTTGTTCAACACATGGTGATCATTGTGGTCTTTCCCACTATTATGTCTTCCTATGCCAGGTTATGTAGCCCTGGTCTCTGCGTTTGGCTCCAGTTGTGCCTGTGGGTTTGTTTCTGCACTCCCAGCATTCAGGCCTTTCCTCCCCTTTCTCTTCTCTCATTCCTCTTTTTTTCCTTTTTTCCCCTCTTTCCTCTTAGCCCTTCTTTTTCCGTTCCTCATCTCTATCCCCTTTCTCATCTTTCACCCTTTTCCTCTTTTTGGTGTGACAAGGGTACTATATAGCCCTAAATGTAACTATGTATTGGTTGGTTGTTAGCTCTACCCAGTTGGATGACTGCACAACAACCTCTACATACATATGCCAAATCCTATTTTTTGTATGTTTACGTATTAAGATATTTACCATTACTGTCTTGTTCCTATGCAGATGTCCTTTCTCACCACATGCCTCAGAAGAAGCTTATTAAACTAAGCGAAACATGTAGGGCAGCTGGGATTCAATCTAATATTTATCTACTCTGTACAAGACGACCGTTAGAGACGGTTACCATTCCTCTCTTTGGCCGCCTTATGAACATAGGGTATTTTGTAACATTTGTGATTATTATATGTGACTGTTGTTACATACATCAATATTTGATAGGCTATGCGATTTGTATACTGTTTTTAGGCTTTATCGCCTCATTGCATTATAAGTACATTATATGTTGGCCTTTTTACCTTTTTCTTTTGTGTATTTTGTCTTATATGCTTTTGTGAATCCTTTAATAAAGTATACAATTTTAATACTGGTGCCTATAAAGTCCAATCCCTCCCTTTCCATTCTCTCTACCTAAATTGCGGCATAGTCTGTATCGGTACGTGTGAGATACACCTTCCAAATTTTTGGGGGGCATCTTCCACCGCCGAGGATTGCAGGGTGCTTCAGTTTGTCTCCTGTTCCGAACTCCTCCTACTCCTCATCCTGCCTTTAGGGTACAAAAAATTGTAATCGGGGCCTAGTCTGGGTTTGTACGTGTGAGATACACCTTTTTATATCATATTTTCTATTCCGCTATTCAATCTACACCCTTTTGGGGTGAAAAAAATTAAATTACAGCATAGTCTGTATCGGTACGTGTGAGATACACCTTCCAAATTTTTGGGGCGCATTTTCCACCGCCGAGGATTGCAGGGTGCTTCAGTTTGCCTTCTGTTCCGAACTCCTCCTACTCCTGATCCTGCCTTTAGGGTACAAAAAATTGTAATCGGGGCATGTCTGGGTCTGTACGTGTGAGATACACCTTTTTATATCATATTTTCTATTCCGCTATTCAATCTACACCCTTTGGGGTAAAAAGAATTAAATTGCGGCATAGTCTGTATCGGTACAAGTGAGATACACCTTCCAAATTTCTGGGGCGCATCTTCCACCACCGAGGATTGCAGGGTGCTTCAGTTTGCCTCCTGTTCCAAACTCCTCCTACTCCTCATCCTGCCTTTAGGGTACAAAAAATTGTAATCGGGGCCTAGTCTGGGTATGTACGTGTGAGATACACCTTTTTATATCATATTTTCTATTCCACTATTCAATCTACACCCTTTGGGGTAAAAAAAAATAAATTGCGGCATAGTCTGTATCGGTACGTGTGAGATACACCTTCCAAATTTTTGGGGCTCATCTTCCACCGCCGAGAATTGCAGGGTGCTTCAGTTTACCTCCTGTTCCGAACTCCTCCTACTCCTCATCCTGCCTTTAGGGTACAAAAAATTGTAATCGGGGCCTAGTCTGGGTCTGTACGTGTGAGATACACCTTTTTATATCATATTTTCTATTCCGCTATTCAATCTACACGCTTTTGGGTTAAAAAAAATTAAATTGCGGCATAGTCTGTATCGGTACGTGTGAGATACACCTTCCAAATTTTTGGGGCGCATCTTCCACCACCGAGGATTGCAGGGTGCTTCAGTTTGCCTCCTGTTCCGAACTCCTCCTACTCCTCATCCTGCCTTTAGGGTACAAAAAATTGTAATCGGGGCCTAGTCTGGGTCTGTACGCGTGAGATACACCTTTTTATATCATATTTTCTATTCCGCTATTCAATCTACACCTTTTGGGGTAAAAAGAATTAAATTGCGGCATAGTCTGTATCGGTACGTGTGAGATACACCTTTTAAATTTGTTTGGTGCATCTTCCACCATGAGGATTGCAGGGCGCTTCAGTTTGCCTCCTGTTCCGAACTCCTCCTACTCCTCATCCTCCCTTTAGGGTACAAAAAATTTTAATCGGGGCCTAGTCTGTGTTTGTACGTGTGAGATACACCGTTTTATAAAAAAATTTCTATTCCGCTATTCAATATACACCCTTTTGGGGTAAAAAAAATTTAATTGCGGCATAGTCTGTGTTTGTACGTCTGAGATACACCTTTTTATATCATATTTTCTATTCCACTATTCAATCTACACCCTTTTGGGGTAAAAAAAATTAAATTGCGGCATAGTCTGTATCAGTACGTGTGAAAAACACCTTTTAAATTTGTTTGGCGCATCTCCTTCCACCACCGAGGATTGCAGGGCGCTTCAGTTTACTTTCTGTTGCTAACTCCTCCTACTCCCCTTCCTCATCCTCTACCGCCTCCTCATCCGGTCAGCGTAACACCTTCACCACCAAATTCAGCAAAGCCAGGGGTAAACGACAGCAGGCAGTTTTAAAACTTGCATGTTTGGGGGAAAAATCCCACACCGCGCATGAGTTGTGGAGCATGGAACAGCAGACCGATGAGTTGTTGGTGCCAGCGAGCCTCAAGCCCGGCATGGTGGTGTGCGATAACGGGCAAAATCTCATAGCAGCTCTGGGCCTAGCCGGTTTGACGCACATCCCTTGCCTGGCACATGTGCTGAATTTGGTGGTGCAGAGGTTCCTTCAAAATTACCCCGATATGTCAGAGCTGCTGCAGAAAGTGCAGGCCTTCTGTGCGCACTTTCGGCGTTCTCACCCTGCTGCTGCTCGCCTGTCAGCGTAACTTCGGCCTTCCCGCTCACCGCCTCATATGTGATGTGCCCACAAGGTGGAACTCCACCTTGCACATGCTGGAAAGACTGTGCGAGCAGCAGCAGGCCATAGTGGTGTTTCAGCTGCAGCACGCACGCGTGAGTCACTCTGCGGAACAGCACCACTTCACTACCAATAACTGGGCCTCCATGCGAGACCTGTGTGCTTTGTTGTGCTGTTTTGAGTACTCCACCAACATGGCCAGTGCCGATGACGCCGTTGTCAGCTTAACTATCCCACTTCTATGCCTCCTTGAAAAAACGCATCGGGCGATGATTGAAGAGGATGTGGCACAGGAGGAGGAGGGCAGTCATTCACAAGTGGCTCCGAGGGTGGGTTCCTGCACCCACAAACGCCAGGTACACAATTGTCCAGCAGGGGCACAGTTCTGGAGGAGGAGATGGAACCATGTTCACAGCAGTGTGGCACCCAGGCCAGCTCATGGCCATCACTGGTGCGTGGCTGGGGGGGATACAGAAGACACAGACGATACACCTCCCACAGAGGACAGCCTTTCGTTGCCTCTGGGCAGCCTGGCACACATGAGCGATTACATGCTGCAGTGTCTCCACAACGACCGCCGAGTTGCCCACATTCTAACTTGTGCTGATTACTGCGTGGCCACGCTGCTGGATCCCCATTACAAGGACAACGTACCGTCCTTAATTCACTCACTGGAGCATGATCGCAAGATGCGCGAGTACAAGCGCACGCTGGTAAATGCGGTGCTGCTGGCATTCCCACCTGACAGCGGGGGCCACAGTGGAAGCACAAGGCCAAGGCAGAGGAGGAGGAGGAGGAGGAGGAGGAGGAAGAGGTCACCAACGCAGCCAGGGCACCGCCAGCACCTCAGAAGAACCCTTCAACTTCTAGGTCTCCAAATTGGGCACATGGCCTGAGCTTGCCCTTTACGCCTTGGAGGTGCTGGCGTGCCCTGCAGCCAGTGTATTATCTGAACGTGTATTTAGCACGGCTGGGGGCGTTATCACAGACAAGCGCAGCCGCCTGTCCAGAGACAATGTGGACAAGCTCACGTTCATTAAAATGAACCAGGCTTGGATCCCACAGGACTTTTCCGTACCTTGTGCAGAATAGAGATGGATACCGACCTTACCCAGCCATTGTTATATTTTTGATCTTTCTCACTCTTTTGGGGTGTACCCTAATTTAAAATGACAGAAAAAAAGCAGTGTTGGCTACCTCGTCCCCCTCCACTGCCGCTTCCACCTACACCGCCACATCCACCGCCACCTCAACCTCCCTCCTACTCCATATGGGCCTAGTCCTTCACAGATGAAGAAAATTTGTTTTATTTTTCTGTTTTTTTTTTTTGTTGTTTTAAGTTATTTCCCTATCCACATTTGTTTGCAGAGCACTTGCCATGCTCTTAACTACATTTTGCTGCCATTTGCAGCACTCTAGCCCTTTCCATTGGTGTTTTAGAGCCATTTTAGTGCCTGAAAGTTTGGGTCCCCATTGACTTCAATCGGGTTCGTGTCTGGGTAAAGTTCGGAAAAAGTCCGGGACACGGACCTGGACATTTTTTTCAAGTTCGGCCGAACCCGCCGAACACGGACTTCCAGGTGTCCGCTCAACTCTAATTATGACGTCACGTTCAGCCCCAGCTGTTGTGAACACTGACGTGTGTTCAGCTAGAAAGCCTGATATCATTTTTTTTTTTTTTAATCTCAGGCTTTCCAGCCTAGAGGACAGCTGTGGGGTCTTATAGACCCCACTTCTCTCTATAAAGAGGACCTGTCATGCCCTATTCCTATTCCAAGGGATGTTTACATTCCTTGTAATAGGAATAAAAGTGATAGAAAAAAATGTAAAGGGATAGTGTAACTAAGAAAAAATTAACATAAACAATAAAAAAATACACATATATATATATATATACATATACATATATATATATATATACCGTATTTTTGCGACTATAAGGTGCAGTATCAGTTAACAGTAAATTTTCAAACTATTTTCATATATAAGGCGCACCGGATTATAAGGCGCACTTATTTTTTTTGGAACGTTGATCCACGCAAGGTTTACTGGCAGGTGCTCTTTGCGAACCCTCAGATGACAGTTCTGGTGGATACTTTATTCCAGGCATCCACTATCCACTGGCACACAGTGGCATAACTGGCCCGGCGTTGCCTCCCGGTCTTCGTGAAGGAGTGCTCTCCTTCCTTCATCCAGTTTTCCCATGTGATTCGCAGTTTCACCTTGAAGGAACGATTAACACTTATGTCCAGTGGTTGCACCCCTTTGGTCAAACCATCCAGTTAACGGTAAATTTCTGAAACTATTTTCATATATAAGACGTACCGGATTATAAGGCGCACTGTCAGTTTTTGATCAAATTTTAGGATTTTCAGTGCGCTTTATGCCTCGTTTCCACTGAGTGGTACGGTACGGTTCGGTTCAGTACGGTACGGTTCGGTACGGTACACATTGCGTTTCCACTGCTAATAGTACCCTTTTCATGATAGGCGTGGTGTAGCTGGTCACAGCAGGAAAGCTGTGATAGATGATTCTCTGTCAACCAATCAAAGTTCTGCAAAGTGTAGCTCCACCCAGTTGGTACGGGTCTAATGTGCTTGGTACCCCAACTAAAGGGTACCAAAAAGTGGTACAGTACGGTGCGGAATTAGGGTACCATTCATAATGGAAACAGCATAAATAGCGTACCGTACCGAACCGAACCGTACCAGAAAGCTCTGTGGAAACGCGCCATTATAGTTCGAAAAATATGGTATATACATATATATATATATATATGTAGGTCGCATCCACATATGTAAATGACATTCAAACCACACATGTAAGGTATTGCCACAAACATTAGAGCAATAATTCTAGCACAAGACCTCCTCTGTAACTCTAAACTGATAACCAGTAAAACAATGTATCTATTTACTCAATGTAACATCATCTTTCACGTTATACTAAATAATTGGGCTAACTTTACTGTTTTTTTTCATGAAAGTGTTTTTTTTCCCAAAAATTGTGTTTAAAAACGTACTGCGCAAATACTATGTGACATAAAAAAAACTGCAATGATCGCCATTTTATTCCCTAGGATCTCTGCTAAAAATATATATATAATGTTTGTGGGTTCTGAGTAACTTTCTAGCAAAACAATTATGATTTTTATATGTAGGAGAGGAATGCCTGAATTTGTCTGGTATAGAAGTGGTCAACAAAAACTTTCCAGCAATGTAAATGCTGCTATCAGTCGTATAATGTATAGCGCCATCTATTGGTTGTACAATTTTTGCAGCTGGATGAACACTGGTGGTAATGGTGTAGTACACAGCGCCATCTATTGGTCTGTACACTATCTGTTGGCTTCCCTGTAATCGAATGTTGCAAGCTCAGTACACACAGTGCCATCTATTGGTTTTACATTTCTAGTATCAACCCTTTGAAGGAAAGTTGCATACTTAGTATACACAGCGCCATCTATTGGTTATATATCGTACCTGGCGACCCTGTGAACTAGTAGACCCACTATGAACAGCGCCATCTGTTGATTTATATGTTACATGATGGCAACCCCTTATGAACAAATGTTACAGAGCCATACACAGCGCCATCTATTGGTTGTATAACAGGCCTAGTAACAACTGTTAGTAGAGCCACTAATTATTGCAAGCAACACATAACATTTAATAATGTCCATACACAGCTCGTATTGTGGATTGCTTTACCATGTGGAAAAAAAAAAAAGATTGGAATATGGATCAGGCACCAATCCAAAATTAAACTTGTGGATTGGTCACTGTATATGTTTTTTTTTTTTGTTAAATATACATTATTTTATATATGTAGCAATATTTCCAGGCATTGGGCCTGATGTGCGTCTGCCATGGTTATCGACCCGTTTAAGCTGAATACCCAAGTGGGAGATTTGAGACAATGACCAATCCGGCATCTTTAGTTTGTTTTGTTTATTTGATATTGGGGATGGGAGAAGGGAATGAGTGGGATACTCCTCTGGCTCAATTAGGTACAAATGGGACACTTTGTAGAAAAATGCCTTTCAGTACTGTCTTGATGCCGGCTGGATGCCGACCAACACTTGCTGGCACTTGAAAAACACTGACTTGCTGGACTGTACTTGAACTTTACTTCTGAAACTCTGGTTAGCTCAAAAAGTCCTGAACACTGCTCCCTCCAGTCCTTCCCGACTGAGGTAGCTTCTGTATACTGCTTCTGCAACTCTCAACACTGTACACTGCACGCTGTACACTTTAACACTTCAGGGACCAACCACTGCTGCTCGCCTGTCAGCGTAACTTCGGCCTTCCCGCTCACCGCCTCATATGTGATGTGCCCACAAGGTGGAACTCCACCTTGCACATGCTGGAAAGGCTGTGAGAGCAGCAGCAGGCCATAGTGGTGTTTCAGCTACAGCACCACTTCACCACCAATAACTGGGCCTCCATGCGAGACCTGTGTGCTTTGTTGTGCTGTTTTGAGTACTCCACCAACATGGCCAGTGCCGATGACGCCGTTGTCAGCTTAACTATCCCACTTCTATGCCTCCTTGAAAAAACGCATCGGGCGATGATTGAAGAGGATGTGGCACAGGAGGAGGAGGGCAGTCATTCACAAGTGGCTCCGAGGGTGGGTTCCTGCACCCACAAACGCCAGGTACACAATTGTCCAGCAGGGGCACAGTTCTGGAGGAGGAGATGGAACCATGTTCACAGCAGTGTGGCACCCAGGCCAGCTCATGGCCATCACTGGTGCGTGGCTGGGGGGGATACAGAAGACACAGACGATACACCTCCCACAGAGGACAGCCTTTCGTTGCCTCTGGGCAGCCTGGCACACATGAGCGATTACATGCTGCAGTGTCTCCACAACGACCGCCGAGTTGCCCACATTCTAACTTGTGCTGATTACTGCGTGGCCACGCTGCTGGATCCCCATTACAAGGACAACGTACCGTCCTTAATTCACTCACTGGAGCATGATCGCAAGATGCGCGAGTACAAGCGCACGCTGGTAAATGCGGTGCTGCTGGCATTCCCACCTGACAGCGGGGGCCACAGTGGAAGCACAAGGCCAAGGCAGAGGAGGAGGAGGAGGAGGAGGAGGAAGAGGTCGCCAACGCAGCCAGGGCACCGCCAGCACCTCAGAAGAACCCTTCAACTTCTAGGTCTCCAAATTGGGCACATGGCCTGAGCTTGCCCTTTACGCCTTGGAGGTGCTGGCGTGCCCTGCAGCCAGTGTATTATCTGAACGTGTATTTAGCACGGCTGGGGGCGTTATCACAGACAAGCGCAGCCGCCTGTCCAGAGACAATGTGGACAAGCTCACGTTCATTATAATGAACCAGGCTTGGATCCTACAGGACTTTTCCGTACCTTGTGCAGAATAGAGATGGATACCGACCTTACCCAGCCATTGTTATATTTTTGATCTTTCTCACTCTTTTGGGGTGTACCCTAATTTAAAATGTCGGAAAAAAAGCAGTGTTGGCTACCTCGTCCCCCTCCACTGCCGCTTCCACCTACACCGCCACATCCACCGCCACCTCAACCTCCCTCCTACTCCATATGGGCCTAGTCCTTCACAGATGAAGACAATTTGTTTTATTTTTCTGTTTTTTTTTTTTGTTGTTTTAAGTTATTTCCCTATCCACATTTGTTTGCAGAGCACTTGCCATGCTCTTAACTACATTTTGCTGCCATTTGCAGCACTCTAGCCCTTTCCATTGGTGTTTTAGAGCCATTTTAGTGCCTGAAAGTTTGGGTCCCCATTGACTTCAATCGGGTTCGGTGTCTGGGTAAAGTTCGGAAAAAGTCCGGGACACGGACCCGGACATTTTTTTCAAGTTTGGCCGAACCCGCCGAACACGGACTTCCAGGTGTCCGCTCAACTCTAATTATGACGTCACGTTCAGCCCCAGCTGTTGTGAACACTGACGTGTGTTCAGCTAGAAAGCCTGATATCATTTTTTTTTTTTTAATCTCAGGCTTTCCAGCCTAGAGGACAGCTGTGGGGTCTTATAGACCCCACTTCTCTCTATAAAGAGGACCTGTCATGCCCTATTCCTATTCCAAGGGATGTTTACATTCCTTGTAATAGGAATAAAAGTGATAGAAAAAAATGTAAAGGGATAGTGTAACTAAGAAAAAATTAACATAAACAATAAAAAAATACACATATATATATATATATATATATATATACCGTATTTTTGCGACTATAAGGTGCAGTATCAGTTAACAGTAAATTTTCAAACTATTTTCATATATAAGGCGCACCGGATTATAAGGCGCACTTATTTTTTTTGGAACGTTGATCCGCGCAAGGTTTACTGGCAGGTGTTCTTTGCGAACCCTCAGATGACAGTTCTGGTGGATACTTTATTCCAGGCATCCACTATCCACTGGCACACAGTGGCATAACTGGCCCGGCGTTGCCTCCCGGTCTTCGTGAAGGAGTGCTCTCCTTCCTTCATCCAGTTTTCCCATGTGATTCGCAGTTTCACCTTGAAGGAACGATTAACACTTATGTCCAGTGGTTGCACCCCTTTGGTCAAACCATCCAGTTAACGGTAAATTTCTAAACTATTTTCATATATAAGACGTACCGGATTATATGGCGCAGTGTCAGTTTTTGATCAAATTTTAGGATTTTCAGTGCGCTTTATGCCTCGTTTCCACTGAGTGGTACGGTACGGTTCGGTTCAGTACGGTACGGTTCGGTACGGTACACATTGCGTTTCCACTGCTAATAGTACCCTTTTCATGATAGGCGTGGTGTAGCTGGTCACAGCAGGAAAGCTGTGATAGATGATTCTCTGTCAACCAATCAAAGTTCTGCAAAGTGTAGCTCCACCCAGTTGGTACGGGTCTAATGTGCTTGGTACCCCAACTAAAGGGTACCAAAAAGTGGTACAGTACGGTGCGGAATTAGGGTACCATTCATAATGGAAACGGCATAAATAGCGTACCGTACCGAACCGAACCGTACCAGAAAGCTCAGTGGAAACGCGCCATTATAGTTCGAAAAATACGGTATATACATATATATATATATGTAGGTCGCATCCACATATGTAAATGACATTCAAACCACACATGTAAGGTATTGCCACAAACATTAGAGCAATAATTCTAGCACAAGACCTCCTCTGTAACTCTAAACTGATAACCAGTAAAACAATGTATCTATTTACTCAATGTAACATCATCTTTCACGTTATACTAAATAATTGGGCTAACTTTACTGTTTTTTTTTCATGAAAGTGTTTTTTTTCCCAAAAATTGTGTTTAAAAACGTACTGCGCAAATACTATGTGACATAAAAAAAACTGCAATGATCGCCATTTTATTCCCTAGGATCTCTGCTAAAAATATATATATAATGTTTGTGGGTTCTGAGTAACTTTCTAGCAAAACAATTATGATTTTTATATGTAGGAGAGGAATGCCTGAATTTGTCTGGTATAGAAGTGGTCAACAAAAACTTTCCAGCAATGTAAATGCTGCTATCAGTCGTATAATGTATAGCGCCATCTATTGGTTGTACAATTTTTGCAGCTGGATGAACACTGGTGGTAATGGTGTAGTACACAGCGCCATCTATTGGTCTGTACACTATCTGTTGGCTTCCCTGTAATCGAATGTTGCAAGCTCAGTACACACAGTGCCATCTATTGGTTTTACATTTCTAGTATCAACCCTTTGAAGGAAAGTTGCATACTTAGTATACACAGCGCCATCTATTGGTTATATATCGTACCTGGCGACCCTGTGAACTAGTAGACCCACTATGAACAGCGCCATCTGTTGATTTATGTGTTACATGATGGCAACCCCTTATGAACAAATGTTACAGAGCCATACACAGCGCCATCTATTGGTTGTATAACAGGCCTAGTAACAACTGTTAGTAGAGCCACTAATTATTGCAAGCAACACATAACATTTAATAATGTCCATACACAGCTCGTATTGTGGATTGCATTACCATGTGGAAAAAAAAAAAGATTGGAATATGGATCAGGCACCAATCCAAAATTAAACTTGTGGATTGGTCACTGTATATGTTTTTTTGTTAAATATACATTATTTTATATATGTAGCAATATTTCCAGGCATTAGGCCTGATGTGCGTCTGCCATGGTTATCGACCCGTTTAAGCTGAATACCCAAGTGTGAGATTTGAGACAATGACCAATCCGGCATCTTTAGTTTGTTTTGTTTATTTGATATTGGGGATGGGAGAAGGGAATGAGTGGGATACTCCTCTGGCTCAATTAGGTACAAATGGGACACTTTGTAGAAAAATGCCTTTCAGTACTGTCTTGACGCCGGCTGGATGCCGACCAACACTTGCTGGCACTTGAAAAACACTGACTTGCTGGACTGTACTTGAACTTTACTTCTGAAACTCTGGTTAGCTCAAAAAGTCCTGAACACTGCTCCCTCCAGTCCTTCCCGACTGAGGTAGCTTCTGTATACTGCTTCTGCAACTCTCAACACTGTACACTGCACGCTGTACACTTTAACACTTCAGGGACCAACCACTGGCGCCCCCTTTGCACTTCAGGATCCTCTCACTAGGCACCCCCTCTACACTTCAGGGTCCTCTCTCTAGGCATCCCCTCTACACTTCAGGGTCCTCTCTCTAGGCACCTTCTCTACACTTCACGGTCCTCTTACTAGGCATCCTCTTTACACTTCAGGGTCAACACTGGCACCCCCTTTGCACTTTCTTCTGCACCGGCTAGCTAGCTACTGGATCTCCTTGACCTTCACCAGAGTGGTCCCCTCTAACTAGGCAGCCCCCCAGGGGCAGTTTACAGTACCTCGACACACCGGGATCCTCTCTGCAGCTCAGCTCAGCCCTCAGTCCCCATGGGCAATTGGCCTGGGACAGCCGATTACTCTGACAGGAGAAGAGACAGCTGCAGTCTCCCTCTTGGGACTCTGCTTCCCGCCAAAGATGCGTCATCATGCGCTCCCCTCAAACTTACACCCCCCTCCCAGAATGCTGTGTGGCAGAATCTGCCTTTCTGGGGTAGATACAGGCCTGAGTGTGCCATTGGCTGGGTTTCCACCACTGCCCAATGTGAACCCTCTCATGGAGACTACTTGGGGAGACTCCCCAATCTCAACAGCCAGACCTGGGAGACATGACAGCCCAGCTGAAAATCATGGCCCTGCTGATAAGCAGACAAGTCCCACTATACTTTACCTAGCACCTACCGTGTAGCTTGCTACATATAAAATATATAAAAAACAGGATACTTTAAAACGGGATACATTTCACACTGTACTGCAATGCAGCACATGAATACACTACATTACAATACGAGAAATACATTTACTCTGTGGTACAATGACTAACGTGTTTCGCAGAGCAAGGTTCCCGAACCACTACATCATGCATGATGCCTCTTATCCTGAAAACATTGTGTGGTGCATAAGGTACCACCGAAATACCTAGCCGCGCAATATAAGACATGCAGTGCCTGAGTTAGATCCCTGTCCTGCATGTCGCTGGGCTGCTTATATATTGTGCTGGAAGGACATAACAGTCCATCCTTCAGAAACTGCGCTCCTATGTGTGCACAGTCCTGTGAAGCAAAAAAAGGAGATGACCGCACTCCGATGTAAATCAAAAATTGGAGTAAAATTTATTCCACATCAAACAAATAGGCAAACTGGAACAACACACTGTGGATGCAGGACACAGTGTGTTATTCCAGTTTGCCTATTTGTTTGATGTGGAATAAATTTGACTCCAATTTTTGATTTACATCGGAGTGCGGTCATCTCCTTTTTTTGCTTCATGTGATTCCGGATTGACGGATCCGACCAGAACCTGACATCCAGCCCATCTGGAGCGGTCTTTTCCCAATTGGATTTCTGCACAGTCCTGTGGTCATGCTGTGATTGAGTGGTGCAGTGCCCAAACACAAAACACCATGGGTGAACCAAAAAAGTGTACTTAGGGTGTGCATTGGTCCCCTTCCTGACCTCCTGGGGCGCAAGACTCCTGATGGAGGTAAGGCACATGCAAGTCCACCTAGCCAATAGGCCCCAGTGACACGACTCCTCATGGTTAGCCAAAGCCAACCAACAAGCAGTAGGTGGAGGTCTGTCTTGAAGGATGAGGAGGAAGGAACCTAATGGCCACCCATGTTTTGGTGGTACCTGAGGGGCCACCAAATAATTTTGGTGTAAATCGACATTATGCATTTTTTTTTAAATATACTTTATTAATACAATATATATATATATATATATATATATAATAAAAAATGACTTTATTGGGGTACATAACACCCTGTACTGCAACGCAGCTCATAAATACACTACATAACAATACATTCACAATCATATATAATTACATTCACTTTGTGGTATGATGCCTGCGGTATGATGTTTTTGAAATTTTTTAAATATGAACAAAGTATATTATTTCAACAGAAATAGAGCACTTTACACCTGTCAGGAGCCTTGTGCCCCGGGAAGGTTAAGGGTTAGATGCCATTTCTGTACCTTTCATGCAAGTTTTTTGTGCAGTGTGATTTCACAGTTCACTTTTTTTGCCCAGGGCACACCTCTCCAAGAAAAAACTTTTTTTTTCACAATAAAGGGGGAAGCTCCGCTTGTTCGCACCCTCCCCCCTCCACTGCCACATTTGGCACTTTTTGGGCGGGAGAGGGGAGGGGGTACCTGGACTTGACAGGTACCCGCTCCCACTTCTGGGTAAGATTGGCGATCTATGACATTTCCAGCCCCTCTTTCTTCCCCTCGCTGCCTTCTGGAACACACACAGGTCCCAGAAGATGGTGGGACTATTCAGAAAGTGCAGCGCGACTCGCACATGCACAGTAGGAAACCCTACTTACAATGCCAAAAGCTGCACCCAAAGCTGATTGAGGAATCGACTTACAGACTTGAGATCCTATTTACTTGCTGTCCAAGGAATGTATATTAAGGCACTTGTGATAGCACTAAAGTTGGATTAAAAAAATTAAAACAAAGTGTAAGAAAATACATATTAACCACCTCAGCTCCAGAATATTTATCCCCCTTCTTGACCAGGCCATTTTTTGCAATATAGCACCGCGTTACTTTAAAGTGTATGTAAACCCTCAGATATACCCAGTGAAATTATCAGCCTCAGATGATACACAGAGATGAAACAAATTTCCCTACATAAATGTAACATGACCCCCTTGGGGGCTGCTGGTTAGTGGGATAACCCTGCACTCCCTTGACCCTGAGAAATGTCCAACCCGCTAGGCACTATAGGTTCAGTCATTTTCCTGCAAGGTTCTTTAAGAATACACTCAACACAACAGCTACCAGTTTAACTGTTTACTGGAATGAAAAGGGTAATGCAAACAATTGCATAAGAAATAACAACTAATGTGGTGTCAATCCTCCAAACTCCAATTATAGAGGAGGGGCTTAGAAGACTGACACTCAAAGAGTAAAGGCGTGATTCACAAGTCATACATGGAGTATGCGAGAGTGACTATAATGATCATTGGCTGTAACTGTAATGACTATAACACAAGTATAACAACCACAAGCTGTGCTCTGTCTCTCTAAACTCAGGCTTAAACTTATTCTAGATCTGACGGACAAGATTGTATTCTATATCAGGGAGCCCCCTTTAAGAAATATAGCAAGTACAGTTTCTACTCTAGCAAGACCTTGCAAATTCTTCGCCGGCAGTTGGAGCTCTTTATCACTCTTCTGTGTGATATTTGTAATCCAGGTATAAAGAGGTATAAAGATGTTCATGCAATCCTAACTGCTGTCAGTGTATTAATACTTGCGTGTACAGGTGTCACCAGGCACTCTTGTATAGCAGCAGTGTCCACATGTGACTGTCTCATCAACAAACGGAACCTCTTCTTCCAATACTGCGTCACAGGGAGGCACTCAACTCTCACTGTTTCAGACAAACAGTCCAGCGCCACCCACTCTCCTCTCAGCTCCCTGGATCTGTCACTTCCCTGTGACCGCCGACATCCACTCCGCTGAGGACGGGCTCCTCTCACTCTAGGCCACACTCCCAGGCCTCCGTCACTGGCAGTCTTCCAGCAGCTCTCCCTCTCAGATCTCTCCTCAACGAGTTCCAGAAGCGCGCAGTCGGCCCCGCCCCGAAGTATATACTCCCCCCATGATCCTCCGTGGGTCCCAAAGCTTCCTGGGAGTATAGTTCCGCCTGCCATCCATGTCACAGTTCACACTCTCCTCCAGACTATATCCCCCACAAGCTGTGCTGTGAATAGACAAACTCTCTGCTAATCTATCTCTATGCACCCACGCTGACACAAATTGCCAGCTGCTTTTATCTTTAGTGTCAAAGAACTTGTAAGAAGTTATCATGGGGATAACAGAAGAACGGAGCACCAGAAAATCACGGGAGGTAGTGCTTTAGAGAAAGATAAGTAAACACTACAGATATATGTGCCCAGGTCAAATTTTATGAATCGGGTTTACATCCACTTTAACTGACAGTTGCACGGTCGTGCGACACTGTTCTCAAATAAAATTGATGTCCTTTTCTCCACAAATAGAACTTTATTTTGGTGGTATTTGATAACTTTTTTTTTCGTAGCAAGATTCCCAGCCGTTTTGCTGGCTGTGGGTCCCCCTGGGTCACCGGGTGCAACAAAAGTACCTTTGAGTATGCTTCTCCAAGTGTGAGCACTGAGACAATGACCAGTCCAGTATCTTTGGGTTTTTGTATTTATTTTGTAACTTGGATAGGAGAAGGGATGAGTGGGATACTCCTTTGGCTCAACTATGCACAACTTGGTGGAAACACTTGAAAAATGCAGACGATTGGTGTTGACTTGACGCTGGCAGGAAGCCGGTCAACACCGGTTAACGCTGGTTAACTCTGTCCTGATCAGACTTGTATAAAGTACTCAAAATTTCTACTTGAGTAAAAGTACAAGTGCTGAATCAAAAAGTGACTTGAGTAGAAGTGGAAGTGCTCGCAGAAAAAGTTACTTAAGTAGAAGTACTAAAGTATTCAACATTTTTTTTACTTAAGTATTGCAAGTAGTTTTTTCAAAAAATTTGCTACTTAAGTACTAAAAGTAAAAAGTACCAGTAGTTTTGAAAAAAAAATTCTACTCAAGTACTGAAAGTAGAAGTACAAGTACTGTGTTATGTAGTTATTAAAGAAAGAAGTCAAAAGTTTGAACATCATATTGTTTTTTATTATTTCAAATGATTTATTCAAATGATTAACCTGTGTTTGTTAGTAGTTTCTTGATGCACTTTAAGCGCTGTAGCACCATTTATTTGTTTGTTTCATATTTTCTTTTTATTGGAATGATTTGGTATAGCAGCTTTTATTATACACAGCCTTTATTTTCGTATGCGCTGATTTACAAATGACATAATACACATTTTTTTGAGCTTTATGCAACCTGCCATCTACTGTTCTGGCAGTGGTAATTTTTTTAAAAGTAACGAGTAACTATGCAGCACAAAAAAAAAATACTTGAGTAGAAGTATTGAAATCATCGAAAAAATGTAGTGAAGTAAAAGTAGAAGTAGGAGAAAAAAATTCTACTCTAGGAAAGTACAGATACCGCATTTCGGTACTTAAGTACAGTACTTAAGTAGTTCTACTTCGTTACTATACATCTCTGGTCCTGATGCCTGTTAATGCTGAACTGACTTGTGACTGCTTTTCTGAATAAAGAAGTCCTCTTTAAGCTCCCTTAACTACCTCCCACCCGGGCCATAGTACATATACGGCCGGGCGGGAGTCTCGTCCTTCTGAATGGACGTTCCGGAACGTCCTTCAGAAGGAGAGAGATTGCGCCGCCGCGGGCACGCGCAGCGGCGCAATCTCGATGTGCCTGTGTCCCTCGGACACAGAGCAACATCATTCGGCAGGAGGGCCCTGTGATTGGCCCTCCTGATCACATGACGGCTGTGTCCAATCACAGCCGTCATGTAATGTAAGTAGAGCCGATGTAACGGCTTCGATCTCTTCTCCTCCTGACAGATCCTGTCAGTGAGGAGAAGATCAGAGGATCGGTTCTGCAGCCGGGGTGATCAGTGAGTATTTCTAATTACTCACTGATCACAGGGGGGGTCTGTGCTGGTAATAAAATGATTGATTACCAGTGCAGCCCTGGGGGGAGGGGGTGCCACTAGATCCACCAGGGATGCCCACCCATGACCACCAGGGGTGCCCACTATGGCCACCAGGGATGGCAAACAGGGCTCAGAGAGCCCCCCAGTGCCCTTCCTATCAGTGTTGCCCACCAATGCCATCTATCAGTGCTGCCCACCAGTGCCGTTTTTGCCATCTATCAGTGCCGCCCACCAGTGCCCATTATTGCCCACCAGTGCTGCCTATCAGTGCCCATCAGTGCCCCCCATCAGTGCCGATCAGTGCCGCCCATCAGTGCCGATCAGTGCCGATCATTGCCGCACAACAGTGCCACCTATCAGTGCCCATCAGTGCCCATCAGTGCCACCAATTAGTGCCCATCAGTGCTGCCTATCAGTGCCCATCAGCGCTGCCTATCAGTGCCCACCAATGCTGCATATCAGTGCTATCTATCAGTGCCACATATCAGTGCCCATCAGTGCTGCATATCAGTGCTACCTATCAGTGCCCATCAGTGCTGCATATCAGTGCCACCCCATCAGTGCCACCCCATCAGTGCCACCCCATCAGTGTCTCCTCATCAGTGCCTGTCAGTGCGGCATCATCAGTGCTCATCAGTGCAGAAAAAACATATCTATTTACAAAATTTTATAACCTAAACAAAAAAACCTTTTTTTTTTTTTTCAAACTTTTCAGTCTTTTTTTATTTGTGCACCAAAAAAGAAAAAACCTGACGGTGATCAAATACCACCAAAAGAAAGCTCTATTTGTGGGGAAAAAATGACACAAATTTGGTTTAGGTACAGCATTGCATGACCGCGCAATTGTCATTCAAATTGCAACAGCGCTAAAAGCTGAAAATTGGTCTGGGAAGGAAGGGGGTTTAAGTGCCCAGTATTGAGGTGGTTAAGCAAACCTTGCTGAGGTAGCTATCTGTATACACTGCTGCACTGCTAAACACTTCAGGGCCCACACCGTCGCCCCCTTTCTCTCACTTCTCTTCAGTGTTTAGACACAGGCACCCCTTTTCTCTAAACCTCTCTACTGGTTAGCTGGCTCCTGGATCCCTTTGACCCTCTGGAGTGGTCCCCTCTCCTAGGCAGACCCCTGGGCAGTTTCGAGTACTCACAACACTGTTTTTCCTGGAAACTTCTGCCCAGCAGCTCCACTCGGTCCACAGCACTCTGTATCCTTCCCGCAGCCCAGCTCAACCTCCTGTCCACCCAGGACACACTTGCTTCCTCTGACAGGAGGAGTGAAAGCCGCCAGCCTCCTCCTGGGACTCTGCTTCGCGCCAAAAACGCTCTGTCATATGCTCCCCTTAACCACTTGCCTACAGTGCACTTTCACCCCCTTCCTGCCCAGACCGATTTTCAGCTTTCAGCGCTCTCACACTTTAAATGACAATTACTCATGCAGCACTGTACCCATAAAAAAACTGTGTCCTTTTTTCACACAAATAGAGCTTTCTTTTGATGGTATTTAATCAATACTGGGTTTTTTATTTTTTGTGCTATAAATAAAAAAAGACTGAAAATATTGTGAAAAAATGCATTTTTCTTTGTTTCTGTCATAAAATTTTGCAAATTAATAATTTTTCTTGACAAATTATGGCCAAAATTTATACTGCTACTTATCTTTGGTATAAATAACCCAAGTAAGTGTATATTATTTGGTCTTTGTGAAAGTTATAGAGTCCACAAGTTATGGTGCTAATCATTGAAAATTGATCACACTTGATCACACCTGATGTGCTGAAGGCCTATCTAATTTCTTGAGACATTAAAAAGTCAGGAAAGTACAAATACCCCTTTTTGGAAAGTAGACATTCCAAGGTATTTAATAAGGGGCATGGTGAGTTTTTTGAAGTTGTAATTTTTTCCCACAATTCTTTGCAAAATTAAGATTTTTTTTTTCTTTTTACAAATTGTCGAATTAACAGGTTATTTCTCTCACACAGCATATGTATACTTGCAACTTCACCCCAAAACACATTCTACTACTCCTCCTGAGTATGTCGATACCACATGTGTGAGACTTTTTCACAGCCTAGCCACATACAGAGGCCTAACATCCAAGTAGCACCGTCCGGCATTCTAGGAGCACAAATTACACATATAATAATAACAACCTATCGTGCTTTTGAAGGCCCTGGAGCACTAGGACAATGGAACCCCCCATAAAATGTTTTTGGAAAATGTGGAAAGAAAATAAAAATGCATTTTTTTTTTACACAAAATTTTCCATTTATGCAATATTTCTAACACATAGCATGTACATAGCAAAAATTGCACCCCAAAATACATTCTGCTACTCCTCCCTAGACAATGTCAGCACAGCCATAATATTGGTCCCGGTACACTGCAGACAATCATTGTACCACTCTCCAGCCCTTCATTAACATACTGCCTCTTGCTACAGCTAATATCATGCAGCAGGCAGAGGCATGATGGTAGTAAGTCAGCTGAGGGCCTCGGTTAGGTAAGACCTGGGGACAGGGGTAGAGGCTTCTCCCACCCAAATCTCTTTGAAGCCTCCGGACTCCAGACCCTTAGAGAGAAACCCAGAGAGAACCAAAAAATTGTTTTTCTCCATCCGGAAAAACAACTCTGGAGCCCCTCACATATGTGAGACCCCTGTGTACTACAGTAGCAGGGCGACAGATCAGTTCAAGTGGTAGGCAGTATCATAGTCGGTAAAATAAGCCAGGGTCAGTTCACATGCAAGCAATCCAAGCGGCAGGCAGAAGCGTAGTTGAAAAACAGGCACAGGGAAGCAATCCAAACAGTAAGAAGAAGCGTAATCAGTAAAACAAGCCAGGGTCAGTTCACGTGAACGCAGTCCAAACAGTAGGCAGAGGCATAGTGGAAAAACAGGCCAGGTTCAGTTTATGTGGAAGGCAGTGGCATGGTTATATGAGGAAAATTGGTCAGCACAGATGAAAACGGGGAAATGGGCTAGTAATTTATGGATGTATGATAACGTCTGAAGCATTCTCCAATGCACAAGCCAGGTTGGGAGGGACAGTACTGACAATAGAAGCTGGTACCCTTTTGCTGCATACACGGCATCTTTTTTGGCATCTTCGGCCTGCTTCAGACGGTGGAACGTAGTCTGGAAAGTGGCGCTCATTAAGTCGGCTAACAGCTTTAGAGCAAAGGTTTTCTGGGGTGAGTCCTTGTGGGTAGATGAAGGTCGTGACAGTTTCTTCAATGAATTTTAGGAAGGAGATGGGGCTTTCAGCGGATTTGGTGTAAATAACAAAAGCATTATAAAAGGCCAATTGAAATAAATAAATTGCAACTTTCTTGTACTAGAAACGGGACTTCCTTGTTGCTAAGTAGGGCTGAAGCATTTGGTCGTTAAAATCCACCCCCACCATGTAAAGATTGTAATCCTGGATGCACGTTGGTTTTTGAATGGGGCCTCTTCTTCTTCGAATCTCAACTGTGGTGTCGTTATGAATGGTGGACATCATGTACACATTTCTGTTATCCTTCCCTCTCAAGGCCAGCACTTCGTTGTTTCTCAAGGCTGCTATTTCCCTCTTTCTCATTCTTTTATTCACTAATGATTGTGGGAAGCCCTTCCTGTTCTTCCTGGTGGTTCCGAGGGCCAGGGTACAAATGTTTGAAAAGGGGCAGGCTGGTAAAAATATGTGGTAACCTTTCCTCAGCAGTGGGTACGCCAAGTCCCATACAACCTTTCCGTTTGTGCCCAGGGACTCATCCACACATATATTTTGATCAGGGACGTAAAGTTCTGCAAAACTTTGGGAAAATTTTTTTTAAGAGGGAGCGAATTTTATATAACTTGTCAAAATTTGGATGATTTTGGGGGACGGGGGGGCACTGGCTGTTGTCACTGAAATGAAGGAAACGCATAATCATTTCATACCTGGACCTGGACATTAGGGAAGAATATATGGGCATATGGTGTATGGGGTGGGTGGACCAATAGGCATGTCCTTCATTTTTTTTGTAACCCCCATGTTTATCGTGAGGCCCAAAAACATTTTCAACTCCTCCAAGGTCAACTCTCTTCACTCAAACGGACGGGAATAGGATGATTGGGGGTTGTTAACAATAAACTGCTGGGCATACAGATTAATTTGGTCCACGATGAATTGCAGAAAATTGTTGGGCAAAAATAATTGGAGAAAATCAATTAATGCGAAATTCTCTGTATTGGCCTGCACACCTGGCTGTGCGGTAAAAGGGGGAATATTTGCTGATCCCGAGTTGGAGGGCAGCCATCTTGGGTTGGCAAGAGCATCTGGGAGGTGGGTAGTGGCCCTGGCTCATTCCAGTGCTGGTAGTAGGGGGATTTGAAATTGGGAGTGATACCACAGCGCTGGTGCTGGGCCTGGGCATTCGCTCCTGGGGTGTATCGCTGGTGGCAGTGCTGGTACTGGGCATAGGATCCTGGGGTGTACTGCTGGTGGCAGTGCTGGTACTGGGCCTAGGATCCTGGGGTGTATCCCTTGTGGCTGCCTGGTTTCCAGAGCGCTGTGCCCTTTTAGGAGAGATCCATTCTTCCTCCGAGTCCATCTCTGATCCGCTATTATTAGTGACTTGAAATTCCAAATCGAATTTGGAATCGGATTTGGATACTGATGAGAGTGCCCCGGTGCTCTCAACAGTCATAGAGAGGATCTGAAACACCTCCTCGCTGCTGTATATCCTTTTTGACATTCTGGCTGTGATGGGCTGTGCGATGGGTGACGGTTGACTGCGGATGATCACTGATGGGTGGCAGGTGACTGATAGGTGGCAGGTGACGGTCACTGATGGGTTGACAGATGACGATGACTGATGGGGTAACAGGTGACGATGACTGATGGGGTGACAGGTGATGATGACTGATGGGGTGACAGGTGACGATGACTGATGGGGTGACAGATGACGATGACTGATGGGGTGACAGATGACGATCACTGATGGGGTGACAGATGACGATGACTGATGGGGTGACAGGTGACGATGACTGATGGGGTGACAGGTGACAGTGATTGATGGGGTGACAGGTGACGGGCGATGGTCACCGATGGGTGACAGGTGCACCGCTGGCGGTACTGATGGCAGTCTCTGGTGACGGGTACACTTTATTGGTGGTGATTTCTGATGAGGTGACTGTTGGGTGACAGGTGCAATTGGGGGGGGGCTGATGACTGTATGGGGACAGTTTTTTTTTCTGCTTTTACACTGACAAGACACAGATCAGTAACTCACTGTTTCTGGCTCTGCTCTCCTCACACTGGAAACGGTGTGTGAGGGGAGAAGAGCTAGTAACAGTGAGTTACTGCTCTGTGTTTACATTTGTGATGGGCTGTGAATGGATTCACAGCCGATCACGTGGTAAACAGCCACTGTCATTGGCTGTTTAACACTGTCGGTGACTAGCTGTGTTCCTAGGGAACACAGAGCCACCGACATGACCCCGCTGCGTGCTCCCGATCGCGCATGCGCGGTCTTCTTCTGGGATGTAATACATTGATCGGCTGTGTGATTAGAACACAGCCGATCACGTGGGAAACAGCTATGCCCATTGGCTGTTTCCCCCCTGCCGGTGATGCGCTGTGTCCCGGGGACACGCCGCCACCGACAGTGCAGGGCGGCGCGCACACGATCACGCGTCTGTCCTGCCTGAATGTACCGCCGTCATATGACGACGGCCCAGAACAATGGTCGCACCGCTCCGCCGTCATATGACGGCGGGCGGGCAGCAAGTGGTTAAACTTATACCCCATCCCAGGTGCATTGCAGCAGACTCCGCCCCCTGGGATAGATATAAGCCCTGGTGTGCTATTGGCCAGGTTTCCTCCACTGTCCAATAAGAGCCCTCATTGGACACAGTGGGGAGACTCCCCAGACTCAACAGTCACACCTGGAAAAACATGACAGCCTAGCTGAATGATCAGGCCCCCCTGATAAGCAGGCAGGGCCACAATAGGCTTTTCCTAGCACCTACCAAGAGGGTGCTACATTTTTTTTGCGCTATAAACAAAAAACAACTGACAACTTAGAAAAATTGATCTCTTAAGACGTCACAGGAAGTGACAAAACACGTTAGATTGGAACGCATAGCATAACGACGTCACGTCAGGTGGAACGCAACCCGGAACCTCCGCTCGCCACTCTGCAGAGAGGACGTGCGGCTCGATACCTGGCCGCTGGACAGTCGTTTTTTTCTACTTGTTTTATATTACTACTTGTTTTTAACCCATTATTGGGGAATAAAAAACTTAATTTTACTACACCATCTGGAGCCTTTACTTTTTCCCACATATTGTTTGGCCTATACCCCGGCGTGAGTTATTTGGAAAGGAGGAATCCTATACCATCCCCCATCCCACTGGAGAATTAAAGGGGAACCCATCCCAGCCCGGGGGGCCAATAAAGCGTGAGTGGTCCTAATGCCATAAGGTATATGGGACCCATTGGATCTGGAAAATCCATTTAAGTTACCCACACCACGGTAGAAAAATTGATGTCACAAGAAATAATGGATATCCACTTTTGAGCCCCTATACTTTGAATCTACTGGATAAGCACATTTGCACAAGGACTTGTATTATTTGAACTGTCTGGTCACAACAGTCACCTATTTGGACTTGAATTATATCATACATTGTTTTTTTTGCCAAGTGCACTTTTAATTTTCACTAATGTTTATTGATTATTTTATACAACTATTTTTATCTATAATCAGTCATTGATGCAATCAGGTACTTAGTACATCTATACATCTGGTTATGTACAAGAACTTGATTACTATTTGAACCACTATTATTTCATATCACTAGGGGTACATTCAGCAAGCGCTGTAGCTAGCCTCACTGCCAAGGTTAGCTGCTGCTGCACCATTCACTTTAATACATTATCTATTTATTTTATTATATTTATATTTATTGTTAACACACTCTCCCTGGCGTGGGGAATATACCTTGGTATATTATCTCACATACAGTATATGGTCAACAAACGGTTAATAAAATTATTAGCATTAATTTTAGAAAAGAATTTAAAGCACTCGTATCCACCTCTGCGCATACATGCAAAGGCAAACATGCATGTAGGCCCGCATGTAAAAAGCGATTGCACCACACAGAGAGCAATAATTTTAGGGCCATCATTCATGGTTAACTCTACACTGATAATCTGTAAAGGCTTTTAACCACTTGAGGACCACCCACCTGCAATGTACTGCACCGGGTGCCCCGTACTGGCCTCTGCCATGCCATGCCCCCACCCACCGAGGTTTGTCAGCAGGTCCCGGACAATAATTCATGGCCAGGACCTGCTGATTGGCTGTGTTCAATCAACACAGGGCTCTGTACAGAGGGAACCAAAGAGATATTTAGTAAAATAAAGCTGCACACAATACACAAATTACATAAAAAACAATTGTTAGGCACACTTTTAACCCCTTGATTACCTGAGATGTTAACCCCTTCCCAGCCAGTGCCATAGTACAGTGACAGTGTATAGTATTGTCACTAATATCTGTATTAGTGTCACTGGTGATGCCAGTGGCAGTAAATCAGTTCCAACCCAGTGTCAGTAGGTGTCAGATTTCCCACCGCATTACCACAGTCCCACTATAGGTTACTGATCACTGCCATTAGTAGTATTTAAAAAAATCAAATTAAAAGTTCTAGTATATTGTATACACCATAGTTTCTAGGTGCTATAACTTTCACACAATATGCAGCTCATGACCCACTGGGTCGTGAGTGACAGTTTGGGAAGCCTTTTGGCTAAGATCAAGTGTAGTATCTGTTCTTATCAGTTGGTATGGGCCTCAGCTAGTACCGGTATGACCAAAACCCGGAGCGCCCAGACGTCCTTGGGGTATGGGGAGTAGGTCATCCGGGAAAGCATGTGGGCACCGCCGCCTTCTGATTTGAATGGGTTAAGCTGTTCTAACCAGTTTGAAGGGAGCAAGAAAGCCGGTCTGACTGGGTGGCTGGTGAAATTGCTCCTGGATGTAATGGGCTGAGGAAAAGGATGGCGATGGGAGGGCTTTCTCTCCTGGGTTTTGATTCTGGTCTTGCAAAAGGCCTGTCCCCAGTGGTAGGCAAGCTCTCCCTAAGCTGTCCAGGTTCCGATGTCTGCTGGTGGGGATAGGCTACACTGATCTGGCCTGAGGTCGGGGGCCAAAAATAAAGCCAGTGGTGTACGGGCTCCTGGGGTGGCAGCCCAGGGGCTGCCGTAATTCTAGTTGGTAAAGCACAATTCACGCACATTTCACTTTTGAGTTTTTTGGCACCTTGGTCACTGCACCATATCACACTTTTTTGACACCTGCCTCTTGGGATGGGCCTTTTGGCCAGCACCAGAGGAATTTTTTATTCTTGGCCGGGGGGACACTACCCAGCACTTCTCCACTTCTCTTTTCTGTTTTTCT
Source organism: Pelophylax lessonae (assembly GCF_965119305.1). Taxonomy (NCBI): domain Eukaryota; kingdom Metazoa; phylum Chordata; class Amphibia; order Anura; family Ranidae; genus Pelophylax; species Pelophylax lessonae. Next base: position 103,604,895 of record NC_138770.1, on the reverse strand, counting down.
TTGTTGTGTGTTCACGTTTGTCCCTTTTTTGTTGAATCACTGGCACGAAAAGTATGGCGTAGGTCATCGGGCCTGCCCTGAACATCTAGGGAGGGGGTGGATATGGCCTTCTGGCTTAGTTTGCACTCTCTCATGGGGTCTCCCTTCGGGGGAGCCCCACCAAGTACTTGGGGTGGGCTATTTCAGCAGTCCCCCTGGAGAACGGGTTCTGCCTGGTTTCGGCTGGGCAGGCCATAGTGAGTACCTCGGTCTCCGTCAGGAGTCTTGCGCCCCGGGGGGTCAGGGTTAAGGCCCTTCCTCTTCGGAGGAGGGCTATGTGTACGCCTTGTGCACTTTTTGTGTGTCTCACGTTTTGCGTGTGTGCACTTTTTTATGCACCGGGTGTAAGTCTTTTGAGTGTGTTTCACACACCATGGGCTAAGAAAAAAAAAAAACTTTCACACAATTCAATCAAAATACACTTTTTTTGTACCAAAGACATGTACCAGAATACACTTTGGCCTAAACTGATTATTTAATTTTTTTTTTTATTAGATATATGATATAGCAGCAAGTAAAAAAATATTTTTTTTATTTTTTCAAAATCTTTGTTCTTTTTTCATTTATATAAAAAAACATAAAAATCTATTAAAAGTTCTATTTGTGTGAAAAAACGATACACATTTTGTTTAGGTACCTAGTTGCATTACCACGCAATTACCAGTTAAAATAACGCAGTGCTAAATAGAACTGGGCATGAAGGGTAAAAAACCTTTCGGAGCTAAATTTCTTAAAAGTTCACCTAAAAATTTTAGGTACCGTAGTTTGTTGCATGGGCATGTGCAGTTTTGAGTCTTGTCATGTTTAGTAATTCTTTACTCAACGTAACATTGTGTTTTATATTTTACTAAAAAAAGAAAAAAAGGGAATTATATTGTGTTTGTGTGTACTAAAACTAATGTTAGTGTATTTTTCCTGAAAATTTGCATTTAAACTATGGTTGCGCAAATAAAGTATGACATAAATAAATCTCTACAACCACCATTTTATTCCCCAGGGCCTTTGTTTGCACAAAATCTATAAGCTTTAGCGGTTCTAAGTAATTATATAATGACAACTTTCTGGCGGTAGTAAGAACTATCTGTCCTGATTCATACAAGCATTTGCGCTGGTGTCTGTAAAAATACCATCATGTGTGGCAAAGAACCTGTCACTATGGGCAGTGACAGAGTCTAAAATTTAGGGTTAAGCATCTGTGTAATTAAGTCCCGCCTTGAAGTGTGTCTGGGGATGGGTTACAGTGATCACAAGGTACGCAAATCTGTATTGTGATAACTGTGACCAATCACAGTTATCACAATAGTACATATTGGCACATGAATGGATGCCATAAAAATGATTGCTTACAATAGTGATCATCATTAGTGTATTTGAAATCTATTATTGGACTGAACAGTGGGTAGGGATCTTCCCACTGCCATAAGCTGTCACTTAAAAGTAAGGCAGACTTGATGGGGAACTAGTCTCTCAGTTCCCCATCAGGCTCCGTCCAGCCCTAGTACAAAACCCTTCAGCCATACCTCTGTCAGTGTGAACAGCGCAGTGACTGGGGAAAAGCAAGTGAATTGTAGAAGGAATGTCTAGTATAGACACTCCATCCTTAGGGCAGGCACCAACAAATTTATGTACCTGCCTCAGAAAGGAGTCTGAATCAGGTGCAACTGAATTCTAAAGGGTGTCTTAGATACCCTTGATAGATTCCTCAGATTATCAGAAACAGCCTGAAAATAAAATGACACGTGGGCTGCACTCATAATGAGGACGGTTGAACTAAACTATGCCTGAGTTTGATTCCCCCCCCCCCCCTTCCCACTCCCCCTCCACTCATCTACACGCACACTGGACCATATGAAAATGTTCCTGGGACAAGCAGGGCCAGGACAGGGGGGAGGGGGCAGAAGAGGCCCCTTCCCCCAGGTGCTGGATCTATGTGCGGAGGAGCATGCATCCAGTATCTTCCTTCTTCCTGCCTCTCACTGACAGCAGTGACTGCAGTGCCACTCCTGCCAGCAGGGCTTTTTTTTTTTTTTCCATATGGATCATAGTGATACTTTGTACCACCATCTTTAGTATTAGCCCTTTGCTCCCAGCTTCTGACTAAGATCAAGTGTAGTCTCTCTCTCTCTCTCTCCCTCCCCCTTCTCCCCTTTATTTTATATAAAATAAATACATGATATCATGCATGTGATCCCCCCAAAATTCATACAAGGCTCTTTAGGTGTGGTATGGATTTTAGGGGGACCCCAATAAAAAACAGTGACATGGGGCAGCCCCCCAACTTTCATGCCGGAGCCTTTAATTCTGGTATGGATTTTACCTGGCCCAGTGATTGTTGGTGTCTGCAGGCAGAGGGCATTTGGGGATCTTAAAGCCCCCTTAAAAGGGGGCCTCTAGATACTGCCCCCCATGTGAATGAGTAGACATACATATGAGGCCTAATCATTTACAATAAAATAATGTACCTTAGAAATAAACACACCCAAATGTTTGTCAAGTCCTTTTTTGAAAAAAAAAAAAAAAAATCCCATAATTTACATTCATTCATCAGCAACCACATTAAACTTTTGTCTTGTATAATCATTGTGTCTTGGAGATGTTTACAAGTAATTTAGGAGTTTTTTGGGGTTAACGTGAGACTAATGCTCCTGCAGAAAATAATTAAATACCAAAGTTTTTCAAGGAATTTACATGTAGTTACAGGGTTGGTAAGGATAAATTAAGACACCAGTTCATCCAGTTCAACCTGTGTGGGTGTCGGTGTGTTTAAGTCAAGTTAAAACATCTTGTACATTGGATCTGTGAGTGGGCTGTGCGGGCTGTCGCTGGATCTGTGAGTAGCCTGAGTACAGGATCTCTGAGAGCGCACTGGGCACAGAAGAACCCTGCAGGATACGCTGAGAGGACACAGGAACTACAGGACACACTGAGAGGTGATAGGAAGCTGTGTAAGACTGGGCATCAGGAGCTGAGCTAGGCGGTGAACCCAGCGGTGATCAGCAGCTTTGAATTAGGAGCCACAGGAGTGAGAGCTGACGCTGCTTGAGAGTATTGTGGGAGTTGGGACTGAGTACTGAGGAATGTGAGTAACTGGGAATATTGTGAGTACTGAGGACTGAGTAACTGGGAGCATTGTGAGTACTGAGGACTGAGTAACTGGGAGCATTGTGCATACTGAGGTCTAAGTAACTGGGAGCATTTTGAGGACTGAGTAACTGGGAGCATTGTGAGTACTGAGGACTGAGTAACTGGGAGCATTGTGAGTACTGAGGACTGAGTAACTGGGAGCATTGTGCGTACTGAGGTCTAAGTAACTGGGAGCATTTTGAGGACTGAGTAACTGGGAGCATTGTGAGTACTGAGGACTGAGAAACTGGGAGCATTTTATATACTGAATACTGAATAACTTGGAGCATTGTAAGTACCGAGAGCTGTGAATACCTGGGAGCATTGTTAGTACTCAGGTCTGTGAGTACTGAGGACTGTGAGTGGTTGGAAGCATTGTGAGGATTGAGGGCTGGGAGTAACTGGGAGTTACTGGGTGCATTGTGAGGACTGAGTGATTTATAGCATTATAAGTACTAAGCCCTGTGGTTACTGAGGACTGTGAGTAATTGGGAGCATTGTGAGTACTAAGGACAGAGTAACTGGGAGCACTGTGAGTCTTGAAGGCTGTAAGGACTGTGTGTAATTGGGAGCATTGTAAGTACTGAGGCCCTAGTAACTGGGAGCATTGTGAGTATTGAGGACTGTGAGTAATTGGGAGTATTGTGAGTACAAAGAACTGAGTAACTAGGAGTATTGCACTGAGGTAAGTAGCAAGAGTAACAGGGAACATTGTGAGTTCTGAGGACTATGAGCAACTGGGGAACATTATGAATACTGAGGACACATTGTGCATACTGAGGGCTGTGAGTAGGGAACTGTGAGTACTGGGGCACTGAGAGAGTGGAGGCACAGGGAGTAATTAGGCAGGGAGTACAGGGGCAAGTGGTCAAGTGATCAGCGAGCAGGAGCATTAGGAGTGGACACCAGAGGTTGTGTGAATGGGAGCATTGGAAAGAGCCCATCCCACAATGAGGAGGAGGAGCGAACACCAGGTGGCATGTGGTCAGTGGTCAGAAGCAAGGGTAAAGAATTAGTCAGCTGGGACAGGAGGAGAGGAGGCTGGTAATCAGACAACATGTGGGGAGGCGCAGTGTGGTGCGGCAACAGTAAACATTTAGGGTCCAGTTGTAGAGAACAGAACTTGTAATAATGTAAATGTTCAGCAATTCACAACAGGAGCCAAGCCCAGGGAGAAGGCCCCTGACTGAGAACACTCAGAGAATACAACAGCGAAATGTAGTAAAAGCAATAATCACAAACCAGGCGCTCCTGGGATGCCTGTAGGGTGGAGGAATAGAAGTAAGCCTGTGAGGCTCCCCAGCGGTTGTTCTGCTGTTAGCCAACTAATGGCTCAGTAAAGAGTTTCGCACCCAGTGCAGCCATTGGAAAAAAATCCAGTCCAGAAGTCAAAGCAATAATCACAAATCTGGCACTCCTGGGGTGCCTTTAGGGTGGAGGGATAGAAATAAGCCTGTGAGGCTCCCCAGCGGTTTTTCTGCTGCTAGCCAACAAGCATAGGAAGGGTGCTGATATGGACAAAAGTACATGAGGAAGGCAGCGCATGAACCACACCGGGATGCAATGGATAAGGAAGTCAGGTGAACATCCAGTATAGAAAGGGTTAACAGTTTATTGGTATTGATAACCGAAAAACAAAGTACATAAAATGCTTACATCCCCCTGGGCTGGAGTGGACAAGGGGACCTGGCAGCAAGCAACAAGAGTGCAAGGAGGTCAGTCTCCCAGGACTGCTGAGCAGTGTGTGCACAAAGCCGTAACACCAGCCGGTGTGAGGATGAAAGGACTCTGCTGTAGTTTCGTAGTAGTGACATCAGCCGGACAGTCGCCACTTACGGGGAAATACTAGGAACCAGGGTGGAACACAAGCTATATGGTTGCCATGACTACATGTTTCGCGCTATGCGCTTTATGTACTTTGTTTTTCAGTTATCAATACCAATAAACTGTTAACCCTTTCTATACTGGATGTTCACCTGACTTCCTTTTCCATTGCATCCCGGTGTGGTTCATGCGCTGCCTTCCTCATGTACTTTTAGCGAAATGTTGTAGAATAGGACTCTGGCATGGCGAAAGCCTTTGTCTTGAGAGGTTCCAGATAAATAGGGACAGGAGAGTAGGACACAGGGGGCCCTGTAATCAGTGATTGGGAAATCCCAAACAGCTTGGGAACAACTTGTGCTCAGAATAAAATAAAGTAGGTAAGAAAGATTAATACTAAATTGTGTAAAATTTAATTCCTAATCATCTTGGATTATCCCCATTACATTAATGGGTACCATTTCCAATGGGAATAGTATCGTGACTCGGTCCACATTATGTGCCCATATATTCGTTCCTTGAACAACCATGCGAGGGCAAATACTGCTTGGCAAAATGTGGGAAAGTTGTTTCCTTGGAAAACCAGATCCTGAATCTAAGGAAGCATCATCAACCTGAAAGGGAATTTGGACCGTACCTAGCAGGTGCTGGCAGGGGCCAGTACAGTGGGGGGTTGAGATGTGGAGGTGCAGGCAACAGAACATAGTAGTTTGGTGACAGTTAGTTGGAGTAGAGGCAAAAGCGTTATGGATACCAGTCCTGAGCTGACAATTCCCAAATGTTGGGGATATCTGTCAAGGAGTGGGATTGCTGGAGCAGAGTGTCTCACCTAGCTGCCAGGGGAACAATTCCTCCAGTGAGGATGGGGGCAAGGTTAAAGGAAAGAAATACAGAAACTGGTGGTAGGGGGGCTCAATTATTAGAAGGATAGATAGGGCAATCTGTGACAAAGACAGTGATCGCCAAACAGTATGGTATTTACCAGGTGCTCAGGCTTGGCTTATCTCAGATAAGATTGACAGATTGTTGGGTGGGGCTAGGCAGGACCCAGCTGTCATGGTCCATTGTGGTACCAATGACAACGTTCGAGGAAGAGGGAGTGTCCTAAAAAATTATTTGGGGGGACTTAGGGGCTATATTAAAGAAAATAAAAAAGGTCCTTCAAGGCAATGTTCTCAGAAGTACTGAAAAGACAGAAAGAACCTAAATGGGGAGGGCACAGCTCTGTTGAGTGAGAAGATGGTCAGAATATTGGAAGAATTTTTAAACTAGGAGGTGGGGGGAAGGATCAGAGGAAGAGATAGACAGCAGTGAAGGAAGGTCAGAGGGTATTACTGGGGGCAATAGTAGTAGTGTAACTAAAATACATAAACCTAAGATGGGAAGGTTGGTAGAATCCAAATGCAGCCACAGCACAACTAAAGAGGAAAAATTATGCACCCGGAAGATAGAATGGAAGAACTGGAGCTGCTAATACACAAGGAGGATTTTGACTTTGTAAGAATATCTGAAACATGGTTTGACAGCTCACATGACTGGCTTGCAACTGTATGTCAAGAATGATTTGTTAGTGAGCATGAGGGACAACATTGCTAATGGGGCAAGGGAGGAAATGAAATCCCTGTAACTAGAGCTTCAAAGGAAAGAAACAAATGGGAAAATAATAGTGGGGGCAATGCTTTAGGCTATCTTAAGAGGGAGGAGAAGTCTGATCTTCTGTCATAGTTAGGAATGGCAGTGTAGCAGGGCAATGTTAACATTAAGGGGGACTTCAATTATCCAGAGTATGTATAGTCCCACATCACTTAGTATCTAGGTGCCAGTAGCCATCATCCCTGTTAAGTAGGAAAAAAGGAAAACATCCAGATTGGTGGGAATATGTAGGCAACTGGACACCCGAACAGACAGTGATATTTTGTTCAAAACATAAAATACTTTATTGATTTTCACATTAAAAATACCAAAGAAAAATACACACACACACACACACACACACACACCATATATTATTAACCACTTACCCCCATTCCTACCAGGGGGTATTTTGCGATTCGGCACTGCGTGACTTTAACGGACAATTGCGCGACACTGTACCTAAACGAATTTGGCGTCCTTTTTTTCCCACAAACAGAGCTTTCTTTTGGTGGTATTTGATCACCTGTGCGATTTTTTTATCATGCGCCACAAACAAAAAAAGAGCGTCAATTTTGCAAAAATAGCAATATTTTTCACATTTTTTTATATGAAATTCCCCCCCAAAAAAATGTAAAAATCAAAATTTTTTAACATTTTCGGCCAATTTGTTTTATGCTACCTATGTTTGGTAAAAAAAATCGCAAAAAGCGTATTTTGATTGGTTTGCGCAAAAGTTATCGCGTTTACTAACAAAGGGAAAGATTTTTGTCATTTTTGTTGTTTTTTTTTTTTTAACGCGTAATGGCGGCGATCTGCGATTTTTTTTGCGGTACTGCGACATTGCGGCGGACAGATCGGACCCTTGACTGACATTTTTGACACTTTTGGGGTTACCAGTGACATTTCTACAGTAATCAGTGCTATATAAATGCACTGTTACTGTAAAAATACACTGGTAGTGAAGGGGTTAACTTTATTTGGGAGGGAGGGGCTGTGTGTGTCCCTAGGGGCGTGCTTTCTACTGTGATTGGCTGTGGCTTGAGCTGTAAGGACACTGATCAACGGATCTACATAGTAGATCCATGTGATCAGTGTCTTTACAGCGAGGAGAATGACAGGCAGCTTGTTTACACAAGCTGCCTGACATTCTCCCTCTCCCCCGCCGATCGCCGAGTGGCCGGCGGACATCGGGTCCGCTGGTCACACGCGCGGGGGGGTCCGTGACCACGCGGGAGCGGGAGCGCGCTTCTGGGGGCGCGTGCTCGCTCCCTAGACCCTCACAAGCAAGCAACGTAGCCCTACGTTAGTTTGCCTGTGAGGGGCTGACCGCCGACGTAGATAGTCGTGCGGCGGTCGGCAAGTGGTTAAGTTCAAGGTAATAAATGGCATCAAATTCTGGAAACGATGAACACTGGGGAAGAATGGGAGTGCTTTAAGCTCCATTCACACTTGAGCGTATCATTTTCAAGCATTTTTTCAGGCGTTTTTTTCAGGTGTTTGGAGGCAGGCATTGACATCTAACAAAAACGCTTGTAATCTGCCAAAAAAGAAGCTCATGTACTTTTTTGAGCTTCAGGCATTTTGCTTCAGGCAACAAAGCACTCATATGTGAACAGGGGCTATTGAAATGAATGGTTGGGCGTTTTGAGAATTCAGAGATGAGCTTTTTATGAGCTGAAAAACGCTCAGATGTGAACAGGGCCTTAAGAATATATTAAAGAATGGCATTAGCATGTGTATTCCAATAGGCAACAAACATAAAAAAGCTAACAATAAACCTGGGTGGATAAACTTTAACATAAAAAACAAAAGTTGAAAAGGATTGAAAGAGGTGCATGAAAGCCAGCCAGCCCCCAGTCTGATGTACTCACCCTCCAGTCTGCCACCAACCAAGTAGACATGTCTCATGATATAAATAAAGAACAAGGGTTTAGTTGACACGCATTTGCAAACGCATGTGTTAGCTGCAGGGCCACTACACTGCATCCTGTTTTACCTGTAGTCCTAACACTTTCTAATTTGAGTGTCTCCACAATGGTAGGACATGGCTGCTAAATGGATGGATAGGAGGCAGGTGGGAGGGAGCAGCCCAAACCTCCCCCCAACCCACCCCCATCCATGACTGGTCTAGTATCTCAAAACTCTAATAGCGATTTTGTAGCAATGGTACAAACTGAAAAGGACCAACTGAGAAGCATACACCTCCAACCCCTTGGCGGATGCAGTTTAAAACACAGATTGGGACTTTATATGAGGCATTGGCCTGTAAAGCACAATGCCTCCATCCCTAATTTCATAAAATATTTGGGACTTTACATGAGACAAGCAGGTCATGCTATTGGTCTCCATCCCTGTACATGAAAAAACTGGGGTCAAATCAGACTGCATCCACCAAAAAACGCACGAAAATCGCACGGTGGGACTTTAAATGAAGCACCAGCCTGTAGACAAGGCACCTCCATCCCTGGTTACATAAACAATGTCGGCTATGTGGGACTTTAAATGAGACACCAGAAGGTAGTTTTACTGCGGCAGGTCGGCTATGTCCTGCAAAATGACCTACCGGTAGGTCGCTTCGCAGGACCGCTAGCGTGCGTGCATGCTCATTGGCCACAGGGGGAGCCAATAAGCGGATCCGGCGGCCGCGATTGCCGCCATGCACCTGCGATTGCTCCCCGTGGAGACAGAGTGGTGGTCTGCCGTTGTAAGCATGACAGACCACTGTTCTGTCAGTTATGAACACAGGGATCCTGTGTTCCTCTTATTTAGGAACACAGGTCTCTGTGTTCATGCAGCAAGCCCATCCCCCCCACAGTTAGAAAGCACCCCCTAGGGACACATTTAACCCTTTGATCGCCCCTGGTGTTAACCCCCTTCCCTGCCAGTGTCATTAGTACAGTAATAGTGCATATTTTTAGCACTGATTACTGTAGTAATGTCACTGGTCCCCCCAAAAGTGTCAAAAATGTCAGTTAGGTGTGCGATCTGTCCGCTGCAATGTCGCAGTCCCACTAAAAATCGCTGATCGACGCTGTGACAAAATCTGAGTTTTGCCTGTAAGGGAGAGTGATAGTTTTCAACAATGTCTCTCCAAGTTGCTCTGTGAGACCTGTGGCCTGTTGCCATAAAGTCTGTAACTACTAAATAATCAAAGCCATGCTAAGATGTGTACAGATACTAATGTCATCAGTTCAACCACCTGTCTTCCAGACATCATTGATATGCTGATTTACCCCACTCTGGTTTTGTGTATTGTATTTCACGAGCTTGAGTACGGCCGTCTGCAAGTCAATTGGCTCAGGTTGATTGAACCATTGTCATCTGTTAAGAATGCTGTTTGTGGTCGTTATTCCTTAGAAATGTTAATGAACTCCCATTGCTTCTGTTCAGAGGGCTAGATAATTAGTTTGGTTCTTGTATACAATTTCATCTACATGTTATAATATTCAACCCCTGACCTGTGTGTAGTAATTTGATGAGGAGGGGGATGTGTCCATGCTGTATATAAATTGACTGTGTGTGAGTTTAATAAAGAGTTCGTTTTATCCCGTCATGAAGTCTGGACTCATGTTTGGGGGAATGGGGAGCTATTTTCACTTCTTGATGGTATTTTCACTGGGATTTTGGGAGAAGCTGCACGAATCTCTCTCATAGAGACTATAGGATCCGTTACAGACGCCATTACTAGTAAAAAATAAATAAAGAAATAAAAATGACATAAATCTTTTCCCTAGTTTGTAGACGCGATAGCTTTTGCGCAAACCAATCAAAAAACGCTTATTGCAATTTTTTTTACCAAAAATATGTAGAAGAATACAAATTGGCCTAAAAGGGGAAAAATCTTTTTGGGAATGTTATATATCAGAATGTGAAAAATATTGTTTTTCTTTTCAGAATTATTGCTCTCTTTTTGTTTATAACGCAAAAAATAAAAATCTCAGAGATCATCAAATACCACCAAAAGAAAGCTCTATTTGTGGGGAAAAAAACAGTGTCGCATGACTGCGCAATTTTCCGGTAAAATAACGCAGTGCCAAATCGCAAAAAATGGCCTGGTCATTAAGGGGGCAAATTCTTCCGGTTCAGAACTGGGTAATGTAGAAAAATACAAAAATGCAAATGTACATTACTCATTAGGTGCTGTGTTCAGCTTTCTTCCCACAAGAAGAATCCCTCAGGAACCCCATCATACCAGGTACAGTATTCTGTCGGCCTACGTCGATTTGCGCAGCTGAACCAGCCAGCCGCAGTAAAACAGTGACGGGTGGTCGGCAAGTGGTTAATCTGTTACTTTTTTATGAGGGTTTTTGAACTTAACAGGACAAAATAAGGGGGGGGGGGGGTTAGGCCTTCCAAGATGTCTAGGGAAGGATGTGTGCCCATCAGACTTCTTTGCCTGCCTTAGTGGTCCCACTTCCTAACATAGTCCTTAGTTAGCCATGAGGGATGGGAGGGGTCTCTCTGGGTGGACCAGAGTATATACTAGCTGGTCAGGACAGTAATAATCTGGTATCACAATACTTCAGTTGCAAAGCAGATGAGAAGATCACCCAATCTCCAAAATATAGAAACAATGATTGTCCAATCTGCAGCACCTTGTTTATTTATTAAAATAGTTACAAACTCATCAAAATGACAGTTTTGTACCTGTCAAGAATCAAGATCCTTTTTCAGGTATAACAAGAATTATTATGCCACCTGTAAACAAAAAAAGAAAAAAGGAAACTAACTGACCATTTAAACACAACCCAAAACGTTTCAAAACAAATGTAAATTAAAGTGGCTGTAAAATCAGAAGGTTTTTTATCTTGATGCATCCTATGCATTAAGTTAAAAAACCTTCTGTGCGTAGGAGCCCCCCTCAGCCCTCCTAATACTTACCTGAGCCCAGGGGCGGCTGGTGAAGATGGTGGGGCGCAAGACCCCGCCCTTCCATTTTGACCCCTCCCATTTCTCAGAAGCACCATCCCTTATAGACTCCACCCATTTTGTCCCCTGTATTTTGCTTGCATGAAAAAATTCTCCCAATATATCACATATTAAGGGGTCCATCAGTACTATAATATCCCATAATAGGGAGCAGGGGCCCTATTATGGGATATACTGGGAGAGACACCCTATTATGGGATACACTGACTGAGAGTGGCACAAACCCCACAGTACAGACCCCCCCCCCAGCACAAACCCCTCAAGCACAATCCCCACACAAACCCCTCAAGCACAAACCCCCTAGCCCAAACCCCACAGTACAGGCCCCCTAGCACAAACCCCACAGTACAGGCCCCCTAGCACAAACCCCAAAGTACAGACCCCCTAGCACAAACCCCACAGTACAGGCCCCCTAGCACAAACCCCACAGTACAGGCCCCCTAGCACAAACCCCACAGTACAGTCCCCCTAGCACTAATCCCACAGTACAAACCTCCTAGCACAAACCCCACAGTACAGCCCCCCTAGCACAAACCGCACAGTACAGACCCCCTAGCACAAACCCCACAGTACAGACCCCCTAGCACTAATCCCACAGTGCAGACCCCCTAGCACAAACCCCACAGTACAGGCCCATACCACAAACCCCACAGTAAAGACCACCTAGCACTAATCCCACAGTACAGCCCCCCTAGCACAAACCCCACAGTACAGCCCCCCTAGCACAAATCCCACAGTACATGCCCATAGCACAAACCCCACAGTAAAGACCACCTAGAAATAATCCCACAGTACAGACCTCCTAGCACAAACCCCACAGTACCTGCCCAAAGCACAAACCCCACAGTAAAGACCACCTAGCACTAATCCCACAGTACAGACCTCCTAGCACAAACCCCACAGTACAGCCCCCCTAGAACAAACCCCACAGTACAGACCCCCTAGCACAAACCCCACAGTACAGGCCCATAGCACAAACCCCACAGTAAAGACCACCTAGCAATAATCCCACAGTACAGACCTCCTAGCACAAACCCCACAGTACAGACCCCCTAGCACTAATCCAACAGTGCAGGCCCCCTAGCACAAACCCCACAGTACAGGCCCCTTAGCACTAATCCCACGGTACAGACCCCCTAGCACAAACCCCACAGTACAAGCCCCCTAGCACAAACCCCACAGTACAGGCCCCTTAGCACTAACCCCACAGTACAGGCCCCCTAGCACAAACCCCACAGTAAAGACCCCCTAGCACAAACCCCACAGTACAGACCCCCTAGCACTAATCCCACAGTACAGACCCCCTAGCACAAACCCCACAGTAAAGACCACCTAGCACTAATCCCACAGTACAGACCCCCTAGCACAAACCCCAGAGTACAGGCCCCTTAACACTAATCCCACAGTACAGACCCCTTAGCACTAATCCCACAGTACAGACCCCCTAGCACAAACCCCACAGTACAGGCCCTCCAGCACAAACCCCACAGTACAGACCCCCTAGCACTAATCCCACAGTACAGGCCCCCTAGCACAAACCCCACAGTACAGATCCCCTAGCACTAATCCCACAGTACAGGCCCCCTAGCACAAACCCCACAGTACAGGCCCCCTAGCACAAACCCCACAGTACAGGCCCCCTTTCAATGCAGTGACCAGCGTACATGCCCCCTTTCAATGCAGTGACCAGCGTACATGCCCCCTTCAATGTAGTGACCAGTATAAATGCCCCCTTTCAATGTAGTGACCAGCATACATGCACCCTTTCAATGCAGTGACCAGTATACATGCCCCCTTTCAATGTAGTGACCAGCATACATGCCCCTTTCAATGTAGTGACCAGCGTACATGCCCCCTTTCAATGTAGTGACCAGTATACATGCCCCTTTCAATGTAGTGACCAGCATACATGCTTCCTTTCAATGTAGTGACCAGTATACATGCCCCTTTCAATGTAGTGACCAGCATACATGCCCCCAATGCAGTGACCAGCATACATGCCCCCAATGCAGTGACCAGCGTACATGCCCCCAATGCAGTGACCAGCGTACATGCCCCCAATGCAGTGACCAGCATACATGCCCCCAATGCAGTGACGAGCATACATGCCCCCAATCTAGTGACCAGCGTACATGCCCCCAATGCAGTGACCAGCATACATGCCCCCAATGCAGTGACCAGCGTACATGCCCCCAATGCAGTGACCAGCATACATGCCCCAATGCAGTGACCAGCGTACATGCCCCCAATGCAGTGACCAGCATACATGCCCCCAATGCAGTGACCAGCATACATACCCCAATGCAGTGACCAGCGTACATGCCCCCAATGCAGTGACCAGCATACATGCCCCCAATCCAGTGACCAGCGTACATGCCCCCAATGCAGTGACCAGCATACATGCCCCCAATGCAGTGACCAGCGTACATGCCCCCAATGCAGTGACCAGCGTACATGCCCCCAATGCAGTGACAAGCATACATGCCCCTAATGCAGTGACCAGCATACATGCCCCCAATGCAGTGACCAGTGTACATGCCCCCAATGCAGTGACCAGCATACATGCCCCCAATACAGTGACCAGCATACATGCCCCCAATCCAGTGACCAGCGTACATGCCCCCAATGCAGTGACCAGCATACATGCCCCCAATCCAGTGACCAGCATACATGCCCCCAATGCAGTGACCAGCATACATGCCCCAATGCAGTGACCAGCGTACATGCCCCCAATGCAGTGAGCAGCGTACATGCCCCCAACAAAGAGAGACCTCAGACCAGCGTGCGTGCCCCCTTCATAGCACCACCAGAACAACTGAAACAGGACAGGACAGTGTGCGGGCTGGGCCCCCCCCTGAGGCCTCATTCCCATTCACAATCACTTCACTTACCATAGTGAGCGAAGGGGGAGGAGGGGAAGGCAAGGAAGGCGGCTTGGCACCGGAGGCTGTCACGGCCACGTAGGAGCAGATGGATGGCTGGGACTGAGAAGTGGGAGCAGCCGTGCTGCCTGGGGGAGCCATGTTGGATCCCTGTGTCCTGAAAAGTTTGGGGATTCTTTGGCTGAGCCACGGACCGTTGTCTCTCGGGGAGCGAGATCAGGTGACCGAGGACGCCCGTGAGGTAGATCCCATACTTTTCGGGCGAATAGGTAGCGGGGATTCTCCAGCAGATATAGGCAAATGTCTGTGGCTGTGGGAGCGCTGGAATCAGATGGCCATCTCCTAGCGAGGTCAAACCACGCCCCCCCCCACTTCACTTACCATTACCGGGCTGCTGTGCTGCTGGTCTTGTACAGATTCACACGGCTCTCGCTCAGCTCCGTCTCCTCTCCTGTCCGGCACTCCTCTCTGCGCCTTTCCTGTGTCCTCTCTCTGGCGCGAATGGAAGGTGATCGTGACGCTGGGGCGGTGCACTGCCCCCACGCGTCACGTCACCAGGTCCATGTCCTCCTGTGATTGGTCCAGGCTGGAGTCTGGACCAATCACAGCCTGGACATCAGAAAAGTGGGGAGTGTCGGGGCGCATTGCTCTGCGCCCCGGTGACCCCCAGAAGAGCGCCAATAGGCATCTCTGCCAGCCGAGGGTGGGGTCAAACCCCCCCCCCCATACCCAGCACTAAGTCCTGTGCCCCTAGTGGGCGAAAAATAGACACATTTTTTTTTTTTATTTCATCTTTTTTTTCTTCTCTTTTTTGGGGGGGGGGCAGCGCCCCTGCGCCCCCTATCGGCCGGCCGCCACTGCCTGAGCCCCATCTCTATCCTCCTTCCTGATCGGCTGAGACACAGCAGCGGCGCCAATGGCTCCCGCTGCTGATAATCAAAGTCAATCAGCTAATCAGTCCAGGTTGAGTCAAAATTCAGATTTATTGACTGGACATCCAAATATGACAATCGTGACAAGGTAGACGCGTTTCACACACTAACTGTGGGCTTAATCATTACAAAGAAAAATGGATATAACATCTCAATATATACACACACAAAAATCCAATCATCAATTAAAAAACAGGTGATACAAATAGGGGGTAAACCATTTTCCTAATTACCAAGGACACGGATAGACCCATAAAACATCTATGTGAAACCAGTGAAAAATCAAATGTGAATGCTGTGACACAATTGTGTATGAAAAAGTTTTCACAAATAGTTTATACATATTTAGATTTTATGGTTTCACATAGATGTTTTATGGGTCTATCCGTGTCCTTGGTAATTAGGAAAATGGTTTACCGCCTATTTGTATCACCTGTTTTTTAATTGATGATTGGATTTTTGTGTGTGTATATATTGAGATGTTATATCCAGTGGCGGTTCTACATTAAATTGCTCCCCGGGCGAGACTCCCTCCCGGCGCCCCCCCCCCCCCCAAAAAAAAATAACATGACAAAACTTCACATCTTGTACACACCACACATTTTATTGTAGTAATAAGTACACCAGTCACTACTTCCACCACACATTTCTCAGGCAGGGCAGGGCCCAACGCCAAAAATCTCCTGTACAGACAGTACAGTCACCTCACCAGTCACTGGTTTAGTCAACCTCAAGTTCAACCTTCCACACATAATCATTGATTTATCATTTGACACATACATTTCTCAGGCAAGAAGACAGGCAGCGCCACAGTGGTGCCTGTTGGCCATCGCACTAAAACGCAACATTAGCATCCTTATCAGACGGCCACCAGAAGAAAGGAAAATAAATCAGCAGATAGTGAATGGTATATTTTTTTTTAATAAAAAATATTGTACCAAAGATTCTGCTAGAATATACACAGCCTAAATTGGCCCGAGTATGTGTGTACAAATTTGCTATGCACATGCCTTATTACATTCTGGAGGCTAGCCCAAAGTCTTAGCAATTTGAAGGGTGCAGTAAAGACCAGATGACCTACATTGTAAAAATTTACCAAGAAAAGTTTACAGAAAAAGGCTTTCAAGTGTATCTGACATGGTCCAGAGGGCTGGACCCTAGAGCCACTGAGAGTCAAATATGACCAAATGGATATATCCCTTTAAATGTAAATCAATTATTTCCAAGTAGTTCCTTGTGCTTCCAAATATTTATTCAGGTCCTTTTTATGTACAAATTCCACAATGTCATGAAAAATTCAACAGCATTAAACAGCAGAAGGATCCTGCAGCCTGAGAGTCGGTGTAGTACAGCAGGAGGTGTGTGATGGAGGAGGTATCACACCCCCCCTGTAACAGTAGACTCCCCGAGAGGCTCACCCAGAGACTAGTAACACACAAGGTCACATCCCCGAGGCCGCACTGTGTTCAGTAACCCGCCTGACAGGAGACCGAACTGGGAAAAATGATATATTGATTACTGTCCATTACCTCATGCTACATGAAGGAAACTTATCAATGAAAAGCATGCAAGGACAGTAAGTCACCAGAAAGTACAATCATTCCTTCCAGGCACTGGAAAGTGGCACCAACTACCTCATTTCTTTTAGGAGAGCAACTTACCTGCAACTGCAAGTATAGTGACGACTACTACAGACAGTACACTGTACAGTCAGTCAGTGTGTACACTGCCCTCCTCGCCTTCCGCGCCGCCGCTGCTGTGCTGTGTGTGTACAGTACGAGTCCTCGGCTCCTCCTCCGACCTCGCCTTCCACCCGCCGCTGCTGTGCTGTGTGTGTCACACTCTGTGTAGTGTACTCTCGGCTGAGTCGGCTCCTCCGCTCCCCCCCCCCCCCGCCACTAGTTCTGACTGAGCACGGCTGCTGTTGCAATACGATCGATGCTGCACAATCCCCGCTCCACTGGAGCGGTTCCAGGCAAACTCCAGCCGCCGGCCCGGCTCCTTCAGCAGCAGGGGCGGCAGCGGCGCCGGCGCCCGCAGCAAAGATCAGATAATTTTCTTTTTCTCCACCACCGCGAGGGCCGCCCCCCCACGTGATGCCGCCCCGGGCGGCTGCCCCGTTCGCCCGTGCCCGAAACCGCCACTGGTTATATCCATTTTTCTTTGTAATGATTAAGCACACAGTCAGTGTGTGAAACGCGTCTACCTTGTGACGATTGTCATATTTGGATGTCCAGTCAATAAATCTGGATTTTGACTCAACCTGGAGTGCTGCCAATTCCTTTTCTTTTATCAAGTTTTCACGGAGGCGAGCCGGGGCATGCACCTGTGTGAGTCATCAGGCGATTACACCACATTGAGCAGTGAGTCCTTGTCTTTTCAATCAGCTAATCAGGACAGAGAGGGGGCAGGGCCGCTCAGCTTGTGTGCCCCCATAGCAAGCTGCTTGCTGTGGGGGCATTCGACAGGAGGGAAGGGCTAGGAGCACCGAAGAGGGTAAGTATGACATGATTGTTATTTTTAAAGAAAAAAAAAACAAGACTTCACAATTAGTTTAAAATCCTTATTCAGTCCCTTAGGAGAATGAGTGTCCAGTCGTGATATCCACTTCCCTTCTCTTTGCTTTCATTTTAACTCTCTGTTTCCATCTCTCCTCAGTTGGGGCATATGGTCATTGACCTTAAATCTCAACTGAGCTAGAGTGTGAGTGTTGGTCATCATGTACTCTGAAAATAATGCTGTGGAGATACGCCAGCAACTGGCTGATAGTGTGAAGAAAGTGTAATTTCTTCAGTGTTGTCACATGAAAAGATATAATAAAATATTTACAGAAATGTGAGGGGTGTACTCACTTTTGTGAGATACTGTGTGTGTGTATATATATATATATATATATATACAGGGCTTTTTTTCTCAGAGAATAAGTGCAGGAACTCCCCTCTCCCAAGTCACCCCTTGTCTCCGCCCCTACCTACCTCCAAGCACTGCCCCTTGTTTCCACCTCATACCCACCTCCCAGTACCACCTCTTTTAGAACAGAACCAAGTATCGTTAATTGGTGCTAAGTAATCTGTATGAAATTTGGAAATTATAATAAGAAAGGCAGTAAAATGGATCCCATGCAGCCACCAACAATAGCCCCCCCCCCCCCCAGCAAAAATAGATTCCCCCAGCAATAATAGACACCCCCAACAATAATCTCTCAACAGCCAGCAATAATAGACCCTCCAGCAGCCAGCAACAATAGACATCTCCTCAACAGTAGATTGCTCCCAGCAACAGCCACATAAGAACCCCCCCCACCCATAAACAATACACCCCTCCCTCAACAATAAATCCCCCCAACATTAGATCCCCTAGAAGCCAGAAATAATAGATTCCCCCAGCAGCCCGCAATAACAGACCCTCCAACAGCAAGCAATATAAGACCCCATCCTCAACAGTAGATCCCTCCCAGCAACAATTGACCCAGTAGCAACATAAGATGGGTGTTGTCTCATGTTGCTAGTGGGTCAATTTTTGCTGGGTGACGGTCTATTGTTACAATAGATCCTCGGCAGCTGGCTTCATTGGACCCTTCAGCACTCCCACTATCCCCTGCCACTGTATACATGGAGGTGCCGGAACTGCGATCCCCCACGTTCCAGCTGAAAAAAAGCCTATATACAGTGTATGTGTATATATGTGAATATTTTTTTTTATTACTGTTGCTTTAACTAGAGTGAAAACACATTTAGTCTTTTTTTATTCCTTACTTTGCTTTTGTTTTTGTGTTGCCCCGCAGCCTTAAGTCCCGGTTCACACTACCGCGACTTGTCAGGCGACTTGTCAGCCTGACAAGTCGCGGTCCATTCTGTGCTATGGGAACCGTTCTAATAGGAGAGACTCAAGTCGCTCCGACTTAGAAAATAGTTCCTGTACTACTTCGGGGCGACATCGGAGCGACTTGCATTGACTTCCATTATGTGAAGTCCGTGCAAGTCGCGCCGAAGTCGTGGTGCACGCGACTTCACAGGTCGCCCCTGAAGTCGGATCGCCATAGTGTGAACTGACACTAATAGGAACATGTTTTCTTTTCTATCTGAAGATGCAGCCAGGCTGCTAATTTCACCTTGCCACTAGCTGAATTCTAGATACTGAGTCTCTGAGCACCCCCTTTCACTCCACCAGCTGACACCTGTCCTCTGACTACTCTACTCCGGGGTGGCCCCCAGTGCCATCTTAAGAGCATTATAGGCCCCCGGGCAATGCGGTGGATTGGGGCTCTGCCTACACAATCACCCACGAGAATAAAAATGCAAATTATCGATAAGGCGATATTTATTGGCACAGCAGTGCCAGGCTAATGACAGCTTCCAAGTTCCCGGCTGGGTCCAGTGAACACACACACAGACCGGAGTCAGACTTGACTGTCCTGTGTGTGCCTGTTCCAGTGGAGGCGGAAAGGCATTCCTGCAGTTGTGGGCTCCCCCTCCATGGCCCAAGTGGCCTGACAGCAGCACAGGGCCGACAGGCGCTTGCCACCTGCTAAGTTCGGTGGTGGGATGCACACTGGAATCAGGAATAATGCTTAGCTGGGGCTGGGTCACTGGGCAGGTGGGGCCAGGGCCGGGGTAAGGCCATCCAGCGCCCAGGGCAAAGATGCCAAACTGCGGCCCCCCGCCTCCATTAGGGTTAGGGTCAGGGCTCCCCATTCCTTGCAATTGCACCCAGGACAACCGACCCTCCTGTCCACCCCTTGTCCCGGGCCTGGGTGGGGCCCCCCCGGGCAAGTGGGCCCCTGGGCAACTACCCAGCGTGCCCATTCGCTAAGATGGCCCTGGTGGCCCCCTTCCTGGTCAGGCCCTTAGACACGATCCCCTGTACTCATGATACTGTTTTTCCAGGTTCTCCAGTGTCTCAACCCCTCTAGTTAGCTCTCCTGGACTTCTGGGTTCAGCTTCTTCCTTCTGGCTCACCAGGCCGACAGTCTGTGACCATACACCCACTGCTGCAGAAGAGGAGGAAGCTGCTACCCTCCTTCCGGGACTCTGCTTACCAGCCAAAGCCCCAGAGCACATGTGCTCAATGCACTGAGACAGCAGTCTGTGCCAATCACTGGGGCTGTATCAAAGCCTGTGTACCCATTGGTCCAGTTTCCTCCACTGTCCAATGTGCCTCCCCATTGGACCAGTGTGGACACTCCCCTAGACCAGATGAATCACACACTGAGCACATTGAGCAGACCTAACTCACAGATCCTGCTCTCTGTTAAGCAGAAAGCAATATAGAATTTGCCTGCTGCTCCTCTGGTAGGCAGAGAGAGCCAAAACTATACTCACTCTTAGCACTTACATAGGAGGATGCTACATATATATTTCCATAGCTTTAATGATTCTTTGTATTTTCTTTATTGTCTAGTTTTTAGCCCTCATAAAGGGTGAGTGCTGAGCCCCCGAAACGCGTTGGATATTCCAGAATACAAACCTTTTAAAAAATTGTACAAGCTCCCATCCTTCAAAACTTCAATGCAGACAGAATAAAAGGATAGCATTTGTCTCATAGTTCCATCCACATTCTGGACTGCTTTATTCAGTGTTTAAAAAGCATGGGAAAATACTTAAGGAAGCTTTTCCTAATATTAAGGAATTTCAGTTCCTCCCCCACCCTTTATCATCTTACAGAACTGGATGCAGTATGAACTATTAGAGGTCTAATTATTAAATCAGAATTTCATAGTGAGAAAGTGATGGGAGTACAAATATTTTTGGGTCCTAAAAGAAATAGATCTCACCCCTGCTTATCCTGTGCCCAGTGTTCAGGTATGATCAGAGGCACCTCATTTGCACATCCCCACTCAGAAAAAATGTATTGAAAGCAAGGAGTTTTACACATGCCAGAGTGCACATGTGATGTATATTCTCAAACGCCTATGCGGATTATATTGCATGGGGGAGACAACTCAAGAGAATTAAGGATAAGATATCTCCACACAAATCTTCTATTCGTTCTCCAAAGTTGCCAGTTGCGGAACATTTCAAACAATGTGATCATCTGAGATTTATGGTCCCTTTCACACTTATGCGACACGATTTTACCATGATTTTGCCGCGATTTTGCGTGACTTTGCCATGATTTTGAGCAATGGCTCAGGGCTATATACCGCAAAACGCATTAAAATTGTGCCAAAGTAGTGCAGGAACTATTTTGAAGTCGGTGCGACTTTAAAACGCACTGATATGAATGGGACTCTTTGAAAATAATGGAAAACGACTTGTCATGCGATTTTGGGGTCCAAAATCGCGGGACAAGTCGCATTAGTGTGAAAGGGGCCTTAGGCGTGCAGGGGACGAGGCATCATGTGATCACTATGACTGGTCAAAGCAATTACATGATTACAATGTAAACAAAACAGTCATGAATTTGCTTACTATTGTGATCTTGTACCATGTGATTAGCTGTAACCAGCTTATCACAGATTTAAACAGTAAGCAAGCTGTCATATATGAAAGCTATTCATGACAGCTAAAACTATTGCTTTAACAATGGTCGATACTGTTATAAGCAATTATAGTGTTGTTAAAAAAAATCCCTGATTTCCCCCCCAGAGTAGTACATTTTCACTATGGTGACACTGAACTACTCTGATGAGAGTATGTAAACATAAAATCTCAAAAAAGAAAAACAAATCTTAAAAAAAAAAGAAAACAAAATGTAAAAATTTAGTTTAAGAGCCCATTCACACTAGCACGACTTGTGAGGCGACTTGTGTAGCCCCAGGTCGCTTGACATAACAAAAGCAATGTTAATCAATCAGTGCAGTCTTAATTGGCACTACTGAAGTCGCTCCGACTTCAGAAAAGGGTCCTGTACTACTTTGAGGCGACCTGTGATCCGACTGTCCCATATACTTCAATGGGAGTCGCCTCCTTATCTTAATTGAAGCGACTTGTTATCAGACTTTCCAGGAAGAAGAAAGAGATTAGCCAGGCATTCCCCACAGACAAAGTCACCTGTCTCTTCAAAGTAGTGCACAAGTCTCTTCCAAGTCTCTTCCAAGTCTCTTCCAAGTCTCTTCCAAGTGTCTAAACAAGTCTCTTCAAGTCATGGGGCGACTTTCTGGTCGTGGTAGTGTGAACCGGCTCTAAGTGCCGGTTCACATTTGTGCGATGCGGAAACGCTGCGAATATACAGCGTGTTCTCGCATCGCATCCGCACCCCTGGCAGTTCACACTGCCATATGTGATACGCAGGGGGTGTCAATTAGAAGTTAACGACACCCCCAGTTGAGATTACATATTGCAATGCGATCTGCAAGTTCGCACAGAATCGGATCGCACAAGTGTGAACCACCATGCGATCCGATTCTGCTGCGGATTAAAAAAAGGGTCCTGTGCGTGTTTTAGTGTGATTGCGGTGCGAATTCAGCCATACAAACTGTATGGCTGAATTTGCACCGCACAGAGATCGCATGTAATTTTAGGAGCAGTGCGCTCCGAATTACATTCGATCTCTGTGATCGCACAAATGTGAACCGGCACTAAAAACTATTTATTAATTTTTTTACATACTGTCACCAGTCAGTATCCCTGATCACCCCCACACAAGTCATAAGATGACGCTGTATTGCACTGGTGACAGTATGTGCAAAAAATGTGAAAAACTAATGTTGTTTAATGTCTTAATTTTTCAGAAAAATAACAAAAAATGACAACTTCTAAAAACTTGCCATGTATCTTGGATTTTCTATTTTCCAAAAAGGGGTGATTTTGGATGTATTTTTACTGTCCCGGCATTTTAGGGCCTCAAGAAATGAAAAAGGCAGTACATCAGGATTGATCAATTTTCAAATATACGGTACATACCATAGTTTGTAGACTCTAAAACTTACACATAGACTAACAAATTTACACTGATTTGGGTTATTTTTTTACCAAAGAAATGTAGCAGAATACATTTTGGCCTAAATTTATGAAGAAAGTTTGTTTGTTTGCAAAATGTTTTAACAGAGACTAAGAAAAATGTGTATTTTTTTCAAAAATGTCGGTATTTTTTCATTCGTATAGCAGAAAATAAAAAAAAAACAGTAGTGATCAAATACCACCAAAAGAAAGCTCTATTTGTGTGAAAATGATATAAATTTCATTTGGCTACAGTGTTGCATGACTGCGCAATTGCCAGCTTAAGTAGCACAGTGCTGAATAGCAAAAAATGCCCTGGTCATGAAAGGGGGAAAACCTTCCGGCAGTTAAATGGTAAATGGTCTGTTTTATTTTCTTTTTTTTTTACAGTTGAAGGTGGCAGGTGTCATGAAGTACCTACAAACACTGTTATACTACGTGTCTCTTTATTATTAAGCCAAATTGTTTAATTATACTATGTTTTTGATTAATGTATTCAGGTGTTGCTAATTTCTGGTCTGAGGAATTAGCTATATAATAGCTATATAATTAACATGATTGGTGTTGATCTTTATTCTGGTCATACCTGATGACAGATCTTGACGGGTCCAAAACTTTCATTTTCATGAGTTTCTGACTCTCCTAATAAATGTACAATGGGCTGCATATTGGACTACATATTTATTATACATATATATAGCGCTGAAATATTCTACAGTGCTGCATAGGGAACGCTGAGACAGTCAGTCATATTTCTAACTGCACTAGAGGAGGTTACACTCTAATGTCCCTGCCACTGCTGAGAATAGTTCTCAAAGGGTTAGCAGTGGGTGTTGGCAGAGCTATCTAAGCTGCCAGGAGGTTTGGCACAACTCTTTCCAAATTGAAAGATTGGGTTTCAGAGAATGTTCCAAATTTTCTCTAGCTAACCTTTTTCCCCCCTCCGTTCTTGGGATCCTGACCTATTAGGTAGTTGACCTTTTGAAAACATTGGGTTAAACAATAACTTAATTCTTTTCTTCAACATGTTAATAATTGACAAAGATTTAGAATACTTATAAACTGTGATTCTGTTTTAGTTGTCAGACATGGATATCCTCACGCTATCTCTCTGTTCATTGCTGCTCCTCTACTTTATTATCACTGTATTGAGAATACAGAAGACACGGCTCCGACTTCCTCCAGGACCGACCCCATTGCCATTTTTCGGTAATCTGCTTCAAGTGAAATTTGCATTGTACCGGTTTTATCTGAAGGTGAGTCCTAAACACAAGTGTAAAAGAGGCAAGCACCCATATACCTGAGTTTAGAGGGTTTATCGTTGATAAAATGGGACTGGATAGGTTGACAATCCTTAGATGATTATGATAAAAGTCTCTCCAAGAATAACTGGCTGCTGAGCTTACCTCTTCTACTGCATTATATAGAAATTATTATCTATTGTTAATTAGTTCCTACTTTTTCTTTATATATTTCCTTCCTTTTCCCGGGCTCAATGTCTTACTCATCTAGGTATTTTTCAGCAGGCATTGTTTAATTTCAATAGTTACGCTTTATAATTCTATGGAGGGTTAAATGATCATTCTTGCCAAAAGCAACATTTAAACTACACGTAGAGTCTGGTGAATGGAGTCACTTACTAGCTTCTTAGGGCTCTTTCACGCGGTCCGCCTCCGTAGGCGGATCCGTGTTGCTCAGCGGGGATCCCCGCTGAGCCGGCGGATGACAGCTCCGTCTCCGCTTGCAGAGCGGAGAGGGAGGTGTCTCAGCCCCCGCTGCCCTCTATGGGGGATCGGATGAGAGCGGACCGCTTGTCCGCTCTCATCAGATCCGCTCCGCTCCGATTACTGAACGGATGGAAAAATAGGGTTTCCATCCGTCCAGATTTCAGCACAGGATCGGATGCGGATGGCAGCGGGTGTCAGCGGAGGTGTTCCCATAGAGCTGCATGGAGGATCCGATCAGATCCGCCTAAAAAACTGACAGGCGGATCTGATCGGACCGCCCGTGTGAAAGAGCCCTTATGCAAATCTGGTATGTGAGTGGCAACAGATTGTAGCTGTAGTTCCACCTGCAAATTTCTTTTTGTTTTCCGCCTCTAAAGCAGGCCATAGATGGTGCAAATTTCTTTCCTGCAACCCATAGTTGCAGGAAAGAAATGTACACGATTCCCCCATCAACACAGATAGAACTGACAGGAATCGTTCCTGCCGAGACAGCTGCTAGTGATAATCGCAATTACAAAGTAAAATCTGGCAGGCTGGTAGCACCCAAGTTGATTTATCAATCAACTTGGTACATTCAGCCTGGTCATACACGGTTTGAATCCTGGACGGTTCCTGCTGAAGACATTTGAATCCTCTATGGTATCATGGATACTTCTGTGGATGCAATATCTACTGGGATTCTTTGTGGCTTTTTTTGAATCTTGAACTTTACTTTTTATTCACTACATCACTTCACAGTGGATTTTGGATACAAGTTTTTCTTCTGCACGGACTTGATTATTTTTATATATTGGTTAATACCCATAATATGAGATATCAGTCATTAATTATTCATTTGATTTCATAACTTTTAGTGCAGCACATATTGTCACTGAATATTATGGTACCGCCTTAAGCCCCGTACACACGTACCGATCGTCGGCATACATACGTCGGCGGACGAAAGATCTGCCGATTGTACGCTTGTTAGTATGGTGCCTCCGACAGATGTCTGCGCACATTCTGCGGACAAGAGTCTTTCTTGCAAGCATTTAAATTTTTGTATGCCGACACCAGAACGGACGATTGTTCGCCAGTCAGTACAGAATTCTGCCGACAGACCGCAGATTTGCAAGACTGGGCATGCTCAGAAAAGAAAAAACACAGGGAAAGTTAACCATTACATGACATCACTTCTGCAGTCGGCTGTAGTCGGCAGACAAAATTCTTGGGCAGTCTTTGCACTTTTCAACAGACACCGACATCCCGGGGAGAAAAGACGAACGTTTGTATGCCGACGATCGGTACGTGTGTACGGGGCTTTACTGGTATTGTCTGTGATACAACAGAATTTTTAGAAGAAGATGGTCAGAGACTGCAGGAGATGGACAGGAGATAGAGCACAAGGGTCAGGTCCACGTAGCGTACATCATTGTATGCAGAGAAAAGAAAAGAGGTACAACACAGAATAAAAAGCACAGGAGTCAGGTCTGGTAAACATACGGCACAGAATATACAGTAGGGAACAGGAGTCAAGTCTATTTAAAGGAGTTGTAAAGTAAAGAAGGTTTTTTATCTTGTTTATCAATGTATATGTAAAGCGCTGCGTAAATTGACAGCGCTATATAAGTACCTGAAATAATATTAATAATAATCTTAATGCATTCTATGCATTAAGATAAAAAAACCTTCCTTCTGGGTATAGCAGCCTCCCCCCCACCCCCTAATACTTACCTGAGTCCCATCTCTTTTCACGAGTCCCTCGGCCATCAGGGACTCTCCCTCTTGATTGGCTCCTGCAGCTGTCAATCAGTCAGTTAGCCAATCAGGAGAGAGTGGGTGTGTAGCCGAACGACAGCTCCATGTCTGAATGAACACACTGAGCTGCAGCTTGGCTTGGGTGCCCCCATAGCAAGGACACTCAACAGGAGAGAGGGGCCAGGAGCTCCAGCCAGGGACCCAAGAAGAGGAGGATCCGGGCTGCCCTGTGCTAAACCAACTGCACAGAGGAGGTAAGTATAACATGTTTGTTATTAAAAAAAAAAAGAGACTTTACAATCACTTTAAGGTAAAACATACCAAATGGAGTGCATTGGTCCGGAATATGGAACATTTCACCTTACAATTCTGGTATCCCCCAGTGTCTGTGGTCAGTGGAATGAAAAAAATGTCCTGTTTTCTGTGGCCAGTAGGAAGAAAAATGCCCCAGTAGTCCAACAAGACATCTGTCACCATAGAAATAAATAGGCAGCTGCTGAGCTAGGCTGTAGGCCAAAGAACAGCTTATTCAGTGTTTGCATATTAATTTTCATAGCAGATAACAGCAACTTTCCTCCAAGACTTCTATTCATTTCTATAGTGGGACATGTATTTGACCCACTCTGCTCAAATACTGGGACAATCCTCAAGAGTTAGAGAACATGCTCAAAGAAGTCGGTCCAAAGGAGTAACATGTATCAGACATTTGTCTGATACAAAGCACATGTAGGCAAAAAGTGAGTGAAAAAGATTGGAGTAGATCAGCAGCACTGAGATGCAAAAAAAGTATGAAAAAAAGGTGAAAAAAATAATTATTTTATATGTGTTCTCTTTTACAGCTGACCAAGCAGTATGGACCCATTTTCACCATCTGGTTGGGTCCTAGACCAGTGGTTGTGCTTTCAGGATTTGCAGTTATTAAAGAGGCCCTTGTTAATTATTATCATCAATTTGGTGCTCGTGGATCCTTACCAGTAACAATAAGACTCTCAGAAGGCTATGGTAAGGAAAAAAAATATATATATATACTATATGTACACCTGGATATACTGTGAGTGTGCATATATATATATATATATATATATATATATATATATATATACTGGTATACAGCTGCTAACCAAGTTTTCTATGTTTTGGAGACTATTGGTGAGATCTCTGAGTTCCAGAATCTACAGTACTGTTGTATCCATTATAAGGTGATCCCACTCTCCTTGCTGGATATTTTAGGGGAAAAAAAATTCTCCGCTGCAGTATCCAAGACACATAGGAATCCAAGGGCTAATTCAGCACATCTGTAACCAAAAATTTTACTTTTGGGTGGATTGGCTTTTGAACTTTCCACCTGCGCAAAAGAGGGGAAAAGTAGTACAGCTACTGCTGAAGTACTAATCCCTCGTTCACATTAAATGCGGCTTTGGAATTGTGTAACTTCATTTGAAATGGCACGATTTCAAAGCCGCAGTTGAAGACATCTGTGCAGCTTCATACAAAGATGTATATCTAAGTCGCACTCGAATTTGCCAAAAGTAGAGTAGGAACTACTTCTTCAAATTGATGTGGTACCGCAAAGTCGGCGACATCGAACAGTGCGAACATCGACAGCGAACAGTGCCATCGCTGACTATAGGGTGATTTGTCATTCACATGACAAGTCACTTCAATGTGAACAAGGGCTAAAAGTCTGCTAAAAATGTTTTTTTACTGTTAAAATACATTATTATTGAAAATGAAAAATTCTAGGATTCCTTCTTCTCAGTGTGTTAGCTGGAACCCTGTGCACCTCTCTCCACATTGCCCAACTGATGAACAAAGGGTTTTCCAGCTGTTAGACTGTTTTACGGGTATAGGAACTCTGCAGAGGTTAAACCAAAGCTATTATGCCGAGATCCTGAATAGTGGTGGTGGGTGAGTGGTTCGGACCGAGCATAAGTTCAGCCCAAATATCGCCCGTTTGGCAAACACCCCAATTTGCAAGGGCGCTCGGCAGGATGTTCGCCCGCCAAGTGCCCCACATTGCACTGCACACTGCATTCTAAGCCTTGCTTGGCTGAAGCAATGCACCTGACCACTGGTCAGGTGCAAGGCTTTGCCCAATCAAGCCACAGTGAATAGCTGGCTGTTAATGTGCTGGCCAGTGATGACGACTCATCTGTTGTCCTTAACAACAGATGAGTCATCAGCTGTCAACAAAATTCCCCGCTGACAGCTGAATGAAAAAAACAACATTGCTGGCAATAGAAAAATGTGAAAAAAAAATCCATACCAATCCATACCAGCCCCTGTGGGCCCCACGACAACTTTTTTTTTTTTGAACGGCAGGGAGTCCCCCCCAAGATTCATACCACACCCTTATCCGAGCATGCAGCCTGACATTCCATTTTGCCATTTTTTTTACATTTTTGTATTGCTGGCAATGGTATTGTATTGATGGCAATTTAAATGTCATTTTTTTTTTCTTTATATATGTCAGTTTTGCTGCAGTATGTTTTATACACGGTACAGATGCGCCACTTTACAGGCAGACTAAGGGGACCCCCCAGCCACTATATTTAAAGTAATTTTTAATTTTTATTGTTTCACTTTAGGCATCATTAAAATCACTGCTCCTGTAAAAATTATTTTAAAAATATGTTTTGCATTGATACATGTCCCCCAGGGCAGTATCCGGTCCCCCACACCCTTTTTATGGCAATTAAGTTGCATATAAGCCTTCAAAATGGGGACTTTTGATTTTTCAATTCTGGGTCCCATAGACTTTAATAGAGTTCGCAGCTCGGGTAAAAACCTTTTACATGTTTGGGAGTTCTGGTGCGAGCCGGACGGGGGTGTTCAGCCCATCACTAATCCTGAAGTCATATCAGCATTTTGCGAGAAGCAACACCAATTAGACTAATGTTTTATTTCCATATTTAGGTATTACCACCACCAATGGAGAACGCTGGCAGCAGGTTAGGCGGTTTTCTGTGACAACACTGAGGAATTTCGGAATGGGGAAGCGTTCAATGGAGGAGAGAGTTCAGGAGGAATCCCGTCATCTAATAAAGGCTATAGAGGATACTGGAGGTGAGATCAGGAGGAAGTAAGCCATTGACATGTCATGATGTAACAGGCAGCCTGAGGCTCTGTCACAATTTGAGTTTTCAGTAGGTGTTTTGGAAGGCACATAAAGGAGGACATCTTAACAGGAGTGTCCAACTAAATTGAGTATGTTTGAAGCTGCTCATGAAGCAAGCAGTCATATTGGGCTCTTCACAAAAGCCTCTTACACAGCCATGAATTAACTCATAAAGTCAAAAAGAGCTTGTCTTGATAAATAATCCGTTGTAACTCAAAAAATCCCAACTGGTTTCAATGATTTTACAGGTACTCCCTTCTTTGGGGCTCCTATAATATTGTAGAAAATGTTGCCTTTTTGGAGTAGTGTGGGCCTAAGATACTCTGGTGACTTGCAGCCCAAAAGAAGAAGCCCCTGAAACATGGTGGTAATTTATTATGTTACTATTAATAAAAAAATGAATTTATCATGAAGACATACTCTTTTGACCTATAGTTGTGTAAGGTGCACCATGTGAATGTCAGTACCTCCCTTTCACAGGAACTGGTACAGTAGATTGGGACATGAGAGCAATCAGTGGTAATCACAAATTTACATACACCATCTTTTGTTGCATCTTTCCTACATGCTTGATAAATACATATTTACAAATGAATTTGTTTAAAAGGGAGCCTGCAATATTAAAATGAAACCGACATTCAAATGCCATTGCTTAGAGTCCATTTTATGTTTTTCCCCTGTCACTTTCCCTTTGTTTAAAACTTTTTATGGAGACATTTGAAGGGAGGAGGAGAGAATATTTTTAACATTTCAACAAGGTGAAAAGTATTAGAGCCAATGAGTTTTTCTTAAAGAAAGTGATTCTTTGGCCAGATCATGGTGCTAAATTAATGAAATACTGAATGACTTTGGGGAATTATAGTGAGTTTTAGTCGATTCGAGTGGGCCTTAAAATATTTTGATAGAAAGCTCCTCAAATTGTTTCTGCGTGTGCAGATTAGCTTTACACCCCTCAGTGACCTGATGAAAAGGTACTCATAATGCTAAAAACATTACAAAAAATTACAGCTGAATTCCATTTATAATCTTACGTTAACCACTTAACCCCCGCAGGATTTGGCTGCCCAAAGACCAGGCCCTATTTTGCGATTCGGCACTGTGTGAGTTTAACGGACAATTGCGCGGAAGTGCAACGCTGTACCCAAATGAAATTGACGTCCTTTTTTCCCCATAAACAGAGTTTTCTTTTGGTGGTTTTTGATCACCTGTGATTTTTACTTTTTGCGCTATAAACAAAAAAGAGCGGCAATTTTGAAAAAATAACAATATTTTTTACATTTTTTAATATGAAATTCCCCCCAAAAAAATGTAAAAATCTAAATTTTTTAACATTTTAGGCCTATTTGTTTTTTGCTACATATGTTTGGTAAAAAAAATCGCAATAAGCGTATTTTGATTGGTTTGCGCAAAAGTTATTGCGTTTACTAACTAAGGGAAAGATTTTTGTCATTTTTATTGTTTTTTTTTTTAACGAGTAATGGCGGTGATCTGCGATTTTTTTTGCGGGACTGCGACATTGCGGCGGACAGATCAGACCCTTGACTGACATTGTTGACACTTTTGGGGGAACCAGTGACATTACTACAGTAATCAGTGCTATGCATATGCACTGTTACTGTAAAATTGACACTGGCAGGGAAGGGGTTAACTTTATTGGTGATGCAGGGGTTAAGTGTGTCCCTAGGGGCGTGATCCTAACTGTAAAGGGGTGTGGCTAGTGATGTAACCACAGAGACATACGATCCTACATAGCAGGATTGTATGATCTCTGCAATTAGATCAGGGAGACTGACAGGCGGCTTTGTTTACATTAGCCGCCTGCCTTTCTCCCTCTCCACCGGGAGATTGCGAGTGACCGGCGGACATTGGGTCCGCCGGTCACACGTGCAGACATGTTAGGGAACGAGCGGGGGTGGGAGCGCGCCTCCGGCGGCGCGCGCTCGCCCCCTAGAGGCTCTCAGGCTAGCGACGTAGTACTACGTTACTTTGCCTGTACGGGGCTGACTGCCGAAGTAAATATACTGTGGGCGGTTGGCAAGTGGTTAACCTGGCAGTAGAGGCTCCAGAATCCTTCTCTAGAGGGATTAGGCAAGATGTTACCTAGTCACCATGAATTTAAGCACTTTCCTCTCAAAAACCTGATCCTGACAGGACAAGAGATCAACTGTTGCAAAGGTAAAATGCTCATTCTGGTCTAGTGGGAACATAAACCTAGTGATGAGCCGAACATCCCCCTGTTAGGTTTGCACCAGAACATCGCGAACAGGGGAAAAGTTTGTTCGAACATTTCAACTCCATTAAAGTCTATGGGACTCGAACCTGAAAAATCAGAGGTCCTCATTTTAAACGCCTAAATGCAAGTTATTGCCCAAAAAAAGTGTATGGGGACCCGGGTACTGCCCTGGGGGACACAAATCAATGCAAAATTTGTGTTTAAAAACGATTTTAATGATGCTTAAAGTGAAACTATAAAAATGAAAAATTCCTATAAATATCGTGCCTGGGAGGTCCCCTTAATGATTCTGCAAAGTGGAGCATTTGTGCGATGTATGTAGCCTTTTGCAGCAATATTGACATTTCTAATGGAAAAAATGTCATTTAAACTTGCTCGCGGCAATAAAAATTAAAAAAAATGAAGAAAAACGCCACAAAAAAAAAAAAGGTGCAGGGCGCAGGAACGAGCCATGCTGTAAAAAAAATGTGATTTGAAATTGCATGTACTTGCTTTATAGGTGCAGAAAAATTGGGCTTTTGGTGTTGGTGGTGCCTGGACACCGTAACCCCTCACAGTTACTCTTGCTGGGCACAGGGACAGGCCCTGCCATTAAAAAATAGATACGAAATTGAAATTGCGTGAACTTGTCATGCAGGTGTAGAAAAATTGGGCCTTTGGTGTTGGTGGTGCCTGGACACCGTAACCCCTCACAGTTACTCTTGCTGGGCACAGGGACAGGCCCTGCCATTAAAAAATAGATACGAAATTGAAATTGCGTGAACTTGTCATGCAGGTGTAGAAAAATTGGGCCTTTGGTGTTGGTGGTGCCTGAACACCGTAACCCCTCACAGTTACTCTTGCTGGGCGCAGGCCACAGGTACAGGCCCTGCTGTTAAAAATGACATACGAAATTTAAATTGTATGCACCTGTCATACAAGTGCAGAAAAATTAGGCCTTGGGTGTTGGTGGTGACCTAAACCAAAAACATTGTTGGAAGCTAGCAGAATCAAGATGGAGGAATAGGATAGGCAGCATTTGCAGTCTTCAAGCAATGGCAGATCCAACATCAGCATCAGGGACTGATTCATTTTGATAAAAGTCAGCAGGTCAATAGAGTCTGTGGACAGACACACACTTCTATCCATCACAAAACCTCTAGCAGCACTGAATGTCCATTCGCAAAGCACGCTGGAAGCAGGACAGGCCAGTAGCTCGATTGCATATTAAGCAAGTTCTGGTCAGTGGCCCATCCTCAAGACCAGTAACCCAGTGGATGCTCAGTTGGAAAGGTCTCCAAGTCTGCTCTTGCCCCTAGATAATAATGCACCATATGATGAAGATGCTGCCGATGGTTGCTTAAACCTAACAGCCCTGGGGGCTTAGGACCAAAGAACTGTTTAAAGGCATCGGTCAGCCGGCCGACTTCTCCACCGCTCCTCCTTTGGCTGAACGATGCCTCAGAAACACAACCAGAGAATGTTGACTTCCCAGTGTCTGGAAAGGAGTTTCACAAATTTTTCTTCAAGGTGTCCTCAAGAGGTTTCATCCTCTGCTCCCTCGGCGAATGCAGGATGAGCTCTGCAACTTTACCCTTGTAAAGTGGATCAACAAGGTTTGCCAATCAGTAATTGTCCCACACCTTGATAGCATGGCTTTGCAGAACCAGGTTGCCTATGCAAGGTAAGTTTAAGGAGGCATGAGCTTCTAAATGCTCTAGGTCACTAAGGATGACATTGTCAAGAGCAACCTCTCCCCAACCGCGTAAAACTCCTGGGGTTTCTGGGAAATGAAAACCATCCCTTGAAGACTGCTGTATGCTCTCCTCCGCATCCATACTGCCACAATCCTGCTCCTCCTCTTCCTCCTGTGTGTTTTGTGGCCCTGCAGGAATGATATCTGCATAAAGGGGGCCTTGTGAGGAAAGGAAGTCCTCCTCTTCTTCCTGCTGTTGTGCCTCAAGTGCCCTGTGCATGATTCCACAAAGCGTGTGCTCCAGCAGGTAGACTAGAGGGATAGTGTCACTGATGCATGCATCGTCCTGGCTCACCATCTTTGTGGCCTCCTCAAATGGTGACAGGACATTGTATGCATCCTTTATCATCAACCACTGGCGTGGCGAAAAGAAGCCAAGCTCCCCTGAGCCTGACCTTGTGCCATACTTACACAGGTACTCATTGATGGCCCTCTTCTGCGTGTGCAGCCGCTGCAGCATTGCCAATGGTGAGTTCCACCTGGGGAGCATTTCACAAATGAGGGGGGTTGGTGGGCAGGTTGAATTCCCGTTAAATGTCAGATAGCCGAGCACTGGCATTGTATGAATGCTGGAAATGGCCACAAACTTTTCTGGCCTGCCACACGAGATCTTGTAAGCCCGGGTACCTGTTCAAGAAACGCTGCACCAGGGAGAGGGAGAGAGAGAGAGAGAGAGGGAGAGAGAGGGAGGGAGGGAGAGAGAGAGGGAGAGAGAGAGGGAGAGAGAGAGGGAGAGGGAGAGAGAGAGGGAGGGAGAGAGGGAGGGAGAGAGGGAGGAGAGAGGGAGGGAGAGAGGGAGGGAGAGAGGGAGGGAGAGGGAGAGAGAGAGGGAGAGAGAGAGAGAGAGAGAGAGAGAGAGAGAGAGAGAGAGAGAGAGAGAGAGAGAGAGAGAGGAGGGAGAGAGAGAGAGGGAAGGAGAGAGGGAGAGAGAGAGGGAGAGGGAGAGAGAGAGGGAGAGAGAGAGGGAGAGAGAGAGGGAGAGAGAGAGAGAGGGAGAGGGAGAGGGAGAGGGAGAGAGAGAGAGAGAGAGGGAGAGAGGACTCGGAGGCCTTTCGAAAAATTGTGGTCATTGGAACACCACAAAGGAAGGTCCCCGGAAGGAAATATTTCTCACAGAAGGGCATCCCAGAGCTATATGGCCATGTTCAGCGGCAAGTGAATGTATCTCTGGCACACAGTGTCGGTGCCAAGATACATCTGACCACAGACACATGGTCTAGCAAACACGGGAAGGTATATAACTTTTACTGCCCACTGGGTGAACCTTCTGACGGCCGTCAAGCATGTAACCCGTGGCACCCGTGTAGATTTGGTTTTACCGCCACGGATTGCATGCAGGCTGACTCCTCCTTTTCCGCTGCTCCTGTCTCTTCCGCTGCGTCGCCCAAGATCCCCAGAACCTATTCGACATGCCAGGTGAGACGTTGCCATGCTGTGCTGCATCTGTTGTGCCTGGAAGCCAAGAGCCTCTTTTCAGCTTTGCGTTCACAGGCAGTTCAGTGGCTAACACCGCTCAATTTGACAGTTGGTAAAGTGGTGTGCGACAACGGTGCCAATCTGCTGAGCGCGCTGAAACAGGGCAAAATTACACATGTGCCATACATGGCACACGTCCTGAACTTGGTCGTGCAGCAATTCGTTGTCAAATACCCTGGGGTCCAGGACATCTTGCGGCAGGCCAGGAAAATCTCGGGCCATTTCAGAAGATCTTACACAGCCATGGTTCGTCTTGCTGACATTCAGCGGCGACACAACCTGCCCGTCAGACGTCTTATTTGTGACTGCCCCACGGAATGGAACTCAACCTTGTATTTGCTTGATAGGCTGCTCCAGCAGAAACGTACAGTTAATGACTACCTGTACGAATTCTGCAGCAGGACAGGTTCTGGGGAGCTTGTTTTTTTTTCATCGTGCCAGTGGCTGCTAATGCGTGGCGCATGCAGAAATCTGCGGCCATTTGATGAGATCACCAAACTGGTCAGTCGCAGCCAGGGCGCCATCAGTGACATCGTATCTTACGCCTTCTTTCTTGAGCGTGCATTGCGTCGTGTCATTGATCAATCCGTCAAGGAGCAGGAGCAGGAAGATGAGGAAGTCGCAATGCTGGATGAATTCCCAGGGAGGGCTACTCCATCTGAGACAAGTCAACAATGGGAATCTGAAGAGGAGTCAGAGGAGGATGGTGCCAGGGCGGATGAGGAGGAGCAAGAAGAGCATGCTTTAAACCTTTCTGGGATCCCTGGTGTTGTCCGTGGTTGGGGGGAGGAGAACGAGGACGACAATATCCTTGAGGATGAGCAGGAGCCAGGCCACTACACCGCTTCCAGTTTAGTGCAAATGGGGGCCTTCATGCTCCAGTGTTTTAAGAGGGACCCCCGTATAAAAAGCATAAAGGGCAAGGACCAGTACTGGGTGGCAAAGTAGTTAGACCCCCGGTACAAACAAAAAATGGCAGAAATGTTACCACCATCACAGAGGGCTGTCAGAATGCAGCACTTCTAGGCCTTGCTTCGAGAAATGCTGCATTCTGCTTTTGCGTGCGCTGGCAGAAGAATTTCCACACACAGAGAAACAGTTGCGGGTACCAATCCAACAGCGCCTGCAAAAAGAGGGCATTTTGAAGATGTGTTGGTCACTTCTGATATGAGATCATTCTTTTAGCCGACTCATCGACAACTGTACTCCGGATCCAGCATCAGGGAACGCCTAGACCGACAGGTGTCCGACTACATCGGGTTAACGGCCGATGTGGACGCTCTGAGAGTGATGAACCCCTGGACTACTGGGTGGGCAGGCTTGACCTCTGGCCAGAGCTTGCATAATTTGCAATGGAACTGTTGGCTTGCCCCCCATCCAGTGTCCTGTCCAAAAGGACGTTCAGCGCAGCAGGGGGGATCGTTGACCGATAAGCGCACTCGTCTAGCTCACGACAGTGTTGACTACCTCACATTTCTAAAAATGAATGAGGCATGGATCTCAGGAGGAATTCAACACATGTGACCAGTAGACCATGTTTGATTCAAATTCCTCATGGCCACAAATATCCGCCACCACCCATAACTATTCATGGTCCCTGTTTTAGGTAAATACAGTGGCATAAAAGTCCTTTTATATCCGTTGAATGCCTAATTTTTGGGGCCTTTAATGGCTGACACTTATTTATCCTGTGAATGCCTAATGTACCTTCAGCCACAGAATACAAAGTTCTTTGCTGTCAGGTGTACACATGTGGGCTAATTTTTGGGGCCTGTAATGGGCGACACTTACTTATTTATCCTGTGAATGCCTAATGTACCTCCAGCCACAGAATACAAAGTTCTTTGCTGTCAGGTGAACGCCTGTGGGCTAATTTTTGGGACCTGTAATGGCCGGCCCACACTTACTTCTGTATCCTGTGAATGCCTAATGTACCTCCAGCCACAGAATACAACGTTCTTTGCTGTCAGGTGAACGCATGTGGGCTAATTTTTGGGGCCTATACTTACATAGTAGGTGAGGTTAAATAAAAACAATAGTCCATCCAGTTCAACCTGTGTAGGTGTGTGTGGCTGTAATCATCTCACATAGCCCTTAACGTCCTGATCCTTGAGATGTAAGTCTAAGAGTCTTTTGAAAGCCACCATACTACCCGCAGAAACCACCTCTTGTGGTAGAGAATTCCACAATCTTGTAGCCCTAACAGTAAAGAACCCTCCTCGTTGCCAGAGGTTAAAATGCTTCTCCTCTAATCGCATTGTATGTCCTCGAGTCCTCATGCAATTCCTTTGAATGAACAGTTTTTTTTCTAAGCTGAGATCCCCATTAAGATATTTATAAATTGCTATCATGTCCCCCCTCAGACGTCTCTTCTCCAGGGAGAATAAATCGAGCGATTGCAGCCGCTCTTCATAGTTAAGGTCCTCCAACCCCCTAATCAGTTTAGTTGCCCTTCTCTGGACTCTCTCCAGCTCCAACACATCCCTCCTGAGGACTGGCGACCAGAACTGGACAGAATACTCCAGATGCGGTCGGACCAGAGTTTTATAAAGTGGAAGGATTATAGTCTTATCTCTGGAATACATCCCTTTCTTTATGCATGCTAATATTCTGCTGGCTTTGGCAGCTGCCGCTTGACATTGCATGCTGTTGCCTAATCTATCATCAACCAAGACTCCCAGATCTTTCTCCATTTTTGATTCCCCCAAGGGTTCCCCTCCTAACGTGTATTGTGTTTTTATGTTTTTAGTCCCCAAGTGCAAAACCTTACACTTCTCCACGTTAAACCTCATTTGCCATGTCGTTGCCCACTCCGTTATTTTGTCCAGGTCATATCTGCTTCATGCTGTGTAGTTATTGCCCTGGCCAATTTTGTGTCATCTGCAAAAACTGATAACGAACTACTGATCCCGTCCTCAATGCTGTTTATGAATAAATTGAACAAGGTTGGTCCCAGGACTGAGCCCTGGGGCACCCCGCTTACTACCTCAGACCAGTCTGAGTAAGCGCTGTTTATTACCACCCTTTGGACACGGCCTTTTAGCCAGTTTCGTATCCAAGAGCAAACCCTGCTGTCGATACCTGCAGACCTTATTTTATAAATTAAGCGCTTGTGGGGAACTGTATCAAACGCCTTAGCGAAATCCAAGTACACCACATCCACTGGTCTGCCCCTATCTAGCTCACAGCTCACCTCCTCGTAGAATGTTAAGAGATTGGTTTGACAAGAACGCCCATTTGTAAACCCGTGCTGATTACTGCTGATGATGTTGTTGTCTTTAGCATACTCTACGATATAATCCCTTATCATCCCCTCCAGAAGTTTACATATTATTGATGTCAAACTGACAGGCCTATAATTTCCCGGGACATGCCTCTGCCCCTTTTTGAATATCGGAATCACGTTAGCCTTCCTCCAATCCCCTGGTACATCTCCTGTCCTAATACTGTCAGCAAAGATCAGGAACAGTGGTCTAGATATAACCTTACTGAGTTCCTTGAGTACTCTCGGATGTACGCCATCCGGGCCTGGTGATTTGTTTGTGTTCAGTTTATCCAGCCTTTCCCTGATTTCACCCTCTGTTAGCCATAGTGGCAAGTCCTGTGTATAGCTATTAACCATACAGTCATGGTTAGTGTACCCCTCCTTTTCCTGTGTAAAGTCTGACGAGAAAAAAGCATTCAGCACGGTTGCTTTTTCAGTGTTCTCTGTAACCATCCTCCCATCATCGTTAATTATGTGTGCAATATGCCCTGCCCTAGTTTTTTTGCTGTTGATATATTAAAAGTATTTCTTTGTTTTTTTTTTACTATCCTCCGCTATTTGTTTCTCAAAGTTGATTTTAGCCATCTTGATTTCTTGTTTACTTTTCTTATTTGCCTCCTTGTATTGCTCGAAAGCCGATACTGTGCCCTCTGATTTATATTTCTTGAAGGCCAATTTTTTTCCCCTAATAAGTTTTTTGACGCTACGGTTTAGCCAGCCAGGTTTGGCTTTGTCTCTTCTAAATTTATTTCCCATAGGAATGCACTGCAAGATGCATTTGCTTAATATGTTCCTAAAGCCTTCCCATTTTTCCTCTGTGGTCAGTGATCCCAGGGTTTGGTCCCAGTTTACCCTTTCCATCAATGAGTACAATTTTGGAAAGTTTGCCCTTCTGAAGTTTAGGGTTCTTATGTTCCCTACTTGCCGTGTTATATTGTTATTTACACTAAATGTGATCATCCTGTGATCGCTAGAGCCCAGGTTGTCCTGGACTCCTACTTCCGAGATTATGTCTGGCTCATTAGTGATCAATAGATCCAGGACTGCGTTTTCTCTAGTCGGAGAGTCCACCAACTGTGACATGTAGTTGTCCTGTAAGGTTTCCGTGAATAGATGGGCCTTCTGTGAGTGTGCAGTCCCCTCATCCCAGTCAATGTCGGGATAATTAAAGTCCCCCAATATGATGACTGATCCCAGTTTTGCCACTTTACCCAAAAGTGCTAAAAATTCCAGCTCTACCTCCTCCCCTTGGTTTGGTGGCCTATAGCAAACCCCCACAACTACTTTTCCCTTTTCTCCTTCCCTATGGAGTTCAACCCACACAGATTCTAAATCCATGCTCATCCCATCCGTAATGTCACTCCTTTCTATCAGTTTTATATTGTTCTTGACATAGAGACATACCCCTCCCCCTCTTTTTCCTACCCTGTCCTTCCGGTACACCGAATACCCCTGGATACTGGCCAGCCAGTCATGTGAGGGGTCGAACCAAGTCTCTGTTATTCCCACAAGGTCTATGTCATCCTCATGTACTAACATTTCCAATTCATCCATTTTATTAGCTAGGCTACTGGCATTAGCATATACCCCTCTTAGTTTCACGGAAGTTAAGCGTGATTGGCGGTTATGTTTATTCCTGTTTGGTCTGAGGTTTTCCCGCACAGACCTGCCAATTGACGTTGTGGACCTACTGTCGCTGCTGACCCTACCACTGCCTTCAGTCCTTTGCTCCCTCCTGACTGATTCTACTTCTGGGCCCTCCCTCCCGTCTCCTAGTTTAAAAGCCCCTCCAACTTGGTGGCCATCTTTCTCCCCAAAAGAGCTGTACCGTCCCCATTAAGGTGCAGCCCATCCTTGCTAAAGAGCCGGTAGCCGACTGAGAAGTCAGCCCAGTTCTCCAGGAACCTAAACCCCTCCTTCCTACACCAGTTCCTCAGCCACTTGTTAAGTTCCCTAATCTCCTTCTGCCTCTCCTGTCTGGCTCGAGGTACAGGCAGTATTTCAGAGAAAACCACCTTGGAGGTCCTTTTCCTCAATCTATTACCTAAGTCCCTGAAATCGTTCTTTAGGATCCTCCACCTACCTTTTACTTTGTCATTAGTGCCCACATGCAACATGACCGCTGGGTCATCCCCAGCCCTGCACAATAATCTGTCTGTCAGATCTGCGATGTGCCGAACGCGGGCGCCCGGGAAACAACATACTGTTCGGTTACCGAGATCATTCTTACAGATTGCCCTCTCTGTCCTCTTGATAATTGAGTCGCCCACTACCACAACCTGTCTGACCTTTCCTGAGTTATGGCCCCCCTTCTTCTTCTTCCTGGAGCCGCCCCTTACTTCCGACACTTACTACTGGCCGACACTTACTTCTTTATCCTGTGAATAGTAGTTGGCAAACCCAGGGAAACGCTGAATGGAACAGAGACCACTGTGGCGAGGCCATTGTAGAACAGCCAAAACCTTCTGTGGGTCCATGGAGAACCCTTCAGCAGAAATTATGTAGCCCAAGAAGGCAACCCGAGACAGGTGGAATTCACATTTCTCAAGCTTACAGAAAAGCCCATTCTCATGTAACCACTACAGCACCCGTCTGACATCCAGGTAGTGTGATTCAATGGAGTCCGTGTAAATCAAGATGTCGTCCAAATAGACTAACACGCTTTGCTGCAACATATCACGAAAGACATCATTGATGAACTCCTGGAAGACAGCGGGCACATTGCACAAGCCAAAGGCATAACCACAGATTTGTAATGACCGGTTCTGATATTAAACGTGGTCTTACACTCGTCGCCCCCCTTGATCCTTACAAGGTTATACATGGCCCTTAGGTCAAGCTTGGTAAAGACCATTGTTCCCTTGAGGCGGTCGAACAATCCAGCAATCAACAGAATCGGGTATGCATTCTTGACCATGATGCTATTGAGGCCCCTATAATCAATGCAAGGTCTCAACTCACCCCCCCCCCCCTTTTTCTTTACGAAGAAAAAACCAGCACCCTCTGGAGAAGTGGACTTGCGAATGTGCCCCCGGGCAAGTGCAACCGCAACGTACTCCTCCATAGTATTATTCTCCGCAACTGAAAGATGATAAAACCCTGCCACAAGGTGGAATGGCACCAGGTTGCAAGTCTATAGCACAATCGTACGGACGATAAGGAGGAAGAGCACCAGAACACACCTTGTCAAACACATCTTAATACTCATGATATTCAGTAGGTAACACTGAATCCGAGGAGGTACAACGTACCTTAACAGGCCCGTGGATACAAACAGCGCCACACTGTGGAGACCAAGAGATGATCTCAACCAACTGCCAATCAAAGGTTGGATTATGTTTCTGAAGCCAAGGGCACCCCAAAACAATGGAGTAGAGTGGGGACGAAATAACCTGGAAACAGGTTGACTCCCTGTGAACAGCCCCTATCGCCATATCAACTGGAACAGTCTCGTGGGTAACCTGTGCCGGTTGCAGGGTTCTGCCATCAATTGCCTCAAAAACTAGTGGAGAAACACGTGGCTGCAAGAGTATGGAATTCACAGTCGGAAACGTACTGTCAATATAATAACTGCCAGCACCGGAGTCTACCAATGAGTAACCACCGAATCCGCTGCCCAGGAGAGGACAACTGTGATTAGCGGTTTATCTTTATGGGAAACTGTGGACGAGGAAATTCCACCAAAGATCTGCCCCCGACAGGACCTTAGGTGCGAGCGTTTCCAGAGCGAGTCAGACAAGATTTAAAGAAATGCCCATCAAGGCCACAATACAACAGTAAAGAGTGCAGCGCTCAAAACTGACAATTCAATAGCATAAATGTAATGACAGAAAGTCCCAGTGTGAAGAGTGATCACCCACACAAAGATAAATATGCTTCGCTTAGTGCATCCGGCAACCAGTGATGGTAGCCCCTGTATTACCAGACGGGCTAGTAGGGCATAAGACTTTCCCAGATATCAGAATGCTCAAAATGTTGATGACACAATTCGTGCAACCGATGATCCATAACCAGGCAAACTCAATGGATAGCAGACCTCTTCCTCATGTGAGCCGAGAACATTATAGCAAAAGGACTCCAATCTCCACAGCTGATTCACTCAGACATAAAAGAAAAAGGTCCTGCCAAAGTGCTTAATCCTTAAATACCATTTTATTGCTTACATAAACATATTAAATTACCTGGAAGAGCACTGAGCACAGTGCACTAATGAACGCCTGATACAAGATACACCATACTTCCAATGGATGGCGGGTGACGTCACCGGACCCTCCCACTCCGTATGCGTTACGTCCCTGGGCGGGACTTCCTCAGCAAATGAGAGGGAGAGGGACACGGCCGCTCATATAGAGCGAGAGGCTCACAGGGAACCGCCCACCGGCTGTTTATAATTCTATCCCCGGAACGCAAAGTCTATTGCCATAGAGACAACAGGGATAGCAGCCGGATTCAAAATAAAGAATGTCCACAACCTGGAAGTGAAGCTTTGTCACATAGGTGACAGTACTGCAAATATCCAGGGTACAAACATAATATACAGGGAATACCAGATCAGATATTAAATCCCTATCCTATTCAAAACAATATTCAAAATAAAATAGAACTCGGTGCAACCCAAACCAGCTGATACATTAGCACCGGTACTAAAGAATAATAATAAATGCCGGTTTTTAAAAATAAACTATCAATTACTGACAGAATTTCTACCTAAAAACCACGGAGGAGGGGCCAGGACTTCTACCAGCCATCCATTGACAACAGCAAGTGAAAAAAATCATTGTAAAAATACCACAATAAAAAATATATATCACAAACAAATTTATAGAAAAAAACCTCTTAACGGTCCAAAATAAAACAATTATGATCAAACTCAACATTAAGGCCTCTAGGAACGGAAACCTTGGTCTCATAAATCCAAAATGATTCACGGCGACTAAGTTGTTTAACATTTTCTATGCCCGAAAACTTGAGGCTCCTTGGGTCACGATTATGGACATCCCGGAAGTGACGTGATACACTGTGTGTTTTAAGGCCCTTTTTGATGTTCCCCACATGTTCTCTTAATCTAACCTGTAGGGGCCTGGACGTCCTCCCGATGTATTGCAAGCCACACCCACACTCTAACATGTAAACCACTCCTACTGTGGCACATGTAATAAAACCTTTGATAGTATAGGTTCTGTTAGTGGCTGATGCAGTAAAATCTTTTTGTTTCTTGTAATTCACCTTGGAGTGTCTACAGGCTACAAAACGCCCACATGCGTAAAAACCCATCAGGAAAGAGAATAATCTATTTTCTGACTGTACAGGGGGGTCAACTACACCCGGGGCTAGCCTGTCCCTCAATGTAGGGGCCTTTTTATAGACAAACTTTGGTCTATTCAGAAGCACAGGGCCCAAAACCCTATCCTGCTTAAGGATAAACCAGTTCTTTTCAACTATCTTCTCCAACTTCTTGTATTGAAGATTATAGTCAAAAATAAACTGATTATCCTCAACTGGTTGATTAACAACGGGTTTAGGGGCTACCAATATACTCATGTCCAGCTGTTTCACTTTGGCCACCTCCCTGGTCAATGTGTTCTTACAGTAACCCTTTTTTACAAAACGATCAACCAGTACCTCCGACTGTGATAAAAAATCACACTCCGAGGTACAGTTGCACCATAGCCTGACAAATTGTCCCCTTGGAATATTGCAAAGCCATGATCGATGATGGCAACACTCGAGCGGAATGTAAGTATTCTGATCGGTTGCCTTGAAATGATTGCACATGATGTGCAATTATTTCAAGGCAACCGATCGGAATGCTTACATTCCGCTCGAGAGTTGCCATCATCAATCGTGGCTTTGAGAGAAGACAGCCATGAGAGAAGACAGCCACCAGAGCCTCATTATTTCAGCCCATCTCTGCTGCCAGGATACGAAATTCAAGGGTATACTCGGCAACGGTTCATATACCCTGTGGAATGGACAGGAGCTGCTTTGCAGCAGAGGCAGAGCAAGCAGGCACATCAAATACCCTACAAAAGGAGGCAACAAAACTCGGGTAATTGACTATCACAGGATTATCATTCTCCCATAAGGGATTCGCTTAGCCCAAGGCCTTGTCTGAGAGCAACGAGATTAGGAAGCCCACCTTGGACCTATCAGAAGGAAACGCCTGAGGAAC
Organism: Pelophylax lessonae; assembly: GCF_965119305.1. Classification (NCBI taxonomy): domain Eukaryota; kingdom Metazoa; phylum Chordata; class Amphibia; order Anura; family Ranidae; genus Pelophylax; species Pelophylax lessonae. Next base: position 103,560,191 of record NC_138770.1, on the reverse strand, counting down.
CATCTCATAATAAATGGCCACTTGGTTTAGGAAGCCAAGACACTGACTCGGTTCACCCCCATAGTGCTGCAGAAGGAGGGGCTGAACCTGTCATCCCTCTGGTAACAGTGACTCCAGCTGCAACTGCAGGAGCGGAAACAGAGGCAGGAGCAACAACAGAAGGAACTATCGGCCTAGCAGCACCAGGAGAAAGGTGCGCTATGCATGAAATCAACGTCTGCAACGCCTAAGCGAAATGACCCAAAAGGTGATCCTGTTGATCGAGCCTGGTAACCAGCATGGGGAGCATAGGAATACCTGCATCATCAGGATTCATGGCCCTTGGGTACTGTCAGGATGCAAGGAAACCAGACCAAACAGGAATGCAGGTAAAATAAAGCAGTTTATTGAAGCAAACAACAAACACACAGCAAGAGTGAGGAAGCGAGATCAGGAACAAGCCGGGGTCAAGTCCAGAAGCGGGTAGTCATCTAAGCCAGGGTTGATTCCAGAAGTGGGTAGTCTGCCAATGCGGGGTCATCTGCCGATGAGGGGTCGATAGCCAGGAGAGTCGTCAGCCAAGCCAAGTCATACACGGAGAACACGGAGAACCGAAGACTGCTAGCAGAGTTGCACCTTGGAGCACAACCACAAGGGCAAGGACTGCAACTCTTCACCCAGGCAGCAGGCAAGTGATGTTGCAATCTGAGTTTATAAGCAGTCTGCACATGTCCAAGATGGCTGCCAACAAGAGGGCAAGGTAAGACCTTGACAGAAACCTTTGGAGGAAAACAATCCCACATTTGACACAGCAAAGAAAGTTGATGGAAAGTAGATAGAAATCACTTTGTTATAAAAGGTCCTCTAGCAGGGTCTGCAAAAGACTCCTAATGAAGCCTGTCTCACAGAGCAACCTAAAACTACATCTTGCATGTTGGATTGTGGAAATATAGATGTATTCATGATAGTGGCCATTGAGGGCTTGTCTACTGAGCATTCTAAAATGTTCCAGCTTACCTTACAACACACTCCTCAGACACTTTGACTGAATGTGTTAATTCTGTAATACCCTCTTTGGGAACCAGGAAGCATGGCTGGATTACTTAGTTTTCACTTTGAATACCTTATTTTACTGTTGGTTTTCTCTGATTTAATACCTTTTTCCATCAATATTTTCTTTCATAGTATTTTTTCTCTTCTTTTTAATAAATTATATTTAAAAATCATTATGCTGAATCTCTAAGTGCCCGTTCACATACGTGGCGACCTCGGAGCGGCCGCCACGGACTTCATAACATTGAAGTCTATGGCGGTCGCCTCCTGGTCGCCCCAAAGAAGCTCCGGACCCTTTTTCTAAGTCGGAGCGACTTGTGTCGCTCCTATTAGAACGGGTCCGCAGCTTCCCTATGGGAGGCGACCTGTGAGGCGACCAGGTCGCCTCACAGGTCGCCTCAGTGTGAACCGGGACTAAATGCTCTTATTAGAAGGGGCGTGTAAAGGGTTACCTGCTCAGTTGGCCTGCCCCAGCGATCAATATAAATTTAATGGTGCTCAAATTGTTGTCTAATGAGCTGGAAAATCATTTTACAGGTTAAGGTTATGTGTATAAGACATCAAATTATGGTTGCAGCAGTGGGGCTGAGAGTGTTATTGTCACATGGAGACACGTAGATTGGATTTTTTGATGTCTAGCATAGTTATTCAGGTTTCTTGGGGGGGGGGGGGGGTGAAAACTTCTGATGGTGTATGCATTATATAATCTGCATCCAAAATTGTCTGTACTTTACCACCTTTTTTAGTTTTATTCAGACTAATAATAAGTCAAAACTTCCCCAATGACCTTCATCTTGATTTGCAAATAAGAGCCGTTAAATATTTATGAAAAACAGGTTGGGACATCACTATACCCATCTGAAAAAAATTTCCTTCAGCCCCATCTGGGGCATTAATGTGATTTGGAGATTGAGTCAAAAGGGTTGAAGAACAACCCCTGCTTTCATTTCTTCTTCCCAAAAGTCTTTGCACCTTTGTACCTCCTTTTTCATATGGCTAGGTTTTTTGGTTGTTTTTTTGGTTGTTCTTGTGAAAGGACTTCCTGATTCTGCTTATTGGGAAACCTTTTATCTTGTTAGATAAAAATGTGTGGATGGGAGTGGGGTGAGGGACACACCACAAGCAAAAGTCTGTCCACCAGCGAGTGAGCAACCCACCCCAAATAAAACGGGGGTGGGGAGGATTTGGTTGGGAGGAAATGGCCTACACAAGTCACCGACAGAGGCAGTCACAATTACCCCTTCTTTCTGCTGCCTGGGACCCCCCGTGGGTGTATGCTTGATCACCCCCTTCTTGCAGTGCTGCAGGCTTTCCTGCACCACTCTGCATTTATGGGAGGAGCAGTCCAGGGTCGGCAAGGAAGGAACACAAACTACCCATCTCCTGCCTGCAACTGACTGGTATATCACAATCCACGGGTTGCCAACCCCCACTTTAGTGCAATCAAAAATCATCTTATTCATTTTATATTGGAAGAAAAAGGCCAGCCATTACATCTTACCAAAATAGCACAGGTAGGATCTAAATCTTCAAACACTTGTCCAATTATGTCCAACTCGTCCAATTGTAACTGTGTCCAATTATGAATAAGGAATCTGAATATCCCCCCCCCCCCCCCCCAGTTCATACCAGGCCCTTCAGGTCTGGTATGGATTTTAAGGGTAACCCCACGCCAAAATTAAAAAAAAAAAAAAAACGTCATGAGCCCCCCCCCCCAAATCCATACCAGACCCTTATCCGAGCATGCAGCCTGGCAGCCCCCCCCCCCCCCCGAACAATACCAGGCCACTTGCCCTAAACATGGACCTGGGGCGCCCTTGTTAAAGGGGGCTTCCATATTCTGATAACCCCCTCACCCACAGACCCCCACAACCACAGCCCAGGGTGTCGGGAAGAGGCCCTTGTCTTCATCAACATGGGCACATGGTGCTTTGGGGGGCACCCCAAAGCACCCTCCCCATGTTGAGGGCAAGCAGCCTGGTATGGTTCAGGAGGGGGGAGGCCAGGCTGCATGCTTGGATAAGGGTCTGGTATGGATTTTGGGGGGGACCTTACGCCATTTTTTTTCTTTTTTAATCTTGGCGTGGAGTTCCCCTTAAAAACTATATCAGACCCAAAGGGTCTAGTATAGATTTTGGGGGGCCCCATGCTGTTTTATTTCTTTTATCTGTCATAGGGTTAAATACAGGGCAGTTTCACCCCCTTCCTACCTAGACCAATTTTCAGCTTTCAGTGCTCTATGGCATCTATGAAAAATATTGGTCAGCTTGGCATGGAGCTGATCCCCATCTTTAACATTGGCGTCTATGGGAAAATGTAGTCAGAATGACATGGCACTGCTCACCCTCTTTAACACTGGCGTCTATGGGGAATATTGGTCAGCTTGGCATGGCACTGCTCCCTGTCTTTAAACATTTGCCTACCGGGCACTTTCACTCCCTTCCTATCCAGGCCAATTTTCAGCTTTCAGTGCTCTCACACTTTGAATGACAATTGCGCGGTCATGCTACACTGTACCCATATGAAATTTTTATCATTTTTTTCACACAAATAGAGCTTTCTTTTGTTGGTATTTAATCATCTCTGGGTTTTTTTATTTCTTACAAAAAAGAAAAAAGACAGAAAATTTTGAAAAAAAAAAGTTTTTCTTATTTTCTGTCAGTAAATTTTGAAAATAAATACATTTTTCTCCTTCACTGATGTGCGCTGATGAGGTGGCAATGATGGGCACTGATAGGCTGCACTGATGGGCACTGATGAGGTGGCACTTATGGGCACTGATGAGGTGGCACTTATGGGCACTGATGAGGTGGCACTGATGAGGAGGTACAAATATGCCGCACTGATGAGCACTGATAGGAGGCACTGATGAGCACTGATAGGTGGCACTGCTGGGCACTGAGAGGTGGCACTGCTGGGCACTGAGAGGCGGCACTGACGGGCGGCACTGATGGGCACTGAGAGGCGGCACTGCTGGACACTGATGGGTGGCACTGATGGACACTGATGGGTGGCACTGATGAGCACTGATGGGCGGCACTGATGAGCACTGATGGGCAGCACCATCAGTGCCCACATTCAGTGCCCATAGTGCTGCCAGTCAGTGCTCATCAGTGCCTAGATGAGCAGGCACTGATGGGCACTGACTGGCAGCACTATGGGCACTGATTGTGGGCACTGATGGGGGGCACTGATGGAGGGCACTGTGGGCACTGATGGTGGGCACATTGTATTTTATTTACCTCTGTTGTAATCAGGGCACTGGTGATCAGTGCCCTGATTACATTTGTCTGTGTCCCTGAACGGCTGATCGGCTCTGCTCCTTCCTCACACTGCAGTCTCTGAGTGAGGAAGGAGAGCTGGCGATGAGAGATGATCTCATATGTTTACATATGAGATCATCTCTCATTGCATGGGCCGATCACGTGGTAAATGGCTGCTGTGATTGGCCATTTACCACGATCTGTGATTGGCTGTGTCCAAGGGACACGGCCGACACAGATTTTCCCTGATGCGCGCTCGCGGGAGCGCGCGGGGAGCCTGTTTCTGGGAGGCCATTTAAAGACGGCCTCCTGGAAATTCGAGTCCGCGCTGTAGCCGTCTTTCGGCTATAGCGCGGATCGGAAGAAGTTAATATTGGCGTCTATGGGAAATCTTGGTCAGCTTGGCATGGCACTGCTCATGAACTATAAGTTTTATTATATTTTACCATAAAGCTGGCACATTTGGAGTCTAACATCTTTTCTCTGAACAAACAGGCTTTTGCAGAAAGTTTTCTGAGTGTGCACTGCACGAGCTGGAACTTGTTTGATAATCGACTTTTCACAATTTTTGAAGATTAGAATATAGAAATTTGTTTCAGAGTCTAGGTGGGACTTTACACTTAGTTTATGCTAAAGTGTGAAGCCAAATGCACTGGCTGGTGTTCAGCGAAGAATGCAAAAGATCTATAAAATTCCTGTTGAGCAGGCACACAAACCAGACAGACAGATCAGACAGACATTTGGCCTCTCCTCCATGCTGTATAGCTAAAATATCATGTTTATTCTAGGTTAACCTTTTCCAGGCTTTATTGTGATTGTGATGTTAAATATGTTTATGAATATAAGTGAAAATTTTATTTGGACCTTTTTGCTCTTGACCTCTCTTTCCTGCATCTCTAGGTGAAGTGTTCAATCCGTTGACAAATCTTGGACGTGCAGTTAACAATGTGATAAACTTGGTGATGTTCGGCCGGCGCTGGGGCTACGAGGATGAAACCTTCCTGAAATTTGTCTCTGTCATTAACAATCTGTTTACTTTCATCCGGAGTCCACTAGGATTGGTCAGTGCTTTTTAACATCATTGGCATAAAGTACGCTTATCAAAAAAGAAATAGGTGGCATTGTGAAAATGAGGTCATCCTGACCTCCTGGTATTAGTGCTTGGTTAGGGCCCATTCAAACCATTAGTGCCATTTCACACATATGTGATGTCAGACATCGCATGTGATTCACACCACACTGCTATGAAAATCACATGCAATGTCTGCTCGATGCAAATTCAGCCATGCACATTGCATGGCTGAATTTGCATCACATTCGGACCAAAGTTGCACAGAATCCTTTTTTTTTGGTCCGCACCAGAATCGGATCGCATGTGTGTTCACACCTATGCAATCCGATTCCAGTCCGAACTGACAGTTCGCACTGCGATATGCAAACTAATCAGAAGGTGTCATTACCTTTGTATTGACACTCTCTGCAGTTCGCATATGGCAGTGTGAACTGCCTGCAAGTTGGGTGCGATGCAGGAACCCATAGTGGATTTGCAGGGTTCCCGCATCGCACCAATGTGAACCGGCACTTAGTGTAAGTTACATTAAGGTGGTCCATGTATGTGTTTATGCTATGGCAACAATGCTAAACTATTAAAGATAAAGACATTTGCCTAACAATCCCTGCTTCTGGCCTGGATTCAGCATCAGTTCTGCCATGGACAGAACATGTGGTCTCAAACTCTCTCTCCCTTCACTTCTGGGGTTTCAATGCAACAACCCAAAGACAGGAAGTGATATACAAATGTAGCACGACCCCCTTGGGGGTTGCTTGGTAATAGCACACCTCCTATGCACTCCCTGGACCCTGAGAAACCTCCGACCCTCTGGGCACTACAGGTTCAGACATTTTTGGTCAGTAATACTCTTAACACTTAGATACCAGTGTAACTATTTACTGGAACAGTTTACATGCAACAAGTACAAGAATAACACACCAGAATATGCAATCAAGAAATGGGTTGTAAGGGTCCATTCCCACTAGCGCGACTTGTCAGGCGACTTGGTCGCCTGGCAAGTCGCGGTCGGTCGGCTGCCATTGATTAGCACAGGACCCGTTCTAATAGGAGCGACACAAGTCGCTCCGACTTAGAAAAAGGGTCCTGTACTACTTTGGGGCGACCTGGAGGCGACTTGCATTGACTTCAATTATATGAAGTCTGTGCAAGTCGTGCCGAGGTCGCGGTGCACGCTGTGCACCGTGACTTCACAGGTCGCCCCAGCAAGTCGTGTCGCCCCTGTCTGAATGGGCTCTTAGTCTCCCAATTCCCAATAACACACGTGAGACCTGAGAGACAACACCAATTCAGTTTAAACACGTAGCATTATATATTGAAGTATATATATCTATTTATAGTAAGTGAGAGTGACTGCAATGTAATATTATGCTATTCCTCATCAATAACATGGACTTAATATCCTCAGCCAATAACTGTTACTTCTTCTTATCTAAAAAGACTCAGTCTAAATAACTGGCATAGACACTCTAAAGCTAGGGGGCCCCCTTTAGGATTAACCAATATAGTCACTATGCTAGCAAGGACTTGCTGTTCTTCGCCGGCAGTTGGAGCTCTTAATCACTTATTTAAGTGATATTTGTAATCCACAAGGGGGTAGACAATATCCAGATCCTAGTGACAGATGTATGCTGTGTACAGTCATGTGTATACTTGCGGTTTCCCAAAGATCACCAGGCACTATATTGTAGCGTCAGTGTCCAGCAGTGATCTTCCTGGCCTCTCACAGGGCTCTCTCTCTCTCCGGTGCTGCGTCCCTACACAGGAATAAGTGTTTAAATTAGAGTTGGAAGTACTCATCTGCACACTTACTCTAGGGCAGCAGATCAAACCCAGAGTCAGCATGAAAGCCAGGAAGCCAGCATTTTCATAAAGAGGTCAGTAATTACAGCCTTCACTTTTAATGACAGGATTACCTTAAAGCTCAATATAAATTATTACATAGGTAGGTTATTCATTTTAAAAACATTTGCATCAATAATAATTGAACATATGGTTTGTTAATGTAGGTAACACATTTTCTGGGATAAAATGTTGAGTCATATTGTTTCTATCATGTTAAATACCAATGTGTTCTCTTCCCTTTTCTGTTGTTGAAAAGCTGTGGCCCTCAGTAGACATAAAACTGGTTTAATATTATTTACAGTTCTTTTTTAATTTAATCTGTCCAATTTAGGGTGGTGTCAACTGGTCAGCAATGCTGACAATAAATGGGCTACAAAAAGCAAGTGTTACAACTGTTATGTGGGTGACAAATGGGAATTCGAAAAAATATACAGGCAATTTCAAAAATAGGAGTTCAGTCTTCCCCTTCCTTTCCTATACTCCATGCCTCCTGTCCGGCAACAGTTAGGAGTTCTCCCCCTCCCTCTGGCTATACATGTCCTTAGTGGCCATAGAGAGGATATGGAGACAGCAACATAACCATCGCCTTCCTTCTCTGTCCTTTCCACTTGCCACTCTGGCCACTGAATAGCAAATAAAGAGACGTTGATGTCACTACTCCTGTCAGTCAATCATTATTTGAACCAAAGGAAACTTCCAATATCCTGGAGACCACGTAATTAAACCTTTTATTTTGAGTCTCAGGGCCAAAGCCATAAAGTTCCCAGCAATAGTATCAAACCAGCATATGAGGAAAATGCAGGGGTGCATTATTTATTTGATCTGCGTTAATAACGTTTTTTTTTCTTTTCTTTTTTCTTTTCTTTTTTTTTTTAGTAGATTTTATTAATGAAAAAAAGAAGTTTACAATACATGAAATTGACTGAAGATTGTTTTACAATTTGAATACCATACATGTTACATTGTGTTCTAGTAGATGGGGGGCAAACTAATAATAGTAGACACTAAAAAAGTAGGTATAGAGCCCAGACTACCATGTCTAGGGGGGAAGGGGGAGTGAAAAAGTAGAAGGGTGTATTAAGACATATCTAACCAGTGAACAAATAACAGATAAGGATGTCAAACAGGTAACTGGATGAATCTCACAGGTTGGAAAACCAAACTAATGGGGATGGGGGGGGGGGGAGAGAGGGGGGGGGGAGAGAGAATGTGCCACTTTGGGTTGAAGTAGAGATTTCTTGGCTATGGTGTGTGGTCAAAGGTGGGCCGCCATTTGGAAAATAATCGATTCTTTGAGGTAAAATAATTGAAGTCGGTGTTAAGTTGGTCCTTGTGAAGTAATCTAAGGAGTTCCTGTTTAATTTGCGTGATGTTAGGGCATAACAGTAAGATCCAGTTTGCTAGGATAGCTCTCTGAGCTATCAGGAGTCATGGCAGGATCCAGTCCTAATGTCGGATGCTATTCCTGTGGGACGCAGTCTGAATTTGCTTGTCCCAATAGCCGAATATTAGCAGAAGAGGGTCTTTCGGGAGTTGGAGAAGGGTTATCCTAAAGATAAAAGTTAGAACTTACTCCCAGAAGGCTGAAATGAAGGTACATGACAAAAATTGATGTGTTAAGGTGGGTCTCAGTTGCTGGCACAATGGACAGACACCAGATTGAGGGTCCTTATTTATTAAGAAGGGTATGTGGGCGCGGTGTACAATTTTTAGTTGAGTTTCTCTCCAGATTTCGTTAGGTGTTATTTGTAGAGTTTTCTTGTAGCCGAGTAGTTTTTTGTTTACAATATCTGTATCTGGGAATACCTTGCCCCAATTCGCAGTTGAAGAGGTGGCGATGGTTGGAGTGATTTTACAGATGAGGGGTTTGTAAATTATAAGATATGCTATATGTTCTTGCTTGGAGCAGATGATCAGTTATCGTTTCTCTGAATCTTTTACCGCTTTCTCTGCATGCAGAGTGGATGAAGCTGGTGCATTGACCTAGGTAAAAGGCATGAGAGGTAGGAAGATCAAATTGCCTTATTATATTCTGGAAGTTATGGGGGGTGCCAGTGTCCAAGTCGCATAAATCTGCAAGTTTAGTTAGGCCCTTTTGCTGCCATATTGCAAAGGTTTTGTGCTCCTACCCTGGAAGGAAGCCAGGGTTACCTTGGATTGGCAGATGTCTAGAAATGAAGGGGGAGAGCTTCAGATGTTTTTCTCACCTCCCTCCAGGCCGTGTCCCTTAGAAGGAGATTATGTTGTAACTCTGGATTTACAGCTTTCCACTTGCAATGTAGGAGAGCTGTCAGGGAATAAGAAAGAGCCAGCTATGATTCAAAAGAATAGTTTGAGTAATGGGAGGCCTGTGAGATCCAGTCCAGACCTATTCTAATCAGTCATGACAGATTATATATCCTAATATTTGGAAGGCTGATACCATCCTTCGCTCCTGGGGAGATATAGCTTTTTTATAGCTATTCATTTTTTTTCCCTGCCAGATAAATTTTGCGATGTGTTTGTTTAGAATCTGGATATCTTTGTTTTATAAGCAGTGGAATGGTTTGTAGTGGGTAGAGTATATGGGCAAAGCTGATCATTTTTACAAGGTGACATCTCCCCAATAGTGAAAGCGGCAGACCCCTCCAGTTATCCAATTCATGAGATATTTTTTTAAGAGAGGTGGGTAGTTGAGGGTGTAGATAGAAGAGGGTTTGTTTTTAAGTTTTTAATACATTAATATAATTCATCATTCAGCCAAACATATCAGACATAGTGGCCCTATGGCTGCAGGACTGTCAGGTGGCTAGCCTGTAACAGGATCAATGCTATCTTTTCACAAACTGTACTAGTAATAAGGTAAACATTCTTACCATCTTAGGCTGGGTACACGCAGGGCAGCCAAACATGGATCAAAGTTTGGCTGGTTCAGCAGAGACTGGATGAATTTTGATCCATGTATGAGCAAGCTGGTTGTACACAAGCCAGTCTATCGACCAACTTGTGTACAACTGGCCTGTCAGGTTTTTCCCAAATGATCAGTACTGCCGACTATAGCCGGCAGCATTGATCATTGTATTCTGATGCCTTGGAAGTCTCCCTACCGTCAGAACATGGTTACACAACGGGAGTGATTCCCCCATCCACCTCGATTGTGTGGAATGGGGGAATCAGGTCATTTTTTTTTATTCAACAGGCTGGTTGAATGAAAAAAAGTTCATAACCACTTTAGGTTTGGAGGATTTTCCTGCTTAACGTCCTGGCCACTTTTTTCAACTTGGCACTGCGCGACTTTAACTGACAATTGCGCGGCCATGCAATGCTGTACCTAAACAAAATTTACATTGTTTTTTTCCCACAAACAGAGCTTTGTTTTGGTGGTATTTTATCACCTCTGCACTTTTTATTTTTTGCGATATTAATAAAAAAGTTAAAAATATTTTGCCAAAAATTGACATTTTCTACTTTGACAGTTAAAAAATATCCAATATATTCAATTTTTGTCATATATTTAGGCCAAAATGTATTAAGCTACATGTCTTTGACAAAAAAATTCTCAATGAGCTTATTTTTTCTGGTTTGCGCAAAAGTTATAGCGTCTACAAACTATGGTGTAAATACTGGAATTTACGTAGCTTTAATTTCTGACTGCCTATCTCAATTCTTGAAGTGCTAAAATGGCAGGGCAGTACAAAAACCCCCCAAATTACCACTTTTTGGAAAGTAGAAATCCTAATAAATGTAGTGAGAGGCATGTTGAGCTCATTGAATATTAAATTTTTATGTCACAGGTGTTTGAAAAATGACAAAAAAAAATATTTTTTTTTTACAAAAAGTTGTCATTGAAATGATATATTGCTCACGCATGCCATGGGCATATGTGCAATTGCACCCCAAAAAATATTTTGCTGCTTCTCCTGAGTACAGGGATACCACATGTGTGAGACTTTTTGGGAGCCTAGCTGTGTACGGGAGCCCGATAGCCAATCACCACCTTCAGAATTTAAAAGGGCGTAAATTTCTCATTGCACTTTTTCACTGCCTATCACGGTTTCGGAGGCCCTGAAATGTCAAGATAGCACAAAACCCTCCCAAATGACCCCATTTTGGAAAGTAGACACCCCAAGCTATTTACTGAGAGGCCTGGTGAGTCCATGGAATATTTTATATTTTGCCACAAGTTTTGGGAAAATTACATTTTTTGTTTATTTTTATTTCTTTTAACACAAAGTTGTCACTAAAACATAAATAGCTCACACATGACATGGGTATATGTGGAATGACACCCCAAAATACATTCTGCTGCTTCTCCTGAGTACAGGGATACCACATGTGTGAGACTTTTTGGGAGCCTAGCTGTGTACGGGACCCCGAAAACCAATCACCACTTTTAGGTTTTCTAATGGCGTAAATTGTGCAGTTCACCTCCGCACTACCTTTCACAGTTTCGGAGGCCCTAAAATTTCAAGATAGCACAAAACCCCCCCAAAATGACCCAATTTTGCAAAGTAGACACTCCAAGCTATTTGCTGAGAGGCATGGTGAGTCTATGAAATATTTTATATTTTGCCACAAGTTCCGGGAAAATTATTATTTTTTTTTGTTTTTTTACACAAAGTTGCCACTAAATGATATATAGCTCACACATGCCATGGGTATATGTGAAATGACACCCCAAAATACATTCTGCTGCTTCTCCTGAGTATGGGGATACCCCATGTGTGAGACTTTTTTGCAGTCTAGCCGCGTACAGGACCCCAAAAACCAATTGCCACTTTCAGGCTTACCAAGTGCGTAAATTGTTGATTTCACTCCTTACTACCTATCACAGTTTTGAAGGCCATGAAATTTGTTGAGAGGCATGTTGAGTGTTTTGCACGTCTCACTTTTTGTCACAAAGTTTTGGAAATTGAAAAAAGATGAAAAAAAATGCATTTTTCTTTTTTTTTCTTAATTTTTCAAATTTAATGAGAGCTGCAAAATACTTGCCATGCCTCTCAGCAAATAGCTTGGAGTGTCTACTTTGCAAAATGGGGTCATTTGGGGGGGGGGGGGGTTGTGCTATCTTGGCATTTCATGGCCTTCAAAACTGTGATAGGTAGTAAGGAGAGAAATCAACAATTTACGCCCTTAGAAAGCCTGAAGGTGGTGATTGGTTTTCGGGGTCCTGTACGCGGCTAGACTGCCAAAAAGTCTCACACATGGAGTATCCCTATACTCAGGAGAAGCAGCAGAATGTATGTGTGAATAATATATAATTTACTGACAACTTTGTGTAAAAAAAAAAAACAAAACAAATTGTCATTTTCCTGAAACTTAGGGAAAAATATAAAATACTCCATGGACTCAATATGCCTCTCAGCAAATAGCTTTGGGTGTCTACTTTCAAAAAGGGGTCATTTGGGGGGTGTTTTAACTGTTCTGGCATTTTATGCTCAATCTTAGCCACACATCACCCACTCTTCTAACCACTTGAAGACCAAGCCTTTTCTGTGACTTTTTGTTTACATGAAAAAATATTTTTTTTTACTAGAAAATTACTTTGAACCCCCAAACATTATATATATTTTTAAAGCAAAGGCCCTACAGAAAAAAATGGTGGATGTTGCAATTTTTTGTCACACGGTATTTGCGCACAGATTTTCCAAACGCAATTTTTGCGGAAAAAAATAATGTATATTTAATGCAGAAATTCACTATATAATTCCTAATTGTTTGGTAAAATGTAAAAGATCATCTTATACCGAGTGCATAGATACCAAACATGACATGCTTTAAAAATTGTGCACGCCTGTGCAGCGGCAACAAACTACGTACAGTTTTAAAAGCTTTTAAAAGTCTTTACAAGTTACCACTTTGGACTTACAGAAGAGCTCTACTGCCCTCGACCTTGCGTTCGCGGCGAAACCTCACATGCATGGTGCAATTGCGGTTTACATATGACACTAGACCAACGTTTGCATGCGCATTTGTGCGCAAGCACAGGGGGACAGGGGGCTTGATTTTATTTTTTTTGTGCTTTTTTATGTTATTTGGACACCTTTCCTTTCATTTTTTTTTTTTTTAATCCTTTTTATTGTTATCACAGTGAATTTAAATATCCCCAAATGATGGCAATCTGTAGTGACAGGTACTCTTTTTTAAAAAATTGGGGTCTTTTAGACTCTAGATCTCTCCTCTGACCTTAACGCATCTGAGCACACCAAAATTGGTGTGATAAAATGCTTTCCCAATTTCCCCAATGACGCTGATTATTTCTGGCGAAACAGAAGTCATAAAATGCTTGTAGCTTCTGGTATCTTAGGCCATAGAGAAGATTGGAGCCATTCTCATCTCCAATCAACTCTATGGTTAGATAACTGAACCACTGACTGCACTCTCGGGTTAACCAGTGGGACAAGAGAGCCCCGAGAAAAACCACAGAAGGCGGCTGGAGGGGGGGGGTAGTCCCCTCCCACTGCATGTAAACGCAGTCTAGAGGCCAATTATCCACTAGGATTGCTTTTACATGTAAGCCGACCGCTGGCTGTAAAAAATGATACCAAGATGATGCCTAAATCTGAAGGCATCATCCTGGTATAACTATTCAAAGTCCAGCAACGTACCAGTACATTGCTGGTCCTTGTTTGGCATATAGTGTAGGTTTTTTTTTTTTTTTAATGCAGCCTGTGGGCTGACGAAAAAAAAGAGAACCTAACAGAAATTACCACAGGAAAATTGTGTAGTATACACACCATTAACCGCCAAAACATCCAAACCCACTTATTTAATGGCGGGTATACATGACAATATTCCACGTATACCTAAAGGTATTTTAACTGCAGTGGGGAAATCAACCTACCACAGCGCTGACATCAGAGGTATCCATATATGCTGAGCGCAAACGCTGTTTGTGTCAGAATATATAAAATCAGTGTGGCAGCCGACGAGTACCTGCAAGAGAAACAGGTTAACAAAAGAATGAAAAGCAAACAAAGTACAGTAAAAGTACAGTAGGAAGAGTAGTAAAACATAAAAATAACTTAGACGACAACTATTTTTGGCTTTTTTATTTTATGGTTTTTTTTGTAATTTTTATTTTATGTGTTAATGGATTTTTTTTTACACTTTTTTTTTTCTTCAACGTTAAAGTTCCAGGTTCCAGGTTAGGGTCTCTCAAAATGATGATAGCCATCGAACATCTTTTGAGATCCTGTGTAAATGTGCCCTAAACTGTGCCGTGCTTTACCCTATGCTAATAATCCACTAGTGTGTGGTAGCGACGGAAAAAGTCACCATGGCAAAGACCAGGTCGGTCAGGACAGTCGGGACAATAATTACGGGTGTCACACCTTAATCCGCGCTTGCTGCAGACACGGCATCTTTTTTGGGGGTATCTTTGGGTAGGAGTACTCGGGAGGAATTACGGAAAATGCCTCTCATGCAGCCAGCTCACTGCATCTGGTTGGGGAAGTTGGGCAGGAGCACCAGCTGGATACAGAAGGGCTGTGATTATCTCTTCCTGGTACTGTAGGAAGGATAATGTTCCGGCAGATTCTTTGTATAAGACAAAAGTGTTGTAAATAGCCAATTGAAATAGGTATACAGACACTTTTTTGTACCAGCGTCTGGCCTTACGGCAATTAAGTATGGTCCCATCATCTGGTTGTTGAAGTCCAAGCCTCCCATTTTACGGTTATAGTCGTGGACACAGAGGGGCTTCTCAACAAGAACACCGGTGACCGTAGTAATTTCGACTGCTGTGTCTGGGTGAATGGAGGACAGAACGAAAATGTTCAGTTTATCCCTCCACTTCACTGCAAGCAATTCATCGAACCTCAAGCACGCTCTCTCCCCCGGACTCAGTGGGGCATTTACTAGCCGTTGGGGGAAGCGAGGTGTCTAAAAAGTGGCACGCTTGAATAAAAATTGTCCACGTACAAGTGGTACCCCTTTCTAAATAAGGGTGACACCAAGTCTCAAACTACCTTACAGCTTCTCCCTATGTAGTCTGGGCATTCGGGGGGCTCCACAGTGCTATCTTTTCCCTCATAGACACGGAAACTAACTGTATAGCCTGTGGCCCTGCCACACAGCTTGTACAGTTTGACCCTATCTGCCACGCTTGCTGGCAAGATACTGTTTCATAGCAAGGCGGCTAGTAAACTTTATCAGGGACTCGTCAACGCAGACATCTTGCTTGTGGGTAAACAAGGCTGCAAACCAATGATTGAAGTGGTCTACGAGGGGCCGAATTTTGAAGAGCCGATCATATTCAGGGTCTCCCCGAGGACGACAGAATTCATTGTCATTGAAATGCATGAACCAAAATATTTGTTCGTATCGATGTAAAGATGGTACAGCGCCACTAAATGGAATAACTAACTAAAGGAAAGGAGGTGAACCAATGTCCATAAGTCCATGTGGAGGAAAAGGATTCAAATGCTGAAAATGTAGCCACAGATCCAACAAAATTCTTGCAAATGGAGTTTCTTGGCAGAGATCACACAAACAATAAAGGATGTACCCTTACCAGACAGTTGGACCCCCTGTTAAGGAAGGTCAAACAGGCGTGCGAAGTCAGTCACCAGAAACGAATAGACAACCCAATTCCTCTCCGAACAGCCACAGAACATCCGCATAGGACCATGTAACTGCTTGATACAGGCATGTTAATCGATTGATTGGCCGCGGCTGGAACAGCGTGACTGCATGGGGGCTAGCGTATCTGACGCGTTTCATCCTGCAAAGGCGTTTTCAAAGGCAAAAGCCCTCCACATGCAGCACGCTTTTATAGGATGCCCCAGATCGTTTGGAATGTGGCCATGTTGTCACTTCCGGTGCGTGATGACGCACTTCCGCTTCCGGTGCGCGATGACGCGCTTCCGCTTCCGGTGCGTGATGACGCACTTCCGGTCGAGGCGTGCGTGATGACGCACTTCCGGTTTATCGATCAGCATTGCTGTGAGGCGGTGCTGAACTTACAGAAGCCTGGCGTAGGAAGCTCAAGATAGAGGCAGAGAAGACAGTCAGCAATGGAGGATGGAGGTCCTCCGACCGCCCAAGGCCAGCCAGAAAGGACCCATCACATCGCAAACCGTCCCCCCAAACCATAAACCAACATCCAGCCAGCAAATTGGGAATTGTGGTCCAACCACATTACAAACGATCTTATATGCAATGTGTAATTGCATAATAAAAACAGGTAAATTTGCAACCAGGTTAAATACAAAAAACACAAATAAAAACAAGTGCATTATATATAAAACCAAATTAAATAAGTTACAAACCATAACAAATGATAAAATTCAAACCCATCTGCATGCAATAAATTGAAGTTGAATAAATTGAAGGTCACATAGTATATATGAAATACTATAGTGCTCAATCTAGTACATTGCCCAGTGGTATCTATATATCAGCTGGGACAGCAAACCCTCCAAAACTGTTCAAAGTAAGGGAAGGAAAAATGGGATAAGCAAATTGGCAGTAAAAAGATGGTACTTCCTTAACGGTCTTACACCTAGGGGTACAGAAAAAGGTTCCCAAGCAGTGCACTCAAGATGTTGTACTCGGATGCGGTGCAATGCCGGGGGTACTGGGACACGAGAGAAAAAGACAATAGACAACAAGTGGAAGAGGGTCTAGGGAGTCAATCTGCCAATCAGCTGTTGTTGATAAAGCAGTTGACATCCCAATCCACGTTGAGACCAAAGGGGGTGTAACACTTCAGGTCAAAAATCCACCTGGTCTAAAGTCGTGAGATCTCCCTCCTCACATTGCTCCCCCTCCAGTGTGGGGTAAATTTGTCAATGGCTATAATCCTAGTCCCAGCAGCTTTTTTATGGTGACATTCCAGGTAATGTCTCGAAACGGAATGTTTCGGAAAACCTCGACGGATATTACCAAGATGTTCATTCACTCTAGTTTTCATGGCTCGGGTGGTCCTGCCCACGTACTGGTACCCGCACGGGCATTCCAGCATATAGACTACGTTCTCTGTTGTACATGTGATGAACGTGTCGATAGGGTAACTTTTCTGTGTGGCGTTGGAACGAAATGATAGAACCTTTCGTTCCTTTATGGCATTGGCTTTGCAAACCACACATCGCCTACAAGGGAAGAACCCTTTTATCTCAGGAAAGAGGTGAGTGGTCCTAGCAGGAGGGTCCACAATATTTGGTGCCACCCTGAGTCTCAAAGGCGGAGCGCCCTTAAACACCACTGTGGGCCTTTCTCCAACAACAGGAGCCAACACTCTATCATTTTTCAATACATTCCAATGTCGGTTAAAGATTTTCCTGATATCCCGAAATTGGTGAGTGTATGGGGTCACAAAAGCGGTGGTGAATGCTGTATTAGGCTCCCTGTTAGCCCTAGAACCTGCTAGCATGCTTGTTCTATCTAGGCCAGCCACTTCCTGAATCGCTAAATCCAGTTCAGAGTTAGAGTACCCTTTATCTAGGAACCTCCCTTTAAGGACTCGTGCTTGCTGAAAGTAGTCCTCGATTAGGGTGCAATTCCTACGGATCCTTGTAAACTGGCTTTTGGGCACCGACTTAAGCCACGAGGGGTGATGGTAACTGTCAGTCCCAATATAGCCATTACGATCCGTGGCTTTAAAAAAAGTTGTAGTCACCAATTCGCTACCTTTAACTGTAATGTTGAGGTCGAGGAAGTGAATATTGGATGAACTCGCCTCATGTTGTAGGCGTATCCCAAAGATATTAGTGTTCAAATCCTCAAAAAACTGGGAAAGGGACTCGACGGTGCCATTCCAAATGAGGAGCACATCGTCGATGTACCTTTTCCACATCACTAGCTCATCACGTTGGTCCCTAAAGATGAAATCCTCCTTCCACTTTGCCATGAACAAGTTCGCCATGCTAGGGGCGAACTTGGCACCCATGGCAACTCCCCTGGTCTGGAGGTAATAAGTACCCCCAAACCAGAAGTAGTTGTGGGTCATGGCAAAGGAGAGGAGATTTAGGACCAATTCCCTTTGTGCTGGGATGAGCAGTGGGTCCCTCTGTAGGAAGGAAGAAACTGCCTGGTGTCCGTGCTCGTGGGAAATGATAGTGTAGAGGGAGGCAACATCTGCGGTGGCCAGCAGATAGCCCTCCCTCCACTGTATCCCATCCAAGAGCCGGATCACCTGTGTCAAATCCCTCAGAAAGGTGGGGGTGGAAACCACCAATGGCTGTAGGTACCCGTCAATGTACTTACCAACCCTTGAGGTCACAGAATCTATCCCGCTGATGATGGGGCGGCCCGGCGGGTTAACCGGATTCTTGTGGACCTTAGGGAGGTAGTACATGACGGATACCCTTGGAGCCATAGGGATCAAAAACAGTTTCTCCTTTTTATTGAGGATATTGTCCTCAAAAGCCTTCTCTACTAGTGTAGTAAGCTCTTTCTTATATTTACGGGTGGGATTGGATCTTAGAAGTGAATAAGTGTCCCGATCCGACAGGATATTGGACATCTCTGTCAGATATGCTGTCTTATCCAAGACCACAATCCCCCCTCCCTTGTCTGCTGGTCTAACCACCAGATCATCTCTAGACTGCAGAGATTTTAACCCAACATCAAACCTCTTATCGGCATACATGCGTTTGATCTCCAGTTTTTCCAAATCCTTAATCACCAGGTCCTTGAACACGCCCAGTGAAGGAGCCAAGGGACCAGGGGGATTGAACAAAGAGGCATTGGAAAGATTGGAGTGCCTGATGCCTTCTCTGGTCTGAATGGAATTTCTGACAGGGTTGGAAAGAATATAGCATTTAACATTGAGCCCTGGACATATCAGCAGAGAACACGTGCATTTGGTGAATTGGGTCAGTGGACCAATATAACCGCAATTCACTCTTTTTGTAATGCCCATGTTGAAGGATAGGCCCAGAAAGGTCTTAAAATCGGAAACCGTTATAGAATTCCAGGCCAATGGTCTGGCAAGGGGCGAATTTGGGATGGTGGCGATGAATTGACGTGCATATAAATTTGATTGATCCACAATAGATCTGTAAAGATCTTCAGTGAAAAACAGCTCAAAAAATTAAGGGAATTAAAACCAGCTGTTTCCACTCGAATTCCGGGTTGGGCAGTGAATGGGGGAAGTACGGGTGCTGTAGAATCTGTGGGCTGCCAATTAGGATATGCCAGCGCTCCAGGGAGGACACTATGGGCTCTATAGGCCTGTCTTCGAATACGAGGTGGCAGCGGGCCAATACTCATGCTAGACACCACACCAACTTCAACTGCACTTATGGGACTCGCCACGTCACCAAGTCTTACTGCAGTGCTGTTTGTACTAGGTCCAGGGTGTATTAGGTCGCTCGTGCTTGCCAGATCACAAGAAGTGTGAGCGGCACTAGTACTGGCACTCTGCTGCATACGAGAAACATCCAGTTCTTGCATCTCAGCAACTCCAGAATGGGGTCAGGTATGCCTGACCTTAGCAGGGACCCACCCGTCGTCGGAGCTGTCTGTCAGGGAGCCGCTGCTGTCTACAGGTTCATATACTGACCCTGATTCTGTCAGTGAGGCTTCCCCATTGCTCTCATCTGATATGGTCAGTATACTGTAAGCCTCTGCACTACTGTACCACCATTTGGACATTTTATCAACTAAATTTACCGATACAGTAGTGTGACTAACGGGTAAAAAAGCAAGTGTTTGTCAAGGACTATTTGGTCGCTACAAAAAAAAAACTGCTAGTGCTAGCAGAGATCAGGCCTGACTCTGCTAACGCAGCGGTTTTGTGTGATTTGTGTTTTTTGTAAGTGACAGTAATCTATTGATTACTGCACTTGCCTGGGTAGGGTGGGCTGGGCGGAGGGGCTAAACGCAGGTGCTGTCAGGAATCAGTGCTGATTGTGCAAACACTGCCTTTTGGGAACACTAAGCTATGGGGACACTAGTATAGTTCTGATCAGAACAGATATTGATCTGTTCAAACACTATACTAGTAATAGGGGTGTGTATGTATGTGTGTGTATGTGTATTAGTGTAATTGACTAGCCTAACTAGCGTCACCCGTGACACTAATACAGTGATCGGTAATCACTGTATATAGTGAACACTGTGACAGGGCAGTGATGGGGCTAACTGGGGGAGATCAAGGGGCTAAACCTTTATAGGGGATAGTCGGCGGGTGGCCTAAACCTATTTGGGCCTAGCGCAATCGCAAACTGGTGTCACAAGTGACACTAATACAGTGATCAGTAGTTATCTGATATACTGTATATATTAGTGCACTGTGTGATAGGGAGTGAAGGCTTTAACTGGGGGAGATCAAGGGGTTCAAATTTTATTAGGGGATAGATGGCGGGTGCCCTAACCCTATTTAGGCCTAGCGCAAGCGTAAACTGGGGTCACAAGTGACACTAATACAGTGATCAGTAGTTATCTGATATACTGTATATATTAGTGCACGGTGTGATAGGGAGTGAAGGGTTTAACTGGGGGAGATCAAGGGGTTAAAAGTTTATTAATGGATAGATGGCGGGTGCCCTAACCCTATTTGGGCCTAGCGCAAGAGCAAATTAGGGTCACAAGTGACACTAAATACAGTGATCAGTAAAAGATCTGTATACCACTGTATATAGTGTTCACTGTGAGGGTTTGGGGGGGGGGGATCAGGGGTGATCAAGGGGTTAAATTTGCATATGTGAGGTAGTGTCAGTGTAGTCTTAGGTGGAACTCACGTTTTAGATGCTTCTCCTTCTTCTCCTGGAACCCAAAGGGCCCCAGAAGGGAAAATGACATCACTTCCCCTACCTGTGTTTACATTACACAGACAGGGGACATGATGCCATTGGCTAGAACCGATCACTAGATCCAGACCAAAAATCATTGGTCTGCATCTGGTGACTGATCGGTTCTCACCCAAATCAGACCAGGATTGGCTCGCAGGGCACGCGGGAGCATGCCCTGCGAGCCGTGAATGCGCCCAACATAGGTCTACGACGCTGGACCTAGCCGAGCCGCTCCGCTGCAGTAGCAGCAATGTGAGCAGTCGGCAAGTGGTTAAAGTAGAACTATAGGCAAACTTTTTTTTTTTTTTTTTTTCATTTTTGATAGAGCAAGGGAGGGTTATAACCCCTGTCAGATTGTCCCATTGCAGAGATTTCCCTTCACTTCCTGTCCCATAGCAAAACATGAAGTGAGAGTAAATCCCTTCAAAGTAAGGGAATTCCTTGGGGACCCCCAGGTCACCAGAACTAGTGTCCCCATTGGAAGATTTCCCCTGTAATACTTTTCTAGTGACAACCCAAAATTTTGGATTTTCTTATACTTTCACTTTCAGTGATAATGGTAAACAGGACAAATAGAGAGGGTTAATCTCCCTAATGAGGGCACAGACAGCAATACAAACTGACAGGCACTCCTGCTCCACTCTATCCAAAACTAACAAAAAGTTTTGCCTTTAGTTATATAGCACCTGCTAGTTTAGTGTGCTAGTGTGAGGTGCTAGGTTTTTCTGCAGTATAGATAAAAAGAGATGAACCCAACTACCCCCTGTTCGGTTCGCAGCAGAACTTTCGAACATCGCAAAAGTTCAGAACCGAATAACAAACCCCTTTGAAGTCTATAGGACCCAAACTGTTAAAATCAAAAGTGCACATTTATAGGGGCATATACAAATAATTGGGCATACAATGGTTATTGGAGGGTAGGGTACTGCCCTGGGGGACATATATCAATGCAAAAAAACATTTTTTAAAAAACATCATTTTTAATTGAGCAATGCTTTATTGATGCTTAAAGTGAAACCATAAGAATTAAACATAACAACAAAAATAAAAAAATCCTTTAAATATAGTGCCTGAGGGGTCCCCTTAGTCTGCCTTTAAAGTGGCACATCGGTACCATGTATAGAACATGCTGCATCAATAATGACATTTTTCAAGCCAAAAAAAATGACATTTTTCCTGCAGGCTTTCATTATTTTGTAAATAATGATTTAAGGAGCCAGTATGATGAGACCACAATTTAGTGCACTGTGAACAAGATTAGACATTTTTTAAATTCAATTCTGGTGTCTCTTTTGCAGACTTTGGATAGAAGTAACAAGTGCGGAAAAATTTGGTGGTGCCTTCACACCGTAACCCTATAGAGGTACTCTTGATGAAAGCAAGAATTGGCCTTGCTGTCAAAAATTTAAATGTTATGCACCTGTCAAATGGGTTAGAAAAATTGGTCTTTGGGTGTCGGTGGTGCCTTCACATCATAACCCTATAGAGGTACTCTTGATGAAAACAAGAATTTGCCTTGTTTTACAGATATGGAAAAAGTGGTCTTTGGGTGTTAATTGTGCCCATGAAACCTGTACCAAAAATGTTCTTCCAGATTAAATCAAAACCCACAAAGCTAGGCAGCCTGGGCAGTCTTACAGAGATTTGAGATCCAGAAAGCACTTATTCAGCAATATCAGCATCAGGGGCTTCATAGCTGCTGCTAATCCAGGACTGATTAATTTTGATAAATGTCAGCTGGTCCACGGAGTCTGTAGACAGACACACTCTCTTATCTGTCACAAAACCTCCGGCACCACTTAATGCCTGTTCAGAAAGCATTCTCGATGCAGGGCAGCCCAGCAGCTCAATTGCATACTGGGCAAATTCTGGCCAGTGGTCTATTCTCATGACCCAGTGGATCGTCAACTGGAAAGCTCTCCATGTCTGTTTTTGCCCCTAGATAATCTCCCACCATATGCTGTAGACTCTGCTGATGGGATGTGGAAGCTAAAAGCCCTGGGTGCGGAGGACTAAAAAATGTTTTAAATGCCTCACTGAGGCAGCCCTCTTCTTCACCACTCCTCTCTTGACCAACAGAAGACTCAAAGCTACATTTTTCCACCAGATTGTAATCTACCAGAGTGGGGAAAGCCATTACATAAACTCCTCTTTACTATGTCCTCAAGAGATTTCATCTTCTGCTCGCTCTGTGGGGACGGGATTGGTTCCAGGAGACTTTTCTCCTTCAAAGGAGGGTTGCCAACCAATTTTGATCCTTCTTCTTGATGCCACGTGTTCTTGGGTCCTTTCGCAGGCTTTAAAGAATGAGGGAGCTCATGCACTGGAAGTTTGCGGAGGCATGAGAAGCAGACTCCTTGTGGTCACTGAGGATTACAGTATCTGGAACTGCCTCCTCCCAGCCACGTACTACTCCCAAGGGTTTTGGGGAAGGAAAATCACCTGTTAAGGGTTGACATATGTCTTGCTTTGCTTCAATGCCTCCAAAACTGGGGAACATGACTACCAATTTCTTGTTTACCAGTGTTCTACCCTCTCTGTAGGGTCATGTTCCTACCTTCCTCAACCTCAGAACCAACATCTGAATCAAGTAATAGCTGTGCATCGTCAAGAAGCAAGTGGCTGACTCCTCCATGCCTGATGCTGGGGCTATGGCAGGAGTAGCTGTGGACAAGGATGCAGCTGCGGTAGACTGCACACTAGTCTCTGCTTGGGTGATGGAGGATGAGGAGGATGTGGATGGTTTACTAAGCCAGTCCACCACCTCCTCTGCATGCTGTGGCTGGATAGCACAGGCAACATCACTAAAAAATGAAATGATGCCCTGTCTGAGGATGGACCATGTCCACCTTTGCCTGTGGACACATGCACTGCTGGCCCCCTCACAGTGCCATGGGAACATCTACCTCTTCATGTTGGCCTCACAGACATGCTGGGGGGCTTATTAACAATATATAATAAAGATGAAGAATGTGTATGTGGATGCACTTTAATCAATGGAAAGTGGTGTTTGGTGCACTTTAACTTGAGTATTTATTACACAGACACACTCCACTGACACCCTACAATATACTGCAGTAAAAGTGTACTATTGCACTGAAATATACTGCAGTAAACGTGCAACAACGTGCTGCAATATACTGTGGTAAACCTGCACATATGGACTAAAATATACTGCTTTTAACGTGCACCAATGTACTGCAAAATACTGCGATAAACGTGCAGTAATGCACTGCAATATAGTGCAGTAAGCGTGTACCTGCACACTGAAATATACTGTGTTAAAATTGCACTAACTCACTGCAATATACTGCGGTAAACGTGCAATAACGCACTGAAATATACTGCGGTAAACCTGTGCCTACACACTGAAATATACTGCATTAAACGTGCACTAACACACTGCAATATACTGCAGTAAATGTGCACCAATGCACTGCAATATATAGTACTTAAGTAAACATACAGTAACACACTACAGTAAACGTGCACCTACGCACTGAAATATACTGCGTTAAACTTGCACGAACTCACTGCAATATACTGCAGTAAATGTGCAATAACGCAATGAAAAATACCATGTTAAATGTGCACTATTGCACTGCAATATACTGCAGTAAACGTGCACCAATGCACTGAAATATGCTGCGGTAAATTTGCACCAACGCACTGAAATATACTGCATTAAATGTGCACTAACGCAATGCAATATACTGTGGTAAACGCGCACTAATACACTAAAATATACTGCGTTAAATGTGCAGTAACACACTGAAACATACTGCAGGAAACCTGTCCTGACAAAATAAACTGACACTAATGTAAAATGAATGGTCGCACCACACTCACACTGCACTGTCACTAGATTCACACTAAACTGATGCTCTACACCAGGGTTTCTCAACTAGGGTTCCTCCTGAGGTTGCTAGGGGTTCCTTGAGAAATGGGCAATTTATGCCTCTCAGATAAATTCCCAATGACACCATTGTTCCTTTTAGCTATCTATAAGTTGGTAATTCTTCCCAATGATGAAAAGAGTAAGGAGCATTCTTCCCACTGACTGTTACACTAATGTGTCATGAGTTGTAGATTTTTTATTTTTAGCAGGGGTTTCCCGAGACCAGAAATTTATTTCAAGGGTTTCTCTGTGTTGAAAAGGTTGAGAAAGGCTGCTCTACACTCACAAAAGAATCAAAACAACAAAAGGCCAAGTTGCACCTGCCTTCACACGGTTAAATAATTGATCGATTTGTTTCCCAATCGGTCCTGTCTGGTGGCATAATTGGAGAAGCTTCTCCAAATACATGGATGGAGGCACATTAGTATATGAGCCTCAATTAAAGTCCCAACCCCTTTCTTTCTTTATATATGGTGCCATAATTGATCAATAGCCACACACAGGTAGTGAATTTTGATCAATAGCTAAGATGTGATCATAACATAACACAAACATTTGATTGATCAGGATACAGTTGTTTTCACAAACAAAGCATCCCAGTGCTGCTGATTAATGCTAAACAACCAGCAATTTTTCCCTCGGGCTGATTGACTCGGTTTCATCAAATCTGATTTAAACTGAGTCTAAATAGATCAGAAAGGATGTTATGACTATTGGATTTCTTGCAGGTTTTATACTTTTGATTGAATAGCACAATAAACAGATTAGAAAATCGAAGTACGTGTAGTCCCTTTTGGAGAGCTTTCACTACCACAGCTTTACCCAGTGGTAGATTTCTTTTTACCTATTACTGTGAACACTGTGGAAAATGTTGCTCTTCATTTGGAAATCAAGGTCCCAGAGTCTGGAGGAAGAGTGGAGATGCACAGAATCCAAGCTGCATGAGGTCCAGTGTGAAGTTTCTATAGTCTATGATGATTTAGGGAGACATGCCATCTGCTGCTGTTGGTCCACTGTGTTTTATCATGTCCAAATTCAGTGTAGCCCTCTACCAGGAACTTCTAGAGCACCTCATGCTTCCCTCTGCTGAACATCTTTATGGAGATGCTGATTTCATTTCCCAGCAGGACTTGGAACCTGCCCACACTGCCAAAAGTACCAATACCTGGTTTCATGATCATGTTATCATTGTTTATGATTGGCCAGCAAGCTCGCCTGACCTAAACCCCATAGAGAATCTGTGGAGTATTGTCAAGAGAAGAATGGGAGACACCAGACCCAAAACTGCATATGAGCTGAAGGTCGCTATCAAAGCAACCTGGGCTTCCATACCAACCCAGTAGTGCCACAGGCTGATTGCCTCCATGCTACGCCACATTGATGCATTTATTCATGCAAAAGGAGCCCTGACCAAGTATTGAGTGCATACTATACTGTACATGGACATACTTTTCAGTAAGCCAACATTTCTGTATTAAAAATCCTTTTTTTTTTGTTGGTCTTATGTAATATTCTAATTTTCTGAGATACTGAATTATGGGTTGTCACTAGCTGTAAGCCAGAATCATCAAAATTAAAAGAAAGAAATGCTTGAAATATATCATTCTGTGTGTAACACATCTATATAAAATATTTCACTCTTTGAATTTAATTACTGAAATAAATTACCTTTTTAATGATAAAAGAACAAGAAAAATTGAGGCATGTATGGACTATGATGGTACCGTATAAACTAAGGCTTGACAAAACAAACGGTTTAAAAAATGTTATCAAATTTTGTTCAAAGGCATATAAAAAACATATCCATATCTAAAACATAGACACAGATTTCTGTCATTAACTGTTTTGCTCTACAAAAAGTTAATCACAGATGGGATGACCAAAGATCTGTCAACTGTAGCAAATACCACCTGAATTGTATGTGCTTGACATGTTTCGCGGGGGAGTCACCACTTCTTCAGGAGCTAAATACATCATCATATTTAACTTTTTGAGGATATTCAAATTTTATGAGATGCACCTGTATATACTATATTATCAAACGTATTGGGACGCCTGCCTTTACATGCACATTAACTATAATAGCATCACAGTCTTAGTCTATAGGGTTCAAAATTGAGTTGGTCCACCCTTTGCAGCAATAACAGCTTCAACTCTTCTGGGAAGGCTGTCCACAAGGTTTAGGAGTGTGTATGGGAATGTTTGACCATTCTTGCAGAAGCGCATTGTAGGTCAGGCACTGATGTTGGACAGGAAGGCCTGGCTCGCAGTCTCTGCTCAAATTCACCCCAAAGGTGTTCTATTGGGTTGAGGTCAGGACTCTGTGCATGTAACTCCCCAAACTCGCTCATCCATGTCTTTAGGGACCTTGTTTTGGGCACTGGTGTGCAGTCATGTTGGAACAGGAAGACACCTTAAGAGTTCCCTTCACTGGAACTAAGTGGCCAAGCCCAACCCCTGAAAAACAACCCCACACCATAATCCCCCCTCCACCAAATGATTGGGACTGGTGCACAAAGCAAGCTCCATAAGGACATAGATGAGCGAGTTTGGGGTGGAGGAACTTGACTGGCCTGCACAGAGTTCTGACCTCAACCCGATAGAACACCTTTGGGATGAATTAGAACAGAGACTGCGAGCCAGGCCTTTCCATCCAACATCAGTACCTGACCTCAAAAATGATTTGTGCACCAGTCCAAATCCTAAAACTTGTGGACAGCCTTCCCAGAAGATTTGAAGCTGCTATAGCTGCAAAGGGTGGGCCAACTCAATATTGAACCCTACGGATTATGACTGGGATGCCATTAAAGTTCATCTAGTTTCAAGAATTACACAGCTCTTCCCCACAGCAAAGAGGACCTGATCTTTCTCATTTGCAGTTTTACGTATTTACTTATGTTATGTTATTTACTTATGTTTACTGGTCCCCTGTGATTGGACAGTAAAAGGATAAATAGCACATTTACAAGCTCATCTCTGTATTACTTTGTTTTCCCTGCTTATCAGCATGATCGTTTGCACTCCAGCAGACTTGTGCTGCTTCTCCCTCTCCCAGTCTAAGCTCTGTTGTACAGAGGCTGCAAGAGACTCAGACTACAGACAAATTCAAATATTTTACACTGCTTGTTTTTAAAAAATACATTTATTGATATATTATTGATTACAAATATTCATTAATATTCAGTCTTTTATATATTTGTTCTTCACCCCACTCAGGCGTATGTTTCCTTTTCTCGTGTAATGAAATATCTTCCGGGCCCTCATCAGAAGGTGTTTGCAGACTGTGAGCATGTGAAATCTTTCATCAAGGAGGAAATTAACTCACACAGGAGATCCCTGGATGCAGAGTTCCCCCGAGATTTCATAGACTGCTTCCTCATCCAGGCCAGCAAGGTAACATGACTTAAATTTCAGGCAGATTCACTGGAATTCCAACCAGAAATTTGAGCTGTGGTTGGCCCTGTAGACCCCACCTGGCTCTACCAAAGTTGATTTCAAAACCAAAGAATTAGGGTAAAAACGTGTTGGCCGAAGAAGAATATTAGCATGCATAAAGAAAGGGATGTATTCCAGAGATAAGACTATAATCCTTCCACTTTATAAAACTCTGGTCCGACCGCATCTGGAGTATTCTGTCCAGTTCTGGTCACTAGTCCTTAGGAAGGATGTGTTGGAGCTGGAGAGAGTCCAGAGAAGGGCAACTAAACTGATTAGGGGATTAGAGGACCTTAATTATGAAGAGCGTCTTCAATCGCTTGATTTATTCTCCCTGGAGAAGAGACGCCTGAGAGGGGACATGATAGCAATTTATAAATATCTCAATGGTGATCTCAGCATAGAAAAAAAGCTGTTCAGTCGAAAGGATTGCATGAGGACTCGAGGGCATACAATGCGATTAGAGGAGAAGCGTTTTAACCTCAGGCAACGTGGGGGGTTCTTTACTGTTAGGGCTACAAGATTGTGGAATTCTCTACCACAAGAGGTGGTTTCTGTGGGAAGTATGGTGGCTTTCAAAAGACTCTTAGACGTACATCTCAAGGATCAGAACATTCAGGGGTATGCAAGATGATTACGGCCACACACACCTACACAGGTTGAACTGGATGGACTATTGTCTTTATTCAACCTCACCTACTATGTAACTATTTAACAGTGATTGGCTCCTATCAGAGGCACTCATTGTTCTGACATTCAGCAGAAGGGGGTATCTCTATACAATAGTCATCAGGGTAGATTCCTCCACCCACAATATTTAGTGTGGATGGGGGAATCAATTGAGTGAACCTTGATTGAGCTGTATAACCTAAGGCCCCTTTCACACAGGCGGACCGTTCAGATCCGCCTGTCCGTTTTTCTGGCGGATCTGAACGGTCCCCCCATGCATCCCTATGGGGCATCGGATGTCCGCTGACATCCGATCCGTCAAATCTGGACGGATGGAAACCCTATTTTCCATCCGTCCAGCAGATCGGATCGGATGGGAACGGACCGACAGTCCGTTCGCATCTGATTCCCCCATAGAGATGTATGGGAAACTGACAGCTGTGTCTCCGCACACAGCGCGGAGAGACAGCTGTCATCCTCCTGCTCAGCGGGGAATTGTCGGATCGATCCCCAGCTGAGATAAACGGAGTCTGTCCGACAGACGATAGTGTGAAAGAGTCCTAAGAGTATTCTAGCTAGATTCATTGAGATCTCTGAGGTTGTTTGTTTTATGTTGTGTTTGTTTTGTGTTGCATATGGCACAGTATTATAGAGGAGTTTTTTACCCATAGTCAAATGAGAAGTTTTGAAGGTTTTAGGAAAAGGTATTAAAATTAGATTGTGTCCAAATAATAGAAAAAAAAAATGTTCATCTTTCAATGCCTAACCTAGAACTGGAAGCAGACTCCTGCTATTTACAGTCTTTTGTTCCCTAGAATATTACCGTTTATTGTCCAGAATAAAGCCTTTATCAACATTTTCAAAGCCCTGATGAAAGGGGCCCTTTGGAATTCACAAAATGTATTGCTTCATTTATCAAATACAACAATAAATAGGGCTAATCTGAACAAAAATCTTTGGAGTGGTATTTTCTTATTTTTTCCACTACTAAGCAAATTTCTAATTTCCTGTATGGCCAAAAAAATTAATAAAAACCCTAGGATCTAATTTGTAAGTGGATGAAGTTCCACCTAAACATAAATTCTCTCCACAGATCTGCAGATGGAGGAACAGTCTGCAGGAGACCAAAGCATTGTGACCATGATCCGCTGATCGTAGTTGCAAACTTTGCAGGCTCCAATGCAAAAAAAAAATCAATAAATGTACATTTTTTTTTTAAACAATGTGGGTGCATTAATTATTTTTTTGAAAAGTGGACTATGCCAGTTGTTAGAAATCTGCAGTTAGGTGAAAGGCATGCAGTAAATGCAGGATAACTTAAAGCAGAACTAAAAGGTGAATACTTACCTGTCCAACCAGTGTCATATTCTTCTGAGCATTGCTTTTTGGGCTTCATCATTGGCCAGCAGAGGATGACTTCTCACCTGCACATGTACAGGAGTTAGTCATCCCGGACAGAGACCGGTCTAGCCCTGTAAGCTGTGCTGTGCATGTGCAGCTCAGTCAACAGTTGCACAGAAGACAGCAAGAAGGCAGATAGGGGCATTTTATTACAGAAGAGACAGTGCATGCCTCTTCTGTAATTACACTCTACCTAATTGCTAACTTAAGTTCCACTTTAGGAATATTATTCAACTAGAAGTGTTCATCACGGTACTATGACTATGTTAACGTCTGATCTCCACAAAAGTATTTTTACCCATCTGTTACTTTTTTATACAGTATATTCATCCTAGTAGAATGTTAAAGTGTTTGTAAACCTCAGATGTGAAACATGAACAAAAGACATCCCTCTATTAAAATAAATAAACCTAACACCTTACACTAATGTCAGTGCAATCAATAATATGTACAGTATATAATACAGTAAAATGAAAAAATGGAAGCTGCTTAAACCCATTTGTGCAATCACCACACTACTATATCAAATATATGTAAAAATGCAGGTGAAGCGCTACCCACAGATACGGGAATCTCTATATATCAAACCCAAACAAAATGACAAAAGTGACAAAATAAAGACATAATAAGTTCCATCTTCCTATGCAAATCCAGGTGATATTGCCAGCCTTGCTGTGCTCCAAAGGACATAAGCTTCATAAGACCTAATACACAGATGTGCCCATCACCACACCTTATGGGTGCCTCATCTTTTTGGATGGACCCCACTGTGTGAATGGAGGTCAAAAATGCTTTGAATACAGTCAGAAAATATGCATTCGGATCCTGCTTAGTGCGTGGTTTTTGGCTTTTTTGGATAGACCCCACTAAATGGAGAGTGTAAATGGAGGCCACTGTTATTGGCACACAGATTTCTAAATTTTACAGCTGTAACCAGAACAGAAATATTCCAGTTGGGTCTAATGTTCTGGTGACAGGAAACCGTTTTTTTGGACAATAGTCACATCCTGTTGTGTCTCTGGGACAAGTGAATAAGAATCTCCCAATAGGCCACAGGCAGCAGAAAAAAAAAAAAAAAAAAACGTCCATCTTTAGAGGAGCTGCAAACCAAACTGCTGAGTAAAGTGACCAGAAGTGAGCCTTGCACAGACTGAAATTCACAATTCTGGTTCTAAATTGCAGGAGAAAGATGTGAGAAATAGTGAATTTTGCCAGGAGAACTTGCAGGCTTCTGTGTTCGAAATGTTCATTGCTGGAACAGATACCACAGCTAACAATCTGCAGTTCGGCCTGTTGGTGATGATAAAATATCCAGATATCCAAGGTAAGGCTGTGACTGATCAATGGGGAAAGAATCACACTGCGTTCAGAACATCTGTATTATAAGTGAGTGTGGCACTTGGAGGGTGAAGACTTCCATATTCTCACTGCCACCTTTCTCACCAAATGTTATTTATAAATGCAGGCCCACAGATAGAGACTTGTGTGACTTTTAGCTCCTCAATCCTGTCCATGGCCAGACAGCATGCTTGGCAAGTGATCTGTCTGTTTTCACCCAACAGCAAATTAGGCACACTATCATTTTCTACGACCAACACCAATTATTAAAGGGATACTATAATATTTGAAATGTTTGTTTTTAAATCTATTTTTAATATTTACGTATCTAAATCTAGCTCATGAAAAAGGATTCTCACAGCACTATGGGTTTTCAAAAGGAAGACTGGCTATCCTTTAATGCAGTCTATCCCTCACTGAAACTTTGTGTATAGCCATATGGAGGGAAGAGGGTGGGTGTGAGTCGCTGCTCTGAATCATTTACTCATCATAAATCGATCATTTGAGGGGCCTAAGCATTCCTGATGAAGCAGTCAGTGGCCTTAGTACATTGGGTTGAAATTGCCTTAGTCGAGTGTAGCCTATTGGCAATTAAAGACCCACTGTCACCTTGGCCATGCAGGGCAAAGTGACAATATCTTTGCAAAGTGTACCCCCCTTATACTTCCCTTGCCTGCTCTTTCTTGCCACTCCTTCCTCTATCATAGCCGACACTGAAATCATGGTTTATGGTGAGTGGTGATATGACACTCTCTCGGTCATGTGACAATGATTTTGGCTTCTTGGCTCTAGCACTGTCACAGGAGAGGAAGCTACATGCTCCCCCAAACTGGGAAGTGTAGGGTAGTGTTGCTGCACCAAAAGAGGAAGTA
Organism: Pelophylax lessonae; assembly: GCF_965119305.1. NCBI lineage: Eukaryota > Metazoa > Chordata > Amphibia > Anura > Ranidae > Pelophylax > Pelophylax lessonae. The sequence goes on along the minus strand of NC_138770.1, from coordinate 103,527,651 downwards.
GCAGTTTCAATGTGAGTATAAGTGGGTGCAATGTGCAGAGACATTGTCACTGTGTACTGCTTAGGCAAGATGACAGAGTATTTTTATAGATCTGTTTATTTAAAGTATTTTCATATTTTACAGAAAAAGAAGAGCAAGGTAAATAGTACACAAAGCATCATAAATTAGTTAACCAAGGATGTGTAGGCAACCTAAGAAAAGAGGGAGTACGAGAGGAGAAGAAAACATAAGCAAAGAAAAGTGAGAGAGTGGTGGCATGAGGGGGCAGAGACTAAAGGGCTCACCCAGGGGGAAACGCAGACATAGAGTAAGTAAGGCTGAGTGCAAGTCCTGCTGCGTGCTCAACATTGGAGTGTGTACACAGAGGGAAAACAAGTCCATAAAAACACTGTAGGCCTACAATTTAACACTTGGCGCAGAAAGAGCAGGGGATGAGAAGGGTTGCGGGTGTGGCCAGCTGTATGGTACCCTACATAAGGAAACAACAAATTTAGAGTCTGAAGCATAGTTCCAAAAATAACACTTTTACTTGTAGAGCATAGAAGTGAGCACTAGCAGCTTTGTCTTACACAAGTGCAGTATCTCTTGGGGTAACAGGCCCATCAGTACTCAGTAACAGGTTCAGTGATACTAGTAACAAGTTCAGTAATACTCTGTATCAGGTACAGTAACTATCAGTAACAGATTCAGTAATACTCAGTAATTGGTAAAGAAATCACTCCACGCAGGCACAAAGCAGGTGCCAGCCGAATGCTACACAGTCCTTAAGGCACAGGAGTGGCAGAGCAATACAGCTAGGTTGGCTGATACAGGAATGTTGTACAGTGTCAATGTTCAGCAGTGTATTCTCAGCACAGTGGATAACAACAAAGCCTGAGTTGATCTTACTGGGGCAGCATCTGTAGGAGGGGTGGTGGGCTGGCCTGTAGCTGACATAAGCGGCAGCAGCAATACTGGAGATCAGTGCTGACTACAGCACATATGCAGTATCCTCTGCTCTGTCCCTTCTTAGACTGGAACCTTTTCCTGATCCTAGTTCTCTGTCTCTGCTAGACGGGTTCCTCTACCTACACTAACCACTCAAAAAATGGGCACCAAACCCATCAGGGCACTGCTATATATTAGCACTGCCTTCAACCAAAATGGCAGCGGAAGGTCACTGGTTGTTGCAACATCCATTTAAATATCTGCCTTTCCTGTGACACCTACAAAGGCTGCAGAGGATCATTATTCCCCTAAGGATTCTACTCCATCCCCAAGGTAGCAAGGCACTACCAGCTGGCTAGAGTAGGAACTACACCTGGCAACAGTTAGGTGTCCAGCTGTGAAGGTTCATATATTAGGAAGGCTACACAAAATGACTCTCTAAGTTCTTGATTAATGAGGTCCCAAGGCTCCTACAAAGCGTTAAAGATGTCGAAGATGTTATGAATTTTGACTAACAAGTGCTCCATCAATTGCACATTCCAATGCTATTAAGTAGTTCCCTCTTTCAGGGTGGAGAGGTATGTTTCCAACACTTAACTATTTTTTTAGGCATTTTTCTATGGTCAGAATATGAGCTAGGAGTTGGTTCCTTCAAATAAAGGAGAGTCATCCCTGGGAGATAGTACAGGAGGTCAGGAGGCAGCAGGTTATCTGTGAGTTTTCAAACTCAGGCACTGAGTGTCTGATATTATGGTGGTACCTTTGGGTCCACATAATGATTATGACGTTAAGTGACCTCATGCATAATGGGATGGTATGGGGAGCTCAGTCATCACATCGCTGAGTGAATTTATTTGAGTGAACTGTATTGTTATGTGATATATATTAGAGATAGAAGAAAGAATATATTGTATGTAAGGTGATTTCAACCTTTTGGAGGTATTACCCAATATGTAATTAACATATAGAAAATGTAAATGTGTATGCCTCCTAGGGTATGATACAGACATACAATAGAAATAAAAATGTAACACTTTATTTAACATATAGCAAACATGTTCATTAACCACTTAACGCAAATTGACGTAGACCTACGTCAGCTGACTTTAAGTGGTTGTACCGGGATGATGCCTTTAGCAAGAGGCATCAAACCGATACTGGTTGTACCGGGATGATGCCTTTAGCAAGAGGCATCATCCCGATACCATTTTTTAGAGCCAGTGGCTGGCTTTCCGGCGGTAATGACCGATGCGGCCCGAGCAAGCATCCGGCGCATCCGTCTGCCGGATGGAGTCCCGATCTAAGCCGAGTGCGGCTTCGATCGAGTCTCCGATCATGTAACCCGGAGGCGGCGTCCATGACGTCACATCCAGGTTACTTGGCTGCCAAAGGCAGCAGTTTCCAAAAGTGAATGTATTCAAAAATGCAGTTTTCGACGTTTTGAATACATAGAAGTTCAGTGGAGGGATCTAGGGTCATTTAGACCCCGATCCCTCCATGAAGAATACATGTTACTGCATATTGCTGTCACAAGGGATGTTTACATTGCTTGTGACAGCAATAAAAGTGATCAGATTATTATTTTTTTAAACCTGTGTTAAAATAAAAAAAAAAGAAATAAAATAAATAGGAAAAAAAAAAATATTTAGCCACCCGTCTCCGTGAACTCGTGCACGAAAGAAAACATATACGGAAATCGTGTCGCAAATAAAATCGCTGTTCAAACTACACATGTGAGGTATCGCTACGATCGCCAGAGTGTGAGCAATAATTAAAAAAAAAAGCTACACTCTAACTCTAAACTGGTAACCGTTAAAAAATGTTAAAGCGTCGCCTATGGAGATTTTTATTGACCATAGTTTGTCACCATTCCGCGGGTGTGTGCGCAATTTTAAACCATAACATGTTGGGTATCTATTTACTCGGCGTGAAATCATCTTTCACAATATACAAAAAAATGGGCTAACTTTACTGCCTGATTTTTTTTAAATGCAGTGAATTGTGATTTTTCGTAATTTTTCCCAAAAAAATGGCGTTTGAAAGACCGCTGCGCAAATAACGCGTGACAAAAAATATTGCAATGACCGCCATTTTATTCTCCAGAGTCTTTGCTAAAATATATATATATATATATATATATATATATATATATATAATGTTTGGGGGTTCTAAGTAGTTTTCTAGCAAAAAATACTGATTTTATCCTATAAACAAAAAGTGTCAAAAATAGGCCTGGTCCTTAAGTGGTTAAAAAGACTTAAAACCATGTGTGCAAGTTAGCCATCTAAAGCCACTGTTCATATGACCTTGAGATCAGCTTGTAAAGGTTGACGTGTTTCGCGGGATAGATTATCATTAAAGTTTATACAGAATCTCAAAAATACATATTGTACGTCACATATCAAAAATCATAATGAATAAAATACATTCATACTGGATAAAGAAGAGGATGGGGGAAAAGGGATAAATAAAATAGTGCAAAAAATGTATTTACGTGAAACAACCCTAATTTTAAAAAAAATTAAATAAATTAAATATTCACCTTTAAGTAGGCTAGTAAGGGAATGGTTGGGGGTATAAATCTGCCGGACCCATGGGGAGAAACCAATTCCAAAGGATGCCCCAAAATAAATTATATAAATGCCTGTGTAACAAAGTCCAATATTTATATATCCTTTATAGGACTTAAATTTGAAAAATATTCTTTGCTCTTTCCCCCATTTTGTTTACCTAGCTCTTTAGTCTATGGACTGCATAATCTGATTCTCTTGGTTGTACGTCTTTCCCCTCCTTTTTCTCCCATCCCCTACCTTCCCTTTCCTTTCCCTTTCTCCCCTTATCCCCATTCACCCCCTCCCTATTCCTTTCCCTCCCCTCCCCTTTTTCCCACTTTCATTTCCCTCTTTTCTCTTCCCTTTTCCTCTCCCTTCCCCTCTTCCCCTCTTCCCCTTCTTTTCTTCCCGTTCCCCTTTTCTCCTTCTCTTTTATACATGAGGAGTGATTTTTGGAATTGATTTTTCCTCATGGGTGCAGCAGATTTATACCACCTACCATTCCCTTATCAGCCTACTGTGTAAATGTTCTTTATTCTTTATTCTTTTATTTTTTTTTCTAATTAAGGTTGTTTCACATAAATAAACCAAAACCCTTGTGAGCAACCCTAAATCAAATGCGAAAAACCTGTATTATCAGCTGCAAGCACTTCTCACATTCCCATAATGTGCAGCGCATACGCATGCACATTAACAGGAATTTTGTTTCACATAAATTCATTTTACTGTTTTCTTCATCCTCTTCCCCATCCAGAATGGATATGATAAAGATGAATTGTCGTTAATTCATTGTGCTATTTGATATGGACATATGATATGTATTTTTGAGATTCTGTATAAAATTCCTTAATGATAATTTATCTATGTGTACTGTTACAGCACTTTTATATTGAGATCCAAGGTCCTGATGAAGCGGGGCTTTCAGCAAAACGAGTCAGCCTTTACAAGCTGAGCTCAAGACCATATGACAAGTGACTTCGGATGGCTAACTTGCACACATTTTTTTTAAGTCTTTTTGATTATTATTTTTGCTTTATGCTGAATAAAATGTTAAGTTTTAGATTTTCGTCTGTCTGTATCATACCCTATAAAGTTTACACAAAGTCCCATTCTTTTACATTTTATATATATTTTAGAGATAATAACACCAAGGGTAGTTGATCCAGGGAATATCCGAATGCCTCCTGGGGATCACAAAGGATTTTTTTTCTCCCACTAGAGCGAATTGGATCATGCTTTATTGTTTTTTTTTTGTCCTCCTCTGGACCAACCATAGGTATAAGATTCTGTATATGGAGGTTTTCTATTTGTGCGTGTATTTTTTTTATTGGTTGAACTAGATAAACTTTTGTCCACCTGTCTTTTTTCAAGAAGACTGACTTTTTAACGACATGTGTATTTATGTGCTGCAGCACAATGGGGGGGGGGGGTACCCTAACAAATTATTTGTTTTGTTTTTTTATATATTTTATATATAAATAGAATATAATTTTTCAAAAAAAAAAAATGTTCTGTGTTCCAAAATGTCACAATAGTGGAGCATATAAAAAAAAAAGTACCCACCTCCACTCCACACCTCCAATACAGGTTAGAAATGAAGGTTACATAGCGTGGAGATGCCAAGTGGTGAAATACCAGGGGGATAGGATCTTATAAGATTTTTTTTTTTGTAGATGGAGCAAGTGAAACTTTTGATGGCTTTATTCAACAGAGTTTTTGTAAATGCCCTCCAAACCAGTATAGTTGAAAAGGGACAACAGTGAAAGTTCAAAATTAAAAAATTAGAAATTTATTCTTAAAGTGGGCCTTTCAGAATCTACATTCCTGACATAATATACATCAACAGTAACTGTACTATTATTATTTTTTTATTTTACTAAAGACCAATCCTTGAGCTTAACTCCAATACATATGCCTAATTGTAGATGAGGTCATCAGTCTGCTATAAGAGGAAGTATTTCCTCTCCCCCAGTGTTCAGACTGCACATTGTAACTTTGGGGTTTATTTACTAAAACCAAAGAGGACAAAATTAGTCTCAATTCTGCAGAGTAACCAATCAGCTTCCAGGTTTTATTGCTAAAGCTTAATTTAACAAGCTGAGGTTAGAAGCTGATTGGTTTCTCTGCAGAATTGTGACTAATTTTGTCCTCTCTAGCTTTAGTAAATAAACTCCTTTGTACAAAGTCACACGGTCTTTCTCTCACTCATGATAAGCAAATGGATTAGCAAATTAGGCAAATTGCATTTTTTTCTGCTGAATATCTTCATGGTTTGTTCAGTCGGTAAAGAATCTTACACTTCACAAATCATAATTTCAGGAATTCTGAAACTATGTGATCTACATTAAAATACTCATACAAATTAAAAAAAAAAAGGAAATTGGTCTATTTCTAAACTCAATAATCACTGATCAAGAAAAATGACTCTACAAGAAATTTTAGATACAATAAAAATGTACATTTTTATTCATTTCCACTATGATTAAACTTTGGCATGTTTTATTTCTTTCTTAGAGAGGATACAGGAGGAGATAGATGCAGTCATTGGAACAGACAGACTGCCCAGCATGGCCGACCGCTTCCAAATGCCGTATACCAATGCTGTCATCCATGAGTTTATGAGATATGTAGACCTTGCCCCAATAGGGCTTCCCCGTATAGTGACTGAAGACACCAACCTCCGCGGCTTTACCATCCCCAAGGTAAGAACCATCTGGGCACTTTTCTAAATGAGTGTTAAGGCAAGCTGTCTGGATTAAACTAGGTTATTATTTAGCGCTTATATGCAATACAATAAATAACACATTAAAACTAAATTTCTTTATGGTTTGTAATTTATTATAGGTTTAGCTGAATATTGGTTTATAGGGGTCAGGAGTACTATAACTCAAAAAAATCAGTGGTTTCTGCCATATAAATATAATAGCAAGACATTTGAGCAACATAGCAGATAATCACAATCTAAACTAGATTGACTCGCTTCATTTGATTCTCCTCTGGGTTTAACATATGAGGAGTGCAGGGTACCCACCTTTACTTTCTAGTCTCTGGCTATGTTTATGCCTAAGTCAATAAATGTTTTCCCCTAGTTTACTGCAGTAAAGTGTCCCCAATGATGTCTTAAAGAAAAAGAAAGAAACTGGTATCATATCATGTGTAGGGGTGATGGTTTTGCTTAGGTAGCCCTACCACCTGTAGTAAACTGTGCCCTCTTTCTCGGGAACCACACACATACATGAGCCCAGCAAAGTCCAGCTATAACTGCAATATTACATTGTGTGGATTGTCCCTTTAAAAAAATGGAATCCATGGGTCTTGTTATACAACTCCCGTGTTGGCTAATCTCTCCTTGAAAATTACTCCCATGTGGTAAAAATCACAGGGGTGCAGGGTGCTGCCTTTACTTTATGGTCTGTGGTTACATTTTTTATTCATCTGGTTATAAGAGATCTAGTAGATGTTAGTAAGAATCAATCACAATTGCTGTATTTGCTGGGAAATATTTTAACCCTCATCTGAGTGGCTTGTTCAGTCCAACTAAAGGCAAGGAATTCTCTAGAATGTAAACCCTTTTGGGTAAGTTAGCCCCCATATCAGCATACACTGTGGCAGCCTGGATAATTGAGCTTGTAGCAGGATATCTTTTCTTTTCCCTACACGTGTATACACAGCACTAAACCCACATGTATGTCTTACCAAGCCTTACTGCTAGTTCAGAGTCCTCCACCCATAATTCATATTCCTTTTCTGCTCTTTTCCAGTGCTCTTTTCTTTTCTCCACCCCTTCTTTTTACTAGTACCATGTGCATCATAAATTAGTTAGGCTGTCCTTTCCATTGGCAAAAAACATAATGACCTCCTTTAAACATATTTAACCACTTGCCGACAGCACGTCGCAGATGTACAACGGCAGTCTGGCTCTCCCAGGCAAAGTTCCGTATATGTACGGCACCTGGGATGAGCTAGGGGGCGATTGCGCGCTGCCGGAGTCACGCTCCCACCCCCGCTCATCAGCTGGGAAGCTAGTGCATGTGGCAGGCGGCTCCGATGGCTGCTGTCCACTCGTGATCTCCCGCAGCTGAGAGAGAAGGAAGGACGGCTGATGTAAACACAGCCATCTGTACTTCTCCCTGAAGTGATCACAGATGTCATGTGACCCTGCTATATAGGATCGCATGTCTCTCATGGGGGTCTCCCTTCGGGGGAGCCCCACCCAGTACTTGGGGTGGGCTGTTTCGGCAGTCCCCCTGGAGAACGGTGTTTGCCAGGTCTCGGCCAGGCAAACCATAGGAAGTACCTCAGTCCCTGTCAGGAGTCTTGCGCCCCGGGGGATCAAGGTATAGGTCCAACCTCTTCGGAGGCCAGACCATTTTCGCACACCCTGTGCAGTTTTTGTGTGTTCACGTTTGCGTGTGTGCACTTTTTTATGCACCGGGTGCTAAGTCTTTTTTGAGTGTGATTTCACACGCTTCGGGCTTTAAAAAAAAAAAAAAAAAATAGGATCGCATGTCTCTGTGATGACTTCACAAGCCATGCCCCCCACAGTTAGAATCATGCCCCTAGGGACACATTTAACCCTTTGATCACCCATACTGTTAACCCCTTCCCCGCCAGTGTCATTTTTACAGTAACGGTGCTTATTTTTAGCACTGATTACTGTAGTAATGTTACTGGTACCCCCAAAAGTGTCAAAAATGTCAGTTAGGGGTCCGATCTGTCTGTGGCAATGTCGCAGTTCCACAAAAAATTGCAGATCGCTGCCATTACTAGTAAAAAAAAAAGAAAAAACAATAAAAATGACATAAATCTTTCCCGTAGTTAGTAAACGCAATAACTTTTGCGCAAACCAATCAAAATATGCTTATTGCGATTTTTTTATCAAAAATATGTACCAGAAAACAAATTGGCCTAAATTGTTAAAAAATTTGTATTTTACATTTTTTTTAGAATTTCATATAAAAGAATGCGAAAAATATTGTTTTTTTTTTTTCAAAATTGTCACTATTTTTTTTGTTTATAGCGCAAAAAATTAAAATTTCATAGGCGATCAAATAATACCAAAAGAAAGCTCTATTTGTGGGAAAAAAAAGGACATCAATTTCGTTTGGGTACAGTGTCGCATGCCTGCGCTATTGTCCGTTAAAGTCACGCAGTGCCGAATCACAAAATAGGGCCTTGTGGTCTTAAAGTGGTTAAACACTGTTGCTTATCAAACCAGTTCTGTGAATTTCACTGGTAGACACGTGCATTAGTCTATGGACCATCCTGTGGACTCCACTCATTGAAAGGGGATGATATAGTCAAGTCTCTTCCAGTGGACATGGTAGTTATGCAAAAGCAGATTGGATTGTTACCCTGGTGTCAGCAGCATGCTAGTGCCTAGCTGCTGAACCCTGAAATATCTGGGGGTTAGGACCCCTATATCTCCACTTCCCATATCTATGCCATAGCGTGCACATAAGGTGTTGCACAATGGAAGGTGGGAAGGAGGCACATACAGTGTTGAGCAGGGGCGTTGCTAGGTGGTAAAAAGACCAGGGGCTGCAGCCCGAAGATAAATTTGATAATTCCTCCCACAAGTCCCGCCCAAGCTCCACCCAATGAGAGGGATAGAAGGAGGGAGAGAGTGGGAGAGAGGGGGAGAGGGGGGAGAGGGATAGAGGGAGAGAGGGGGCAGAGGGATGGGGGAGAGAGAGAGGGGGAGAGAGAGATACAGGGAGAGAGAGGGATAGAGAGGGATAGAGGGAGAGAGGGATAGAGGGAGAGAGAGGGATAGAGGGAGGGAGAGAGAGGGATAGAGGGAGAGAGAGGGATAGAAGGAGAGAGAGAGGGACAGAAGGAGGGAGAGAGGGAGAGAGAGAGAGGGAGAGAGGGGGAGAGAGGGGGAGAGGGGAAGAGGGGGGGAGAGAGGGATAGAGGGAGAGAGAGGGATGGGGGAGAGAGAGAGGGGGAGAGGTAAAAACAGATAGAGAGGGATAGAGAGAGATACAGGGGAGAGAGGGGGAGAGATGGAGAGAGAGAGGGATAGAGGGAGAGAGAGGGATAGAGGGAGGGAGTGAGGGATAGAGGGAGAGAGAGGGATAGAAGGAGAGAGAGAGGGATAGAAGGAGGGAGAGAGGGAGAGAGGGGGAGAGAGGGGGGAGAGAAAGGGATAGAGGGAGAGAGGGGGAGAGAGGGATGGGGGAGAGAGAGAGGGGGAGAGGGAAAAACGGATAGAGAGGGATAGAGAGAGATACAGGGAGAGAGAGGGGGAGAGGAGAGAGAGGGATAAAGGGAGAGAGAGGGATAGAGGGATAGAAGGAGAGAGAGGGATAGAAGGAGAGAGAGGGATAGAAGGAGAGAGAGGGAGGGATAGAAAGGGAGGGAAGGAGAGAGAGGGATGGAAGGAGAGAGAGGGATATAGGGAGAGAGAGGGAGAGAGGGGGATAGAAGGAGAGAGGGGGATAGAGGGAGAGAGAGAGGGATAGAGGAGAGAGAGGGATAGAAGGAGAGAGAGGGAAGGAGAGAGAGGGATGGAAGGAGAGAGAGGGATATAGGGAGAGAGAGGGAGAGAGAGAGGGATAGAGGGAGAGAGGGGGATAGAAGGAGAGAGGGGGATAGAAGGAGAGAGGGGGATAGAGGGAGAGAGAGAGGGATAGAGGGAGAGAGATGGAGGGATAGAAGGAGAGGGAGGAATAGAAGGGAGAGAGAGGGAGAGGGAGGGGATAGAAGGAGATAGAGGGAGGGATAGAAGGGCAAAGAGGGAGGGAAGGAGAGAGAGGGAGGGAAGGAGAGAGAGGGAGAGAGGAGAGAGTGGGAGGTTGTGAGAGAGTGGGAGAAGGGGAAGTAGTGAGAGAGAGGGGGGAGGGGGGTAGTAGTGAGAGAGAGGGGGAGGGGGGTAGTAGTGAGAGAGGGGGTGGGGGGTAGTAGTGAGATAGGGGGGGGGGAAGTAGTGAGAGAGGGGGAGGGGGGAAGTAGTGAGAGAGGGGGAGGGGGAAGTTGTGAGAGAGGGGGGGCAGGGGGGTAGTAGTGAGAGAGTGGGGGAGGGGGGGTAGTAGTGAGAGAGGGGGAGGGGGAAGTTGTGAGGGAGGGGGGTAGTAGTGAGAGAGGGGGAGGGGGGTTGTTGTGAGGAGGTGGGTAGTGAGAGAGGGGGTGGGGGGGTGGTAGTGAGGGAGGGGGGTAGTGTGAGGGAGGGGGGTAGTAGTGTGTGAGGGGGAGGGGGGTTGGTAGTAGTGTGAGAGGGGGAGGGGGAGTGTGAGAGTGGGGAGGGGTGGTAGTAGTGAGAGAGGGGGTGGGGGGGTAGTAGTGAGGTGTGGGGGGGTTGGGGGGTGGGGGGTAGTAGTGTGAGAGGGGGTGGGGGGTAGTAGTGAGAGAGGGGAAGGGGGGGTGGTAGTTAGGGAGGGGGGGTAGTAGTGAGAGAGGGGGAGGGGGGAAGTAGTGAGGGAGGGGGGAAGTAGTGAGGGAGGGGGGGTTGTAGTGAGAGAGGGGGAAGTAGTGAGAGAGGGGGGGTTGTGAGAGAGAAGGGGGTGGTAGTGAGGGAGGGGGGGTAGTAGTGAGAGAGGGGGTGGGGGAAGTATTGAGGGAGGGGGGTTGTTGTGTGGTGGGGGAAGGGGGTTGTGTGTGGAGAGGAAGGGTAGTGTGTGAGGGAGGGGTGGTGAGTGGTAGTGAGGGAGGGGGTGTTGTGAGTTGAGGGGCGAGGGGGGTTGTGTGTGGTGGGAGGGGGGGTTGTGGTGTGTGGGGTGGGGGTGGAAGTAGTGAGTGAGGGGGGTGGTGGTGTGAGAGGGGGTTGGGGTGGTAGTGAGGGAGGGGTGGAAGTTGTGAGAGAGGGGGGAGGGGGGGTAGTAGTGAGAGAGGGGGAGGGGGAAGTAGTGAGAGAGGGGGGTAGTAGTGAGAGAGGGGGGGAGGGGGGCAGAGCCAGTAACACTTACCAAGTCCAGGAACCGGCGCTGACACCATCCATCCATCCATCCCGCGGCTGAATCCTTCCTGCCCCGTCCAGCTTCAGTCAGTTTCTCTGATGGCAGGGAGGTGGGTGGAGCCAATTTCAGGCGCGGAGGATGAAATTAAAATCCTCCTGCGCTCTGAATGCTGGGGGAGGAGGGGAAGCCTCACATAATGACGAGTGATGACACACCCCCACACAAGGCTGACCTCACTGGTTGCTAGACGCCAAGCGGCAGGCGATGCTAGCAACCAGTGTGGTGGGCTGGCCAGGCCGCGAGTCAGGGCAGAGGATGGATTGAAAAAAGAAAATTAGGGTGAGGGACAAAGCGTCTATCAACCAGAAAGAGAACAACTAAGGGCACTGAGGAGGCAATGAGTATTGATTGTGTAACAAAATTATTTATTAGGCACGTATGCCTGAAAAGAGCAAGGTAATACAAGTGACAATGTGTGGCACAGCAAAACAATAAAAACAGTTTAAAACCACAAACACATATACTGAATTGCCATGGACTGAATTGACTGTAATAACCTGGTGTATACAAATATATACAGATAAGCCTGTGCTGACTCCAATAGCTGAAACACCTGGATGATCACTGTTCCATAATGACACAATGGATGGCTGAATGAGTCTGGATTCCCAGAAAGAAAAAATAATACAGAAATAATGTGATCAGGTAGGGCAATGGTAGTTCCGCTATGAGGGGACTTTAAAGGTGGTTCCTGAAAAAGGTCAAAATGAAAGAATATAATACCATGATGCACCTATACCGTAGTAAATGAGTCCGGATGACCAGGAGGTGAAAAACAAATTCCGGGGGTGAATCCAAAGCAGGGAATGGTAATGGGACCACAGTCCAAGAAAGGGCCTCTGATGGAACAAATCAAGTTGTTGCCGTAATGGGAATTGATAACAGACACTCGGTGGTGAAATGAGAATATCAGACTTTTATACCTTTAACATGACCGATAGGTCGTGGGTAGCTGATTCAGTTATTCGGAAGGTGAAACAGGAATCATCCTGGGTACTGGTGTGGATATCAGGCTGATGGGTCAAGGGCAACCATAGACGTCCATACCTCCGTGTAGAGCCGAGGGTCTGCTGGCCATACGAGCTAAAAATTTAAAAGACAGCTTATCCCATTCCGAATTTGTTAGATCTTAAAAAAGCGACAATTGGCTGACATCATTACCCCCGCTGAAGGGTACGTTTACACGTGGAAGATGTTCTATATGTAAGCTTGTGATCAGATCTAAATCTTTCCTGAGCTGTGATGGACAGGAGGAGTTTATGATCAACAGCTTCATTTACTGTCAAACGGAACGTGTTATTTATCAAATCATCTACCCATGTAACAAGTCATTTATTGGCAAAACCAAACGCCAGTTGAAGGTCCGAATTGCGGAACATGTAGCTGACATTAAGAAAAAAGTAGACAATAAGACCATTCCATTAAATTTCCTGGAACACCATAATGCCAATCCCGATGGGCTATTAGTGAGAGATATATACGCCCTAAAGCTACCAGCAAGGAGAGGTGATTTCGACACCATCTTGTTACAAAAAGAAAAGTTATGGATTTACAAGATGGGGTCACTTGCACCTCAGGGCCTGAACATCAAATTTAGTCTACAACCTTTCTTAACAACTTGACCTTTGTGACATCCTCACAACATTCTGAGGCAGGGCCAAAAGAGGGGGCAATAGTAGCCGGACTAAAAAGATGATGCCTATATATATATTTTATATTTTGCATCCATCTTTACGTCTTATAGTCTACTTCTGACCATCTTATTATTTTTGACTTGGGTCCCATCTGTGGTATATTCACACCTCATATTGCACTTTGGACATCTACGACTGGCAATATTCTGTTCCACCATGCATATCCCCCTGAACCTTCCTCCATCATTATGTGAAGAGATGCACCCGTAGACCTATATTTAATGTACTGATGTTCAATTGGTTATATGGTATCATCCTGGTATATACACAATTCACTGACCTAATGTCTTCCATATACCAGAATGTAATTAATTGGTACATTAGATATGCATATCTATTTGACCTTCAGGTGTTGTGTGGCAGTATATGGGGGAAGTGAGTATCCCACAAGTTGAAATAAGTAGTGGTGTGAGCTTTTGTATGTACTGTTTCTACACTACATAGAACTGTTTGTTATATTGTGAAAAGATGTGACTAATCTTATCCACTTGTATTTTTATTGGGCTTTATGCTCCCATTACTAGCGGACACGGCGTGTGGTCGATGGGAAACAGTGCACCCATCCTTTCCACTAGGCGTTACCACGATTTTCATGTACGTTTATCCCTATTTGGTTATCCAGATGTAAGTCATCCCAGCCACACTCTGTCTAGCGGTCTCTGGGTTAATCCATTTGGATGTTCTTGATAGACTGCGGGAGAGAGAAATTTTGTCAATAAATAATAGATTAATAGAACCAATTTGTGACCCCTTTCAGGATACACTCACAGCATCAACAGCAATCTGGTTCGATTCATGTTAATGTAACTCTTTTATCTTGTTGGTTATTATGAATTGATCTTGTATCCAAGTACTGACATCTAGTGGAAAAGGATGGTAGTTACTTTCTGCCGGTTTCAGTAGATTGTATACACCTGGGCAATCAATTAATTTATTGCCACTATAAAATTGAGCATCATACATTCCCACCCTTAGCTCTGAAGAAACTGACGTTTAGTCAGTGAAACGCGTCAGCGTTGGCGTCAATTGCCTACACACACTGAATTTGCCTTCTCCACAAGCCTGGGATTTCTGCACGGCGGCTTCCCTGCTGTTCCCCCGCCTCCATACTCGCCGCGCCGGACATGACGTCAGGCCGATGCTGACGGACCTGCACGTCCGCATCAGGATTCCGGCCGAGTGAGCGCGGGAGGAGAACGCCGCACAAGGAACGCCATGGCCAGCAGACCCTCGGCTCTACACGGAGGTATGGACATCTACGGTAGTTGCCCTTGACCCATCAGCCTGATATCCACACCAGTACCCGGGATGATTCCTGTTTCACCTTACGAATAACTGAATCAGCTACCCACGACCTATCGGTCATGTTAAAGGTATAAAAGTCTGATATTCTCATTTCACCACCGAGTGTCTGTTATCAATTCCCATTACGGCAACAACTTGATTTGTTCCATCAGAGGCCCTTTCTTGGACTGTGGTCCCATTACCATTCCCTGCTTTGGATTCACCCCCGGAATTTGTTTTTCACCTCCTGGTCATCCGGACTCATTTACTACGGTATAGGTGCATCATGGTATTATATTCTTTCATTTTGACCTTTTTCAGGAACCACCTTTAAAGTCCCCTCATAGCGGAACTACCATTGCCCTACCTGATCACATTATTTCTGTATTCTTTTTTCTTTTTGGGAATCCAGACTCATTCAGCCATCCATTGTGTCATTATGGAACAGTGATCATCCAAGTGTTTCAGCTATTGGAGTCAGCACAGGCTTATCTGTATATATTTGTATACACCATGTTATTACAGTCAATTCAGTCCATGGCAATTCAGTATATGTGTTTGTGGTTTTAAACTGTTTTTATTGTTTTGCTGTGCCACACATTGTCACCAGTATTACCATGATCTTTTCAGGCATGCGTGCCTAATAAATTATTTTGTTACACAATCCATACTCATTGCCTCCTCAGTGCCCTTAGTTTTTCTCTTTCTGGTTGATAGACGCCTTGTCCCTCACCCTAATTTTCTTTTTTTTAATTCATTAGCTTTGTTCAACGGTCACCGGGGGAGGCACACTATATTATTTATGGATTATTTTATTCCTTTTTTGGAACTTTGGTAGGGCCATTTTGGGAACACCATTTAATTCTTTTTTCAGGGCAGAGGATGGACTGAGTAACCCGGGGCTATTTATGATTTCTTTCAAAGATGACACCCGGGGCTTTTCGGGGGCACATTCGGGGCTATAGCCCAGGTGTTGAGATATATCTGTGAATGATCATGTTTATCCAGGTCATGTTATAGCTAATTGTAGTTAGTCATATTCAGCTGGAGTTGTTCTGTAATGTTGAAGACATTTTGCTGCTTATCCAAGTTGGTTAAGTCTCCTTAATCTGGTTACTATCAATCAACATCTGCCTTGATTTTTAAAAATTATATATACAGTACCTACACTGTATATTATGACATGTCAGGAATGTATTAATGGAAACTTGAAAGGTCAACTTTATTCATTAGTCTGTCTTAAAATTAAGGGTGTGCGCACCTGTGTACTTTTTTTTTGTTTCTGCGGCTCTGCTCTCACTAACCATTTCGAACTTACCGGCATGGTTCCCAATCTTGTAAATACCAGTCTGGCCTTTTTTTTTTTTTTTTTTTTTTATTAATTACAGAGCTCTGTGGTGCGGCAGCGGTGCTTATCAAAACCCTGTGAACAAAAAAGTGAAATGTAAAAATCACAATGCACAGAAAAAAGTGCATAGGGGTAGATAAATGGATTTTCAATCCCAGAATTCCCCTGGGGTGCAAAGATCTTGACAGGAGCAAATTACTTTAGTCCACCTAGGTCCACTCTGCTTCTTAGGGACCTGCCAAATCCTGACCCCCAAGTACTTTGTGAGGGCTCTCCCAGAGAAAGATCCCCAAGGAAGAGGAAAAAGACCAGATGGCCACAGATCCTCTTCTTGACACCAGGGCAGGCCCCCGAAAAACCTGCACCTGCCACCTATGTGAGTAAAAGAAAAACAAACTTGAGTGTAAGTGCTCCTACAATAAAAAGCGCTAAGTGCAGTACACAAAACTGGTCTTTGGCTGTTATAAAAATTAAATTGAAAACCTTATATGTCCTTGAAAAAATTTAGAAATTATTTGGGCACGCAAATTAATCATAGTGTTACTGTCCAGTTAACAAATATTGACACAGCTAAATATAATCTGGGCATCTACATATCAATGACATAGAAAGGGTTAACAGGCGGATCATGTTGAAATTTGTTGGCGAGACATATAATGACAGAGCATAGGGAACATTAAATGGCTTGGTCAGCATTTATATAAGTCAGCCTGATTGTAAAAACAATATACAGTATCGCAATGCTGGATATAGATACAGAATGTTCTAGTAAACTATTAACTTTTAAACAATGTGACCTCATTTTAAAAAGTATTCATTTACCTGCCAATCACCCAGTGGAAATGAACTGTATATCTGACTAGCAGAGAGAGGATATTAAAGTATATATAAACCCCAAAAAAAAGCTTACCAGTTTGTAAGAGGGGCCAGATGTTTGGTACTCAATTGGAGTAAATGTACACACAGGTCAACAAATTCAGCAAAATGTATTAAATCAAAGTTCCAACAAGGTGGCAATAGTACCTAAATATAAAGGCGGAACACAGTATGGCAGTACCTTACAGGAGAACCTTGTAGAACACAGTCTCAATACTGTAGAAGACACATTAACAAATTTATGATACCCGACAGCATCTAACAAAGAAGGTGACTGGTAGGCGGTGTGGCAACAAGGGCATCAAAGAGGTGAAAGAAAAAAGGTCCAAGGTAGCAGCTTAGGCGTAAGGTCCCTAATCTGTCCCTCCTCTACCTTTCCTCAAACCTTCCCTTATGCTAGCCACACTGGCCAACACCAGTGGGTTCCTGTCCCTGTGTCAGTGCACCGTTCAGGGTGCTAGAAGACCTGGTATCCCCGCCAGCACATTACATGGCCATGGGAGTGCACTGGCACGCACACAGATACGCCTTGGTGCGTGCATGCGCACTGGTGCGCAGCTGTGCGCACAGAAACATGAGCGCGTGCACGTGGGTGAACGCATGCGCACTTCACACAATCAGGAAACTCCCTCACTGAAGATTGGCACCCAGGGGCCTTTATAAGGAAACCAATCCTTGCCTGAAGTTGCTGATTGTTCTTCCGCTTGATACCTGTGTTGCTGCTAGCAACTGCACAGACGACCTGTGCTAATTTGTGCCTGACTCATCCTGTCTCACTTCCAGGGGAGTCCGGAACTTAGCCGCAAGGGAAGCCCTCTCTGTTCCATTGACCTCCAGCACCTAGTACGTGATACTCTAGTCATTTCACAAATGGGCACCAACTGCAGTGAGATAGTGCTATTAATTTGCATTGCCCTCACTAAAGATGGTCGCAGAGGTCATACAGCACAGCAGCATTTAGTCAGATGCCTGATCCCCTGATGACGCCCATGAAGGCCTCAGACAAACAAGAGACCCTCTTCTCTTTCATCCTTTCTGCATAGTGACTGCTGTAACCATGCCACCTATGCATGGAGGATTATCTAGGCTGAATTACACCTGCTTACAAGTTGATGATTTGTTTTCTCTTCTTTTATTTTCCCCTTGCGATCCTGCCAGTAATACACTTCCTGTCTTAGGCTCACAACGTTCACTAACTGTACAGTATCTATTGAAGAACAGCATTGTCACGCAAGGCAGGGCCAGATTAATGTAGAGACTGCTGGAGCTGCAGCTCCAGGCCCCTATCTTAATGTAGTCCCAGCAGGGTCAAACTGACCACTTGGGCACTACCTAAGGACCGGGGGCCAGTGGGGGCCCCATGAGAGGCCCCCCGGTACCTCCTGAAACTAGGAAATCTGACAGCCAGGTATGATTGGTGCGGTGGGGGAGATTACAAGCACCAGTCTCCCTCTTTGGCTTTTCATGAAGAAGCTGCTTCTCCTCCCATTCCCACGGCTTTCAGCTGCTTCATGGAGAGACGAAGAGGGAGACCAGTGCTTGTAATCTCCCTCCCGCCCCCGCCCCCAAGTGTCCATCAAATTTCCTTTGCTCTCTGGGCCCCTCTGTGTGTTGCGCCCCCCCCCCCACAGTGCTGTTGACTTCCCTCCTCTCCCACTGGCTGCTATGGGGGATATGTCAGGATGGAGAGCAGGGAAGGGGCCAGTAAATATGTTATTTATCGGCCCCTTCCTTGCCATTCATAGTGCAGTTGTTTTGAAATCTCTGATATGATGGTTTTGCTCAAGCAGCTTAACCATCTGTAGCAAAACTGGTCCACCTTTTCCCAGGAACAGCAAACATGCATGCTAATGACAGAAGATGTTGCTTTACTGCAGTATACTTCCCAACCAGCAAAACAAATAATGACAAGTAACTCAGAGGTGGTAGAACAGATAAGGTCATGTCAACTGATGCCAGAAATCATAGATGTGATGAGATAGATGATGATATACAGTATCTCACAAAAGAGAGTACACTCCTCACATTTTTGTAAATATTTTATTACATCTTTTCATGTGACAACACTGAAGAAATTACACTGTGCTACAATGTAAAGTAGTGAGTGTACAGCTTGTATAACAGTGTAAATTTGCTGTCCCCTCAAAATAACTCAACACAGCCATTAATGTATAAACCTCTGGCAACAAAAGTGAGTACACCCCTAAGTTATAATGTCCAAATTGGCCATCATTATTTTCCAGCACTGCCTTAACCTTCTTGGGCATGGAGTTCACCAGAGCTTCACACAACATCATGGAGCTGGTGGATGTTAGAGACCTTGCGCTCCGCCACCTTCCGTTTGAGGGTGCCCCGCTGATGCTCAATAGGGTTTACGTCTGGAGACATGCTTGGCCAGTCCATCACCTTTACCCTCAGCTTCTTTTAGCAAGGCAGTGGTCGTCTTGGAGGTATATTTGGGGTCGTTATCATGTTGGAATACTGCCCTGCAGCCCCAACTCCGAAGGGAGGGGATCATGCTCTGGTTCAGTATGTCACAGTACATGTTGGCATTCATGGTTCACTCAATGAACTGTAGCTCCCCAGTGCCAGGAGCACTCAAGCAGCCCCAGGCCATGACACTCTCACCACCATGCTTGACTGCAGGCAATACACACTTGTCTTTGTATTCATCACCTGTTAGCCGCCACACACACTTGACACCATCTGAACCAAATACGTTTATCTTGGTCTCATCAGACCACAGGACATGGTTCCAGTAATCTATTTCCTTAATCTGCTTGTCTTCAGCAAACTGTTTGCGGGCTTTCTTGTGCATCATCTTTAGAAGAGGCTTCCTTCTGGAACGACAGCCATGCAGACCAATTTGATGCAGTGTGCGGTATATGGTCTGAGCACTAACAGGCTGACCCCCACCCCTTCAACCTCTGCAGTAATGCTGGCAGCACTCATACGTCTATTTCCCAAAGACAACCTCTGGATATGACGCTGAGCACGTGCACTCAACCTCTTTGGTCGACCATGGCGAGGCCTTTTCTGAGTGGAACTTGCCCTGTTAAACCGCTGTATGGTCTTGGCCACTGTGCTGCAACTCAGTTTCAGGGTCTTGGCAATCTTCTTATAGCCTAGGCCATCTTTATGTAGAGCAACAATTCTTTTTTTCAGATCCTCAGAGAGTTCTTTCACATTAGGAACTTTTCAGAGAAAGGGAATACAATAAGACACGTGGCCACTCACTAAAACTAGAGGAAAAACAGTTTAACTTTAAAATACGTAAGGGGTTCTTCACTGTCAGAGCAGTAAGGATGTGGAATTCTCTTCCACAAGCAGTCGTATCAGCAGGGAGCATCGATAGTTTCAAAAAACTATTAGATGGGCACCTTAAAGACCACAACATACAGGGGTATACAATGTACGGTTAACAGCAAACACAAACACATCATAGGTCGAACTGGATGGACTGATGTCTTTTTTACACCTCACAAATATGTAACTATGTAACATGAGGTGCCATGTTGAACTTCCAGTGACCAGTATGAGAGAGTGAGAGCGATAACACCAAATTTAACACACCTGCTCCCCATTCACACCCGATACCTTGTAACACTAGCGACTCACATGACACCGAGGAGGGAAAATAGCTAATAAGGCCCAATTTGGACATTTTCACTTAGGGATTTACTCTCTTTTGTTGCCAGTGGTTTAGACATTAATGGCTGTGTGTTGAGTTATTTTGAGGGGACAGCAAATGTACACTGTTATACAAGCTGTACACTCACTACTTTACATTGTAGCAAAGTGTCATTTCTTCAGTGTTGTCACATGAAAAAATATAATCATATATTTATAAAAATGTGAGGGGTGTACTCACTTTTGTGAGATACTGTATGATGCCAAGTATTTATTTATTTTTTTAACAGTAAAATTATGCCAAGTATTTAGTTGGTGTGGGACAGTGGATGACTAATAACTATTAAGTAGTGATGGGCCAAACACCCCCCTGTTTGGTTCGCAGCAGAACATCTCGAACAGGGGAAAAGTTCTAGCAAACATTAGAACGCTATTAAAGTCTATGGGACACGGACATGAAAAATCAAAAGTCCTCATTTTAAAGGCTTCTAAGAAAGTTATTGCCATAAAAAGTGTATGGGGACCCAGGTACTGCCCTGGGGCACATGCATAAATGCAAAAAAAAAAATTTTTTAAAACAATCGATTTTACAGTGCAGTGATTTTAATGATGCTTAAAGTGAAACAAAAAAATTGAAAAATTCCTTTATATTGTGCCTGGGGGGGTCCCCTTACATATCTAAAGGAAAAAATGTAATTTAAACTTGCTCGCGGCTGTAAAGTATTGTCGGCTCCCGGCAATACAGATAAAAAAATATTTTAAAAAAAAAATGATGTAGGGTCCCCCCCCAGTCCATAATATGTCCTTTGGGTCTGGTGTGGGTTTTAAGGGGAACACCATGCCAAAATTAAAAAAAAAGACCCCCCAAGCTGTCTTTAACCAAATTTTGTTTCATTTACATTTTTCTTTTACAAATATTTTTTGAATTCAGCTCTCAGCAGGGAAGCCTTAACCCCGCTAAGTGCCAAAAAAGTTCAGGTGTTAGGCGAGTACCCTGAATGGGCGTTGTTTAGGCCAAACTTAAGCTCGGCCCAAGCCGTTCACCCATTCCTAGTGGGGCCTAAACACTGTAACCCCTCACAGTTACTCTTGCTGGGCACAGGAATGGTACCTGCTGTTAAAAATTTGAAACAAAAATTGAAATTTCATGCACTTGTCATACAGGTGCAGAAAAATTGGGCCTTGGGTGTTGGTGGTGCTTGAACACTGTAACCCCTCACAGTTACTATTGCTGGGCACAGGAACAGACCCTGCTGTTTAAAATGAGAAACAAAAATTGAAATTACATATACTTTTCATACAGGTGCAGACAAATTGGGCCTTGGGTGTTGGTGGTGCCTGAACACTGTAACCCCTCACAGTTACTCTTGCTGGGCACAGGAACGGCACTGCTGTTAAAAATTAGAAACAAAAGCCACAAGGCTTCCAGCAGCACTGAATGTCCATTTGTAAAGCATGTTGGAAACAGGACAGGCCAGTAGATCGATTGCATATTGAGCAAGTTCTGGCCAGTGGTCCATCCTCAAGGAAAGGTCTCCAAGTCTGCTCTTGTCCCTAGATAATCCTGCATCATTTGCTGCAGACGCTGCCGATGGTCCTGGGTGCTGAGAACTAAAAAATTGTTTAAAGGCATCGGTCAGCTGGCCGCCTTCTCCACCGCTCCTCCTTTGACCGAACAAAGCCTCAGAAGCACATTGTCCAGGAAATGGTAACCTCCCAGTATCTGGAAAGGTGTAACACTAATTTTTCTTTAAGGCTTCCTCAAGATGTTTCATACTCTGCACCCTCTGTAAAGGCAGGATGAGCTCTCCAACTTTACCCTTGTAACGTGGATCAAAAAGGGTTGCAAACCATTAATGATCCCTCTCCTTGATACCACAAATCCTCTGGTCCTTTTGCAGGCTTTGCAGCATCAGGGAGCCCATGCAGCGTAAGTTTGAGGAGGCATAAGATTCTGAGTCCTCTGGGTCACTAAGGATGACATTGTCAGGAGCAACCTCTCCACAGCCACGTACAACTCCTGGTTCTAGGGAATGAAAACCATCCTTTGAAGACTGCTGTATGTTATCCTCTACATCCATGCCGCCACAGTCCTCCTCCTCTTGCGTGTTTTTTGACCCCACAGGAATGTTATGTGCATAAAGGGGGCCTTGTGAGGAAAGGAAGTCCTCCTCTTCCTCCCGCTGTTCTGCCTCAAATGCCCTGTCCATGATTCCATGAAGCGTGTCCTCCAGCAGGAAGACTAGAGGGACAGCGTCACTAATGCATGCATCGTCGCAGCTTACCATCCCTGTGGCCTCCTCAAATGGTGACAGGACAGTGCATACATCCTTTATCAGCAGCCACTGGTGTGGCAAAAAGAAGCCAAGCTCCCGTGAACCTGTCCTTGTGCCATACTCACACAGGTACTTATTGCTGGCCCTCTGCTGCGTTTGTAGCCGCTGCTGCATTGCCAATGTTGAGTTCCACCTGGTGGGCATGTCATAAATGAGGCAGTTGGTGGGCAGGTTGAATTTCCTGTTGAATGTCAGCCAGCCGAGCACTGGCATTGTATGAACGCTGGAAATGGCCACAGTCTTTTCTGGCCTGCCTCAGAAGATATTGTAAGCCCAGGTACCTGTTCAAGAAACGCTGCACCAACAAATTCAGGACATGTGCCAAGCATGGAACATGTGTCAAGTGTCCCTGTCAGAGGGCGGAGAGACAGCTGGTGCATTCTTGCATACAACCATTCCTGGCTCAAGCTGCTGTGGCATCAACCACCTCTGAGCCTGCCCCTGCAGACCTGACAGAATCTCTGGCCCGGTGTGGCTCCTGTCCCCTAGACAGATCAACTGAAGCACTGCGTGACATCTTTTAGCCTGACTGCTTGCATAGCCCCTTGACCGCTTAGGGAGCACTGCTGGCTCAGAGGACAATTCAGCAGAAGAGGCCATAGAGGAAGAAGAAGAGGAGGAGGTGGAGCAGACAGATGTGGCAGAAACACCACCAATGTTTTGGAGGCGTGGTGGCGGAACAAGCTCCAGCACTGAGCCCTGTCCTGCATCCTTCCCAGCTGCCAGCAGAGTTACCCAGTGTGGCGTGAAGGAAATGTAACGTCCCTGACCATGCCTGCTGGGCCATGAGTCAGCAGTAATGTGAACCTTCCTGCTGACTGCTCTGTCCAACCAGGCCACAATATTGCCTTCCATATGATGGTACAGAGCTGGAATGGCGTTACGTGAAAAGAAATTTCTTTGTGGAACCTTCCACTGGGGTACAGCACATTCCGCAAATTCATGAAAGGGGGCAGAGTCTACCAGATGAAAAGACAGCAGTTGTAGTGCTAGCAATTTGGCCAAGCTAGCACTTAGATGCTGAGCATGTGGATGGCTGGGACAGTATTTTTTTTTACGGTTCATCAACTGGGGTAGAGAAATTTGCCTGCTGGTCAAATCAACAAGTGGTGTACTGCTAGCAGATTGGGTGCAAGTACCTGCGGCACCCAATGCTATTCCATCATCCATCATAGTGCAGGTTTTTGAGAGGACTTGAGGCATAGTAGGGGTAGAGATCCCAGATGAGGAGCAAGGAGAAGTCTGCATTTTATTATGATGGCCACACTTGATCCGCTTCAGACAGAGATCTGCTGCACATGTGTTGAAAAAAACCCACACCAATGAACTTTTGGAGGTCAGCAGTGAGTTAGCAGCGACCTGCACTTGTAGAGCTCTGTGGTGTGATGCAATAGGGTGGCTGCCCTTAGCTGCTGCGCCACAAAAATAATTCAAAATAAAAAAACCTACTGATGCCTCAGAAGGAATAGCCCCTATGACACAAAAGGGGGACAGCAATTATGCTCTAAATAAAATGAGTGCTGCTGCACCACCAAAAAGAAAAAAACACTGCTGACGCAGAAGTAAAAGAACCTGCGATGCAGAAGGGGGGACAGCAAGTATACCCTAAATATTATTAGTCCTACTGTGCCATGAAAAAAAAAAAACGCTGCTGACGCAGAAGGAATAGCACCTATAACACAAAAGGGGGGACAGCAAATTTGCCCTAAATAAAATCAGTGCTGCTGCGCCACCAAAAAAAAAAAAACAAATCACTGCAGACACAGAAGTAATAGCACCTGTGATGCAGAAGAGGGACAGCAATTATGCCCTAAATATTATTAGTCCTGCTGTGCCACGAATAAAACTCCAACAATAAAAACCCACTGCTAATGCAGAAGTAATAGCACCTACGACACAAAAGGGGGGACAGCAAATACGCCCTAAATAAAATTAGTGCTGCTGCGCCACATAAAAAAAAAACACTGCTGACGCAGAAGTAATATCACCTGCGACACAGAAGGGGGAGTACTAATATTGCAGCAACAGAACCTGATGCTGCTGCAAAAAAAATAAAAATGAAAAGAAAAAAAATATCAATGAAAAAAAAATGGGATCAGTGGGGTGACACAGACGTGTTGTATACACCAACACTTCAGTGGCCCCACTACACCGTGTTACATAAGATGAATCAGCACAGCACTACACTACACTGACTGCACTACACTGTTACACAAGATTAACCAGCACAGCACAGCACTACACTACACTGAATGCACTACACTGTGTTGCACAAGATGAATCGGCCCTACACTACACTACACTGACTGCATTAAACATCAAAGCACAATTCACTAACTACCCTGCCTAATCTCCACTCCTAAATACACTACACACAGCTGCCATGTAAGCAGCCTTATATAGTGTGGGGCGTGGACTTAGCCCCTAAGCCATGATTGGCTAAAGGCACCCTGCATACAGGTCAGGTGCATGCTTTGGCCAATCATGCACAGTGCATTATGGGGCGCTCACCGCCGAGTGCCCCATTTGTTCGTGTGTTCAGCGAACACCCGATGTTCGAGTCGAGCTTACGTTCGAATCGACTGTTAATCCCATTACAATTTCTAAGTATATCATACATAATGTAGAGCCACTGAAATTTTGCCCAGGTTCTTTTCTCAGTGGATTTCCCCGCAGCCAGGCACAGGTTCACAGTCACTCTTTGGCTCAATAACAAGTCCTGGGGTTTTCTTTTTTTATTTTATTTTTGGAGAAACTTGGATAGGGTTGAGGGAATTGAGTGGGATTCCTCAAAAACAGAACTATGTACAGGTTGAGGATAGTAAGCTCCTTTCTGTAAAGCTGAAGCCGAAGTCATTGCATATAGAAAACTGTGAATTTGGCTTGAAGTAGAAGCAGTCAATGCAGGCTTCTTTCTTTAGAGCACCGAGAGCAGAGTTCCTTCACAAAGAACTGGATAGACTAATCTCTTCAGGACATTAGCCAATGTCCCATTTGGTCAAACACACACAGCTGACTCTCTAGCATAAGAGGGGTGAAAGCAGCCCAAAAGTGTCTAAGATATCTCAAGCAGTCTGTACTCACAAAATGTCCAAGGAAAGTTGGTTGCCTCCTTCCAACATCCATGCAACACCTTTCTCCAGTGATACCAGATTAGATCTTCAGCAGAGTTTGAGAGTTCTCAAACTCTCTGGAAAGCAGAAGAAACAGGCAAACCAGCAGAAGCTGAAACACTGAGCAAACCTAACTAATCACATGCAACTGCACTGATTACAGTGAGCACAACTAAGTTTACCTAACACAGCAATTTCAGCCACACTGGTTACACTCAGACTAAATTCACCTAGCAACATAAAATGCAGCTCCACTGAACACAGTGAGCCTGCACTAATCTAACCAATACTAGCACCTACCTAGAAAGGAGCTACACATAGGGAGAGAGACAAAGGAGAAAAAATGGTTTGCACAGGGGGTGGGACAGATGATGACAAATGATCCATATAAGGATCAAATGTTTTTTTTTTTTTTTTTCTTTTTTTAACATTAACTGTTACTGGAAAATGCTGAATTCAGAAAAAAAATAGGTTCTGTAGACCACAGTCTTTTGCACCTCACAGTTGGTGGAGGGATCCGGCTGCTCACCTCTTGGTTTTTCCTAAACAATGGAACTCAGCAGCCTTTTCTCAGCTCCTTGGCTGGAATCAAGCACAGCTAAACTTGTTGGTGACTGACTCAGCACAGCCCTGCACTATTCCTGCTGCACGCTGCCACCTAGACACTTTTTTTCGGGGAACTCTAAACTACCCTAGTAATAGCACTAAAGCATCTAAAGGAATACAAATACATTAACATTTCCGAAATTGTTTATTGCACTATAAGAGGTAATGAGTTTGTTTCCAAGACCCAGATCTGATGCTGGGCTCAATACATGAAAATAATTTGTTGAGTAGGATGTTTGTAAAAAAAATGCTTGTGCCAATAATGTCTTCCTTGTCAATGTGTTACAGGGGACCACCGTATTTCCTCTCCTTTGTTCTGCTCTATCAGACCCAGAGTACTGGAAGTCACCCTATGACTTTAATCCAGAGAATTTCCTGGATGAAAATGGAAAGTTTTGTCCACAGGAAGCTCTGATCCCTTTCTCCACAGGTAAGAAACTAAGAGAGAAATAAATCATAATGGTTTCTTTTGTCATGTAATGTGGTCGTGTGATATCTTCTTTCTGCTGCTCTCTGGTTGTTCCAGGAAAGAGGAGCTGCCCAGGGGAAGGTTTGGCCCGGATGGAGATCTTCCTATTCCTCACTGCTCTACTCCAAAAATTCTTCTTCCAACCTGCAAACCCCACCGACTCGTTCAACCTGGAGGTTCTTCGACGTGACTTCCATAAAAAGGGGCTCACCTACGATCTGAGAGCCATTCCAAGAACAAAAAAATGAGTGAACATACAAGACAAAGACTGGAAGACGTACACCAGTGAAAAAAGAACATTTCCTCTCCAGCTCTCAAGAATGATCACTTGGTTCTGTAGGCTTCTCACATATTTTAGTTGAAAGACTGAGACTTCCTTTTCCTCAGAATACATATTTTTTTCTCCAGAAGTCCTACAAATTTCTCCTGACACCACTTTTTACTTTGTTTATGCTAAACACTACAGCTTGAGTGTTGGTGATAGGTCAAATGAAGTCTGATCGTGCTGTCATGTCAACTGCCTGACCTTACACACTTGGCAAAATACCGTGAGATATAGGACAACATCCCAACCTCAGTCAAAATTCAAAAAAGCAAAAGAAAACTGGATTTTCAGGGCAAAAGAAGAAGGAATGGTCACAAATGCTATAATATTGTAAAGAAAACATAGGTTTATTGATACATAAAGATAAAAGGGAAAAGTGTATGCATACAATTTTACATATAAAATGTGTGTTCCCACAAGGGGTACTGATACAATTTACCAATTAGGCAATACATATGTCTCATGATAATAAGCAATAGGCCCTTCAGGGCCGGAGAGACCTTCAGCACATTTTTTCTACAAAGAATGGTACATATCAGTTTATCGTACATACATTTTGAATCAAACCAAACCATGTATCCATATAAGTACGAATATATTTGTATACTAACCCCATAAAATTAGGTCATGCACAAGGCATGTCATCTCCCCGGGTGGGCATCGGGCCATATCATGTGCTCAAAACAGTGTGTAAGATGCTTAGTATTACTGGTCATAAGGAATGCAGGCATGCAGTGTCCTTGATTAGGGTACTTATTCATATCAGTATAAGCACTAACTCACTACAGAAATCCTCTTCTTAGGAATGGTAGGTAATACCCTTGACCTGCGAGAGTAACAGAATGATGTTTAATAGTATCTAATTTTGAAAAGATATTATATTACATAGGCAATGAAAAAGCAGCACCCAATATTATGATGTTACATACCTAGTGGTAGTATCCAGATATCACTATGGTATAGGTCAGCAGTTCCAACAGGACCCAGACCACTAATTAGCCTAAAAAGATGTGTATATATATATATATATATATATATATATATATATATATATATATATATATATATATATATATATATATATATATATATATATATATATATATATATACACAATGTCAGTAGCTATCATTAGGTTATGACCACCAGAATTGTCATACTCCCTAAATCAGACCCTCGCATATCCTTAGTAGGTGACCGCTTCTAATACATCCAGTCCGGGGACCGGATTATATAGCCCCCTCTGCCCGATTGTTTGGCACCAATTGGGGCCAACATCCTGTGCACGCTCCGATGGACCTCCCCCAGGAAGCACGTCATACAGCATCACATCCGCATGCCAACCGGCCTGGTCGCGTCCCTCTAGTTGGAGGTTCACGTCAACTTCCGCCCGCCACTCTGCCCCTTTACTTCCGGTTCCAGTTGGCATGCGGAGGTGATAAACTGGTGGTCATAACCTTGAGATAGCTACTGACATTGTCTATATATATATATATATATATATATATATATATATATATATATATATATATATACACATCTTTTTGGGCTAATTAGCGGTCTGGGTCCTGTTGGACCTTATATACTGCTGATCTATACCATAGCGATATCTGGATTTTTTGAAAACGGCTGATAATCGTTATACTACCACTAGGTATGTAACATCATAATATTGGGTGCTACTTTTTCATTGCCTATCTAATATAATATCCTTCCAAAATGAGATACTATTAAACATCATTTTGTTACTCTCGCAGGTCAAAGGGTACTGCCTACTATTCATAGGAAGAGGATTTCCCTAGTGAGTTAGTGCTTATATTGATTGGATTAAGTACCCTAATCAAGGACATTGTAAGCCTGCATTCCTTATGACCAGTAATACTGAGCATTTAAGTCTTACACACTGTTTTGAGCCCCGACGCCCACCCGGGGAGATGACATGCCTTGTGTATGACCTGATTTTATGGGTTAGTATACAAATATATTCGTACTTATATCGATACAACGTTTGGTATGATTCAAAATGTATGTACGATAAACTGATATGTACCATTCTTTGTAGAAAGAATGTGCTGAAGGTCTCTCTGGCCCTGAAGAAGCCTCTGGTGAAATGCGTCAGCTCTTTGAGGACCTATTGCTTATTATCATGAGACATATGTATTGCCTAATTGGTAAATTGTATCAGTACCCCTTTGTGGAAACACAAATTTTATATGTAAAATTGTATGCATACACATTTCTCTTTTATCTTTATGTATCAATAAACGTATGTTTTTTTTAAATATTATCGTATTTGTGACTATTCCTCCTAATGTAATAGGCTGCACACACCTATGAATAAGAAACAAAGGAGAACAAATGATGCATAAAGAAACCCATGAAACCCATGAAGAAAAAGGGATGAATTCTTTTTTTCTCTTTTTTTGTATTTTATTAAATGATTGTTTGATATAATTATGTACTCAAATTAAAATATATCATTTTCTTTTGTTTGGTTACATCAATGGTCATTGGATCCCGATGAAGCTATTTTTATGGCAAAACACGTAGATTCATGATGCCTACCTAAGACTATATGACTTTGGAGCTATAACACCCTCAAGCCATGATGTGATGTCACTGTTTTGGTAAAATGTTGCCATTTATGTAACTTTAATACGTTTTATGATGCTTGTATTAAAGATTGATTGTTTTTATTTTGATTTGTGGTCTTTCCTGTAGGGCATACTCTAAAATCCCATTATTTAAGTCTTTATCTGGTCCACAGTATGGGATTGGCAGGAGATAGATTATGCAATTAACATTTTCAACCATAGCAATCAGAAAATTCTGAGGAGCAGGATGGAAAATGTTCCTCGAACAAAGAAAAATTGTGAATATAATTTCAGGAAAAATCATATATATTTTAATTCTTGTTTTCTAGGCTCTAAATAAGATGGTCTTTAGACATAGACTTCCTCTATGAAAAAAAAATGAAACGTATTTTCTCTTGAGACTTAAGTGGTGCGTTTGTTAAGGAAATTGTCCAGTTCTCAGCCTTTGCCAAGCTCCGGTCATGTCTCACTCCATCTCAAGAGGCAGCTTTATTGCATGATGAAGAGCCTGCTCATACCTTTTCAGGTATTAATGTAGCTCTTAGAATATACAGTATTTGAGCATGATGGTCACTCGTTTTTTGGGAGAAAGGTCGTTAAACAAATTTGCACTGATAAAGAATTATCTGAAAACCACGATGACCCATAAAAGATTAAGTCAATCATAGATGTGATTTTCTTTCCTGCAACCACGGGTTGCAGAAAAGAAACTAGCTTGATTCCAGTCAGTGTTAATAGAGGAATCCCTCCCACAGAGCTATGGTGTTCTCTTGATGGGGAGAGCCACCGGGAAAACACAATGAATATTGCTAGCGGATATAGATGTTGGCAATAATCCCACGGCGAAAATCTGACATGCTGGTTGTACCCAAGTCGATCGATGGATTGATTTGGGTACAATCAGCCTGACCATAAATGGTTAGAATCTCAGCTAGTTCCTGCTAAATCGGCTGAGTTTCAAACCATCTAGGGCTAGCTTAGGTGCTCTGTGCCTATTGGCTGACAGTGTCAGATAATACAGTTCGATGAGCTAGTTAAAGATTTTGCAGATGCTGGGTGCAGGATAAAAATACTTTTTGTAAATATTGTAGTGTGATGTATGACCTGCCAGTTTCAATTACCTGTGTAATATATATTCTTACAGTCAATAAAATTGAGAAAAAAAATTAGACATGTGTTTTTTTTTAGAACCTAATTTATATATATATATTTTTAGAACAAATGCTTTTTATCATTCAATCATTAGATTGCTGTAAGTCCTTGACTCTAGGTCTCTCTCTCTCTCAGGTAAAGGCAACATTGGCCAATCTCCCATAGGGAACGGCTACTTCCAGACAAATCCTCCACTGAAGAAGGCCACCACCAGTTGAATATCACTTCTTCATCTTCACTGTCTTCCTCCTCTTCTTGCTGAGTTGAGAACTTAGACGCCCGCTGTGTCCCAGATCATAAAGAGGGGGTTCTAGAAACATCAACATCAGAGATGGTTTGGCACCCTAATGGCACCAGAAATAGGCAACAAGTGATTCCTATGCCATGCTCTTACGGGACCAATCTTCACTTCTGCATGGATCTGGTACACAGGCAAGCCAGACAATTTCTTCCAGATGACAAAGGGTTGAGAACGCCAGCGGTCAGCCAATTTGTGCTTCCCGGGCACTCCCAAATTCCTTAGCAGGACTCGATTACCAGGCTGTAGATCTTGTATCCTCACTTTTAAATCAAATTTTTTCTTATTTTGTTGCTCTCTTAAGGCAGATGCTTCAAGGGCCTTTTCATAGGCTACTTTCAAATTCCTCCGAAGTCGATCTACATAACCTTTATAAGAACTCTGCGAAGTATGGTCAGGCGATGTGCCAAAGGCTAGATCCACTGGCAATTGAGCTTTTCTCCCAAACATCAATCTGTAGGGGGGATATCCAGTAGAGTCATTCACCGTGTTGTTATAAGCATGCACTACTGTGGCAATGTGATCACTCCAATGTTGTTTATTTTCCATCGGCAGAGTTCCCAACATATTCAGCAAGGTACGATTAAACCTCTCAGGCTGAGGATCTCCCTGTGGATGGTACGGAGTTGTTCTGTATTTCTGTGTATTCAACGATTCACATAGTCTTCAGATCAGCTTACTCTCAAAATCCCGGCTTTGGTCAGAACGTGTACATTGTGGCAGGCCATAATGGATGAAGAACTTTTCCACAAGCGTCTTGGCAACTGTGCTAGCCTTCTGATCTTGTGTTGGAAAAGCCTGAGCATATCTAGTAAAGTGGTCTGTCACAACTAAGACACTACTACGCCCACCTAGATCAGGTTCGAGACACAGAAAGTCAATGCACACCAACTCCATGGGTCCTTGACTTCGCAGATGGCCCATTGCAGCAGCTCTGTGCGATAAAGTCTTCCTCTGAATGCACCGAATGCAAGAATGGCAATAACTCTCTACTTCTTTCCTCATGAAACGCCAATAGATTCAATCACTGACCAGTTTGAACATCTTGTCGGGTCCCAAATGCCCATGAGCATCATGAAGGGCTGTGAGTACAGTCAACTGATGCTTTTCTGGCAGAAACAACTGTTGAACCCCATCTGACTCTTCTGTAGGGTTCACACAATAGACAATCCCGTCTTTCAACTTCATCTTGTCCCAATCCTTGTAAATCGCTTTGGCTCCTCCAATTGGACTATCCTGTAAGGCTTTGGGATCTCCCAAGGTTAATGCCGCCTTCACCAGTGCAACCAGGTGGTCCTCCTTCTGATCCCTCCTCATATCTTCCTTCATTAATTGGGGGAGCTCCAGACTGCGCACTTGAGTCAAATCACAATAACACTGAGGCACCCCAGCTGGGGAGACCCCCACTGCTTCAGCTCCAGCAGCTCCTTTGAGTCGGTACTCCACTCCTTGGCATGCAGTTTGAACTCCTTCTGAGGTTAGGTGCACCCAGTCACTTTATTCTCTGTTTGAAGAATGTGGTTGTCTGGATAAAGCATTTGCACCCAGATTCCCTTTCCCTTGTCAGTACTTTAAGCTGAACTGAAATTCGGATAAGGTGGCCAACCACCGATGTCCAGTGACATCTAGTTTAGCTGTAGTTATCAAATAGGTCAAAGGGTTGTTGTCTGTCTTCACCACAAAAAAGGCTCCATAAAGATAATCTCGCAGCTTATAGACCACTGCCCACTTGAGGGCCAGGAACTCCAAATTGTGTATGGGATAAATCTTCTCCGAAGGGGTCAAACTGCAGCTTACATATGCTACAGGATGTAGTCTTCCTTCACTCTCCTGATACAGCACTCCGCTCAGCCCGTCCCAATTGGCAACAATGTGTAGCTCATAAGGTTTTTCCGGGTCAGCATAAGCCAATACAGGAGCCCTGGTAAGACTCTCCTTCAATTTCCAGAAGGCTTGCTCACATCTGGTGTTCCATTAGGCTTGAATGGACTCTCTGGACCCTCTAGGTACCTTTCAAAGTGGTTCTTTGACACTTAGCTGCAACCCTCCTTCATCACTTTCCTTTTGCAACAGCTCATTCAAAGATTTTGCTATCTGAGCAAAATTCTTGACAAATCTTCGATAGTAGGAACAAGACCCCAAGAAAGACCGTAGCTCGGTTACTGTCCTTAGTTGAGGCCAGGTGGTGACAGCCTCTAACTTCTTGGGATCAGTATCTACCCCTTTGGAGCAGAAGTGTCCTCCTGTCTCTGCTCTATTATGCGTGTGACATGAAGAGCACAATTGTATTTATATTGTTTGGTCCTCAAAGCTACTTTAAGTCTCCTCCTCTTGCTCCTCTTTTTCTGAACAGGAGGAGAACACAAGTACTGCATACCTACCCGACTGCCATCTGATTAAGCACATTTTGGGGCATCTGCGTGCTTGAGTTAAAAATAGGGGGGCAAAAATTAAAACATTAACAAGACCAAAAATCATTCTCTAAAAAAAATATTCTGAATACACTACAAAGTTTTCTCCCAGCCCCAATCATGGATATACCCCAACAATCAGATAGGAGCTTTTGGACAAAGTCTGAATTGCTCATTTTCAAGTTTCAGTGGCAAAATTATTCCTCAAGCAAGCTGGTCACAGATGTACTCCATTATATCATGGTATGTATGAATAGACCCTTGTTGATAATAGCAGCAGCAGTGCAGGAACTGTGTGAAAAACAACTGTGTGATGTGTGATGTTCTTATAAAAACCCAGGAAAACAATCCAATCCACTCCAATCTATACCTCACCCCCCAAGCAAACAGAAGAACAAGAATGTGTTCTTCACAAAGAATGCATATAACACACAACGTGAACACACAAATACTCACACACCTCTAAATTAATAACTCTATTATATACTATCTATACATTTTTAAACAAAAATAAATGTGTGTGTGTGTGTGTATATATATATATATATATATATATATATATATATATATATATATATAAATTTATTATATAATGCGCTACTCCTGTAGGAGCTGCAGGAATTTCTGTCCAGGTCTTCCCAACTTCTGCCCGCAGCCAAGCACACAACAGGCTTATTCACTCTTTTTTCAAAGACCAGTATAGGGGATGTGGTTTTTGTTGTTTTTATTTTTGGAGAACTTGGATAGGGATGAGGAAATAGGTGGGATACTCCAAAGATAAGAACTATGTACAACTGAGGACTTGTTTTTTCATTAGAGCAAGCTATGGTGAAGTCTGGGCTTGTAACAAACAGTAGACTTCAGCCTAAGTAGAAGTAGAGCCATTAGAGCAAAGTCCCTTTAGAACGGAGTTCCAGCCATTTTAAGGTTTTATTAAAGGCAGCAGCTACAAAAAATGTAGCTGCTGACATTTAATAAACACACACTCACCTGTCCCCCGTTCCAGCGATGCGGCTGCCCGAAACCTCGATCCTCTCTCTCACCTCTCCCCAGCGCCGGCATCAAAAGTGTGGGCACCCAGCCAGGTGTGCACTGCACATTCGCAAGTCGTGCTGCACCTCCTTAGTGGCTGGGCAATCTTCTGGGACCTGTGACGTGTCCCAGAAGATTGCAGAGAGGGAGGGGGAGAGAAGAACTGGCGCTCCTGCCGCCTAGATGGCCCGAGCAGAAGTGGGAACCCGTCGAAACTAGGTACCCGCTCCCCCCCCCCCCCCAGAAAAAATGACATGCCAAATGTGGCATGTAAGGGGGGTGAGGAGTGCTTAAACCGGAAGTTCCACTTTTGGGTGGAACTTCCGCTTTAAGTAGGAAATGTCTGGACAGAGCTCTTCAGGACAGCAGCCAGTGTCCCCTTTAATAGACCCGCAGCTGACTCTAACAAGGCACCAGAGGGGTAGCTAAAGCACAATGTCCCCAAGATCTTTCAATGTCTGTACTCACAAGGCCAAAGGACAGATGAGCCCTCTCCCAATCTTCCAAGCATTGTCCTCCAGTGATACCAGACCGAGCTCCCCTCAGTCAGCTTCTTTTAAGTACCTGAGTCTCAGCATTCCTCCATCAGTTCGCCCACCTGAGGCCTCCTCACTGCAGCCTGTGCTTGGGAGGGCAGCATGCCCCCCTCAGGCTGGACTTCTCCACTCTGGGACAAGACCCAGACCTCTATGTGCTCCCAGAATAAATACAGTGTAGCATGCCTTCAGAGCCTGCCTCTCTGGGAAAGGCTAGGGCTGTGTCAATATTCACGCTGCCATCTGCATAGCTCTGCACCTATCACCCAGAAACTTCTCAAGTTCAATTGTAAGAGATGATTCTTTGGGAAAACATGTGGAAGTGTCAAGGGAAGTAAGGTGTTTGCCTGGTGCTACTGTTAGGATAGATAAAAGGTGCATTTTAAAAATTGTCAAAAAAGCTAGTGAAGAGTGCAATGTTGATATTGTTGTGCACCTTGGCACAAATGATGTGTCCCAGAATGATGTGCATTCTGTATAGAAGGATTTTTAGAATTTGGGCCAGTTATGGTGTACTGTTACAATTTCAGAAGTCTTACAGATGCATATGAGAGCAGAGGAGATAAAACCTTTTTTTTTGGTATGTTAGTGAGAGAAGGAAAAAAATACAATAGGATCACTAAAATTAAACCTGGGCACAACACTTATGTTGAGGGAGACCTGGGTGTATTAAAACATTTAAACAATTACTTCTGTTCAGTCTTCTCGGAACTAAATTGTACTAACAATAAGAAGTTGGGAAATCATATTGGTTCTAGTAATGGAGGTTCATTTTTAGGATTTTTGGAAGTAGCAGAGGAACTGGCTTGGGTAAAGCTTAATGAAGCAATGGCCCTGGTGGTATTCATTCCAGAGTTCTAGGAGAATGAGATAGATCACCAGCAGGAGAAAGAAGATCCTGATTTCCCTATATAGATCTTTATATCATTAGAGGGATCACCAGCAGGAGGAAGGAGGTTCTGATTCCCCCAAATAGATATTTAGTTAGACCTTATTTATAATACTGTGACAAGTTTTGGAGACCTCACTTACAAAACAAAAAGATATTCATAAAATACAATGGTAAAATGGTGAAAGGTCTGGGGCATAAAACATATCATGAGAGACTTCAGGAACTTAATATGTACAGTCTGGAGGAAAGAAGGGAAATAGGAGACTTGAATGAAACCTTTTAATATATCAAGGGGGTGAAAATGTTATATGACAGCGCTACCAGGAAAGTGATAGATAATTAAATATAATCCTCCAATAGTGATCAATATAAATTGCACTTGATGATAAAATATGACAATAAAAAATTAATATATATCACAATATAAAGTGCAATATGCTTAGTGCTAAACTATGACGATAAAAATTAATATATATCACAATAGAAAGTGCAATAATCAAGATGCTAAGTGTTAAAGTGATTTTGTGCAAAGTGCAGTCCAAAGTTATAAGTCCATTAATGCATTCAAAAAAAGGTGCTGGACAAAAAGTGCTTGAGGTGCTCCACACTGTGGTAAAAGTGCTCCAAACGGCCCCTTTTGGGGATCCACTCACCAGATGTTAAAGGTTATCAAGCCTTAACAACCATGGACTCTCCAAAACAGCCCTGTGGATGGATGGATCCGTGTGTCACCAGACGAGCCTCCAACCTTTACTAATGGTCCCTCTCGATTACACATTCATAAAGAAGGGAAGGAGCCAAACATAGCGAAGCCCGTAGTAACTTTTATTAAGTATAATAAATAAAAACTACTCACAAATGTAGATAGGGTAGACAGCGTTTGAAAAAAACACATGAGAACGTAGCATGCGTCCACTTCCAGGATCGCTAGCCGGCTTGCGTTCCACGAGATGGAGGAAGTGACGCTGTTTGGTATGCCGTCAACAGGAAGTGCATTGACGCGTTTCACCCGCCTTAATGGGCGTTTTCATAGACAATGACTCATGCCACGTTCTCATGTGGTTTTTTCAAACGCTCTCTACCCTATGTACATTTGTGAGTAGTTTTTATTTATTATACTTAATAAAAGTTATTACGGGCTTCACTATGTATGGCTCCTTCCCTTCTTTATGAATGTGTAATCGAGAGGGACCATTAGTAAAGGTTGGAGGCTCGTCTGGTGACACACGGATCCATCCATCCAAAGGGCTGTTTTGGAGAGTCCATGGTTGTTAAGGCTTGATTATCTTTAACATCTGGTGAGTGAATCCCCAAAAGGGGCCGTTTGGAGCACTTTTACCACAGTGTGGAGCACCTCAAGCACTTTTTGTCCAGCACCTTATTTTTTTTTTTAAATCAGGCAAAAACTTTATTAAAGATGTCAAACAAAACATCAACACACAAAAAAAAAAGAACAGAAATACAGAGTCCAGAATACGTACAGTACTCAAGTGCATGAAAAAACTTGCAGTAATAGCATACATATTTACCAACATAGATCCCCATATGTGACAGGAAAACATACAATAGTCCGACCCAACTGCCCCGCACCCCCACCAGATACAGCAACCTCAAGCAGAGCAGACAGTGATCTTTCGTGTAACAATGGTCCCCGGGCCTCACCTCACCCCCGCCAAAAGATTGTTCAGGACCAACTCCACCGGGGCAAGCCCCGGCACAGCCAGCCACGGAGCCCACAGGCGGTCAAATTTACCCACGCTGCCCCTATGTTGATATATATACACTTCTCTAATCTAAGTGTGTCACCCATAGCCGCAACCCATTCCTTAACCAGTGGGGCCCTTGGTGAAATCCATCGCCTCAGTATCAATTTCCTTGCCTGAAACAGAGCTCGCCCGATGGCCTGCAGGGCCAGCTCCGGGGCCTGAACTCCCCCAAGAACACCCAACAGACAAACCTTAGGGTCCTCCGGTATCGTAACCCCGAAGGCCCCCCGAGAGCGTCAAGAGTACTCCCTTCCAATAGACATGAAGTTTGGGGCAGCGCCATAGAAGAAGCATTAAGTCTCCGTGGTCCCGCAGACATCGACCACAGGTGGGAGAATCTCTCCTCCCCATCCTGAACAGCCGGGCTGGTGTGTAATGAGTCCTGTACAAAATGTATAGTTGAGACAATCTCTGAGCCACATTCAGAGAGCTCAGCTGCACAGCCTGTAGAGCCTCCTCCCATTGTTCATCCTCAAATACCCCCACATCCGCCTCCCACCGGGGAACCACTCGAAGAGGGTGTCGATCCATGAAGGAGCTCATTAGTAGAGAATAACAATGGGAAATAAACCCCCTAAAATCAGAAACCGTAGACATAAAATGAAATATCGGGGCGGGAAAGTGAGTCCAAAGATCATCCCCCCCCTGGGCCTTAACGGCATGCGCCAACTGTACATAATAAAAGTGCATGGACCTGGGGAGACGAAATTCCTCCCGAAGTGCAGCAAAAGATCTGAGCACCCCACCGCTGAATATATGTGTCATATGAGAGATGCCATGTCCCAGCCACTTAGCTCCGTACGGCAATCCAGCCAGCTCCGGGTATCTGGCATTCTTCCAGATAGGGCTATAGTCCGTATATCCCAGTACCTGCTGCAGCTGACGAGCCTTGTTCCAGGTCTTTTGCATAAGGACATAGGTCGGATAGCGCTTACTAGACTTCCCGAATCGCAAGGATTCCAATTGGGCCGCCACATCTCCCCTGCCCACAATGTGGGCCACAAGGCCTGCAATTGACCCCTCTCCCTTCTCACTCATGACCCGTGCAATATGCTGAAGTTGGGAGGCTAAGTAGTACAGCCAGGGATTCGGAACTGCTAGACCCCCAAGCTCCTTAGGTCGCTGAAGGTGCTCCAACTTTATACGAGGGCTCTTGCTCAGCCACAGAAATGATCTAAAAATGGTATTGACAATCTGGAACAGTCTCAGGGGGACCACGACCGGGGAGTTGTGAAGGGCGTAGAGCAGCTGGGGCATGAGAATCATTTTTATGAGGTTGGCCCTGCCCACCAGTGACATGCGCAACCTCGACCAGACCTTTATCTTATCCCTAAAGCGGGCGAGGAGGGGAGATAGGTTAAGACGGGCAAAGTCTAAGGGCTGTGGGGTCACCTGCACCCCCAAGTAACGTAACTCAGTGGAGACAGGAATCCCCGTTACCCCCACTTCCTGGGAACCCTCGGGATCATCGAGCAGCATCAAGGAGGATTTGGACCAATTAATAAGCAGGCCCGAAAACGAGCCAAACGTAGTAATAACCTCCATAGCCTCCTTCAGAGAACCAGAGGTATCGCCTAACAGAAGCATGGTATCATCCGCGTATAGCATGATCTTTTCCTCCAAGGGGCCGTATCGGAATCCCACTATGTTCTGATTGGACCTAATCAGGGCAGCTAGAGGCTCTATCGCCAGGGCAAAGATTAAGGGGGACAGGGGGCACCCCTGCCTAGTTCCCCTAAACAGGGAGAAGGGATGGGACACCCTACCACCCTCCCGGATAGCGGCCACCGGGGCCTGGTACAACAGTTTTACCCATGAAATAAAGTTCTCACCAAAGCCAAACTTGGACATGACCACCCACAAGTAGTCCCACTCTACACTGTCAAATGCCTTTTGCGCATCGAGTGATAGCAATGCCCTACTGCCCCCATTGTCTGCCGGGGATTGTATGTTCAGGAATAAGCGGCGCAGGTTAATGGACGTCGACTTGTGCGGCATAAAGCCCGATTGATCAGCATGTACAATAGAAGCAACTACCCGGTTAAGTCGCAGCGCAAGAGCCTTCGCCAGGATCTTAATGTCACTCTGCAGGAGCGAGATAGGACGGTAGGACCCGGGGTCCAGACCGTCCTTCCCCGGCTTCAAGAGGAGGATAACATTAGCCCTACACATAGAAGGTGGCAACCTCATATTCCGCTTGGCCTCCAAAAAGGCCTCCAGAAGATGTGGCAACGTCTCCTCCGCATACTCCTTGTATACCTCCATTGGCAGCCCATCCTCCCCCGGAGCTTTACAGTTAGGGAAGGAAGCCGACGCAGTCTGAAGCTCCTTCAGGGTAAGCGGAGCCTCCAGCTCAGCTCTCTCCAGATCTGACAGGCAGGGCAGGGAGATGGCATCTACATATTCCGAGAGTTCAGCAGCAGTGTGTCCCTGTCTAGACTGGTATAGGGTAGCGTAAAATGCCCTCAACACCTCCATAACCCGATCCGGGGTGTTCACAACCCGGCCCCCATCACCCATGAGTGCCCCAATGGAAGGCGACGTTTGATGAGAGTGGGCAATCCTGGCCAACAACCTGCCCGTGTTTTCCCCCTCCTCATAGTACGCCTGCCGTTGAAAAAACCTCCTACGTTCAGCCCCAGAGGAATTTATACGAACCAGAGCCTCCTGAGCAGCCAGCCAGCCCTCTCGGTTAGTCTCAGATGGGTCCGCAATGTAGCGGGCCTCCAGCTGAGTCGCCAAACCCTCAGCCTGCTCCCCCAGAGCCGCCGTGTTCCTCTTGATGGCCTGTACCTCCCTGATGAATAAACCCCGTAGATAGGCCTTAAAAGCTTCCCACTGTACACCCCGCCCACCCGCAGCATCATGTACCTGCCAGAACTCCCGCATAGCCTCTCTAAGCCTATCATGTGAGGGGAACAAGTGCAACCAGAAGGCATTAAGTTTCCACGGCGCCCTCTGCAGGGTAGCGGAGGGGCGCACAGCTAGACCCAGCACCAGAGGGGAATGATCTGAGACCCCCCTGGGGGCATATTCAACCTTGTCAACATATCTAATGGCAGAGGAGGAGCAGAGGCACAAATCGATACGTGATAAAGAGGTGTGGGTTTTGGAAAAGCAGGAGAAGACCCTGGTCCCCGGGTTGCGGAGTCGCCAGATGTCCGTCCAACCCACTTCCTCAGCGAATTTCGCCAAGGCCGATCGGCCCATGCCTCCACTCCCCAGTGCAGAAGAATGTCGGTCCAGCTGCGCGTCCAATACACAATTAAAGTCCCCCAGTACATAGACCGGAACCTCCGGGTGGCTCAGAGTATAGGATACAAGCTGACGAAGGACCTCCCCATGGAACGGGGGAGGAATATAAATAAAGGCCAGAATACAGTGTAAGGTATACAATTTACAGTATAGAAATACAAACTGTCCCTCCCTGTCAACTAGACTATGATGTTCCTGAAAGTCAAGGGACCGATGGACTAACACACTCACCCCACGAGAGTAGGAGGTGTGCGTGGAGTGGTATTCCCAGCCCGCCCAGGCATAATGCAACCAGGATCGCGACTCAGCATCCAGGTGAGTCTCCTGTAACGAACAGATGGCTGGAAAATGCCTGCGCAGGGTCGAGGAAACCATGGAACGCTTAAGTGGGTCCCTCAGCCCCCTAACATTCCAGGAAATAACCGGGACAGCCGTCATGGTGGGCGACAGAGCAGCACAAGCCCTGGCGGGGCTGGGACACCGATCAGCGGACATCGTACAAGACAGGGTACAAAATAGGGATCTTGGCTGTCACCAGGTAAACACATAGTAAAGGTACAATTCGGACTCCAATTCAGGGAGGTCAACAGGACCATCCAACTAAACAGTGCAAAAAACCGAGCACCGTGCCGAGGGCGCCCCAACCAGCCACACAGAGTCCAACTGCCAAGGCCCTCGGACACCGGTGTCGCAGACATAGTCCCTGGGGAGCACCCCAGCTCAGCCTCCCCTCCCGTGTAGAGGACAACAGGTCTCATCCACACTGGTGAGGAAGTCATATACTGTCCAAAAGGGGATGAGAAAAATTACCCCCCACAGAAAAATAAAAAAGGGAGGTGAGGGAGAAGGAAAAAAAAAAAAACCCCAAAGAAAACCATCCAAAAAGGGGGAAAAAAGTCACAAGTACTTACAGGAACCCAAGTTTCTGCGGAATGGACAGAACCTTACAGCTCCAAGCTAGCAAACAGTAGTTCGAGTCCCAACGGTCTCCAGGATATTAGCACCTGCAAAACAGGGGTAGAACAGGGGAAGGAAAAAACAAAAACAGGGGGTAGCAGGAGAGAGGAAAAAAATCACAGGTACTTCCATCTCCAGGCCGGGGGCAGAGCCCCCCAAACAGCATCCACCGGGTCATCATCGCAAAAGGGCACCTGAGAAGAATCCTCAGGCCACACCATCTTCCGGAGGCATCTGACGAGGACGAAGGGAATGCTCATTGTGGTCAATCCACGAGGAAGCTTCCGACGGATCCTCAAAGAAATGATGTTGACCCCCAGCAATAATACGGAGCTTCGCAGGATACAGCATGGCATAAGAGGCATGTAGTTTCTGCAGACGCTGTTTGACCGCGAAGAATTTCGCCCTGCTCCTCTGCACTTCAGCGGAGAAATCCGGGTAAAACGAGACCCTCACCCCATTGTACTGTATATCCCGCCGCTCTCTCGCCAGTCTCAGGATAGTCTCTTTGTCTCTATAATTAAGCAAGCGGGCAAGCATGGTCCTCGGCGGGCGGCCCGGTTGCAGGGGACGAGGGGGAACCCTGTGGGCCCTCTCAACGGCATAAAGAGGGGAGAAGGCATCCCCACATCCCCAAAAGGTTTCTTTGAGCCAAGAGTCCACAAAGTCCGTGGGGTCTCTCCCCTCCACTTTCTCAGGCAGACCCACAATGCGGACATTGTTCCGCCGAAGGCGGTTCTCAACATCCTCAGCCCGCTGTTCTAGGGCCCTGGTCATGCCAGCAGTATGGCGGGACTCCCTGGTCAGGGGGGGTAGCTGGTCCTCCAAGTCACTCACTCTCCCCTCCACAGCCGTGGTGCGCTCCCTGACCTTCTGGAGGTCTTGCCGAAGAAGGGACACCGCTTCTGTCAGGCCCCCAAATTGCTTTTTGAGGTGGTCTACATTGTTGTTGCATCTGTTTACTGCCCGCAGGATATCTGCAAGTGTGGGCTGCTCCTCCACTTCCCCGTCACCCTGCTCCATCTCCTCCTCACCCTCAACAGCACAGTCTTCCACTCCAGAGCCACCCACACCCGGGCTGACAGGGCCAGAAGCACCCGCACTGGTACTGGCATCTGGGGGTCTCCCTTTCCCCACCGAGCCAGGGGACTTCTGTGCATAGTAGCGCATATCGCGCTGCGGCTCTTTGGGTGGGTGTTTCGGGGGCTTGGTGGACTTACTGGAGGTGGCGGGCTTCTCGGATCCTCTCGTCCGCTGCGGCAGGCCGTGCGCGGCGCCATCTTGGGGCCCAGACATCCCGGAGTTCTCCCGCAATTTGCGGCGGAGCATCGCCCGAAGGCCAGCCGGAGGGAGCACAGGTGTGTGCCCGACGGTACAAGGATGCTGTCGGTACCCGGTGAGCAGCTTTGGAGACCGGGGAAAGGATCGGTGTTCGGATCAGAGCGGGAGCTCAGTGAGATGCGTCCTCTCACATGCCGTTCCTGGCCACGCCCCCCCAGCACCTTATTTTGAATGCATTAATGGACTTATAACTTTGGACTGCACTTTACTTTGCACAAAATCACTTTAACACTTAGCATCTTGATTATAGCACTTTCTATTGTGATATATATTAATTTTTATCGTCATATTTTAGCACTAAGCATATTGCACTTTATATTGTGATATATATTAATTATTTATTGTCATATTTTATCATCAAGTGCACTTTATATTGATCACTATTGGAGAATTATATTTAAATTATCTATCACTTTCCTGGTAGCGCTGTCATATAACATTTTCATTTTATCTTGGTTTTTTACCTAAGTGGGCAGCAGCTTCAGGTAGCACTATTTTATACAATATCATTTTTAGCGCGGGTTTTAAGTTTATGTTTACACATATCAAGGGGGTGAATAAGGTTCAGGACTCAGGGCAGATTTTTATTATGAATCCAAAATCAAGTACACAGGTACATGACCTCCAAACTAGTTGAGGAAAGCTTAAAATGAATCTTAACCTCCCTAGCGGTATTCCTGAGTGTGGCTCGGGGTAAATTTACAGTGCCAAAAGCAGTAACCCCGAGCCACACTTGGGATTACCCCACAACACAATTAAATTTACCCGCTGTGTGCTTGGCCGATGCCGTCACCTGTCTTCCGCTTCCCTTCCCTGCGAGCTCCGCGACGCAGGGGGGTGGCACCGGCGGGAGATTCAAAAAAATAAAATAAAACAAATGACATGATGCAGTGTAATCTGTTAGGATTACAACTTTGTATCATGCCATTTCAACACAGGTTTTCACCTAGTGGTTTTTCCAGTGCCCTGCCCGTACTTTTTGCTGTACTTTGTGCCTGGAATATTGAGAACGTCCATGGCGTCCAAAAAGCTTTCTTTTAGCTCAAAAGCGCTTTAGGACGAACTGGAAAACAGCGACCGTGAATCGGAATTATTTGAAGAAATAAGCGATTGCGATTCTTGGGAAAATTCGTCATCAGATACTAAAAGTGACGACAGCGATGATTCTGCAACTGAGCTCAGAGATGTGTGAACTTGGTGCTCTATTGACTGCGGTACGTATCAGGCAGTGCCCCCAAGATTCCCATTTACTGGAGCACCTGGTATGAAAGTTGACGTTAACCATAACAACCCCTTGGCATACCTACAATTATTTCTGACCGTTGAGGTTATTGAAAAAATAGTTACTGAGACAAACCGGTACAAAGAGCAACAATTGGCTACACATCGGAAGTTTGCAAGATGCAGAAAGTGGGAACCAGTGACCAAAGAGGACATTTGGAAATTTCTGGGCCTAATAATTTTTCAGGGAGTGGTGGAGAAACCCCTGTAGAAGTGGTATT
Organism: Pelophylax lessonae; assembly: GCF_965119305.1. Classification (NCBI taxonomy): domain Eukaryota; kingdom Metazoa; phylum Chordata; class Amphibia; order Anura; family Ranidae; genus Pelophylax; species Pelophylax lessonae. The sequence goes on along the minus strand of NC_138770.1, from coordinate 103,482,797 downwards.
TGACAACCAATACATTACTTGTCACTCCATTCTTTGGCACGGTCATGTCAGAGTACAGATTCTCCCTCATAATGAAATATCTCAACTTCGAAAACAATGAAGAATTTGATGAAATTTATTATTATTATATTATAACTTGATTGAGTGTTTCAAACTTTATCATACCCGGGATGTCTACTGGACTCTTGTTTGGACAGATTTAAGTGAGTTACTCCTAAGAATTACAGGCCTAAAATATAAAACAACATATTTCCATGCAAAAACAATGTACCGCTTTTAGCACACAAATTCTGACATAATCAGACACCGCCAGGGAGGTAAAAAGTAAGGGTAGTTGAAATTTGGGAAAAACTTCCAACAAAGTAGTGGGCCATATATATATATATATATATATATATATATATATATACAGTACATATATATATATATGTATATATATTTATGTATATATATATATACAGTATCTCACAAAAGTGAGTACACCCCTCACATTTTTGTAAATATTTTATTATATCTTTTCATGTGACAACACTGAAGAAATGACACTTTGCTACAATGTAAAGTAGTGAGTGTACAGCTTGTATAACAGTGTAAATTTGCTGCCCCCTCAAAATACCTCAACACACAGCCATTAAGGTCTAGACTGCTGGCATCAAAAGTTAGTACACCCCTAAGTGAAGGTGTCCAAATTGGGCCCAAAGTGTCGATATTTTGTGTGCTCACCACTGCCTTAATCCTCTTGGGCATGGAGTTAACCAGAGCTTAACAGGTTGCCACTGGAGTCCTCTTCCACTCCTCCATGATGACATCACAGCACTGGTGGATGCTAGAGACCTTGCGCTCCTACACCTTCTGTTTGAGGATGCCCCACAGATGCTCAATAGGGTTTAGGTCTGAGGACATGCATGGCCAGTCCATCACCTTTACCCTCAGCTTCTTTAGCAAGGCAGTGGTCACCTTGGAGGTGTGTTTGGGGTCATTATCATGTTGGAATACTGCCCTGTGGCCCAGTCTCTGGAGGGATGGGATCATGCTCTGCTTCAGTATTTCACAGTACATGTTGTAATTCATGGTTCCCTCAATAAACTGAAGCTCCCCAGTGCCGGCAGCACTCATGCAGCCCCAGACCTTGTCTTTGTACTCCTCACCTGGTTGTCGCAACACACGCTTGACACCATCTTAACCAAATACGTTTATCTTGGTCTCATCAGACCACAGTACATGGTTCCAGTAATCCATGTCCTTAGTATAAACTTGCCTGCATGCGGCTTTGTGGCCCATGTGGGTTCCTATGCAGTGAGGTCACCACTGGAATAAGCATTCCAATTTCCAGCTCTCTGTTCCTGGGTTTGGCCAAGATACATGGGATGTCAGAACTTTTTTTATATCCTAAGAACTTCCCATGCAATTGGAGTAGTATTAAATTTCTTCTGCCAGAGAAAATGAGGATCTGTGATTTCAGAGGCTCTTTGAGCATTCATTTTTCCATAGTACCTTCAGCTGCAGAAGTCAGTTAGGACTTGTTTTTAAAGCTCTTTAAGCCCCCGTTCACACTGGTCGCCGTAGGTCGCCTGCCATACAGAAGCTATGGACCCGTTCTAATAGGAGCGACACAAGTCGCTCCGACTTAGAAAAAGGGTCCGGAGCTTCTTTGGGGCGACCCGGAGCGACCTGCATAGACTTCAATGTTATGAAGTCCGTGCCGGCTGCTCCGAGGTCGCGGGGCGAGCAGCGCGCCGCGACCTGTGAGGTTGCTCGGCAAAGTCGGGTCGCTGCAATGTGAACGGGGCCTTACTGATTGGTAACATATGTAAATACTTTACTGTACATGTTTACTTTAAGGGTAAATATTCAAAACTAAAGCACTTAATCTTTCTCTCCTTCTCCCTACTCAGGTGCATTGGACAGTTGAATTAAGCACTTTCCGGGTCCCCATCAGGAGGTGTTTGCAGACTATGAGCATGTGAAATCTTTCATCAGTGAAGAAATTAACTCTTACAGGAGATCCCTAGATCCAGATTCCCCCTGAGACTTCATAGACAGCTTCCTCATTCAGGCCAACAAGGTAATGGGATGTATACATGAGGCTTTTGCGTAAAGTATCAATAAATACTCTAATACTGATGGCCCATTTAGGCTTTTACTTTGTGATAATGTGCAGTACAATAAACATAATCTGCTGCACATTGTTGTGCCATTTGTTTAGAATGGTACCCAAACACACAACTACGATTTTCAAGAGAAAAATAAGGTGAAACTCCAGCCAAGAATTTTAGTTCATAAATATCTCACCCAATACCTATTACCATCTTGCTCAAGTTCGATAATATATCTGCAAAGGTATCTAGAATGCACACATAAAGTATAATACAGAGGTGGTTGTTAGAGGTAAAGAGCAGTGCTTCAGTGATCCATCTATTCTATTCTGAGACCCATCCAGACACTTTTTTGTAGATGTACATTTAGGTCAACCAAAGGGGTGACAAATATAGAAACTTGAAAAGATAATCTGTTTCTGCCCTATACAACAATAAAACTTCATACTAGGAAAACTAGTGAATAATAGTGGATATTCAAACTTCAAACCAGATCAATTTACTCAACCTGATTATGAAATTAAATGGTCCCACTCTTCCTGGTATATATTTTAACTATGGAGAATGCAGAAGGAGAAGTGGGAACACCGAAAACATCAACATGGTTGGAAAAAGAGCCAGTAATTATGGCATAGAGTGCTTGCTGCTGGAATCCCCAAGAGGTATGAAGTGGATGTAAACTCAGAATCTATTTTTCAATATGTTTTGACATCATGTTTAATAAGTGTGTTGTGAATGTGTTGAAAATGTTTTTACTTGAAGCTGCTGCCAGTAAAAGCATATCCTGTTGCAGACTGACATTCCTAACCAGGGAAGGACTGGGCCAGGGGGGCAATTGCCCCCTGGGCCGCTCTGATGCCCCGTAAAAATGCTGCACTGCTTCTGCCACAGACATGCCTAAATGATTCCTGGTGAAGAGAAGCAAAAAGTCCCCCCTGCTGACCTACTGAGTACAGGATGAAAGCAAGGACAGAGCACAGCCCCCCCCCCCCCCCCCAGTATGGGTGGTGTAAACTGTGTCTGAGCAGAAGCCAGTTCCATGCCCCACTGGAGATTCTGCCCCGGCCACCCCCAACCGAGCTGTCCCAGATCCCCCCAACCGCTCCCTGCTGGCCAGGTTGGGAACACAGATTTGGGCGGTGGGTAGAGAGTACCTGGAGCGGAGCTTTAGCCTGGAATGGTGGTCAGAAGGAGGCCGGGAAGAGGGAGAGTGGGAGGGGGCCGAGTCGCTGCACCATGGGCTTCTGGACTGTACTTGCCCCCTGGGCCGAAAGTTGTCAGTCAGCCCCTGTTGCTAACCACTGTCTCACAATTAGCAGCAGCATTGTCAGTCTTTCATTTTACTTCTTTAGTTGGCCCTTGGGCTGCCAATCACATCTATCAGATAGGCAGTCCAGCAGCCAAGTGAAGTAATTTCATCTGATAATCTGGGGCTCCAAAATAAAAAGAGTGAAGCGGGCAGTCATGTTTAAGGAACCCCTCAAGGGTGGTAAGGGCGTGCCCAACATCGCTACACTTCTGAGGGTGTCCTTTGCTTGCAACTGCATTCACAGTTTTTGGTGGACAGAACTTTTGACTCTGGTGGTAGCTCCATGTCCCTTTTTTTCCTCCTGCCTCTTTGGAGGCCCCTTGGATGGGACAAATTGGACAGTTTCTTCCCCTACAACTGGGGCACTCCTTGTTATTACATGGACACTTTTTAGTTTATCAAGGAGCAGGGGCTGCATAGAGTTAAGCCCGACTTGTGGAAGCCAAAAACTATCTACAAGTTGATCCGAGCCATGGACACCATGGAGACTGTTCCAGGCCTACCCTCTATTCAAAGGGACTCACCAACAGGCATGAAGATCTGGCATAGATAGCAATCCAGGGGGGGTTGCCTCTCAGTACATTTATGCATGCCAAAAACCTGTGCAGATACAGGCACTGCCCATTTTGCATCATCCAGGAGGAAACTGCTTTGCATGCTTTCTGGGAGTGCCCCTTTGCACAAAGCCACAGAACTCAAAGACTTTTTGTACCATAGTCTGCCCTCACACACTTTGGTGCGATGAACAGACTTTTTTTGGAACTTTTTCCCCAGGAGGACATTGACAACACCTTGCGGGTGGTGTACTGCTTTAAGGATGCTTTATGGTGCGCCAAAAGGCTCCTTATCCACCAGCAGGAGAGGATGTCCATTGAGGACTGTTGCAGACTGGTCCACAGTCTGCTCAGAGACTATAACCTGATGGATTTCAAGTAGAAAGAGGAGGGCTAAAGATTTCCCCTTCCCCCACTCTCCCTTGTGTGTCTTTGTCCTTTTAAAAAATCTTTGAGCCTGTGAACTCATTCCCCTCCCCTATCCCTCTTCCCTACCCCCCCCCCCCATCACACCTGTTGCCTATTAACCGGTTGCCGACCGCCGCACGACTATTTACTGCGGCTGTCAGCCCCGGGCAGGCACAGTGACGTATATATATGTCACTAGCCTGGGAGCCAATAGCAGGCGAGCGCGCGCCGCCGGAGGCGCTCTCCCGCCTTGGCTCGTTCACGGACACCTCTGTGCGTGTGACCGGCGGACCCGATGTCCGCTGGTCACTCGCGATCATCCGCTGTGAAGGGAGAAAGGCAGGCGGCTAATGTAAACAAAGCCGCCTGTCATTCTTCCCTGTGTAAAAGCACTGATCTATCGGTCCTGCTATGTAGGACCGTTGATCTGCGCTGTTAAACACACAGCCACATCCCTGCACAGTAAGAAGCATGCCCCTAGGGACACACATAGTCACTGCATCTCTAATAAAGATAACCCCTTCCCTGCCAGTGTCATTTTTACAGTAACAGTGCATATATATAGCACTGATTACTGTAGTAATATCACTGGTACCCCCAAAAGTGTCAAAAATGTCAGTCAAGGGCCTGATCTGTCCGCTGCAATGTCGCAGTACCGCAAAAAAAAAAACGTAGATCGCGGCCATTACTCGTTAAAAAAAAAAAACAACAAAAATGACAAAAATCTTTCCCTTAGTTAGTAAACGCAATAACTTTTGCGCAAACCAATCAAAATACGCTTATTGTGATTTTTTTTTACCAAACATAGATAGCAGAAAACAAATTGGCCAAAAATTTTTAAAAAATTTGATTTTTACATTTTTTTGGGGGGGAATTTCATATAAAAAAAATGTGAAAAATATTGTTATTTTTGCTAAATTGCCGCTCTTTTTTTGATTATAGCGCATGATCAAAAAATCCCACAAGTGATCAAATACCACCAAAAGAAAGCTCTATTTGTGGGAAAAAAAGGACGTCAAATTCCTTTAGGTACAGCGTCGCACGATCGCGCAATTGTCCGTTAAAGTCACGCAGTGCCGAATCGCAAAATACCCCCTGGTCAGTAAGGGGGTAAAATCTTCCGGGGCTTAAGTGGTTAAACAGTATTATGTTTAAAAAGATGCATGCCTTGATGTGTACCTAGTAATGTGTTTCTAGTAAATGCTTTCGGGGTAAGCAGCGTCATGCGTGATGTGATGGTTCGGGGTAATTTTACTCCGCACAACACATTAGGTATCATACCGCAGAGTGAATGTATTTATTGTATGAGTAGAAATGTAAATGTAGTGTATTTATGCGCTGCTTTGCAGTACAGGGTAAAATGTACACCGATTTTAAGTATTTGTTTTTTTTATATTTTATTATGCAAAATAATGTATACCTTTTCAAAAAAATTCCATCTGCTAATGTTCTCCTTGTTCTAAACTTGAAAGAAAATTAAGCTCACTAGGTATTGGAAGAAACAATACAGTTACCACAGTTAGACATTATGGCAGCATTGTTTCTACTGAGCTGCAAGGTCTAGCTTCTGTCTTGCACGCTGGCATTTTTTATTAACTTTTTCTCACTTTGTATGCCACTGCACTTATTTTTGTGTCACCTTTAATGCCTGGTTCACACTGGTGAAACATACGCTCCGACGTTGGGAGCACATGTCGCATGACGTGAGAACCGTCTTAACTGGTCTGACTTGTGTCAGTTTCACTTTGAAAAAGGTTCCTGCGCTACTGTGGTCCGACTTGGGTACGATTGCAGCCCATTGATTTGAATGTAAGTCGCATCCAAGTTGAATCATCATCTTAACTGATCCGATTTATGGCATGCGACTTGTACTCTGAGGATCTTGAAGAAGAAGCCTACGCCAAAATTAAAAAAAAATAAGACAGCCCCCCTGCAGGTCAGGAAAGGGGGGGGACGAGAGAGCGCCCCTGCTGGACCATACCAGGGCACTTGCCTTTAACATGGGATGGGTGGGTGCTTTGGGGCAGGGGGGCTCTCTGCCCTCCCCCGTATCCCAAAGCACCTTGTCCCCATGTTGATGGCCTCTTACCAACATGCCTGGGCGGTGATTGTGGGGGTCTGCGGGCAGGGGGCATATTGGAATCTGGAAGCCTCCTTTACCAGGGCCGAGGAGGGGACCATGACACACCCTAGTGCACTCTTTTGGTTCATTTTGGTGTTTTATTTTTATGCATTCCACCATGGACTCGGAAAACAATGTCCTTTGTCCAGGCTTTTTTCCCCCCTTTATAGTTTTTACAAACATACTGTCCTAAGGGGACAATGCTCACTCACTGTAATGCAGCATTGTCACCCAAGAACAGGAAATGTGTTAGGACTACAAACACCCCGTTCTTTTCACAATAACTTGGGGGGGGGGGGGTCCTGTAGTTAAGAGGAGAACTGAAACATTGTAAATGCTAGCAGTAAACTTCTTATGCTCTCTGTCAGCTCACAAGCTTTCTGGCAGATGAAAGTGTTTAATAGTTTTATTATGAATGTTCAGTAAAAAAAAAAAACTTTTATAATTCTGTTTGATAATATGTTGTGCCTTTAAAAGTCTTGAATGGTTAGTGTGTATAGTATAGAAATCTTGGGGATGAAGGCACAGTTATTCATCACCTCCCAGCTTGATATTTTTTCTTTTAACTTGTTCTATCATATATAATAAAACACTGTCAATGGTATTTTTAACAGACCAAACGGGAGAAAAAAAGAATGCGTTAGCGATATTTATATGTTTTAACAAGGTGAATCATTCATTGGAGGCACATAGATTTACAGTGACTTTACATACTGTAAATAAGGTCAGGATGAAGGAACTTTAAACGTTGCCTTTCTCTGCTGGATATGGGTACAAAATGTTCTAGTAAACAATTAACTTGAAAACAATTTGACCTTTTTTTAAGTATACATTTACCAGCCTATCACCAATTGGAAATGTACTGTATATCTAACCCGCAGCGAGGGAAGAACCTATAGTGTGTTTTCTGTACATGGCTATTTCTGTAGAATTTATCAGAAAGTACTCTCTTATGTTACATATTATCATAGGTTTCTGGTCCATAATTTCATGTTTTTTATCTTAACAAAAATATTGCAGATGCTTTTTAACCTCCCTGGCGGTATTCCTGAGTGTGGAGTTAACTTTCAGTACCAAAAGCAGTAACCCTGAGCCACACTCGGGATTACCCCGCAATGTTACTCACCTTAACTGCGATCCTCCCCGTCCTCCTCCCCGTCCTCCTCACTCTGTGCACAGCCGATTGCCAGCATTTGCCTTTCGGTTCCCTCCCTTGTAAGCGTTGCGACGCAGGTGGGAGGAACCGGCGGCAAATTCAAAAGTGTAAAAACACTAAATGACATGATACAAAGCTGTGATTCTAACGGATTACACTGTATCATGCCATTTCACCACAGGATTTCACCTGGTGACTTTTCCAGTGCCCTGCCTGTTCTTTTCCAGTGCTTTGTGCCTGGAAAATTTTGAACCACCATGGCGTCCAAAAAGCGTTTTTTTTTTTTGTGCAAAAGCGCTTTTAGACGAACTGGAAAACAGCAACAGCGAAACTGAGTTACTTGAAGAACTCAGCAATAGCGATTCGTGGGAAAATTCATCATCAGGTACGGAAAGTGACGACAGCGAAGATTCTGATGTCTCTTTCTGGCACATAGCTTGTGGAATTTGGGAAGTATATCAAATGATTCTTCAGAATTTCCAGTGGAGCTATGTGCCAGAAAGAGACATCAGAATCGTCGCTGTCGTCACTTTCTGTACCTGATGACGAATTTTCCCACGAATCGCTATCGCTCAGTTCTTCAAGTAACTCCGTTTCGCTGTCGCTGTTTTCCAGTTTGTCTAAAACCCCTTTTGCGCAAAAAGAATGCTTTTTGGACACCATGGTCGTTCTCTATTTTCCAGGCACAAAGAACTGGAAAAGCACAGGCAGGGCACTGGAAAAGTCACCAGGTGCAATCCTGTGGTGAAATGGCATGATGCAGTGTAATCCGTTAGGATCACAGCTTTGTATCATGACATTTAGTGTATTTACACTTTTGAATTTGCCACCAGTTCCACCCCCCTGCGTCGCAACGTGCCGGCATCGGCCGAGCACACAGCGGGAGGACAGCGGAAAGACGGCGGGGGATCGCAGGGAAAGGTGAGTTTTAAAATGTAAAACAACAGAGTTCTATGCAAAACAACGTACCGCTTTTAGCACAGAAATCTGGACATAATCAGCCCGCCAGGGAGGTTAAATATATAAACAGTATATATTACCTAGATGGATGCTGCATCTGTCCCCCAGCGCCTCTACACTGAGAACTGAGCAATCGAACACCGCTGATCGCTCAGTTCTGACAGCTCTCTGCTCTGCCCCCTCCTCGTTCAAACTGTATAAACAGTAAGAAAGCGAGGCCAGAACACATTGGCCCCATAAAAGACGACAAAGGAGATTTGGCCACAGAGGACAGGGAAAAGGCGGTAGTGTTAAATAATTTCTTCTCTTCAGTCTTCACATAAGAATTGGGGGGGCTACACTAACCCAGCTTGTAAGGTCGAACTAAACAACACACCTCAGGAAGTGCCGCCATGGCTAACAGAAGATAGACTTAGAACTAAACTAGAGAAACTTAACATAAATAAATCACCGGGACCGGATGGCTTGCACCCGAGGGTTCTTAAAGAGCTCAGCCAGGCGATTGCCAGACCATTATTCTTGATCTTTAAGGATAGTTTACAGACGGGTATGGTACCAGCTGATTGGAAAAAAGCCAACGTGGTACCAATATTTAAAAAAGGGCAGAGATATATCCCGGGTAACTATAGGCCGGTCAGCCTAACATCAGTAGTCTGCAAGATTTTTGAGGGGATGTTAAGGGACCACATACAAGACTTTAGTAATGAAAATGGTATTATTAGTAGTAATCAGCATGGATTCATGAAAAATCGTTCTTGCCAAACCAATCTATTAACCTTCTATGATGAAGTGAGCTGCCACCTAGATAAAGGTAAGCCTGTGGATGTGGTGTATCTGGACTTTGCAAAGGCCTTTGACACCATTCCCCACAAACGCTTACTGTTAAAACTAAGGAAGGTAGATATGGACCATAAGGTGAATACCTGAATAGAGAACTGGCTCCAGGGGAGAGTGCAAAGGGTGGTGATTAATGGGGAGTACTCGGATTGGGCGGGTGTGGAAAGTGGGGTCCCCCAGGGTTTATGTTATTCATAAATGATCTAGAGGAGGGGATATCTAGTACAATCTCAGCATACTAAACTAACCATGGCAATATCTTCTATACAGGATGTGGAAACCTTACAAGCGGACCTGAACAAAATAATGGGGTGGGCAACTACATGGCAGATGAGGTTTAATGTTGAAAAATGTAAAGTAATGCACTTGGGTGCCAGAAACCAGAATGCAAGCTACACACTAGGGGGGGGGGAACCTCTGGGTGAGTCTAGGATGGAATAGGACCTGGGGGTACTGGTAGACAACAGGCCGCTGCAAGCAAAGCCAACAGAATACTGGGATGTATAAAAAAGGGGATTCACTCCAGAAATAAAGAGATTATTCTCCCTCTCTACAAGACTCTGGTCCGGCCACATCTGGAGTATGCTGTCCAGTTCTGAGCACCGGTCCTCAGGAAGGATGTGCTGGAACTGGAGAGAGTCCAGAGAAGGGCAACAAAAATAATTAGGGGAATGGAGGACATCAGCTATGAGGAAAGACTACAAGCACTGAACTTATTCTCTCTGGAGAAGAGACGATTGAGGGGGGATATGATATCAATGTACAAATACTGTACTGGCGACCCTAGCATAAGGAACAAACTATTCAGAGAAAGGGAATACAATAAGACACATGGCCACTCACTAAAACTAGAGGAAAGGCGGTTTAACCTTAAAATACATAGGGGGTTCTTCACTGTAAGAGCAGTAAGGATGTGGAATTCTCTTCCGCAAACAGACCACAACATACAGGGGTATACAATGTACGGTTAACAGCAAACATACACACATACATCATAGGTTGAACTGGATGGACTGATGTCTTTTTTCAACCTCACTAACTATGTTCATTGGAACGCTGGTCTGTGGAGGGGCGGGGGAGTGGCTGGCTGCAAGTAGCTGAAAGGCTGAGCCAGGTGTCAGTCCAGGCACCTGGCTGATCCCAACGCCGTGATCATGATGATGCTGTGCCTGGACCGATATCTGTGATGTCAGTAGAGAGCGGACTTCAGCCCGCTCTCTGCTGAAAATGGGTCAAAGGAGTGCAAAACGAACTGCACTCCTGTGATCCATAGGAGATGTACAGCCAAACGAGCTTTGGCTGTACATATCCTTTATTATATCTTAGACAATTTATATTTTCTGAAAACAGAGGAATAAAGAGATAATTGGAGTTTGTTGTTGCCATATTTGTGCATACGTTTATCAAACCTTGTACTGGGCAAGTAGGCATTAGTAATGTACAGTAGAGCATACAGAGTTGCATGGACAGAAATAAAGCACACAAATTATGTAAATTAAGAATGCTTCAGAAATAGAAGTCGTATTACATTGCGTAGGCCGAGGGGGGCACAAAAAATTATCAGTGTTAGCAGTGATTTTTGCGCCCTCCGCTCAGCCTGTGCCCCCGGCGCCCCCAGGTAGCGTGCGGCTCCAATCCCAGAGCCCTGGTGCAGGCTCTCCAGAGCTCTGTCTCTGCCCACACATGAGGCCGGTCAGCGGTCACATGACAGTTACATCATTAACCACTATACGACAGGCCACCGCAGATTTACTGCGGCAGGCAGCCGCTACTGGGCAAACCAACGTAGTACTAAGTCGCTCGCTCAGGAGACTCTAGGGGGCGAGTACGCGCCGCTGGCGGTGCACTCCCGCCCCCACTCTTCAGCCGGGGAGCCAGTGCATGTGGCAGGTGGCTCCGATGGCCGCCAGCCACTCGCGATTTCCCGCAGCTGAGAGAGAAGGACAGATGGCATTCTCCCTGAAGTGATCACAGAGGCAATGTGATCCTGCTATATAGGATTGCATGTATCTGTGATGACTTCACAAACCACGCCCCCTGACCGTTAGAATCACGCCCCTAGGGACACATTTAACCCCTTGATCACCCATACTGTTAACCCCTTCCCTGCCAGTGTAATTTTTACAGTAACATTGCATAATTTTAGCACTAATTACTGTAGTAATGTCACTGGTACCCCCAAAAGTGTCAAAAATGTCAGTTAGGGGGCCGATCTGTCCGCTGTAATGTCGCAGTCCCGCAAAAAATCGCAGGTCGTTGCCATTACTAATAAAAAAATAAATAAAAATCATATAAATCTTTCCCGTAGTTAGTAAACGCAATAACTTTTGCGCAAACCAATCAAAATACGCTTATTGCGATTTTTTTTTTACCAAAAATATGTAGCAGAAAACAAATTGGCCTAAAATGTTAAAAACTTTGATTTTTAAATTTTATTTTTTTTGAGAATTTTATATAAAAGAATGTGAAAAATATTGTTTTTTTTTTTCAAAATTGTCGCTCTTTTTTTGTTTATAGCGCAAAAAATAAAAAAAATCGCACAGGTGATCAAACACCACCAAAAGAAAGCTCTATTTGTGGGAAAAAAAGGACATCGATTTCATTTGGGTACAGTGTCGCACGACCGCACAATTGTCCGTTAAAATCACGCAGTGCCGAATCGCAAAATAGGGCCTGGTCATTGAGCAGCTAAATCCTCCGGGGCTAAAGTGGTTTATTGGCTCCAGTGGTGGCAGGCTGAGGCTGGAGATTAATAATAGATAAAAATTCAGCGCAACTGTATAAAATAATATAATAGAAAGCTGCTATGCACTAAAGGATCAATAAACCAAAAGTCCCAATAACAAATATATAACAAAAAGTGCAGCGCTATCAAATATGGATTATGAAGAAGATATCGAGGAGAGCAGTCCACAGGTGAAAATTATGGTGAAGCATGCACAAGATATAAACATTCAGTGCTCTTCAATGTGCTGGTAATCCTCCACCCAGTCTCATTAGCCTCTCACCTCACACTTAGCCCCTGTGTCACCAGACGGGCTAGTAAGACAAACTTTCTCCAAGGATATCACAAATATAGATCAAATCAGTATTCCTCTTCATCAGAAGATAAGGCTCACAGGTAACAGATCACAGGTCCATAAAGCGGGTCACAGGTCCATAGGAAAACAAAGGTCCGGACATAGTGCATTACCGCAATAAATTACTTTATTGAACATAGCATAAAATCATAAAAATTACCTTGTAAAGCACTATACAAGTGCATGTGATGAGCAGATTGTATTACACACAGCGGTCTCGACCGCAATGGATGGCGGGTGACGTCACCGGCCCCTCCCCCTTCGCACGCGTTACGTCCCACTGCACGGGACTTCCTCAGCTATTGGTAAGGGAGAAGGACAGGGCTACTTATAGTCACTCATAGCCATCAGACCCGGAAGTGCAACCAAGAGAACACCTCAGACAGGAAGTGAACACCTCACACAGGAAGTGAACCCCTCACACAGGAAGTGAACCCTTCACACAGGAAGTGAACCCTTCACACAGGAAGGGATACTCTGTTGCCCCGGGGACAGCCAAAAAAACAATAAAGACGCCAGGACTCTAAATGCAAGCTACAAAGCAGATATACAGGAATCAACTGGCGGTGATCACCTTCTATGAGCACATATAAACATATTAAAATAATGGCTAATTGCATATACATAACTGATCAGACCTGCTGAATCAGATATAATATTTTAAAATTTTAAAAGCGAATTACTTTTATAAAATAGGATTTCATGGGCTGATCTCAACTGAATAGTTTTAGAAACACAACCCAGAATCTGCGGGAAAAAAGGGGCCAGGACCTCAAAACCAGCCATCCATATAACACAAATAATACACCACATACAAATCGGTAATAATGAAAAAAATAATAAATAAAATAGGATTAATATATATAAAAATAAAACAAAAACAAAAATGCAAATACAGATACTAACGGTCAGAAATAAAACAGTTTAGATCGAACTCCACGTTAAGACCTCTGGGGGCAGACACCTTAGTTTCGTGAATCCAAAAAGATTCACGTCGGCTTAACTGGCGTATAAAATTCCCTCCTCGCCAGTGAGGTTTCACGTGTTCGATGCCCCAAAATTTAAGACTACGTGGATCACGGTTGTGGACATTCCGAAAATGTCTTGACACACTGTGTGTTTTTAAACCCTTTTTGATATTACTCACGTGTTCTCGGAGCCTAACTTGTAGTTGAGGCTGGAGATTGCACTGTCTGTCAGAGGAGCCTGTACTGCCGACCAGCACCTGTCACCCCCCTCTCACTCCCTTTCACCTCCCCTCTCTCCCTGTCACCCCCTCTCTCTCCCTGTCACCCCCTCTCACTCCCTGCCACCCCCTCTGTCTCCCTGCCACCCTCACTCTCTCCTTGCCACCCACACTCTCTCCCTGTCACCCCCTCTCTCTCCCTGCCACCCCAATCTCTCCCTGTCACCCCCTGTCACCCCTCTCTCTCCCTGTCACCCCCTCTCTCTCCCTGTCACTCCCTCTCACCCCTCTCTCTCCCTGTCAGCCCCTCTCTCTCCCTGTCACCCCCTCTCTCTCCCTGCCAACCTCTCTCTCTCTCTCTCTCTCTCTCTCTCTCTCTGTCACCCCCTTCTCTCTTTCTTTCTCTGTCACCCTTCCTCTCTCTCTCTCTCTCTCTCTCTGTCACCCCCTTCTCTCTCTCTTTCTCTCTCTTTCACCTTCCTCTCTCTCTCTCTCTCTCTCTCTCTGTCACCCCCTTCTCTCTCTGTCACCCATTCTCTCTCTCTCTTTGTCATCCCATTATCTTTCTCTCTCTATCACCCCCTTCTCTCTCTGTCACCCCTTCTCTCTCTTTTTGTCATCCCATTCTCTCTCTCTCTCTCTCTCTGTCACCCCCTTCTCTCTCTCTCTCTCTCTGTCACCCCTTTCTCTCTCTCTCTCTCTGTCACCCTCTTCTCTCTCTCTGTCACCCCCCTCTCTCTGCCACCCCCTTCTTTCTCTCTGCCACCCCTTCTCTCTGTCACCCCCTCTCTCTGTCAAACCCCCCTGTCTCTCTCTCTGTCAAACCCCCTCTCCCTCTCTCTCTGTCAAACTCTCTCTCTTTCTCTCTCTCTCTCTCTCTCTGTCAAACCCTCTATCTCGCTCTCTGTCAAACCCTTTCTCTCTCAGGGGGGGGGGGCACCGATACAGCTCTTCGCCAAGGGCGCTGGAGACCCTAGGTACACCTCTGCCTGTCATCCATCCTGTATGTACCTCTGTTGACTTTTGTGAAGTCTCAATAAATGCATCTCTCTGGGAGAACTGGGTCGTTGCAAGAATAACTCGCATTATAGTAATAATTAATTAATACTACCACTACTATTATATCACTACAGAAGTGTTAATAGTTTATTATTAGGGTTGAGCGGACACCTAGATGTCCGTGTTCGACGGGTTCGGCCGAACTTTAAAAAAAAGTCCGGGTCCATGTCCCGGACTTTTACCGAACTTTTCCCGGACACCGAACCCCATTGAAGTCAATGGGGACCCGAACTTTAAGGCACTAAAATGGCTCTAAAACACCAAAGGAAAGGGCTAGAGTGCTGCAAATGGCAGCAAAACGTAATTAAGAGCATGGCAAGTGCTCTGCAAACAAATGTGGATAGGGAAATAACTTAAAACAACAAAAAAAACCAGAAAAATAAAACAATGTTCTTCTTCATCTCTGAAGGACGAGGCCCATATGGAGTAGTAGGGAGGTTGAGGTGGTGGTAGATGTGGCGGTGACATAGGCATGCGCACAGGGTGTGCCGGGTGTGCCTGGGCACACCCTAATCACCTAGGGCACATAGCATTGCCAGTGAGGAGATGGGAAAGATCTCCCTCGGACCTGCTCTGCTCTATTTCTCTTTGCCTACAGGTACATGGCCCCGATACATTACTCTCCCTGCTGGCAAACACATGCATGTGTATTTCAACTTTGGGGTGCACACCTTAATGCAATAGGCTGCGCACACCTATGGGTGGTGTAGGTGGAAGCGGCGGTGGAGGAGGACCCGGGCCGGATTAAGAGCATCATGGGCTTGGTGCTGAGGATTTTGAAGGGCCTTAAGGGCCGTGCCTTGCCATGCACCCAGAGGAGGAAGGGTGCAGCCATGCATGCCTAATTCAACATGGGATGCTGTCTCTGAAGCCCATAAACACATCCATGCATCGGCAACTGTCCCTCCTTGTCCGGCCTTCGCGCTGTGTGGGGAGGTTCTGAGGGTGCTGCCTGGGGAAGCGAGCATAGAAGCCAGACTTCTGTGTTTACAAGTGACAGAAGAGCGGTAACAGTGAATATGGCCAACCCGGGGCCTATATAAAAGGTAGGGGCCTGGAGCTGCAGCTCCAATAGCCCCTACGTTAATCTGGCCCTGAGGAGGAGGACGAGGTAGCCAACACTGCTTCTTTTCACAAATTTTAAATGAGGGTACACCCCAAAAGAGTGAGAAAGAGCAAAAATGGAACAATGGGTGGGTAAGGTCGGTATCCATTGCTATTCTGCACAAGGTACGGAAAAGTCCTGTGGGATCCATGCCTGGTTCATTTTAATGAACGTGAGCTTGTCCACATTGTCTCTGGACAGGCGGCTGCGCTTGTCTGTTATAACGCCCCCAGCCGTGCTAAATACCCGTTCAGATAATACACTGGCTGCAGGGCACGCCAGCACCTCCAAGGCGTAAAGGGCAAGCTCAGGCCATGTGCCCAATTTGGAGACCCAGAAGTTGAAGGGGTCAGACCCCTCATTCACTACATGTAGGCGCGTGCACACATACTGCTCCACCATGTTGGTAAAATGCTGCCTCCTGCTAAGACGTTCCATCTGAGCTGCTGGTGCTGCTGTTTGTTGTGGCGTGCTGACAAAGCTTTTCCACATTTCGGCCATGCTAACCCTGCCTTCTGAGGTGCTGGCGGTGCCCTGGTTGCGTTGGCGACCTCCTCCTCCTCCTCCTCCTCCTCTGCCTTGTGCTTCCACTGCGGCCCCGCTGTCAGATGGGAATGCCAGCAGCATGGCGTCTACCAGCGTGCGCTTGTACTCGCGCATCTTGCGATCGCGCTCCAGTGAGTGAATTAAAGACGGTACGTTGTCCTTGTAACGGGGATCCAGCAGCGTGGCCACCCAGTAATCAGCACAAGTTAGAATGTGGGCAACTCGGCGGTCGTTGTGGAGACACTGCAGCATGTAATCGCTCATGTGTGCCAGGCTGCCCAGAGGCAACGAAAGACTGTCCTCTGTGGGAGGTGTATCGTCCGTGTCCTCTGTATCCCCCCAGCCACGCACCAGTGATGGCCATGAGCTGGCCTGGGTGCCACCCTGCTGTGAACATGGTTCCATCTCCTCCTCCAGCTCCTCCTCCTCCTCATCCTCCTCATCCTCCAGAACTGTGCCCCTGCTGGACAATTGTGTCCCTGGCGTTTGTGTGTGCAGGAACCCACCCTCGGAGCCCCTTGCGAATGACTGCCCTGAAAGCCTTGGAAATGTTACCTCTTCATCCTCCTCCTCCTCCTCATCCTGTGCCACATCCTCTTCCATCATCGCCCGAATTGTTTTTTCAAGGAGGCATAGAAGTGGGATAGTTAAGCTGAGAACGGCGTCATTGCCACTGGCCATGTTGGTGGAGTACTCAAAACAGCGCAACAAGGCACACAGGTCTCGCATGGAGGCCCAGTTATTGGTGGTGAAGTGGTGCTGTTCCGCAGAGCGACTCACGCGTGCGTGCTGCAGCTGAAACTCCACTATGGCCTGCTGCTGCTCGCACAGTCTTTCCAGCATGTCAAGGTGGAGTTCCACCTTGTGGGCACGTCACATATGAGGCGGTGAGCGGGAAGGCCGAAGTTACGCTGCAGCGCTGCCAGGCGAGCAGCAGCAGGGTGAGAACGCCGAAAGTGCGCACAAACGGCCCGCACTTTCTGCAGCAGCTCTGACATATCGGGGTAGTTTTTAAGGAACCTCTGCACCACCAAATTCAGCACATGCGCCAGGCAAGGGATGTGCGTCAAACCGGCTAGGCCCAGAGCTGCTATGAGATTTCTCCCGTTATCGCACACCACCAGGCCGGGCTTGAGGCTCGCTGGCAGCAACCACTCATTTGTCTGCTGTTCCATGCTCCTCCACAACTCCTGCCCGGTGTGTGGTTTGTCCCCCAAACAGGCAAGTTGTAAAACTGCCTGCTGTCATTTACCCCTGGCCGTGCTGAAGTTGGTGGTGAAGGTGTTACGCTGTCCGGATGAGGAGGCGGTAGAGGATGAGGAAGCGGAGTAGGAGGAAATAGGAACAGGAGGCAAACTGAAGCGCCCTGCAATCCTCGGTGGTGGAAGGACATGCGCCAAATTGCTATCCGCCTCAGGCCCATCCGCCACTGCATTTACCCAGTGTGCCGTTAGGGAGATATAACGCCCCTGACCGTGCTTACTGGTCCACGTATCGGTAGTTAGGTGGACCTTGGCACAGATGGCGTTGCGCAGTGCACACCTGATTTTTTCCCCCACTTGGTTGTGCAGGGAAGGGATGGCTTGCCTGGAAAAGTAGTGGCGGCTGGGCACGACGTACTGTGGGACAGCCACCGACATAAGGTTTTTAAAACTGTGCGTCTCCACCAGACGGAATGACAGCATTTCAAAGGCCAATAATTTTGAAATGCTGGCATTCAGGGCCAGGGATCGCGGGTGGGTAGGGGGGTACTTCCTCTTCCTCTCAAGTGTTTGGGAGATGGTGCTGCGATGATCCTTGCATGTACTCATCTTGAGAAATAAGTGGTTGGGCATCGCTGCACTCAATCTCTTCCACTTCTGGGGCAGGGCTAGGTGGATGGCCCTGGGAAACCCTGCTGACAGAGTCATCAAAAAGAAGAAGAGACTGCTGTGTGGCTTGGGGCTCAGACTGCTTGCCTGATTTGCAAGGGGGTGAGGTGAAAGACGGTTGGACATCGGCTGCAGGTGCCAACTGTGACCTTTCTGCAGTAGACTGGGTGGGAGACAATGTGAAGGAACTGGAGGCACTGTCAGCAGCAAACCAATCTCCTATCGCCTCCACTTGTTCTGGCCTCATCACTTCTAGGGGCGTATGATGCCCTACCAAATACTGATGCAGGTTCTGTCGCCTACTCACACTTGAGGAAGGCGTTTCACTTGTGCGTGTAGCTGGCACAGATCGACCACGTCCTCTCCTTGCAACAGGAGCTCTACCAGCAGCACCACGACCCAGGCCACGGCCCTTATTTGACGGTCTCCTCATATTTCTGTAATTTAAGATCTTGCCCTAGAAAGGTTTTTATTGAATAGCGGAATAGGAAATATGATCCAAAAAAGTGTATGTATCTCGCACGTACAAAACCACACTAGGCCCCAATTACTATTGTTTCTACCCCTAAAAGGATGGATGAGGAGTAGGAGGAGTATGGAACAGACAGCACCCTCAAATCTTCAGAAGTATGAGATGAACCTCAAAAACTTGGAAAGGTGGATCTCACACGTACCGACACAGACTATCCCGCAATTCAATTGATCCTCAAAGGTTTTTATTGAATAGCGGAATAGGAAATATGATCAAAAAAAGTGTATGTATCTCGCACGTACACCACCACACTAGGCCCCAATTACTATTGTTTGTACCCCTAAAAGGATGGTTGAGCAGTAGGAGGAGGATTATGGAACAGGCAGCACCCTCAAATCTTCAGAAGTATGAGATGAACCCCAAAAACTTGGAAAGGTGGATCTCACACGTACCGACACAGACTATCACGCAATTTAATTGATCCCCAAAGGTTTTAATTGAATAGCGGAATAGAAAATATGATCAAAAAGAAAGTGTATGTATCTCACACGTACACCACCACACTAGGCCCCAATTACTATTGTTTGTACCCCTAAAAGGATGGTTGAGCAGTAGGAGGAGGAGTATGGAACAGGCAGCACCCTCAAATCTTCAGAAGTATGAGATGAACCCCTAAAACTTGGAAAGGTGGATCTCACACGTACCGACACAGACTATCACGCAATTTAATTGATCCCCAAAGGTTTTAATTGAATAGCGGAATAGAAAATATGTTAAAAAAGAAAGTGTATGTATCTCACACGTACACCACCACACTAGGCCCCAATTACTATTGTTTGTACCCCTAAAAGGATGGTTGAGGAGTAGGAGGAGGAGTATGGAACAGGCAGCACCCTCAAATCTTCAGAAGTATGAGATGAACCCCAAAAACTTGGAAAGGTGGATCTCACACGTACCAACACAGACTATCACGCAATTTAATTGATCCCCAAAGGTTTTAATTGAATAGCGGAATAGAAAATATGATCAAAAAGAAAGTGTATGTATCTCACACGTACACCACCACACTAGGCCCCAATTACTATTGTTTGTACCCCTAAAAGGATGGTTGAGGAGTAGGAGGAGGAGTATGGAACAGGCAGCACCCTCAAATCTTCAGAAGTATGAGATGAACCCCAAAAACTTGGAAAGGTGGATCTCACACGTACCGACACAATCACGCAATTTAATTGATCCCCAAAGGTTTTAATTGAATAGCGGAATAGAAAATATGATCAAAAAGAAAGTGTATGTATCTCACACGTACACCACCACACTAGGCCCCAATTACTATTGTTTGTACCCCAAAAAGGATGGTTGAGCAGTAGGAGGAGGAGTATGGAACAGGCAGCACCCTCAAATCTTCAGAAGTATGAGATGAACCCCAAAAACTTGGAAAGGTGGATCTCACACGTACCGACACAGACTATCACGCAATTTAATTGATCCCCAAAGGTTTTAATTGAATAGCGGAATAGAAAATATGATCAAAAAGAAAGTGTATGTATCTCACACGTACACCACCACACTAGGCCCCAATTACTATTGTTTGTACCCCTAAAAGGATGGTTGAGGAGTAGGAGGAGGAGTATGGAACAGGCAGCACCCTCAAATCTTCAGAAGTATGAGATGAACCCCAAAAACTTGGAAAGGTGGATCTCACACGTACCGACACAGACTATCATGCAATTTAATTGATCCCCAAAGGATTTAATTGAATAGCGGAATAGAAAATATGATCAAAAAGAAAGTGTACGTATCTCACACGTACACCACCACACTAGGCCCCAATTACTATTGTTTGTACCCCTAAAAGGATGGTTGAGGAGTAGGAGGAGGAGTATGGAACAGGCAGCACCCTCAAATCTTCAGAAGTATGAGATGAACCCCTAAAACTTGGAAAGGTGGATCTCACACGTACCGACACAGACTATCATGCAATTTAATTGATCCCCAAAGGATTTAATTGAATAGCGGAATAGAAAATATGATCAAAAAGAAAGTGTATGTATCTCACACGTACACCACCACACTAGGCCCCAATTACTATTGTTTGTACCCCTAAAAGGATGGTTGAGCAGTAGGAGGAGGAGTATGGAACAGGCAGCACCCTCAAATCTTCAGAAGTATGAGATGAACCCCAAAAACTTGGAAAGGTGGATCTCACACGTACCGACACAGACTATCACGCAATTTAATTGATCCCCAAAGGTTTTAATTGAATAGCGGAATAGAAAATATGATAAAAAAGAAAGTGTATGTATCTCACACGTACACCACCACACTAGGCCCCAATTACTATTGTTTGTACCCCTAAAAGGATGGTTGAGCAGTAGGAGGAGGAGTATGGAACAGGCAGCACCCTCAAATCTTCAGAAGTATGAGATGAACCCCTAAAACTTGGAAAGGTGGATCTCACACGTACCGACACAGACTATCACGCAATTTAATTGATCCCCAAAGGTTTTAATTGAATAGCGGAATAGAAAATATGTTAAAAAAGAAAGTGTATGTATCTCACACGTACACCACCACACTAGGCCCCAATTACTATTGTTTGTACCCCTAAAAGGATGGTTGAGGAGTAGGAGGAGGAGTATGGAACAGGCAGCACCCTCAAATCTTCAGAAGTATGAGATGAACCCCAAAAACTTGGAAAGGTGGATCTCACACGTACCAACACAGACTATCACGCAATTTAATTGATCCCCAAAGGTTTTAATTGAATAGCGGAATAGAAAATATGATCAAAAAGAAAGTGTATGTATCTCACACGTACACCACCACACTAGGCCCCAATTACTATTGTTTGTACCCCTAAAAGGATGGTTGAGGAGTAGGAGGAGGAGTATGGAACAGGCAGCACCCTCAAATCTTCAGAAGTATGAGATGAACCCCAAAAACTTGGAAAGGTGGATCTCACACGTACCGACACAATCACGCAATTTAATTGATCCCCAAAGGTTTTAATTGAATAGCGGAATAGAAAATATGATCAAAAAGAAAGTGTATGTATCTCACACGTACACCACCACACTAGGCCCCAATTACTATTGTTTGTACCCCAAAAAGGATGGTTGAGCAGTAGGAGGAGGAGTATGGAACAGGCAGCACCCTCAAATCTTCAGAAGTATGAGATGAACCCCAAAAACTTGGAAAGGTGGATCTCACACGTACCGACACAGACTATCACGCAATTTAATTGATCCCCAAAGGTTTTAATTGAATAGCGGAATAGAAAATATGATCAAAAAGAAAGTGTATGTATCTCACACGTACACCACCACACTAGGCCCCAATTACTATTGTTTGTACCCCTAAAAGGATGGTTGAGGAGTAGGAGGAGGAGTATGGAACAGGCAGCACCCTCAAATCTTCAGAAGTATGAGATGAACCCCAAAAACTTGGAAAGGTGGATCTCACACGTACCGACACAGACTATCATGCAATTTAATTGATCCCCAAAGGATTTAATTGAATAGCGGAATAGAAAATATGATCAAAAAGAAAGTTTATGTATCTCACATGTACACCACCACACTAGGCCCCAATTACTATTGTTTGTACCCCTAAAAGGATGGTTGAGGAGTAGGAGGAGGAGTATGGAACAGGCAGCACCCTCAAATCTTCAGAAGTATGAGATGAACCCCAAAAACTTGGAAAGGTGGATCTCACACGTACCGACACAGACTATCACGCAATTTAATTGATCCCCAAAGGATTTAATTGAATAGCGGAATAGAAAATATGATCAAAAAGAAAGTGTATGTATCTCACACGTACACCACCACACTAGGCCCCAATTACTATTGTTTGTACCCCTAAAAGGATGGTTGAGCAGTAGGAGGAGGAGTATGGAACAGGCAGCACCCTCAAATCTTCAGAAGTATGAGATGAACCCCAAAAACTTGGAAAGGTGGATCTCACACGTACCGACACAGACTATCACGCAATTTAATTGATCCCCAAAGGTTTTAATTGAATAGCGGAATAGAAAATATGATAAAAAAGAAAGTGTATGTATCTCACACGTACACCACCACACTAGGCCCCAATTACTATTGTTTGTACCCCTAAAAGGATGGTTGAGCAGTAGGAGGAGGAGTATGGAACAGGCAGCACCCTCAAATCTTCAGAAGTATGAGATTGTGTTCACTGTACCCCACAAAGATTGTGTTCACTGCACCCCACAAAGACTGTGTTCACTGCACCTCAAAAAGGATTTTGTTCACTGCACCCTAAAAGGATTTTGTTCACTGCACCCCAAAAAGATTGTGTTCACTGTACCCCCCAAAGATTGTGTTCACTGCACCCCACAAAGATTCTGTTCACTGTACCCCACAAAGATTGTGTTCACTGCACCCCACAAAGGATTTTGTTCACTGCACCCCAAAAAGATTGTGTTCACTGCACCCCAAAAAGGATTTTGTTCACTGCACCCCAAAAAGGATGTTGTTCACTGCACCCCAAAAAGGATTTTGTTCACTGCACCCCACAAAGATTGTGTTCACTGCACCCCACAAAGGATTTTGTTCACTGCACCCCAAAAAGATTGTGTTCACTGCACCCCAAAAAGGATTTTGTTCACTGCACCCCAAAAAGGATGTTGTTCACTGCACCCCAAAAAGGATTTTGTTCACTCCACCCCAAAAAGATTGTGTTCACTGCACCCCACAAAGATTGTGTTCACTGCACCCCACAAGGATTGTCTTCACTGCACCCCACAAAGATTGTGTTCACTGTACACCACAAAGATTGTGTTCACTGCACTCCAAAAGGATTGTCTTGACTGCACCCCACAAAGATTGTGTTCACTGCACCCCACAAAGATTGTGTTCACTGCACCCCAAAAAGATTGTGTTCACTGCACCCCAAAAAGGATTTTGTTCACTCCACCCCAAAAAGATTGTGTTCACTGCACCCCACAAAGATTGTGTTCACTGCACCCCAAAAAGGATTTTGTTCACTGCACCCCAAAAAGATTGTGTTCACTGCACCCCACAAAGATTGTGTTCACTGCACCCCAAAAAGGATGTTGTTCACTGCACCCCAAAAAGATTGTGTTCACTGCACCCCACAAAGATTGTGTTCACTGCACCCCACAAAGGATTTTGTTCACTGCACCCCAAAAAGATTGTGTTCACTGCACCCCAAAAAGGATGTTGTTCACTGCACCCCAAAAAGGATTTTGTTCACTGCACCCCAAAAAGATTTTGTTCACTGCACCCCAAAAAGGACGTTGTTCACTGCACCCCAAAAAGATTGTGTTCACTGCAGCCCAAAAAGATTGTGTTCACTGCAGCTCACACACAGAAAAATGGATGTGGATCACTGACACCTGCCTATCTCCTATCCCACACCACACAGCAATATCGATTGTAGTTTGTAGAACACAGTTTCCCTAAAATTCAGCAGCAGCCTCTCCCTAACAGGATTGAGAAGAGATCGTAGATCGGGACTAAGTGCAGACCCCACACAGCAATATCGATTGTAGTTTGTAGAACACTCTGACCCTAAAATTCAGCAGCAGCCTCTCCCTTACAGGATTGAGAAGAGATCGTAGATCAGGATTGAGTGCAGACCCCACCCCCCACACAGCAATATCGATTGTACTTTGTAGAAGACACTGACCCTATAATTCAGCAGACTCTATCCCTAAAATGCCTACAACTCGCCCTGCCTAAACACTCCGACCTGTCCCTCAATTCTATCCGGACACAAACGGTTTTTTCCTGCCTGTCTTTCCCAAATCAGCAGCCAGCACATTGATGTGTGCTCTGTCCCTGATCTAAGCAGCAGAATGAAGACGCTGCGGCTGCCTGGAACTTATAAAGATTTGGTCACATGCTTCAGACGGCCAATCACAGCTACTGAGACATTTTCAGGCATGGCTGGGATGGCTTAAGGCACACCAGTTAAACGATTGTTGATTGGCTGTTGAAAGCCCGCCATGAAAAGAGCGCCAAAGCATGCAAAACCCGGAAATAAAACGACTGAACACGGATTTTTACCCGAACATACAGTAAAGTGTCCGTGTCCGTGTTCGGGTACAAAAAATCCAATTATTCGGTACGAACACGAATAATACAGTCCGTGTTCGCTCAACACTATTTATTATCAAGAGAAATCCAAATCAATGTGCCAGAAAGAGACATCAGAATCGTTGCTGTCATCATTTTCCGTACCTGAAGACAAATTTTCCCACTAATCCCTATTGCTCAGTTCTTCAAGTAACTCAGTTTCACTGTCGCTGTTTTCCAGTTCCTCTAAAAGCGCTTTTGCGCAAAAAGAACGCTTTTTGGACGCCATGGTCATTCTCAATTTTCCAGGCACAAAGAACTGTAAAAGCACAGGCAGGGCACTGAAAAAGTCACCAGGTTAAATTCTGTGGTGGAATGGCATGATACAGTGTAATCTGTTAGGATCTCAACTTGGTATCACGTCATTTGGTGTATTTTGCATTTTTTAAATTGCTGCTGGTTCCACCCCCCTGCGTCGCAACGCTCGCAGGGAAGGGAACCGGAAGACAGGTGCCGGCATCGGCTGAGCACACAGCAGGAGGACAGCGGGAGGATGGCGAGGGAGGACGGCGGAGGAGGATGGCGGGGATCACAGGGGAAGGTGAGTTTTAAAATATAAAACAACAGATTTCCATGCAAAACAATGTACCACTTTTAGCACAGAAATCCTGACACAATCAGACTGCTAGGGAGGTTAACATTGTTTCTTGACATTACCGCTCATTGTTCCTGATGTTCTGTGTCAGTCTTGCTGAACCCTGCTCGTTTGGGCAGGATTCGGTTGACTGACATAATTATATCTGCCTATTCACTGAGTAAAAAGTCAAAGCTTACTTATGCTGTGTCAGTGTGTTTTTAAAGGTATATACGCAATGTCAGAACCTAGAGTGTCAGGTGGGCTGGACAGTTCACAGGGTCATAGTAGTGCTAAGGAACACTTATCAACCAGCAACCCTCAAGGGGGTAGTGCTACATTTGGGGGCTCGTCCGGGATGTCCTCCACTGCTACAGTCCCTAGTCAGCCCTGCTATGAGCCAATGACAGAAAAGGCGTAGAACCTGGCTGCTGCAAATGCCTGGGGAATAGCTTAAGGAGCTTGGTTGGAGCGAAGTACTGTTCTGGAGGTCCCAGGAAGTGAAAGTACGGAGAAGGAAATCCGGCAGTGGGTGAGGGCCTTAGTACCAGAGCAGAGGGCCTACCTATTGGACATGGGGGAAGATTATGAACTGGACTTCATACAAGTACTACTGGAGTGGCAAGAAGATGTGCCTGTGCGTTTCCATGAGGAGGAGGTGACTCTAATGAAGGGGGGTCAGGGCTCAAGCATTCTCCCAGCTGGAGAAAGAGGTAGCACCGGAAGAAGGGCCACTGCCTTTACAAGCTACTAATGGACCAGTGCGTACTGATTCCAATGGAGCTGGTGTACCTCTTGCTTCATTCCACACTGACATGAGCGGATTAGTTGAGAGTCTGGTGAAGAATGGTTCCAGCAGTGCAGGACAGGGCTATAGGAGGCTCCGGTTCTTTTCAGGCCAGTTACCGACTCCGACTGGAGAAGAAGACTTTGAATGCTGGATTAGTCAAGCCACCCAGGCAGTAGAGGAGGAGTGTGCCAGAGGCTGTGAAGAGGCAATGGCTTAGCGAGAGCCTGAAGGGCCCAGCAGTTAAAGTGATTCAGAATATGAGGATGGGCAAGAAGGATTGTGTAGCCATGGACTATATCGATGCCCTGTATGCTGTTTTTGGAAGAGTGGAAAGAACTCCAGACCTGCTATACAAATTCAACCATACCAACCACCAGCGAGGGGAGAGATTGTCCGATTACATCTCTCGCTTGGAAAAAATGTTGCATCAGATCATTTTGAAGAGGGGCATAGACCCCGAGGATGCTGATTAAGTACGATTGGATAGGGTGCTGCAAGGGTCCGTCCAAATCACCCCATTGTCTTGAAGTTGCTGTTAAAAGGAGCTCGAGCTACCCCTATTTACCCAGAAATGATGAGAGAAGTAAAGGAAGAAGAAGCTGTGCTAGAAGAAAATAGCCAAGGGGCCAGAGAGCAGCTGGTGGGAGAAGGGAAGAGGGAGAAAGCTTCTGCCCGCCTAGTCTATGTGGAATCTAGTTTCTCAGATGAAGAGAGTGAAGCAGACCTGGACTTAGGCCGACATGACAGTTCAGATAGTAAGAAGTCGGATGACAACCTGAATTCAGCTGATTTGATGATTCAAGTAGCACAGGTCCAAGCTAAAATGTGTCAGGCATTAATGCAAGTGATAGAAGCTAAAGGGAAAATTCAGGAACCTAGAGGCAGCCCTAGGGGATAAGGACCCCCTACTTTCAGAGATAGAGGCTGTTTTGACTGTGGAGAAGTCGGGCATCTTCAGGCCAAATGTCCCAAGAAGGGGGCTAGCCCTGAACTATTGGAAGAAGTGCTGAAGGCCTTACAGAAGCTCTTTTTCCCAAAGAAGGCAGAAAACTTCAGGGGACCTTAGTGAAGGAGCCAATTGAGCATCCCGAGACTAAACAGAGCTACAGCACTAGTAACATTTCAAAAAGATGGCGGAGGACAGGGTCTTCTATACGGTCCTCTCCTTCTACGCCTTGTAAAGAGAAAGGTTGCCTGGATTACCTGTGTATCAGATTCGTCCTGAGGGAAAGACTGGCCCAGTAAAGACTTGGCATTGGAATCACCTTTTACCTACTTCGGCTGCCATTTGAGTACCCATCGCTCCTTGTCCTGATGTACCTCACCCTCCTGACTTGCGATCCAGGACTCAGAGGGTGCCAAGGTGCACTGCCTCAGAAGAGAGGGAGGAGGATAGTGATAAGTAGGAAATTACTTTTGACTGCTTATGGGCCCCTTCATTGGAAGATACTTTTAAACTTTCCCGGCCTTTATAGGATGATGTTCAGATGACGCACTCACCTGTGAGAGAGAGGTGCCAATTGGGGGAAGTAAGGAGATCTACATCGTCCCCTGGAAGAGAAATTGGGGAGATTCAACCAGAACCTATTGAACAGCTTGAATCACCAAGTGTTGAAGAAACTCCAGTTATACCTTCATTGACTAACCCTGAACCATTCTGTACTGAAGAAAATTCAGGTTTACCTCCACTGGATGGTGTTGAACCATCCATTGTTGAAGAAAGTTTGGTCTCCCCACCATTGAACAACAGTGAAATTGTATCTGACAGCTTGGAAAAACCCCAACCTGGGTGTAGTTTTTGGAGCCAGGGGCATGGATCTGAGTCTGCAGAGAATGTGTGTTCCAGACTCCAAATGGGAGATTCATCCGCCTAAGAGACTTACATATAACACCCTTGGGGAGAGCTCGGATGAACTTATTGAAACTACTCAACATTCCAGTCAAGCACTAGGCTCCTTTACCAAGCCTTTGGTAGAGGATGATCCCGTTCCACCATCTGACACTGCTAGGTGGGCCACTAATTTATTATTGGCCTGCTGTGAGAAGG
The DNA here is from genome assembly GCF_965119305.1 of Pelophylax lessonae. NCBI lineage: Eukaryota > Metazoa > Chordata > Amphibia > Anura > Ranidae > Pelophylax > Pelophylax lessonae. The sequence continues at coordinate 103,454,506 of NC_138770.1, read as the reverse complement.
ACTCAACTCTGTATAGTTTGTTATTTGAAAAACCTTCTATCAGTCAGTTCTTAGCTACTGTATATTCTACTTAGTGAAGTTACTGTTTTAGCTTCTTTCTGAGCTGAAATATAATTAACCACTTACCGACCGCCACACGACTATTTACTGTGGCAGTCAGCCGCTCCTGGGCAAACCGACGTAGGGCTACGTCACTCTCCCAGGAACCTGTAGGGGGTGAGCGCGTGCTGCCTGAGGCGCGCTCCCGCCCCCGCTCGTTCACAGGGATCCCCGTGCGTGTGACCGGTGGCTACGATGTCCGCCGGCCACTCGCAATCTCCCGCAGGAGAGGGAGAAAGGCAGATGGCTGATGTAAACACAGCCGTCTGTCATTCTCCCTGATGTAAGTACAGAGACTATACGATCCTGCTATGAAGGATCGTATGTCTCTGTGGTTACATCACAAGCCACGCCCCCCACAGTTAGAATCACGCCCCTAGGGATACATTTAACCCACTGATCACCAATAAAGTTAACCCCTTCCCTGCCTGTGTCATTTTTACAGTAACAGTGCATAGGTATAGCACTGATTACTGTACTAATGTCACTGGTACCCCCAAAAGTGTAAAAAATGTCAGTCAACGGTCCAATATGTCCGCCGCAATGTCGCAGTCCCGCAAAAAAAATCGCAGATCGCCGCCATTACTAGTTAAAAAAAAACAATAAAAATCACATAAATCTTTCCCGTAGTTAGTAAACGCAATAACTTTTGCGCAAACCAATCAAAATACGCTTATTGCAATTTTTTTTACCAAAAATATGTATCAGAAAACAAATTGGCCTAAAATTTTAAAACAATTTTGATTTTTACATTTTTTTTGAGAATTTCTTATAAAAAAATGTGAAAAATATTATTTTTTCAAAATTGTCGCTCTTTTTTTGTTTATAGCGCAAAAAATAAAAATCGCACAGGTGATCAAATACCACCAAAAGAAAGCTCTGTTTGTGGAAAAAAAAGGACGTCAATTTCATTTGGGTACAGCGTCGCATGACTGCGCAATTGTCCGTTACAGTCACACAGTGCCGAATCGCAAAATAGGGCCTGGTCTATGAGCAGCCAAATCATCCGGGGCTTAAGTGGTTAAAAAACAAATCCTGACTGTGTGGGTGGGGTAAGAAGACCCTCTGTAGTGTTTAATTTTGGAGTAGAAAGGGGCTTCTTGTTTTATCCTAGGTAGCCCTCTTACTGTAGGAAGTGTTTGCTGTATGGACATACCAGTGTGATTAGGAGCAAAAATGCTGTTTTTGTTGGAAGACTGGGCATTTTGCAAAGGACTGTAGGGCTGGAAGCATGTGCAATATCTGTAAAAAGGCGAGACATTTAGCAAGACAATGTGAGAAGTATCATGTTGCTAAAGATTTATTTGTGAATTTTGTGATGGGGAGGAAAACTGGACAAGAAAAGAATAAACAGCCAAAGCCTAATGTAGGTATTTGGGAGGAGGATGCTGGGCAGGGTTCCGCTAATATGCATTATGCAGTCCCACCTGCAGTGGTGTATTTAGGTTTTGTGCTGCCCTAGGCCGGACTAAATTCGTGCACCACCTAATGTAGCTACAACCCACCCCTTCCTGTCAAGGCCACGCCCCTTCCTGTTTTGCACACCCGAGCCAGCTTGCCACAGTAAAACTGCAGTGGGTGGTTGGCAAGTGGTTAACCGCTCCTGGAGCCCCCACTAGGCAGCGGAGATGCCAATCCACAGGGCCGGCGGCCGCAATTGCAATTGAGAGAGGACGGTCAGCTGTTGTAAACACAGCAGACCGTTGTTCTCTCTGAAATGATCACAGAGCGCCTGTGATCCTCCTATTTAGGATCACAGGTCTCTGTGGTCATTTCCCAAGTCCCTCCCCTTACAGTTAGAAAACACCCCCTAGGCTCACATTTAACCCTTTGATCACCCATGGGTTGACCCCTTCCCTGCCAGTGTCATTATTAACATTAGCATATTTGTTAGCACTGATTACTGTAGTAATGTCACTGGTCCCCCCAAAAGTGTCAAAAATGTCAGTTAGCCGCACTCTCCGTCGCAATTTCGCAGTCCCGCTAAAAATCACAGATCACTGCCATTACTAGTAAAAAAAAGTTAAATAAATAAATGAATTAAATAAATAAAAATTACATAAATCTTTCTCCTAGTTTGTAAACGCGCAAACCAATCAAAATACGCTTATTGGGATTTTTTTTTTTACCAAAAATATGTAGCAGAATACAAATTGGCCTAAAAGGATAAAAAATTTAGATTTTTACATTTTTTTTTGGGAATGTTATGTAGCAGGATGTGAAAAAAAAGTGTTGCTCTTTTTTTGTTTATAGCGCTGTAACGGACCGTTTCAGCAGACAAGGGGTTAAAATCCGTTTAGGCGATATGCCCCTTTCTGAGAGAGCAGGCACAGCTACTTGCAGGAGATCACACTCCCGAACTGGATACAATATAGCACTCCAACCTGGAACCTCACGAATAGCTGCTAGCAGACGAACAGGAGAAGCATACATCAGCTTACATTCCTAGCAATCGGTCTCCAACAGCATACAGTGAATCCCCCCAAGGACGAGACAAAGCTCCGTGTGGAAGGTCAAGCAGTGGAATATTTATTGAGGGCTACCTGCCCCCGTATTTATACAGGTCTCCCACCTGGTGGACACTCCCATAGGGAACCAAATGGAACACTGTAACACAAACAGACATGTATCACATTACAGACTCCCAGAAGCAAAACATCCCCACAATGCATCCTGGCTTCCTCCCTTAGTAGACAGCCAGGTGAGCTCATTAACATGTTTATCAATAGTCTCAGTTAATCAGTAGACATTCCTCAGGAGGGGGCTGCTGGAAACAATCCCCCCCTCTCTCTCTCTCTGCAGCTAGAACTAGTTTTCACAGCGAGACTCCATTACACGCATGGGGACCCAAATACAGTATTCTGCTTTAAAATATATAAAGTTACTTTTTATACACTAAACATAGACATGTTACATATCCCCAGATAGCTCAGGTCTGAGTGCACATTATTAGGTGAATGGCACTCAGACCCCACGAATACAGTTTAATCGCCATGGAGCCAAAGTCTTTTAAAACCTGGTCCATAGTCCAAAGGCAGCAGGCGGGCAACCAGGCTCCTCCAATGCAATGTGGCGAGGTTGGTCTCGTCACATCTCTCCCCCTTTCCAAAAAGACTAACAGGGTACCTGACCTCCTGCCGGTCAGTGCCCTCGTTAGTCCAGCAGCCCACCCACAAAGCAGAAAAAACAGTACAGCCCACCCACAATAAATGGTCACTACACCTGGGTAGAGGAGAAACTTGTCCATGTCCAAGTGCCTCACCACGGCTGTGTAGGGGACTGGTAGGCTGCCTTGGTGGGTTGCTGAGTGGGCAGAGACCAGCGGTACTCTGTCCTGGTGCCAGCGCTACCACAGAAGTAGCCTGGTTGGAGACGGGTTGTTGGAGGGGGAGACCGCCTGTCTCCCCTTTAGATACACCACCATACTGCTGTGGGGGAAGACCGACTGTCTTCCCTTTGGCTAAACAGCCCTGTTGCTGGGGGTCAGGACCGACTGTCCCTACCCCCTGTGCTGTGAGTGCAGAGACCACAGTCCCATCTGCACTGTTGGGGGGCTTACTGTCTCCCCCTGGTACGTTAAGCTGCTGCTGTGGGATGGAGACTGGGCTCCCAATTCCCAACAAATCAAACTGTCCATGGGGAGAGGGGGTAACAAGCTCCTCTCCCAAATATACTTCCAGCCCCTGGGGAGGGAGACCGTCTGTCTCTGCTCCCAATACAGTGTCCTGTTGCTGGGGAAAGGAGACTAGGCTCTCTGTTTCCTGCAGGACACTCTGCTGCTGTGGGATGGAGACTGGGCTCCCAATTCCCAACAAATCATGCTGCCGCTGGGGAGGGAGGACACTGCTCTCCTCTCCCTGCACTTCACACTGCCTTCCTGGCATATCACTCTGCTGATGGGGGGCAGGAACCACTACCTCTGCCCCCTGTAACTCAGCCAGCTGCTGGGGAGGGAGGACGCTGCTCTCCTCTCCCTGCACTTTACACTGCCGCTGGGGAATGGAGACTGGGCTCCCAATTCCCTGCAGGACCGGTGGAGAGACCTCGGTCCCATCTCTACCGGCCACCTGGGGTTCTTCCCAGTAAAACTTTACTATGTCATCCCCTCTGAATGGGTCTGGCTCTGGGTCTGTCCTGCTGCTCTCCTGCTGAGCCTTCTCATAGTATTGGAACAGCTGCTGGTAGCCCTGTTCTAGCTCCATCTCCCGGGTCACCAGGTGGACCAGGTCTTGCTCAATTTCATGAGCGTCGTCCCAGTCATACCTGCTCTCCCTCCACTCCAAGAGATCATTGAACCGGGCTTGTGTAGGGCTCCCAAATTCCAGCTCTGAAAAAGACTCCCATAACAAGCCAGGACCATCAAACTCCTCTCCCTCTGGCTTGTCATGCTCGGCTGTCCAGGGCAGGTACTGTGCAACACACCACCACAGCGCCTGGTAGGCATCCTCCAGCCACATCTCCTGCCATACCCGGAGCTCCAATTCTTTTACCCATTCCTCCCGGGGCTGCTCCCCCAGGAAGGGCATCCGCAGGGCTACACGCTTCTGCAACCGCTGGTCTTCCTTGGGGAGTCTCTCACCCCGCTGGTACTCCACAATGCCCAGTGCCTGGTACCAGATGCCTTTACGGACTGCATCTCGGTCATCCATGGCACCCTCATCGAACTCCACTGCTGGTTCCATGCTGGTGCTGTCAGGGTCGCTGTACTGGGACATGCGTTGCCCTCAATTGTAAAATCCAGAGCAATGGTGTCTCCTGTAGCTGTCCTTCTGGCTGTAGGAACGATCACGCCGCTTGCCACCAAATGTAACGGACCGTTTCAGCAGACAAGGGGTTAAAATCCGTTTAGGCGATATGCCCCTTTCTGAGAGAGCAGGCACAGCTACTTGCAGGAGATCACACTCCCGAACTGGATACAATATAGCACTCCAACCTGGAACCTCACGAATAGCTGCTAGCAGACGAACAGGAGAAGCATACATCAGCTTACATTCCTAGCAATCGGTCTCCAACAGCATACAGTGAATCCCCCCAAGGACGAGACAAAGCTCCGTGTGGAAGGTCAAGCAGTGGAATATTTATTGAGGGCTACCTGCCCCCGTATTTATACAGGTCTCCCACCTGGTGGACACTCCCATAGGGAACCAAATGGAACACTGTAACACAAACAGACATGTATCACATTACAGACTCCCAGAAGCAAAACATCCCCACAATGCATCCTGGCTTCCTCCCTTAGTAGACAGCCAGGTGAGCTCATTAACATGTTTATCAATAGTCTCAGTTAATCAGTAGACATTCCTCAGGAGGGGGCTGCTGGAAACAATCCCCCCCTCTCTCTCTCTCTCTGCAGCTAGAACTAGTTTTCACAGCGAGACTCCATTACACGCATGGGGACCCAAATACAGTATTCTGCTTTAAAATATATAAAGTTACTTTTTATACACTAAACATAGACATGTTACATATCCCCAGATAGCTCAGGTCTGAGTGCACATTATTAGGTGAATGGCACTCAGACCCCACGAATACAGTTTAATCGCCATGGAGCCAAAGTCTTTTAAAACCTGGTCCATAGTCCAAAGGCAGCAGGCGGGCAACCAGGCTCCTCCAATGCAATGTGGCGAGGTTGGTCTCGTCACAAGCGCAATAAATAAAAATCGCACAGCTGATCAAATACCACCAAAAGAAAGCTCTATTTGTGGTGAAAAAAAGGACATCAACTTTTCTTAGGGTACAGTGTTGCACGACCACGCAATTGTCCGTTAAAATAATGCAGTTCTGAATTGCAAAAAATGGCCTGGTCATTAAGGGGGAAAATCCTCCAGTCCAGAAGTGGTTAAAGCGTGGAGCAGTTTGCAGTACATGAACTTTCACAGCATGTGAACTGTTAACCTTCCTAACGGTATTCCCGAGTGTGGCTCGGGGTTAAATTTCACTGCCAAAAGTGGTAACCCCGAACCACACTCGGGGTAGCGCTAGGAAGATCGCTGGATCCTGGAAGAGGGGTTACTTACCTTATCCATGGGATCCAGCTATGTATCTCGGCGGTGTGCAGCGGCGTCACGTTCGCAGGGGGGTGGAACCGGCGGAAAATTCCAAAAGTATATGCACAAACACACTGATACACTGTAATCCTTTTGGATTACATTGCCAAGATGAAATAAATTGACCTTTAATTGCCCCCAGTGCTTTCTCCATTGCACTTCCTGCATTTTTCCTGTACCTTGTGTCTGGATACTGCAGAGCAACCATGGCATCAAGCAAGCGTGCCGCAACCTCAAAAGCGGTATATGACCTGCTGAGCGACAGCGATACTGAATCGCTTGCAGAGTGGAGTGATAGCGATTCGTGGGGAAGTTCATCATCAGATGCAGAAAGCGATTTCAGCGATGATACTGCGACTGTGCCCAGCGATGTGCGGACTTGGTGCTCGATCTACTGCGGTACGGAGCACGTAGCGCCCCCAAGGTTCCCGTTTACCTAAGCACCTGGTATCAAAGTGGATGTTGAGGATGACAACTAGGGATGATCGAACTTTTGAAAATTTCGGTTCGGCCAGAACATCCGAACTTCCCGAAAGTTCGGCCCGGATTTCAGAACCCCATTGAAATCAATGGGACCCGAACTTCGGTAATCAAAAAACACAATTTTTAAGCCCTAAAACCCAATTAATGCCCCTAAAAAGTGCCTAGGGTTCTGGGTCATGCCCCATTAACTATTAATCACACAAAAAAAGTTCTTAAAAATTGTCATTTTTGATAAAAAAAGCCAATTATTGAAAAAAAAAAAAAAAGAGAGAGATTTTTTGATTTTGACTTTGGATTTAGTATCTGGGGGTCTAAAAAGTGTACATGTGAAGTTTCAGCTCTGTAGCATGTCCAGAACCATTAAAAAAAAAAAAAAAGATAATTTTTCAGTAGAACAGGGATGTGGGACACACCTATATGATCTTTTTTTCTGGTTTTGGACATGCTACAGAGCTGAAACTTCACAGGTACACCTTTTAGACCCCCCCCAGACACAAAATCACACAAAAAAAGTTCCTAAAAATTGTCATTTTTGATAAAAAAGCCAATTATTGAAAAATTTAAAAAAATTTAAAAAAAAAGAGATTTTTTGATTTTTACTTTGGATTTCGTATCTGGGGGGTCTAAAAAGTGTACATGTGTAGTTTCAGCTCTGTAGCATGTCCAGAACCATAAAAAAAAAAAGATTGTTTGTATTAGAAAACTTTCAGCACAGGAGGTTGGCTTCGCTGCTGTAACACCTTGCCGGTTTAATAGCAGGCATTTTTTTTGGGTTCTTTGCAGTCAGGAAAAACATCTGAACTTGTGTATAGTGGTACTGTGCACAAGTTCTGATGTTTTGCCTGCCTCCAAAAACCCCCAAAAAATGCCAGCAAAAACACACCTGGGCATTTTTTTTTTTTGACGCTAGCGTTTTTTTTGGCATTTTTTGGGGTTCTTTTGAGGCAGGCAAAACATCTGAACTTGTGTATAGTGGTATATATACACACATAATTATATGTATATAGACACCTAGCCATATATAGGTGTGATAGTAGCTGAAATATATTACTGTAAATGATTTCATTAGCGCAAGCATATATTTCTGCTACTATCACACCTATATATGTCTAGGGGTATATATACAGACATATATGTGTATATATACCCCCTATACACATGTTCAGATGTCATGTCTGACATCAAACATGTCCTCAAAAAAGCACTGGCAGTGGCAGCCCCTGCAGCATGAAAAATGCTTGGCTGGTGAGAAGCCATATTCCTGTGCCGAAGCAATTCAGAGAAATGATCATTTCTCTATAGCGGTCACCCTGCTATGGAGGGGTTTTGTCACCCTTCCATAGCAGTCACTGTCAGTTAACCCTACACTACACTACACTAGGGTCCCTTTACACTTAACACTTTCCCTACAGAAACTAAATTTTTGAAGCTAACTTAAGTGTAAAGGAGCACTCTAACTACACTAGATATCCCTTTTCTCACACTAATAAATGCTAAATGACACTTTTTAAGTAAAATTAACAGAACTGCTTCCACTCTCTTCCATGTCTAGTATAACAATGCTAGGAATATGGCGGGGGCGATATTATATACTGGGGGGCGTATTCACTAATGATTGGTCTAGGGACCCCCTAGTCACTCCAATCACATTCCTAGCATTCTCCTGCCCCCTTAATTGGCTTTTGCTAATGGTTCTGGTCCAATCACGGGCTTTTAAAGCCCATTTCCTGAAGCATTGCATTTTGGTCGGTTCTGGTTGCCAAATTCCGAACTTTTTGGGCAAAAAGTTCTAAATTCGGCCGAACCTCGAACACCCAATGTTCGGGCCGAACCGATGGTGGACCCGAACCGTTCGATCATCCCTAATGACAACCCCTTGGCATACCTCCAACTCTTTTTGACCAATGAGGTTATTGAAAAGATTGTTGTGGAAACCAATCGGTACCAGAAGCAACAAGCCGCAGCGCATCAGCGGTTTTCAAGGAGCAGGATGTGGGAACCCGTGACCAAAGCGGACATCTGGAAATTTCTGGGCCTAATTATTCTGCAGGGAGTGGTGGGGAAACCCCTGCAGAAGTGGTATTGGACCACCAACAAATTACTGGCCACTCCTTTTTTTTGGCACGGTTATGTCGGAGTACAAATTTTCGCTCATTATGAAGTATTTGCACTTTACTAATAATGACGAATTTGACGAGACTTCTCATCCAGCTTCCGAAGCTCAAAAAGATTTGGGACATTTATCAACTAATTTTGAAAAATTTCCAGCAGTCCTATGTCCCAGAAAGAGACATTTGTATGGATGAAAATCTAATGGCCTATAAAGGGAGACTCAGCTGGATACAGTATATTGCGTCCAAGAGAGCACGCTTTGGCATAAAGTCATTTATGCTGTGTGAATCCAGCTCTGGATATATTTGGAATTCGATCCTATACACCGGGAGAGGAACTAAATTCAACGAAAGATTCAGCAGCTATGGAATGGCAACCGCTTCAGTTCTGACGCTGATTGAGCCTCTGCTAAATCAAGGATACTGTGTAACCACAGACAACTTTTATACATCCCCAGAACTGTTTAAGTTCCTTCTATAACACAAGACGGATGCATATGGGACCGTTAGAGCTAACCGGCGTGACATGCCCCCCACCTTTGCCAACAAAAAGCTCAAGCCCGGAGAAATAGTTGCCTGGCAGAAAGGAAAAATGTTGGCACTGAGATGGCGCGACAAAAAAGATGTCTGCCTGATGAGTACCATCCACAACATCTCTACTGTCATGGTACATACAAAAGGTGGAAAAGATGTTATGAAACCGCAACTGGTCATGGATTATAACAACACCATGGGAGGAGAAATGGGACTACTTAAAAGGTGCATTATTGAAGGCAACAGAAAATTGCATTAGACTTGTCAGTAAAAGCAAAAAAAGGAAGAGACCACTGTGGTACTCAGCAGAAGTGGCCCAAATCATTAAAAATAAAAAGCTAGCATTTTGTAATTATAAAAAAACCCAGAGCAATGAAGATAAGGAAATCTACAAGATTAGGCAGAAAGAGGCCAAGCAAGTTATAAGAACTTCTAAAGCGCAGGCAGAAGAAAAACTAGCTCAGTCTATGAAAAAGGGGGATAAGACATTCTTCAGATATATAAATGAAAAAAGGAAATTAAAACAAGGAATAACTAAATTAAAAACAAAGGACGGAAGGTATGTAGAAGAGAATAAAGGACTAGCCGACTGCCTTAATGAATACTTCTGTTCAGTTTTTACAGAAGAAAAAGGAGAAGGACCTCCACTTGAAAGGATGACTAATGAATCGTTTGATGCATGTGTCTTTACAGAGGAAGATGTTCTAAGATTGCTGTCTAAAGTGAAGACAAATAAGTCACAGGGTCCTGATGAGATACACCCAAAATTATTAAAAGAGCTTAGTGGTGAGCTGGCAAAACCATTAACAGATTTATTTAACCAATCTTTAGTAACAGGAGTCGTCCCGGAAGATTGGAAATTGGCAAATGTCGTGCCCATTCACAAGAAAGGTAGTAGGGAGGAATCGAGCAACTATAGACCAGTGAGTCTGACATCAATAGTAGGCAAATTAATGGAAACCCTATTAAAGGATAGGAATGTGGAACATCTTAAATCCCATGGATTGCAAGATGAAAAACAACATGGGTTTACTTCAGGGAGATCATGTCAAACAAATCTTATAGATTTTTTTGACTGGGTGACTAAAATAATAGACAGTGGAGGTGCAGTAGACATTGCATATTTAGATTTTAGTAAGGCTTTTGACACTGTCCCACATAGAAGACTTATCAATAAACTGCAGTCATTGAGCATGGACTCCCATATTGTTGAGTGGATTAGGCAGTGGCTGAGTGACAGACAACAGAGGGTTGTAGTCAATGGAGAACATTCAGAACAAGGTCATGTTACCAGTGGGGTACCTCAGGGATCTGTACTGGGACCAATTTTGTGTAATATCTTCATAAGTGATATTGCAAAAGGCTTCGATGGTAAGGTTTGTCTTTTTGCTGATGACACAAAGATATGTAACAGGGTTGATGTTCCTGGAGGGAAACGCCAAATGGAAAAGGATTTAGGAAAACTAGAAGAATGGTCAGAACTCTGGCAACTGAAATTTAATGTGGATAAGTGCAAGATAATGTACCTGGGGCGTAAAAACCCAAGGGCAGAATATAGAATATTTGACACAGTCCTGACCTCAGGAAAGGGATTTAGGAGTAATTATTTCAGAAGAATTAAAGGTGGGAAGACAATGTAATAGAACAGCACGAAATGCCAGCAGAATGCTTGGATGTATAGGGAGAGGTATAAGCAGTAGAAAGAGAGAAGTGCTTATGCCGCTGTACAGAACACTGGTGAGACCTCACTTGGAGTATTGTGCGCAGTACTGGAGGCCATATCTCCAGAAGGATATAGATACTCTAGAGAGAGTTCAGAGAAGAGCTACTAAACTAGTACATGGATTGCAGGAAAAAACTTACCAGGAAAGGTTAAAGGACCTTAACATGTATAGCTTGGAAGAAAGAAGAGACAGAGGGGATATGATAGAAACTTTTAAATACATAAAGGGAATCAACTCGGTAAAGGAGGAGAACATATTTAAAAGAAGAAGAACTACCACAAGAGGACACAGTTTCAAATTAGAGGGGCAAAGGTTTAAAAGTAATATGAGGAAGTATTACTTTACTGAGAGAGTAGTGGATGCATGGAATAACCTTCCTGCAGAAGTGGTAGCTGCAAATACAGTGAAGGAGTTTAAGCATGCATGGGATAGGCATAAGGCTATCCTTCATATAAGATAGGGCCAGGGACTATTCATAGGATTCAGATATATTGGGCAGACTAGATGGGCCAAATGGTTTTTATCTGCCGACACATCCTATGTTTCTATGTGTGGACAGAGCTGACCAGGCCATGACTTTATCCGGCAATGCGGAAACAGCAGAAAAAATATTATAAAAAAATATTCAGGCATCTCCTGGAACAGTGTTTGTGGAAAGCATTCATTCTCCTAAAAAAGAAGAGTGACAGGTTTGTGGTTCATGCGGACTTTGTGTGGAAAATTGCTGAGCTCATATTTCTCAGGCACCAAACACCAACAGTAAGTTGATCCGGACGCCGTGCTGCTGGTGTTGTGAACCCTGAACGCCTGACCGGTCGTCACTTTATGGACCACATTCCACCAATGGAAAAGAAGTCTGCACCCACAAGGATGTGTGTGGTTGGCTGTTCCAAGCGTGACGACACTGGATGGAAAATCAGAAAAGAAACGCGGTACTACTGTCCTGACTGTGACATTGGACTTTGTGCTGTACCCTGTTTCAAAATTTTCCACACCCGGGACGTTTACTGAAGCAATATGACCACTAATATTGCATCCTTTTGGTGAAAAATTCAAATGTGAGGACTGTCTCAAAAGGTAGTGCTACTGGAAAGATTGTAGATGGTAGTGTTGAGAGTTTGTGGGGTCAGAAAATGACTGATCAATTGCTACACTTCCCCATTCCCTAAAATTGTGATTTGTGTGTGTGCCCTGTGTTTTTTTTTTTTTTTTTTCTTCTGATCATTAAATTATAACAAAAGGTAAAAATTTTGTTTAGTTTTGGATAGAGGGATTAGAACGCTTGTCAGTCTCTTTTTGCTGTCTGTGCCCCCATTAGGGTGATTTGTCCTCTCTATTTACTGTTATTTTCTGTTTACCATTATCATTGAAAGTGAAAGTAAAAGAAAAATCCAAATTTTGGGATGTCCCCAGAAAAGTAATCGAGAGGAAATCTTCCAATAGGAACTCTAGTTTTGGTGACCTGGGGGGCCCCAAGGAATTCCCTTAATTTTCAGGGATTTCCTCTCACTTCCTGTTTGGCTTTGGGACAGGAAGTGAAGGGAAATCTCTGCAATCGGACACAAATGGCAAAAAAATCTAACAGAGGTTATATCCCCCCCTTGCTCTATCCAAAAATGAAAAATAAATGGAAAATTGTATCATACTTACTGTAATTTTCCTTTCCTGGTGCCTATCCATGGCAGCATACAGGTGATAGAGCTCCGCCTCTACTCTGCCTTCAGGACTAGTGAATAGCTTAAAAGAAAGATGCCCCCCTACTTCCAGCATTCTCCTGTGATATAGAATACCGAGGGAGGGAGCGTATGCTGTCATGGATAGGCACCAGGAAACGAAAATTACGCTAAGTATGATACAATTTTCAGTTTTCCTGGTGCCTCCATGGCAGCATACAGGTGATAAATAACTAGCTCAGACGGGTGGGTTAATGCTGAGAAAAAGTATTTTTTAATTGGGTAAACACATAGCCGCTTGGATTGCTTTCCTTCCAAATTCCACAGTCGTAAGAGCTCCTGGGTCAATATGGTAGTGCCTAAGGAACGTATGGCGGGAGGACCAGGTGGCGGCCTTGCATACTGTTTCCAAGGAAACATTAGCCCTTGCTGCCCAAGAAGCTGAGACTGCTGGAGTTGAATGAGCGTTTACTCGTAAAGGAGGGACCTTACAACCCAAGAGGCTAACGTCCTACTGGATGCCTCCTTTCCTCTGTTCCTGCAAAAGGGAACCACAAAAAGTCTTTGGGAGTTTCTGAAAGATTTGGCAGAGTCTAGATAGGCTCTGAGTACTCTCGAGAGGTCCAAGTCATGACAGGAACCGGAGTCTGTATCCAGAAATACTGGTAATGCCCAAGGTTCCAGAAGATGACACGGAGTTGTGACTTTGGGAGTAAAACCGCGAAGAGGGCGAAGCTCCACTCTGTCTGGGAAGAAGGCAATGTGGTCATCTCCTATTCCTAAGCCGTGCAGCTCTGAAATCCTTCTACCCGAGGTGATGGCTAATAGGAATGCGGTTTTAAGGGTTGGATTCCAAAGTGATGCCTCTTCTGTAGGGGAAAATGGTTGACTCGATAGAGCTTGGAGTACCAAGGAAAAGTCCCACTGAGGAAATGGACGTCTAACAGGTGGTCTGATTTTCAGGACTTCCTTGAGAAAGGTTATCACCAAAGGGTCCTCAGCCCACCTTTTACTGGTTGCGGCTGATATGGCTGCCACTTGCACCTTGAGAGGACTTAGGCCAAGTACTAGGTCAAGACCTGTCTGGAGAAAGCTGAGTACATCAGATGTGGAAGGAGAGCCTGGGTCCACACTGCATCCTGCGGCGAAGGATAAGAACTTGTTAGACACCTTCGAGTGTACTGCGTTTGCGGACGGTTTCCTAGCTTTCATTAAAGTGGATATAACCTCCGAGGAGCAGCCTAGGACCTGAAACCTTTGCCTCTCAATCTCTAGATTCGAAGGTCCAGCTTTTGGGGACTCGGGTGGTTCAGTACTTCTTGGGATAGAAGATGAGGAAAGGGGGGAATTCTGACTGGAGGGTTCACAGAGAGATACATGGCTAGGGGAAACCACGGTCTCTTTGGCCAAAATGGTAGAATTGCCAGAATTTGCACACGCTCCCTGAGGAGTCTCTGAAGAAACCTCAATATCAAAGGTCGGGGGGGAGGCATAGGCTGTGGTGAAAGTCCAGGGGCATGATAGGGCATCCACTGCTTCTGCCTGAGGATGGGGAAGGCGAGAGAAGAACCTCACTAATTTTGTGTTCGCTGAGGTGGCAAACATATCCACCTGAGGGGGATCCTAAAGATTGTAGATCTGATTGAAGATATGGGGATGTAGGGCCCATTCGTTGATGTCCACAAATGATCTTCACAGCCTGTCTGCCTCCATGTTCCAGCTGCCTGGGAGGTAAACTGCCCTTAGGTCCAAAAGATTCCTTTCTGACCAAAGCATAACTGGCTCCACTTTCCCGAGAAGAGACCTGCTGCGGGTTCCGCCCTGTCTTTGTAGGTAGGCGACTGCTGCCCTGTTGTCTAGATGGAGAATTACTCTTTGATTCTGCACCAGAGATGCTAATGATGTCAGAGCCAGGAAGGCCGCTCTCATCTCTAGGACATTTGAGACCACTCCTTTTGTTGGGTAAGACCATCTTCCTTGTACCCTGGTTCCCTCGCAATGAGCTCCTCAGCCTAGGCCACTGGCGTCGGATGTAATTGTGATCCAGGGAAATGAGCCTAGATGACGAGCGTTGGATAGGTTCTTCCGATCCGTCCACCAATGCAGGCTCCTGCGCATCAGGCTGGTTAGGAGGATTATCTGGGAGAGACACTGTCTCTTCCACTGTGACAGAAAGCCTGTCTGGAAATACCTTAAGTGCCAATGGGACAGAGGGACTACGGGAGTGCACGATGACATCATGCCTTTGAGGCTCAGGCATTGGGATGCTGTAGGTGGGGAGATTTTATGACCCTTGTCATCCTCTTTGTATTAATTTCTGCCTTCTGGGAAGGCAATGACACAGTTCCCAGTTATGCGTTGAAAAATACGCCTAGGTAAATCATCTGTTGATTAGGAACAAGTTGACTCTTTCCGTGATTTATGAGCCAACCTAGCTCTGATAGGGATTGTAGGAGCATTTCCCTGTGGGAAATGAGTTGCGCCAGGCTGTTGGCTAGGAGAAGGACACCCAGGTAGTGGTGCACTCATAAACCTTTCTCTTGTAATGGTACCAATGCTGAAATGAGGATCTTTGTGAACACACAAGGTGAGGTGCAGAGGCCAAGGAAGAGAGCCTGGAACTGCAGGTGGACAAGACCTACCGCAAACCTCAGAAACCTCTGGAATATTGGATTTATTGGAATGTGAAGGTAGGCGTCCTGTAGGTCGATTGAGATCAGGCAATCCCCTGGCTGGACTACCTGGATAATCGTTTGTAACGACTCCATCTTGAAGCTTTCCAGGTCTATGTACTGGTTGAGTTTCTTCAGGTCTATTACCGGCTTCCAGTCGCCTGTCTTTTTTCATACCAAAAAAAGAGGGGAGTAAAAACCTGTAAAGCGTTCTGCTACTGGAACTGGAATAGCTGCTCCTTGCAGCTGGAGTAATGTTATATAATGTGCTAAAGCTTGAGCCTTTTGAGGCGACGTTGGGATCTCTGTTTTTTGAAAGGAGGCCCAAGGAGGAAGGTGAAAAAAAATTCCAGGAGTGTCCTGAATGAATTGTTGACAGGACCCGAGGATCCTGGCAATGCGTGACCCAACAGGGAAGAAAGTGTCTCAACCTCGCCCCCACCGGAAGGACCTGAGCCCATCTGGCGTCAAAAAGGTTTTGTGGTTTCCTGAGGGGTGGTTAGGGACCTGTTTTTACGAGAACTAAGGAAGAAGGACTGAGTGCCCCTCCAGGGTCTTCTGCCATCCCTCTGTGGTCTCGGATTTCTGAAGTCTCTGACGTTGGATGGGCGGAATCTAGCCATGTAGGCTCTGGGGTTTCTGACTTTCCGATCCTGCGGCAAAAGACCTGACTTTCCTCCCGTCACTCGTGAGATGGCTTGGTCTAACTTCTCTCCAAAAAGTGCCTAGCCGTTGAAAGGAATCTTACACCAATTTTGTTTGGATGTCAGGTCGGCCGCCCAAGGCTTTAGCCAAAGGGTTCTTTTTGCCATGACTCAGTGGCAAAAAATGGCTCTGGACGAGCAGCGAATCGTATCGATAGCTGCCTAGCCAAAGAAATCTGCTGATAACCTGAGCTCTTCCAGCGCCTTGATTATATCCTCTCTGGGAACATCCGGCCGCAAGGCCGTTTCAATGTTATCCGTCCAGGGTCTGATGGCATTAGAGACGGAAGTAAGGGCAATCGTGGGTTTGCATGCTGCCCCTGCTGTGAGATAGCCCCTTTTGAGGTCTAAATCGATCCGCCTATCTAGGGGATCCTTAAAGGAGGCAGAGTCGTCCATGGGGAGGGTGACATTTTTGGCTAAACGGACTATAGACGCATCTATTACCGGCATGGAATTTAGCTCCTGTGAATCTGATTCAGCTAGGGGATAAAGTTTATTGAGGCGGCCTAGGGAAAAAATTTTGTCCATTCTCTGCCACTCATCTTGGATTACCTTTCCTGATTTCTCCCATCAAAGGGAAAACAACTTGCTTCCTCTTGAGAAAGGGGAAGTACCTCTTGGATGTTTGAGGGGGGTCTTCTGCATCTTCCCAGGGGATCGCCGTTTTGACCGCCTGAATGAAGGGAGGTACCATTGCATAACTGAACCCAGAGGGTTCAGATTCCTCTGCAGACTCCTCTGAATGCTGATCTGGGGAGGCCTCCCTGGCTTGGTGGCCCAAGGGAGGCAGAGGAATACTGGCTGCTGAAGGGCCTGGTGCATCTGAATCCTGAGCCTGGGCGACTGGCGGGGCTGATTGAGCAGGAACTAAGGCTGCAAGCTCCAAGAAGAAATCCTTCATGGTCTGCTTGAGAAGGTCGGCAACTTGTTGACTCTCCGATTCCCGATCAGCCGCGTAGTCCTTCAAACAGCTCCTGTAGACTAGTTTGTCTGGTAGCGGGGTAGCCCCACAGGCCCAGCACTTCTTCCTTAAAGAGTGGGAAGGAGGAGAAGGAGAATGGTGATGCCGTGACCTCGACCTGTCATGGGATCTGTTCCGAGATGAACGGGACCTTTGATCCGGGCTGTAGTCCTCATGATGTCTGGAGGATTTCCCAGACCTCTTGGAGTATGCGGGACTGAGGAAAGAAGCAAGAACAGGTATTTCCATTACTCCAGCTGTGCTCTCTTTTTTTTTTTTTTTTTTTATACTTACCAATAGTTGGTCACATACCTATTTCAGGGAGGATCTTGATTGCGAGATGAATGGCTCATGATGGGATGGCAAGAGGATCAGCTGGGGGGAAAAAAAGGAAAGTAACGAGAGAGAAAAGATCATTAAAAAATTATCCGAATATTGCTGGCGTCCAAGAAAATGTTTTTGCTTTTTTTTACCAGCAGGGCTTAAAGGCAAAGAGAAGCAGGGCGCCACTGAGCAGGAGAGGCCCAGAACTGCTCAGAAACGCAGATTGAATAAATTGAACAATTAGGAGGGAGGGGGGAAGCCCAGGGATCACCCTCCCCTCTAAAAAAAGTTTTAAAATAAGAAGGGCAAAATTGGCCATCTTTCCCTTAACCAAGATGGCCGCCAGAGCGACGTGGTGCTGTGCATGCGCACTGCGCACCCGGCCCGAGACAGAGAGAGAGAGAGGGAGGCGGTGCAAAGGGGCAGAGAGCCGCCCGTAGGAGACACTGCAGAGCGGCCGGTGAAAGAGCTGTACACACTGGAGGCAGGGGAGACAGGTAAAGCTTGTAAGGACACTGGGGCAAAATAAAAGAAAAAAGGCACTTTGTAACAGATCAAGGCTGGAAGTTCGTGGAAGGCAGGAAAGGGAAGAAGAGGGGGGGGGCATGTGTCGAGAGGATGTCACTAAGAGGAAGGGAGGCATGACTTAAAGGGGAACACTGCTCAGGAGCATAAAAGAGGGAAGATAAGAAGAAAAAAGAAAGGCATGACAAGGAGCTGATCCTCTGGCGACTCCCACCAAGCCAGACACCTAAAAATTAGAGGCAGGATAGCGTTCCTGTGAGGAAACCCTGCAAGTAAGGACCCAAAGATACACATAAGTGGGCTCCCAGTCTTTTTAGTGCTTTGAGCAACCCGAGAACAGGGACTGCGCATGGGAGAGGCTCAACCCGGCGGAAGCTGCCACAGGCAGAGGTATGGACATTCTGCTAATCTTCACCAGTCAAGAAGGTATGAGGAAAAAAAGGAGAATGCTGGGAGTAGGGGGCGTCTTTCTTTTAAGCTATTCACTAGTCCTGAAGGCGGAGTAGTGGCGGAGCTCTATCACCTGTATGCTGCAATGGAGGCACCAGGAAAATGTTTTGCCTATAGTTCTATTTTAATATTTTGTACCTGAATTGGAGGTGGGGGTGCAGTTTGGTGGTGGAGTGTGGAAATTGAATTGCTCAGTATTAGAGGATGAGAAGGCTGTTAAGAAATTTTTTTCTTTTTTTTTAATCCTTAGTTGTAAGGAAAAGGAAATTTTAAGATATGCTAAGGTGGTAGGATTGGATGAATTAGCAGATTGCGACTTTAAGAAAATTGGCCTTGAGAAAGCAGGAGGAGAGGCAGGAGGTAGAAAGGAACTTGATGTAGAGGTTGCATTTTTTTTTATCAACACAGGAGGATGGGGTTGGAGATGGAAGAAGAGTTGAAGGAGGTACAGGAAGAGAGAAACAAACGTTTAGGAAGAGGGGAAGAGGTATTATTTTTAGGGAAAAAAATAGGAATATGGAGAAAAATGAAAAATGTTCTAAGCTCTTTTTTAAGAAAGCTTTCAGCCCCAAGCAGATCATGAAGACTATCGTGGATGGAAAGGAGGAGGTTGGTGGAAAGAAAATGGGGGAAACGGTTTAAGGCTTCTTTGAGAGATTGTATGGCGGAGAGGTGGGAGCTAAACAGGAGGAGGTGGAGGAGTACTGCAGTGTCCTTCTAGAGAATTTGAGGGTGGGGGAGGTTGGTTTTCTGGCTAAGGCAGTTGAAGAATTGGAAGTGGAGAAGGTATTAAAAATTATGGTGGTGAACAAGACTCCTGGAAGAAATGGGATTCCAATTGAATTCTATTTCAAATTTTGGGCTACTCCTAAGGTTCATCTGGTGGAAGCATTTAAGGTGCAGCATTAAGTCGGGGAGGTTTAGACTCGAAGGAAGGAGTTATAGTATTGATTTACAAATTTGAAGATGAGAAGGATATTCGCTATTAGCATCCAATAACCCTTTTCAAATTGTAATTGCAAACTGCTTGCTAAGATCCTGGCTAACAAGATGAAGGAGGTTATGGGGAGTGTAATTGGAGATTGGCAAGTGTGTGCTATTCAGGGTAGGTTAGGAGGATTGCGGGTAACCTTGTTCTGTTGATTGAATTCATTATGCCCAGGTGAATGATTTAATTTACCTTTGGCAGTGGCAGGAATAGATCTTGAGAAAGCCTTTGATCAGATGTCTCCTCAATTATATGTTCTAGGTCTTATGCCCCTTTCACACTATCCATCCGTCGGACAGACTCAGTTTTTCTCAGCGGGGGATCGATCCGCCAATCCCCCGCTGAGCAGGAGGATGACAGCTGTTCTCCACGCTGTGTGCGGAGACACAGCTGTCAGTTCCCCATACATCTCTATGGGGGAATCATCTGATCCCATCCGATCCCATCGGCTGGACAGATGGAAAATAGGGTTTCCATCCATTCAGATTTGACGGATCGGATGTCAGCAGACATGTCTCTGCTGACATCCGATGCCCCATAGGGATGCATGGGGGGACCGTTCAGATCCGTCAAAAAAACTGAAAGGCGGATCTGAACGGTCCGCCTTTGTGAAAGAGCCCTTAGACAAGATGGGCTTCCCAGGTGAGGTCTTCAGGATTGTAAGATGCCTGTATGCTGAAGTCAAACCAGTAAGGTTTTGGTTAATGTAATTTTGTGTTACCCTTTTCTTGTTAAATTGGGGGTGAGGCAAGGATGCCCTTAATCCCAGGTCGTTTTTATTTGTGTTATGGAACCTTTGCTGCAACATGTCCATAGGGATAAAGTATTTTAGGGTTTCTTTGTACCTGAAGGAGATGGAGAGAGGATGAATTCTCTCTGCTATATGGACAATGTAAGCTTCTTATGTAAATCTCTGGGAGATTTGGGAAGGGCATGTTGTTTGGAAATGCAGCCGGTGTTAGAGTGAACTGGAATATAAGTTGTGCCTATCCCTTTTATTTTTTTATTTTATTTTTTTATTACGTCCTACCCAACTTCTATATGACTCCGATATGTCCTCCTAGTATTGCTTTCCCTAATTCCCCCAAATTCGTATGTTGTCCCTAGTAGTCTTTCCATTTTTCCCACTTTTTTGAAAAAATTGTCTACATATTCTTCGTCTCTGCTACACAAGAATTCCATATCGTATATGTATTTAATTCTCCCACACCATTGCCTGACAGTGGGGGCTTCAGCTTCTAGCCATCTTATTGGAATCGTCCCTTTCTCGGCAATAAGAAATTTTGGAATTATTGAATTTCTGTAGGATTTTAGTGATGAATTGGTTTTATAAATAAACAAACCCAGGGATCATCCACAACTTCCTCGCCCGTAATTTGGTTGATAAGATGTTGCATCTTTAACCAATATACACGGATCTTGGGACATTCCCACCATATATGAAAAAATGATCCTTCAACCTGACATCCCCTCCAACACCAACTAAATTTCTCAGGGTGGTAACAGTGTGCCCTGGCTGATGTAATATACCATCTTGATAGGCACTTGGAATTCAAGATGTGATATTCACATCTCTAGCGGTCAGTGTTTGTCATGTCACTTAAAAAAAGTAATTAGTTATAGTTACTAGGTACTTCTCATAAAAAGTAACTGAGTTAGTAACTGAGTTACATCAGTAAAAAAGTAACTAATTACCAGGGAAAGTAACTATTGCGTTACTTTAAAAAAACAATCAAATATGTCAAATAACTTGTATGCCCCTTGTATGGGTGGTATTTACTGAGTGGTACCTGCGTGATACACTGGTACGGTACCTGAGTGGTATTTGCTGAGTGGTACCTGCTTTGTATTTGCTGAGTGGTACCGGCTGCGTGGTACACTGGTACGGTACCTGAGTGGTATTTGCTGAGTGGCACTGGTGGTACCTGAGTGGTATTTGCTGAGTGGTACTGGCTGGCTGCGTGGTACACTGGTACCTGAGTGGTATTTGCTGAGAGTGGCACTGTGGTACCTGCGTGGTATTTGCTGAGTGGTACTTGCTGAGTGGCACTGGTGGCACTGATACCTGAGTGGTATTTGCTGAGTGTTTCTGGCTGAGTGGTACACTGGCAGTGGGTATCTGAGTGATATTTGCTGAGTGGTTCCTTAGTGGGTATTTGTTGAGTGGTACCGGCTGACTGCATGGTGGTGGTACACTGGTACTGGCAGTGGTACCTGACCTTAGTCTTCCTTAGTGACTCCAGTCCTGACTAAATGGTACCTGCTGCTGCTGCTGGTGGTGGTGGTGGACTGGTGGTGCTGGTGCACTGGTGGTGGTGTGCAATGGCGGATGGTGGTGTGGCACTGGTGGGGGTACTGGCAGTTTGGTACGGTGGTACCTGACCTGAGTCTGACTCCTGAGTCCACTCCAGTCCTGACTGTGATATTTTATGTTTTGTTTTGGTACCTGCTGGCTGCTGGTGGTGGCTGCTGGTGGTGTGCACACTGGTGGGGTATAAGTCTTGACTGTGGTGTTTTATGTTTTGTTTTGTTTTTTTTTTGTACCTGCTGGCTGCTGGTGGTGGCTGCTGGGGATGTGTGGCACACTGGTGGGGTCTGTCTGTCTCCATCCTCCAGGCTGTCTGTGACTGTACTCTGGCTGACTCCTCCTGTGCTGCTGTCCCTCCTGTGACTGTCCTGCTCCTGAGCGCAGAGTGCAGTGGCTGGGCCTGTGGATGACTGGACGGTGGTGGTGGTATATATATATATATTTATTTATATATCGCCAGGGTACCTGCTGGGCGCTGGCTGGCACGCTATATCTCCAGACTCCAGTCTCTCTCCATCTCTCCACAGGGCGGTACAGTGGCAGGGTCATAGAGGAGTGAGGAGTTACACTACTGCCATCTAGTGGCGGTAGATATAATTGCGGTAAACCCGCCCAAGTAATGGGAACAGCGTTACCATGAGGGGAAAAGTAATCAGTTAGATTACTAGTTACCCTCTAAAGTAATGGTGTTAAGTAACGCCGTTTACTTTAACGCAGTTACTACCATCACTGCTAGCGGTGCAGTGTGCGGCTCTCAGCACAGTTTTCACCTCGTGCTCTTCTAATCTAATTGCTGTTTCTTGCTCCCATTTTTCAATAAAAGGAAGTTTCCTCTCTACCTCCAGATCGGTTAACATCTCGTATACTAGAGACAGACCATGTCTTACCTTTGTTAACAGGTTACAGAATTTTTCCATGGGATTCCACTCTTTTTCCGATCTGAGGGGATGAGGCAAAGATCCAATTAAATATGTTAATTGCATAGGATTCCTTATTTAGCCTCAGCTTCCTTAAAGTGTTAAGTTCATAAAGTGGCCTAATCTTTCCTTTGTGTATTATATCTTTTAATCGTAAATCACCTAGCCCACCACCAAATCGTTTCTCTAACAAAGGTAAAAAAAAAATGTGTGCCCACTAACGTTTTTAACAAAGGGTTGTATTCCCATCTGGCCTGCTTATAAAAATCATCCCAAGTTTTGTATACAACTCTCGTTAAATGGTGTGTCTCTGAGTTGTGCCTGTACCTAAGTCAGTCCTGTGATGTTTCAGCTGCCAAGGGGAAAACAATGGATACTGTTGAGGTTTTGGGGGATTTGATTTGAAAGAAATCTCTTAATTCAGAGATTGCTGCAAGGTGTGTTGGGAAAATTTCCAAGAAATTGAACCTGTGAATGTTGTGACTTCTATCTCTGATTGGGAAGACTTTGGTAATGAAGGCCGACATTCTACCCTTATTGCTATATTTTGGCACAATGTTTCCCCTGTATAAGATGGATAAAAAAAATTGTAAGGTTGTGGTTTTCTCTTGGGGATCTAAGATAGAAAGGGTGCAGAGGACTGCTGTTAAGAAGCGTGAGAGTTTGGGAGGTTACAACTTTGCTAATGTGGAGACACTCTTAGGCATGCACTTTTGATGGTCTCACTTCAAAGTGTTTTCAGGTGGTGAGAAGGCATTCTGCTTTGGGATACCTGATAGGTTAGTCTGTAGTGAGAGGGGGATGAAGTGCTCAAGATCTGACAAGACCTATGGCCTTGGTATCCCCGTTTTGTTTTTCTAATTTGAAGTGGTGGAATGATTCAAATGGTCTGTGTGATTCGGATGAAGAAGCGGTGGAGAAAAAAGTTATCCAGGTGGCTAAGGAGAGGGGAAGTATTCTCAAACATTACTGGTTTAAGCCTATTAATGCGGAGTTCCGGCCACAAAATCGACATAATCGATTTTGTGGCCATCCACTTGCTTTTCGTCACCTGAAAAGGAAATGGATAGTTATGATTTTTTTTTTTTACTTACCTTGTATTGTAGAAAAATATACTCACCTTTCTTCCACTTCCTCCCTCGGCGGCCTCGGCCCGCGCCGTCACTTCCGGTTTGCAATGATTCCTGGGCGCTGAACGTCATTGCTCCCAGGAATCAATGCGCTGGCACCGGCCCCACTCGTCACTTCTGGTGCGGCGCCGCATTCCCTGCTAAACAGCTTCTGGGCATGCCCAGAAGCTGTGGAGGAATGCAGTGCCGCACCGGAAGTGACGAGCGGGGCCGGTGCAGGCGCATTGTGTAAGAAGAGGACACGGAAGAGGATGCAGAAGAGGATTGCGCTGGCTTCAGCTGCCCACATCCAAAATGGCAACGCTGGAGAAGAAATTTTAAAGGTGAGTATTTCTTCTTGCAGTACAGAGGCTATCCATTGTGGAATGTACTAGCCCTGATTGAAACATTTTTTTCATGGCCGGAACTCCGCTTTAAGGAAGAGGGATGTTTGAAGAAGCTTGGGATGAAAGGGGTCACCACAAACAAAGGAAGATTGTTTGGATGTCATACCGTGTGCTTGTTGACTATGTCCTTTCTAAAGGCTAGAGATCTGGTGAGGACTAATATGTCTGAGGGTAGTATGTGGTGGAGTTGACACACTGAGATGTGTTTTGGGAGTGTGACTTTGTGAAGAGAGTGTGGGGAAGGTTGGAGGGGTTTATGATGAAAGTATTAGGGGTGAAGGGTGTAATAGTTGGTCTCGGTTTGTACGGATTGCTGGGTGGTGGGAAGGATGTGCAAAGAAGAGGAATGAATTTCGGCCATTGTAAAGGAAGTTGTATAGGAGGAGAGGTGTGGGTACAAAAAAGTTTTATACTGACAGAGGAAGAGTGTGTGAAGTGGTGCTTTGCCAGGTTATACTATGTGTTGATGTTGGATAGGAATTTTTTAGGGAAGGAGGAGGCCAATGAATTTTGGAGTTTTGGGAGGTGGAGGCTAGGAGGAGGTGGGGTATGTTTTTTTAGGAGATGGTTTTTATGTATTGTCCTAATCTTTTTTTTATAAAGGTAAAGCCTGGATGATGTAAGGAATGCTGCTCCCTTAAAAAGCATTGCTGGAGAGATGTCAGAGTATGCGATTCATGGCAGTGGGTAACAAAAATAAATAAAAATGTTTCTTCAAAGAGACTTTCCAACCAACACAAAGATCTGGCATGGATGGCGATGTTTTGTTCGTATGTGAATGTGATGTATTATGACATTTGTAGTACGGTGTTGGTGAATGGCTGGAAAACTGACCCTTTCCCTGTTCTCTCTGGGGTCAGACAAGGCTGCCCTCTCTCACCTCTGCT
This sequence comes from Pelophylax lessonae, assembly GCF_965119305.1. Taxonomy (NCBI): domain Eukaryota; kingdom Metazoa; phylum Chordata; class Amphibia; order Anura; family Ranidae; genus Pelophylax; species Pelophylax lessonae. Next base: position 103,429,580 of record NC_138770.1, on the reverse strand, counting down.
TTTTGTTTGCTGTATAGATAGGACGTTGAGAAACACTTGTATCTATCCAAGCCATTTGGTCCTTGTGGGGTACCCTCTGCTCGGCCTTGTAGCATCGTCGATTAAATTCGGCTTCACCTACTTGCTGCTATTGGGCTTGAGGCTTAGCCCCCACAAGGAACGAGATTGCGATCTTCCCTCCTCCCCCCCCCCCACTCTGCGCTACTACCTTCGGGCAGTAGGCGCACAAGGGCCTTTTTAAAGGCTACGAAAGAGTGAAGACGCCGAGGAATAAGAAGGAAGCCGCCGAAGTTTGCCTGAAGCGACTACCGACGAACTCCTCCGTCATGGGGAACAGCACCGGGAAGAGAAAGCACGTCCCCGCCACTTCAGCCAAGACTCTGGGAGAAGTCGCTTCAACCTCCACCCCCACCCCGGCGGCCGTTAGCCAGTCGGGCTCAGCAAGGCCAACCAGGTCCGCAGACGGGCTTCCTACCCTGGAACCCTGGATGAGGCAGACAGTGGTGCTGCAGCTGAAGGAGGTGGACGGAAGAATCCCCGACATGACCCCGGAAATCTTCGGCAAGAAAATGATCCTCGAGCAGGGGTTCAGCAAGGTGGAGACCCTGTCCGTACAGACCTTCATGAAAGGTATATTTTATATAACTTTTGTGTCTCTACAGGTCTGTAGAAGATACTGGGAAGCGGTGAGGAATTGTAGCCCGGAATCCCCTTTCCGCAACTTTGTTGCGAACACTCCCATTCAACGGGACGAAAGGCGGGTAACGGTGTCTATGAGGAACCCCCATACCCCAGGAAAAGACATCGCCACCTACCTCCAGAGGTTTTGCATCGTGGCCAAAGACCCAGTCCGAATCCTCAATGTCAACGGCTTCTGGACAGGTAAGTGGGCAGTTTCTTGCAGGTTAAGGAGAGAGCCTTCGGGGGATCTCCAGCACCTGAAGCCCTACTTCTCTCTGGGAGCCTCCGCAGGACTCCTGTACTACGCAGACATGCCCCAGACCTGTCACAGGTGCGGCAAGCAGGGTCACGTAGGTATGGGTTGTCAGGAACCTTCTTGCAGGTTCTGTCGGGCTACAGGCCATGAGACCAAGGATTGCCCGAGGTCCAAGACCTGTAACCTCTGCGGATTGGCGGAGCACATCTACAGAGACTGCCCCCAGAGATCCCGGTCCTACGCTGGAGCCCTGATCAAGGGCAAAGCTCCAGACAGCGCTGGGAAAAAGAAGCCAGGGGAAAAGACAGTGAAGGAACCGCGGAAAGCCACTGGTGAGTCCCCCCTCCCCAGGCCCCTACCACCTCCTCCGACCCATCCCTCCCCACCCCCTCTGAGTACGAGGTGACCCCACCAGCCCCTCCCCCCTCCCAGACCCCCCCGCCCTGTCCTCCATGGAGGATTTCCCCACCCTGCCCACCGCCACCCCCACCAGCAAAGGCTGGAAACGGAACCTAGATAGTCCGACAACTGAAGAACCCACCAAGCTGCCCACCGTGGCCCAGCAACATGACATCGCTGGACTGGACCCAGTGGTGGAGGACCTCGAGGACCTCGAGTCTGCGGGGGAAGACGAAGGAGAAATGCAGGAAGGTAAGGATCTGGCCCCCCCAGGGACTGACCTCACCCAGGACCTGATGGACAGCATCCTCGAGGAGAACGGTCTGAACCAGGACTCCGGACAGGCACAAGAGGCAGTGGAAGAACCACCCCCCCCTCAGGGGAGGTAAGTTCAGCCCACCTGCTAGCTAGCCCCTTCATCTCCTTTACATGATGGCAGAGATCTCCATCTTTTCCATTAATGTTAGGAGCATCAAGGATGCGTCTTGAAGACAGGTGGCACTGACTTTTCTTTCCACTCAGCAGAGTGATGTCTACATGCTTCAGGAGTGCTCCCTACCCTTCTCGAGGAGGTACACTCATCTGTCCTCCCAGTGGACCCATGGTCCCTCCTACTGGTCCGGGGGTGTCGATTGTAAGTCTGCAGGGGTAGCCATTCTTGTCAGGGGTGGTCGTTTCATGGTTGACTCCGTCCAGGAGCTCGTCTGTGGCCGTCTTTTGGTCGTAGACGGCTCATGGGCGGGAGAGCCAGTTAGGCTCATCAACGTGTACGCCTCCCCAGATAAGAATGAGCGACTGGAGCTTTTCCAGACCCTGCGGACCCAACTCGTCACCACCAGGGCAGTAGTAATCGGCGGTGATTTTAACTGTCCGATTGAGGAGGATGGGCGCAGCTCCAGCATGTACGCAAAGCTCGACACCACGTCTAGGCTGCTCAAGGAGATGATTGCGGAGGCTTCCTTGAAGGACGCCGTGGGATCCATAGGGAAAGGTTCCGTGAACTATTCGTGGCGCCGTCCAGATGGATCTGTGCGTTCTAGGATAGACTTCGTGCTCACCTCCAAGACAGTCAGACATCGCGGGTTCTCCATGATCCCCTGCTTTTTCTCTGACCACAGGGCCATTCACTTTCGGGGTGACCTGGGCGAGGGCTTTGCCCCCAGTCCGGGCTCCTGGAAGCTGAATGGTACCCTGCTGGAAAATGAGGAACTGCTTGAGGAACTCAGGGAGGCCTACATTACCTGGAAGGAGGACAAGAGGTTCTTCGGAAAGGTAAGCGACTACTGGGAGTTTGTGAAAGTCAAGCTACGCAGCTTCTTTCAGGCAAGGGGACGCCAGCAAGTGTGTGTCAGGAAGAGGGAACTCAGGAGACTGCAACGTCAGATGCAGTCCCTGCAGGACCTTCACCACTGCGGCTGGGACGTTAGGCAGGACCTGGAGGACACCAAGAAGAGCCTGAAAGGACACTTCGAGGAAGAATCCAGGCACCTCGTCTTCCGTTCCAAGGTGGAGAATCTTGAGAAAGGTGAGAAATGTAACTCTTTCTTTTTCAGGAAACTTCACTCAGGACACACTCCCTTGTCTGAGCTGCGGGACGAGACCGGAACACTCCAGAAGGGGAAGGAGGCTGTGATGCAAGTGGTCAGCGACTACTACACCAACCTCTACTCCCCAAAAGAAACAGATACGGCTGAGGCCGACAGGTTCTTGTCAGGTATCACTAACCAAATTGATCCTGCAGGTATGTCGGCAATCAACGCCCCCTTGGCGCTGGAGGAGCTGCACTCTGCCATCAGATCCTTTAGGCAGGGCAGGACCCCGGGCTGCGACGGTCTCCCAGCGGAGCTCTATGTAGCGCTGTGGGATCTTGTTGGCCCGGACCTGCTCGAGCTGTACGAGGAGATGGTGGTGGAGGGCACAATGCCTCCGTCGCTGAGGGAGGGGATGATCACGATTTTGTATAAGCGTAAGGGGGAGAGAGGGGATCTGAAAAATTGGCGTCCCATCTCTCTCTTAAACGTGGACTACAAAATCCTCGCTAAGGTTCTGGCCAACAGGCTGAAATCAGTCATCGGACAGATCATCCACCCGGATCAGACTTGTGGCATTCCTGGCCGCAGGATTGCGGACAGCCTTGCGCTTGTCCGGGACACGGTCCAGTACATTCGAGGCCGCCGTGTGCACGCGGCCCTGGTCAGTCTTGACCAGGAAAAGGCCTTTGACCGTGTCTCCCATGAGTTTATGTGTAGAGCTCTGCGCAGGTTTGGTCTTGGGGACATGTTTTGTTCGTATGTGAATGTGATGTATAATGACATTTGTAGTACGGTGTTGGTGAATGGCTGGAAAACTGACCCTTTCCCTGTTCTCTCTGGGGTCAGACAAGGCTGCCCTCTCTCACCTCTGCTTTTTGTTTGCTGTATAGAGCTCTTTGCCGAATGCATCCGACAGAACCCAGAGATCAGAGGGATCACCGCACCGGGACCGGACAGAAGGGTTGTCAAGTGCTCACTCTACATGGACGACGTAACGGTGTTCTGTGCTGACCAGCGCTCCATCGACTCGCTTGCCCAGACCTGTGAGGACTTCGGCAAAGCTTCAGGGGCAAAAGTCAACTGCGGGAAGTCAGAGATCATGCTCTTCGGAAAGTGGTTCCTGCCTTCTTCTGCATCCATCCCTTTCAGCATCAAGGCGGACTTCATCAAAATTCTTGGAGTTTGGTTTGGAGCTGAGGGCGCAGCCCTGAAGTCTTGGGAGGAGAGACTGTCCAACTATGGAGCCTCAGAGAACTCACCATCGAAGGGAAAACACTGGTACTCCGCAACGAGATCCTCCCTGTGTTGCAGTACCTCGCCCAGGCCTGGCCCCCCCGGGTCAACACCTGCAAGGCCATCACCAGGGCGGTGTTCCACTTCATCTGGGGCTCCAAGATGGACAGAGTGAAGCGAGCAGTCATGTTCAAGGAACCCCTCAAGGGCGGTAAGGGCGTGCCCGACATCGCAACACTACTGGGGGTGTTCTTTGCCTGCAACTGCATCCGCAGAACTTTGGTTGACAGAACTTCGGACTCTGGAGGCAACTCCATGTCCCGCTTTTTCCTCCTGCCTCTCTGGAGGTCCCTTGGATGGGACAAATGGGACAGCTCCATCCCCTACAACTGGGACATTCCTTGGTACTACTTGGACACTTTCAAGTTCATGAAGGAGCTGGGGCTGCATGGAGTTAAGCCCGACTTGTGGAAGCCAAAAACTATCTACAAGTTGATCAGAGCATCGGACATTGCTGAGACTGTTCCAGGCCTCCCTTCAGCCACATGCAAAGTGGTCTGGAGGAATGTTTCTTCAAAGGGACTCACCAACAGGCATAAAGATCTGGCGTGGATGGCTGTCCAGGGGGGATTGCCACTCAGGACATTTATGCATGCCAGAAACTTGTGCAGATACAGGCACTGCCCTTTTTGTATCATCCATGAGGAAACGTCTTTTCACGTTTTCTGGGAGTGCTCATTTGCACAGAGCCTGTTGAGGGCCTTGGAACCTGAACTGAGAGACTTTGTTCCACAGACTGCCATCACACATTTCGCTGTGCTGAATGGACTTTTTCATGGGACTTTTTCCCAAGAGGACATTGACAACGCCTGGCGGGTGTTGTGTTGCTTTAAGGACGCTTTATGGTGCGCCAGAAAGCGCCTTATCCACCAGCGGGAGAGGATGTCCATTGAGGACTGTCGCAGACTGGTCCACAGTCTGCTCAGAGACTATAACCTGATGGATCTCATGGAGGAAGAGGAGGTCTGAAGATTTCCCCTTCCCCCACTCTCCCTTGTGTGTCTTTGTCCATTCAATAAAGCTTCGGGCCTGTGATTTCATTCCCCTCCCTTTACCCCACTCTCCCACCCCCCCCCCCATCACACCTGTTGCTTTTTTTGAAACGTTATATTATATTGATATAGTAGTAATATAGAGTAATGCACGTATAGACAATGTTTTTAGTTTCATGCTTTAGGGGTATTGCGGCGTCATGCATGATGTGATGGCACGGGGTATCCTTACTCCGCACAACACATCAGGCATCATACCGCAGAATGAATGTATGTGATTGAATGTATTTATTAGTATGACCGGAAATGTATTGTAATGTAGTGTATTTATGCGCTGCATCGCAGTACAGGGGAGAATGTACCCCGACAAAAGTATTGTTTTTTGTATATCTTTTATGCAAATAAAGATTACATTTTCAACCAAAAAAAGGGGAGTAGATCAAACTCACCGACACTAATGGCTCAGCCACTCTCGTGGATAAGCAAATACATCAAATGTCAGCAATTTCCACCATGGATAATCCCAAATGCTCGTCAGGATGAGAGGGAATCAATGTGCTCCATAACATGTGGGAAAGACAAAGCACAAAACCCCACTAGTGCAATACTGTATAAACACTTTATGTATTTATTGCATCCACTTAAAAGAAAGCCACTCACATTTTGTCATATTCATAAAAGCATGTACACTCTAATGGAGGATATACTGCACCATTCAGAGACATTTCCTAGGCTCCACGCCGTGGTCCGTGTTCCTTCCGGGTCTACTATCGCTCCAAACAGTGATACTGTGTAGTAGGTAGATTGAATGACGCCATCAGGTCACGCCCCGACTAGTTTCGTCCTTCCGACTTCGTCAAAGGGGGCGTGACACTGACGGTGCGGCGTCCAGTTAAATTCACCGACCGCCCCGCCCAACTAAAATAAATATAAAAGGAGATTATAATCCATATTTAAAACTCTAAAATCAATATAAAAATATAAAAATAAATAAGATCAGTAATTCTCAGTTAACCTCTTAGTTTATTCTCCATCTTATACTGGTTTATGACTTTTATTTGAGTTTATGATTTTATGACCATATACTGGTAGTGATTTTAGAGTTTTAAATATGGATTATAATCTCCTTTTATATTTATCTTAGTTGTAGTATATACATTTTAGCTATGATATATGGAGATATGTGTATGGTTTATTATGTATACTTATATATCCTGTTAGCATGATTTGCACAGTATTTAATATTGTTTTATGCAAAGAGATGTATTTATAAATAATTTTATAAATGCACTATTGACTATTGAGATCACTCCCTGCTAGTAACACCGGTGAATCAATGTTGTCATGCACGGCAGCAAAGGTGTTAATCCCCGCCTTTTTGGTGGGTGCTTGACTTAAGTGGTGCTAGCACAACTAAACATTCTGGATAAATAAGAGTTACACCTATGTGTTCGCACTGCTGCAAAGTGCTATGCGATAGAGGGTTTTGTAGTTGTGGGAACAATCTCTCCTTGCGTACAGTTGATCTAGCAGGAAGTGATGAGCAGTGTAGGTATTGGGCTTGATGATGCGCCGGCTCCTCCCAAGAGGGCGGGGCGGTCGGTGCATTTAACTGGACGCCGCGCCATCAGTGTCACGCCCCCTGTGACGAAGTCGGAAGGAGGAAACTAGTCGGGGTGTGACCTGACGGCGTCATTCAATCTACCTACTACACAGTATCACTGTTTGGAGCGATAGTAGACCCGGAAGGAACACGGACCACGGCGTGGAGCCTGGGAAATGTCCCCGAACGGTGCAGTATATCCTCCATTAGCGTGTACATGCTTTTATGAATATGACAAAATGTGAGTGGCTTTCTTTTAAGTGGATGCAATAAATAAATAAAGTGTTTATACAGTATAGCACTAGTGGGGTTTTGTGCTTTGTCTTTCCCACATGTTATGGAGCACATTGATTCCCTCTCATCCTGACGAGCATTTGGGATTATCCATGGTGGAAATTGCTGACATTTGATGTATTTGTTTATCCACGAGAGTGACTGAGCCATTAGTGTTGGTGAGTTTGATCTACTCCCCTTTGCTTACACGGGGGTGGTGTTAAGAGGTGACCCGCTATATCCACTTATCAAATCTACATCCCATCAAGTTCACATGTTTGGATGCACTTATTTATTGATGGACATTCTGATGTTATGATGGACTTAATGGCTTGTTTCCACTGAGCTTTCTGGTACGGTTCAGTACGGTACGCTATTTATGCCGTTTCCATTATGAATGGTACCCTAATTCCGAACCGTACCATACCACTTTTTGGTACCCTTTCATTGGGGTACCAAGCACATTAGTACCGTACCAACAGGGTGGAGCTACACTCTTCAGAACTTTGATTGATTGACAGAGAATGGTCTATCACAGCTTTCCTGCTACACCACGCCTATCATGAAAGGGTACTATAGGCAGTGGAAACGCAATGTGTACCGTTCCGAACCGTACCGTACTGAACCGAACCGTACCATACCACTCAGTGGAAACGAGGCATAACTGATGATTGCCTCTTAAAGTGGTCTCATATGTAATTGTTGATTAGAAGGACTATAGATCCTTGTGGTAGTGTGAGTCTACCCTTCTTTGCGCTACTGGTCACATTTATATGTTTTTACATATTGCTTTGTTGCCGTTTTTATATATTTTAAGTAGCAGCATTAGGGATTGGCAATTTGGGTTGTCCTGAAGCGCTTGGGGTTGTTCACTTCTTTATTGGGGTAGTCCTTGTGAGCACTGTATTTACTATAAGATTACCGCACTATTGCATGTTCTTATTACACCTGCCTTCTGGGTTGGGCATTTTGGCTAAAACTGGAGGAATTGTTATACCTTAATCAAGGTATGAGATCCACTTCCCTTTCCCTTTTATGTGTGCCTGTCACTTGTTGTTTTTGTTTTTTTTTTGGGCATATGACTCCCAACTAGTAGGGTGTAGGTCCTTGGGCTTGCTGTGGAAGTCTTGGGGGAGTGCATGTGGCCCTTTGGTCAGGTTCGCCTTCTCCCATTTGATCTCTCCTCGAGAGAGCCCCAACTAGTACTTTGGTAGGCCTCCCAATGAAAGGGGTGCATATGCTTTTGCCTGGATAGACCATGAGTAACCCCAGACCCTGTCAGGATTGCCTTGTGCCCTGGGGGATTAGCACTAGGTTTTCTTCTTTGGTGGAGTACCATATGTACATCCTGTGCACTTTTATTTACTCTTTTTTTTTTTGCGCTTGGGATTTGGTTTTGAGTGTGCTCACTGCACCATGAAGCTTTAAAAAAAAAAAAAAAACAATATAAAACAGGATAACCCAGGGTGTCTACACTGAAATGATGAGAGGTTTGAATTATAACATAATGAAATATTGATGAAGGGGTTTAGGGGAGGGTCCTTTCTCTTTGGGAGGATCTTTTTTTCTTCTTTTTTTTTGCTTCACTTTGTGTTTTGTTTTTTTATTTGTGCATCTGTCGTGGGTTGACAAAAAAATATATGGATCTATTAGATCTGATATCTCCTTAAAGAGACCCTGTCACCTGCACTATGCTCTCACATGGGGAGGGAGGGGCTTATCAGCTGTCTTTTATTAAAAGTTAAGTTAAAAAAAATGAATACTGAGTTAGATATAATAAAAGCTAAATGACTTTATTTACACAAAAAAGCATGTTGGATGCACACATGTTCAGAAATGCTGATGTGTATTAGGTATCACTGTGCACGCCAATGTGAAAGCAATAATTCTTGGGCCGCCATTTACAGTTATTTTGTAAATTCATAAGCGTTTAAAGTGTCACTTATAGACAAATTTGGCTACTGAAGTTAGTTGCACTTTCACAAATGGACATAATGCCATTTATATCTCTTTCCGTGATGCATTATCATTTTACCATAAAAATGGTATTATATTGTGTTTGTGTGCACTAAAACGAGTTTGAGCAATTTAAAGAAAAAGGTCTGAAAAGATGCAATTAATAAACAGCTGTGCTAATTCTATGTGACAAAAAATGTAACTGACACTCTTTCCTTGTCCAGGGTCTGTTCTTTCAGAAAACATATAAGGTTTGGGGGGTTTGAGTATTTTTAGGCCTAATGTGTGCATTTAGTGCATTTATTGTGTGCAAAATTGAACAAAAAGGCTGTGGCAGTGAAAGGGTTAAGTATGCTCGCACAATACATAAAGCTGTTAGCTTTCAGTAGGGTGATCGGTGATACAATCATGTAGCGCCACCTGTCGGCGTTATACTGTAGTTAGCTGCAGTCACTGTAGCTGTAGGTAATACACAGCGCCACCTGTTGGTAGTTTATCAGTAGCCGCTGCACACATCAGGCAGTCTTAATCCGTTGCGCCCTCTGTTGGTTTTACATACATTGCAGTTCAGGTATCCCAGGATGTAAGCATATTGATGTTCTGCGCCATCTATTGGTTGTAAACTATTTTGCAACAAACACACTATCGGCATAATACACAGGATGATGTACATAGCTCTGGTTCACAAAGCACAGCGCCATCTATTGGTTGTACTTTTTATTGGAGTAAGCTGAAGTAGTGCACATTGCCATCTATTGGTATAAGCAGCAGAGTACTGATAAATACACAGTACCATCTATTGGTTGCACCATCTATTGGTTGCACTCCATATTGCAGCATATTGTAAATTAACTAGATCGTTCACAGCGTCATCTGTCGGGTGCTTCTCTTTATCGCAGCACTGTGTTCATTGACCATCGCCATCTTTCGGTTGCATTCTATATTGCAAACAATATGTGCTTTGTTGAGACAACATAGCGTCATCTGTTGGTTGTTCACTGCATTGCAGCACGGTGGCCTGCAGTGAGCACACTGCCATCTAGCGACTGCGTGTTTGTTTTTAGATTTACGTTGAAACTAAAAATGTATTCTTTATTGCCCAAAGAACAGTCATTTTTTTTGTTTGAAAAAAAAAAAAATTGTATTTATATTGATATTAAAAAAAGCATACATAGGGCACAATCCACCCTGTACTGCACAGCTCAAAATATATACTACATAACAATACAATACAATAAATTACATTCACCCAACAATGTGATGTCTGATAAACAGTGCAGGGCAACAACAAAAAAAGTTCACGTGCTAGCTTCAGACATTAGAGCTCTTTCCCCTCCCGTATCCCTCTTCCCTATCCCGTATCCACCATCACATCTGTTTCTTATTGAATTGTTTTTGAAATGTTGCATGGTTTAATTTAGTTGCAGTGCCCTGTAGAACGTGCGGGACAGGGGGTCTAACCCAGGACCTTCATGTCGGCCATCGTGCCGCTAGGTATTTTGGTGATACCTTACAGGTCACTTAAAGTTGTTGAAAGGCAGAAGTTCTATGCATTAAAATAAAAAGCCATCTGTTTGTAGCAGCTCCCCTAATACTTACCTGAGCCCATCTCTTTCCTGCGATGTTGCATGAGTGCCTTGGCCTTCCCAGGACTCTCCCTCCCCATTGCCTGAGACATAGCGCCAATGGCTCCTGCTGCTGTCAATCACACTCATTTAGCCGATCTGGAGAGAGAGGGAATGTTACCGAATCACGGCATCGTGTCCGAATAGACACATGGAGCTGTGACTCGGCTTGGGTGCCTCCACAGCAAACTGCTTGCGGTGGGGGCACTCAATAGGAGGGAGGGGCCAGGAGCCCCAGTCAGGGACCCGAAAAGAGGAGGATCTGAGCTGCTCTGTGCAAATCCAACTGCACAGAGGAGGTAAGTATAATATGTTTGTTTTTTTAATAGAAAAAAAGAGACTTTACAATCACTTTAATTCTTTTGGGGTAAGCGGTGTTATGCATAACATTATGGTTCAAGGAACTGTGCTCCGTACAACACGTTTGGTATCATACATCAAAGTGAATGTACTTATTGTGTGATTATTAAGTTGTGCATATATGCGCTGTGTGGCAGTACAGGGTGGAAATTATATTGTTTTTTTTTATATATTTTATGTAAAATAAAGTATATTTTCTTAACAAAAAAAATGAATATCCTAGTCCCCCTGGAAGATCAGGGCAAGGATCCTTTTTCTTCAGAGGACCATGTGTATACCCTGTGCACATTCTTTTTTTTTGTACCTGGTGTTAGTTTTGAGTGTGCGCACCACAGAGCTTAAAAATAAAAAGTATGGCCCCTAAGGGTGTTTTGTGTTTGCACACCATCTCACAACATTATAAAAAAATGTGGCCCCTAAGTAGGGATAGACCGATTATCGGCCAAGCCGATATATCTGGGGCCGATCTGCACTTTCCCCGATACATCGGTATCGGCCCCGGAACTGGCCGCTATTGCTGATATTTTTGTGAGGTCATTCTGCCTTCTTAGGCTGCCTCCCTCGCCTTGGACAGCCTCATCTGGAGTCGGGACTAGTCTAGCGGGAGTGTATCACAGCCATACACCCACCCACAGCAGCCCGGTGCCAGCCAGCCACCCACAGGCCCTGTACCTGCCAGCCACCCACCCACAGGCCCTGTACCTGCCAGCCACAGGCACTGTACCAGTCAGCCAGCAACCCAAAGGCCCTGTGCCAGCCACCCACCCACCACACGGTGCCAGACAGCCAGCCACCCACCACATGGTGCCAGACAGCCAGCCACCCACAGACAGGGTGCCAGACAGCCAACCACCCACAGGCCCTGTACCAGCCAGCCACAGACACTGTACCAGCCAGCCACCTACAGGCCCTGTACCAGCCACCCACCTACCACAGGGTGCCAGCCAGCCACCCACCACAGGGTGCTAGCCAGCCAGTCACCCACCGACCACAGGGTGCCAGACAGCCAGCCACCCACCCACCACAGGGTGCCAGACAGCCAGCCACCCACCACAGGATGCCAGCCACCCACCACAGGGTGCCAGACAGCCAGCCACCCACCACAGGGTGACAGACAGCCAGCCATCCACCACAGGGTGCCAGCCACCCACCCACCACAGCGTGCCAGCCAGCCAGCCACCCACCACAGGATGCAAGCAAGCCAGCCATTAAGCATTAAACAAATATTAACATGTTCAGTACCAGATTTGTGTCATAAATTGTCTTTATTTTTCAAAACTTCAAATGTACAAAATATCGGCCCATATCGGCGATACTGATATGTTGTGACCAAAATATTGGTATTGGTATCAGCCCTGAAAAAAACATATCGGTCTATCCCTACCCCTAGGGGACATTTATTGAATTAATTGCAAAGACTGGAAAATGAGAACTTTAAAGTAGTACTAAAGCCCTATGGATTTTCACCGTAAAGCCTTGTAGGCGTTAAGGTGAAAAACCTTTTGTACTGTAAGCCCCCCCTTATTTCTTACCTGAGCCTGATGCAACTCAGCGACATGCACAATAGCAGCAGCAGCTATCTCCCTCTCCCTCCTCATTGAACAGATTGGGCACATTGGCTTCCGCTGCTGTCAATCAAAAGCTGTGACATGGGAGTGGGGGGTGGGGCCAAGGCCTGCATTCAGTGTCAATGGACGCAGCAGCAGGACTCAGGAGCGAGCATGCACCAGTGCCCCCATGGAAAGCAGCTTTCTTTGGGCGCACCCACTAAAGAAGAGGGGCCTGGAGCGCCAGCCAGGGACCCAAGAACAAGAGGATCAGGGCTGGTCTGTGCAATGGCAAGTGTAACATGTTTCTTATTTAATTTTAGTAACACCTTTATTTGAATCTTAATGAAGTCAATGGGGGTCAAATTTTGAAACCCAATTCTGGCTATTTTCAAGCCTAATAGGCAATGGCTTGTAAAATAAACGGAAAGGGGAGTTTGGCACTGCCATTTAAGAAATGCCATTCCGTGGGGAGAGGGCTCACTGTTTTTTGCAGCTTCTTGAGTGAAAAAAATTGTACATTAATTGCTTTGGAGATGCCTTTAAACACTTGGCATCTGGAAGGTTTTATCCTCTTCATGACTAGGGCATTTTTGTTGCTATTCAGCACTGCGTTACTTTGACTGGCAATTGTTCAGTCATGCAACAATGTATCCAAATTAAATTTATATAATTATTTTTACACAAATAGAGCTTTCTTTTTGTAGTATTTATTTATGACTGGGTTTCTTTTATTTTTTGCTATATAAATGAAAACATACTAAAAATTTAGAAAAACAAAAAAACATATTTTTCTATAGTTTCTGTTATAAAATGATGCTAACAAATAATCTTCCTACATACTTTAGGCCAAAATGTATACTGCTACATTTCTTTGGGTAAAAAATAACTAAAATCAGATTATATTATTTAGTCTGTGTGAGCGCTATAGAGTTTACAAACTATTGTATATATCTCATTGCTTGAGGCCCTAAAATGTCAGGACAGTACAAATTTTACCCAAACGACCCCTTTTTAGAAAGTAGGCAGTCCAATGTATTTAGAAAGAGGCTTTGTGAGTTTTTTTAAGCTGTAATTTTTTTTGTCACAATTTTTTGAAAATAAGGAAATTAAATAAAAAAAATTTTAACATGCTGTCACCAGTGCCTCATCATATGACTGGTGTGGCAGTGATCAGGGATACTGGCTGGTGACCGCATATCCAAAAATACATTTTAAAAATTAAATTATTAACATTTTTTTTTCTTTTTTTACAATTTTTTTTTTTTACATACTGTCATCAGAGTAGTTCTGTGTCACCATAGTGACTATGTACTACTCTGGGGAGTTTCTTGTTACAGTGATGATCACTGTAGCAGTAACCAATTGAACTGTCATGAATGGCTTTGAATCATGGCTCACTGTTTATTATTGTGATGCTGTGATTGGCCCACAGATGTCACATGGTACAGGGTGCTGTGATTCGCCTGGGTACCATGTGGTCACTGGTGACCAATCACAGATCCCACACAGTAGTAAACAATGATGTAATGAATAGATTCCATTTATGGCTGTTATTTATTAGGTGCCATGTGATCGCACAGCAATCACGTGTTACCTGGGATGCTCACTTGATACCAAGTGTATTGGTCATGTATACTGGGCACACCAAAAGCTGTGTGTGTGTGGCAGCCATTTTGTTCAGGTCAAAAGTCTCCAATGCCATTTTGTGATAAGAAGGTGTAGCAGCAGTGGCCCCCTTTTTTATCCCCTCCTTTATCCTCTGGTTTGTACAATACACAAATGTCTTTCGCTTATTTATTTTTTAGAATAGGAACATATTTGCTTCCATTAGTTAATTTGTAGCATTTTGAACCCAAATGTCATTACCCTAAAAGTACCGGGAGCCAAACCGGCCCAATTCCTCTCCTAGGTGAACTGGGCATCCGAGACCTGTCATGTCTATATTCATTCCAAAGGAATTTCAGCACTGGACAATAATATGCAAGTTAGCAGACTGTAACATGTAGGTATTTAAAGATATCAATGCCTATATAAAACTGTATCTGGGATCTGGTCATAAACCTAATGACATCCCAGCAACCACACCTTAGACCGGTTGATTGCTCAAGTAATTTCTGTTGACACCCCCCTTTCTATCAAGAAAAAGAGGCTGTCCTTTCAGTGGACAGCTCTCACGTAACATCAAACCAAGGAATCCAGGTATAACTTGCAGTGCTGCACTATGGTGAGACAAAGACCACCCTGCTGGTTGGAGTGAAGTGAGAAGGCTCCTATGCACAATTCAGGGGTGTAGAAGCTTCAAAAAAGAAAGGAAGGAACACCAACCCAGTTCATGAATATGTGAATGAGTGTCTCCTCAGCCAGTGCCATCCCAGCCATGCCCTCTGACATGTTTCGTCCTGCACACCGGGGGCCAAGCCCCAGTGTGCAGGGCGAAACATGTCAGAGGGCGTGGCTGGAGCAGCACTGGCTGAGGCCTCACTCATTCACATATTCTTGCACTTGGTCAGTGAGCTTGTGTTCCTTCCTTTCTCTGTCGATCAAACCAAAGTTCACCTGTTAAGTTGTATGAGAGCCAATGTACCATCTTGCTCTGCAGAAACCAGGACTTGCAATTATTTTCATTTCTCACCCCTTTGTCTTGCTGTTGCTTATAGTCTTTGTTTCTTTATAATACTTTGTTTTTGTAAAAATTTAATTGCACTATTTTTTACCTCTTCATTATTAAACCATATTTTGAAAATTTTTAAAACTGTCTCTAATGTAAAAATGTAATTGTGAGCATCAGCTGTAGGGGGTGGTACCCATTGCTGATCCATTTTTATTGTGAAATAAAAAGTACAGTGTATCGTGTCAGTAAAAAGAGCTGTAAATTATGCGTAGACATGCTGCATTGTTATGTAAGCACCTTTACTAGGCCACAATGAAAGAGGGAGGGGTGAGAGAGTTGTTATTGTGAAATTATTCATACAATAAATTACATAAATACAGTAAATGCCAAGGACAAAATGCACAGACATCCTGCACATCATGTAATCAGTTTTACTAGGCCACAATGGAAGAAAAAGAGAAGAGCTAGCTTTTAACAAAAAATCTAAATCTCAGTGTGTTATATCAGAGACTAGAGCCATAATTATTGCACAGACACTCTGCACATCACATAGGGGGGTTTTACTATGCTGTATTGAAAGAGGGAGAAACAAAACAAGTTTTATTGTAAAGCGCAATTTACAATACAAATTTTATGAGAGGAAAGCCAAAAATATTGTGCAGACTTTTGTAGTTGTTATTTCAGAAAGATGGTAGCTACAAATATTCTTGATTAACTGACGGTTTACACTTTGAAAACATTAAAATTAAAGCCTTCAATTTATAACAATTGGTAAACAATGGCATAGCTTGCTTCCTTTTAGTGCAGAACAACACTGTATTGTCTATTGTTATATAAATGTCAACACAGAGTGCACAAAAACCCTTCAAAACTGCATACCCACATTTCCAAGACATGCTGAGATGAAAATTACAGAGCTGTATTTCATAGCCAGGCTTATAGCACAGTAGCTGGAGAGTATGTGCACAGCTTGATTAGGCAGTAATGTATGGGGGAAAGACAAGTCATTTCTTCCTGAAATAAAATTACAGTGTAATATGTCAGACAAGAGCCAGAAATATTGTACAGACTGGTTGCAGATTATGTAAGTGTAGCGCACCCCCTAAGGAGCCGTAATGAAACTTGGATCCCACCCTGCACAGCCAGGCACTCTTGAAACAGAGAAGAGTCTGTGTCTTTGTTTGTTGATATTTATTGAGGGTAATAACTTGGAAAGGGATTGGAGGTTATGGGATGCCCACTCAACCTTAGCAGAACTTCAGGTACACCCTTCCTATATACAGTCTCTATATACAGCTCCTCTTCATCCTCCAGCACACACATGCTTGCAGAACCCAGCTGGATCACTGTGAAGATCTGGCAGGCACTCAGTCAGATTAAAAGCAAAAGCCAGTTACAGGCAGGAACCCGAGGCCCCTTGGTTGTGTAGCAAAGTATTACAGTGTGCAACTTGTACTCATCCTCCTGTGGCTACTGATCCCAGCACCATATCTTCAGGCACTGCAAACCCACCTGGCTGCAGCTGCCCCTTTACTAGCCCTCTAGGCTAACTTCTCCCCCACAGTCCTCCAGACTGACACTCACCAGCCCGCTGACTCTCAGGAGATCTCCCAGTAGTGCACTCCATCTTCTACCTGACTCAGCCTACTGGCATGACTTATGCCTGTTTATGAGGTAGCATGGCCCCTGCCAGCCCTTTACTCGGGATTGGCTGAGACCCTCATATATATGCCAAGCAAATTCTCCTAACCTCCATTCACTATGTCTAGAACATTTTCCGATGTCCCAGAAGACAGGGGGACGTACCATAGACGCTGCTAGAATGAGCCATCTAGCCCTGAGTCACTGAACCCTGAACCAGATTCACAGCCACATTTACCTACACTACACACCTATTCTACAAAAAAAAAACTACCTTAAACCTAGCACACACTAAAGGGTGCTACATAAGCATTATTACTGGACTGCAATGCAATAGGAAGGCAGTTTTTATCATGAAATAAAAATTACAGTGCATTATGTTAAGGATAAAAGACAAATATTGCACAGTTGCACTGTATACCCTGTAAGTGTTTTTACCAGTGCACGAAGGAAGAGGGAAGCATCGGCTTTTTTTTTTTTTTTTTTTTTTACAGTGTATTATGTCAGAGATAAAAGCCTGAAAGAGACTAGAGCTAGAATGCTTGCACATGCATGCCATGCTGCACATCATGTAAAAGGTTTTACTATGCTGTAATGAAAGAGAGAGTGATGAAACAGGTTTTATGATTAAATTAAATTTAACATTTATTTTTTATGAGACATAGAACTATTTTACAGCCCCCAAAGTCATTATTTCAGAGAGTCAAGGGCAACAAATATTCTTCTTTGACAGAGCACTGGAAATAGATGTAGAATAGAAGACAAGGAACACGATTTAGCCTGAAGAATCAGTATGTGTCACACCTTTGCAGTGTTGGAGGTCAGCAGCTGAGAAGCAGCTGCAGAAACAATGCGTGCAGCACATTGACAATGCCTGAGCACTGGAATAAGGCAGCAGAGACAGCATGAGATGGTAATGCTGACAGGCCTGCAGCAGTAACAGCGGTTGGTTATGGTGTCAGCCCAGCAGCAATACAAGAAGCTGATAATGGTGGCAGGAGCTGGTAATGTCAGTAAGTCAACAACAGATGCAGTAGATGGTATTGCTGTAAAAATGTTTTTGAGGCCATAATTAAAGAAAAATGTAATTGTGAGCATCAGCTGTAGGGGGTGGTACGCATTGATTGCTTATCCAAGAAAGTTCCATCTTTTGTGTCTGGAGACAGGTGAACAAAATCACTCGCTACACTAAATGTTTGAAAGCACACCACAGGACAATGCTAAAGCTTGATTGCATAATGGGCAAGCTCAGGCCAGTGGTCCATCCTCAACATGCACAATTCAAAGGTGTTGTCTGTTCTAAGAGTGTCCACATCCACACTTGGCCCCATTTCTCTGCTTGTGACTGCTGCTAGTACACAGGCTTGTGCGATAC
The DNA here is from genome assembly GCF_965119305.1 of Pelophylax lessonae. Lineage (NCBI taxonomy): Eukaryota > Metazoa > Chordata > Amphibia > Anura > Ranidae > Pelophylax > Pelophylax lessonae. The sequence goes on along the minus strand of NC_138770.1, from coordinate 103,411,433 downwards.
ATATTAAAAGGGAGTTTACATTTTGATTGGGCAACCACCGCCACCACTGCTCAGCCTTTTATCAAATGGACAATTTAAGCCACTCTGGTCATAAAAGGGGATCCTGTCATTTTCTGTACAGGATGTTAAGAGATTCTGCCGAAGCACCCTTTACAGATGTTGCATTTTTTTGTTGTCTCTGTGATGGCAGATGAGCTTTGGCATTTTCTCCATGCAATATGGATTCAGATGGGTAGCCGACCAGTAATGGTTCCTCTCCTCCTTGATGGCCTGAATTCTTTTAAAGGTACTGCAGCAGGATTAGACCAATCTGCCACAAATCCAGACGATCCCAAGTCCTTGATGTAAGAGGAATATGGTGCCTTCAACTATCTCACCTCACCTGCCATAGTGCAGTATTAAAAACACATTTTATTTAAAGGTGGACATATACTCAAATTAAAACAACAGGCAACAAGGTTAAACAAAATGTCCAACTAACATTCTGGCGGACGTGATGATGTCACTGTGTTAGCCTCACCCTACGCATTTCATCTGAAAGGACATCTTTACAGGGGTTTGCAGAGATGTCCTTGTTCTGTGTTTCAAAAAAATACTAACCGATAGCCCACTGATAGAAGTGCAGCTGCTGCAGAATGGCTAAGGTTGACTTTCACACTGTGACCAAATCGAATATAAGACAATTTGTAGGCAGTTTTAGTTGCTGCTGAATTTAAACCAGGTGATCATTGGGTGTGACTTCCTGAAGCGGTTGCACACTCTTTTGGCCTGTTGTAGGGATCAATGAATCTTGGGCACCTAAGTAGGAACTGCTGCACCACCAGGATCAAAGTAAGTGCCAGGCAAGCCACGTGTGAACTTTTCCTGCCAAAGGAAGGTGCCCTGGTCACACACATTCTGTTCTCTGCATAAAATGGTGTGGAAACAGCCACCACTCAATCTGTTCCTGAATTGCTGAATCTCTGCTTCAGTGTGGCTTCTATCACTAGGCATTCCACATGCAAATCAGCATGGCAGAGTTTTGCCTGGGCCATTGTGTAGGCGCTTGGTAACTTGGGGTAAATTGATGGTTCTGATGAGAAACCAGATGAGGCCATTGTGGAGGAAAGGGTAGAAGTGACTGAGATGTCACCTTAACCAAGTTGCAACACAGTTCACCTTATAATCCACTCTGTGTAGGACACAACACTGCAATTCATGAGTACCACCATGGGCTTTGGAAATCCGCTGTTTAAATAAAAAAAAGGTCACATTATCACTCATTTATTCTGCATTGAGCCTCTATGGGCACAGCCTTTTGGCTATGTCTGGGGCCATTTTTGCTACCAGGAATCGGCACTGGCACTATTTATTTAATTATTTTTTTCTCACATTAGGTCACTTTTGTCTGTGTTTCTTTTATTTGGTTGGAGGGTGTGGGTCCTCGGGCCTACCCTTGGCCATCAGGGTCCTGACGGGGGAGGGGGCGGTCAGCTTCAGCTGACCATGAGGGTAGGGGTCTGCCAGGCCTTTTGGCTAGGTGGACCAAGTTGAGCCATGCCTCTGTCAGGATCCTTGCACCCTGGGAGTCGGGACAGAGTCCTACTTCTTCAGGAAGAGGACTAGAGAGACACACCCTTAAGTGCACTTTTTAGTGTGTTTTTTCACATGTACTTTTTTGTACACTTGGGCATTTCGTTTTTGCGCACCACCACGGGTTAAAATAACAAAACCTGTAGCACAATACAGCGCTGTGTATAGCTCGTTATCTAACTTTGTCCAGCTCTGACTCTCAGCTCTCTCTATCTATTCCAGAACACACTAACAAAAGGCTAATAGGAGAGATAGAGAGGGGCTGCCAAACTTGCAAACCCTCAATTATTGTGATAAAAGATATAGTGCGCTCAACACAATCATAAATTGTAAACATGTAACATCTGGGTTGTCCCAAATACTATAGTGATCATCATACAATGTTAAAAACCATATGCGAAAGTTCTTCATGAAAAAAAAAAACATATATAATCTTTAATAGTTGTGAAAGGATATAAAGTCCTCCAATTAATCCAGATAATCTCAAATAGCCAAAGATCAAGCTTCCATCAATAGTGGATCTTCAATCTTGCTAATCTTAGACCGATATGTGAGGGTGAAATAGAAGAAATAGCCTCTTACCAGATAACACTAAACAGTGAGCCTTATTGGTGAATAGGCACTTTCCACACGTGAACAAATAAAATCGAGTGAAGGGACACCTCGGTGGTAGTGCAAACTTCTTACCAGAAGTATGTAGAGGGTAGGCATGAACCACTGTTGTTTATACGGATGCACTTGGTATAGGTATCCAATGGCGGCTTCAATGTGTGGGCTGAATGTTTCTCCACCACTCCACCATATCCAACTCACCGATGTGGCTGGCAATACTGTACTCTAATGTAGCTCCCCCATAACAAAAGATATAAAGTGCCAATAGTGCATTATCCTTTTAAAAAACCTTTATCAAAAAAGAAACACACAATCGTTTATACAGCTTCATTGCCAAATACATTCATAAAGATCAGGTGGGTCTCATGGCAGGGACCTGACCAGATAAGGAGGGTGATTGATGTCATTTCTCTGTTAAATTCTGGGTGGGATGGTGGCTCTCCCCAACATGGTTTTCTCCTGTCCCTGGATCTACAAAAGGCCTTTGACTCCCTTTCCTCGCCATTCCTCTTCCGTACTCTAGAACGTTGGGGCTTTGGTCCCTCTTTCCTCACCATGCTTCGAGCCCTTTACTCTCACCCGGTAGCTCAGGTCCGGATGCAGGGATACTATTCGGCGAACATACCCATCCGGAGAGGCACGAGACAGGGACGCCCTCTCTCCCCGCTCCTTTTTGCGGTGGCCCTGGAATCCTTGGCAACAGCCATCCGCCTTCACCCTGATATTCATGGTATACAGTGCAGACCCGTGACCCACAAATGCGCGTTGTTTGCAGACGACATGCTTTTTGTCACCTCCCCATTGATCTCTCTCCCCAATATCGTTTCCCTCCTAGACGCCTTCGGGGCGGCCTCAGGCCTGCGAGTCAATATGTCTAAGTCCCTGGCCCTTAATGCCACCCTCCCTTCGTCACTTGTGGACCGGTTGGAAGACCACTTCCCTTTCTCCTGGCACTCGTATTCCATCCCCTACCTAGGGGTATCGTTAACCCCCACGATAGACAAACTCTACCCAACCAATTACCCGCCCATGATCCGACGACTGAAACAGGACCTGTCTGAATGGTCTCGCTATCACATATCCTGGTTAGGGAAAGTCAATGCAGTTAAAATGACCCTTTTGCAGTGTATTCTCTATTTATTCCGATCACTTTCGATACCTGTGTGGAAATCCCATATCCAGAGTTTACAAGGTCACATCTTTAAATTTATCTGGGGAAAGAAGGGACATAGAATTAATAAACATACACTTCTACGCTCCCGGAAACAGGGGGGCTTGGGTGTCCCTGACCTCTGGAACTACTATCAAGCAGCACAACTGACACAGATTTCCGTTATCTATTCCAGTGGGGGGAAGCCCGACTGGTACCATATGGAACAGCAGGCCGTCCCCCGACACACTATTGATTATTTGCTGTGGTGTCCTGCTCCTTCCCGCCCCCCCAGTATTATCTCCTACCCTTTCACATTCTTTTTCCATTTGTGATCGCATTCATAAGACGCATAAAGTAACTTCACCTTGGGCTCCGCTCACTCACTTATTCCATAATCCGGCCTTCCCTCCAGGAGAAAACATAGGGGCATTTAAATGGTGGACTGACAATGGCATGTAAAGAATCGGACACTTTATAGATAGCTCATGTCCTATAACCTTTTCTCATTGTACTTCTAAGCTGAAGATGCCGCCTGTGGAGAAGTTCCGTCTGACTCAAATTTCACACTTTATTAAATCCATTAGGTACAAATCCCCTGAACCCCTACGGGTATCGCCTTATGAACAATGGTGTGCCCAAATTGTGTGCCCAAATTACTGATGTTAAGGGGGGTATCTCCCTCATTTATGCTCTACTTAATGACGCTCAATCTAAACCGGCCTACATGCTCAAATGGGAACAGGACCTCAACATAGAATGGGACCTCCCTAAATGGCACGCATGTGTTGGGCGCTCTTTCTTTTTTATTCATAATGTTGGTCTCATGGAAGCTAATCTAAAAGTAATCATGAGGTGGTACATGGTGCCCGCTAGGCTGGCCACCATCTATCCCTCCACACCACCTACCTGTTTTCGTGACTGTTCCCTGACGGGCACTATTTTCCACATCTTTTGGGAATGCCCCAAACTGAGGAGGTTCTGGGGACGCATTTATGGTATGGTCAGGCGAATTACTGGTCTTACGGTACATCCGTCCCCAGCAAATGCTCTACTGGGTCAACGCATTCCTAAAATTCCAAAACACACCCAGGCCCTCGTTTTCTACATTTTCCTCGGTGCCAAAATGGCGATTGCCAGGCAGTGGAAAATGCCTTCTATTCCACTTCATATGGCTAAGCATAAGATTTCATGGATAATGGCACAGGAGAAGATGTATAGTATTCTAGATGACTCCAGAAGGAAATTTGAGTGGATCTGGGGACCCTGGGCAGCTTACGTTAACGTTACCATTTGTCCGGGACTGGGCCGCTGGAACCTTCTTCCCCCTCTTGCTCTTCCTCTTCTTTTCTCCTCTCCTTCCTTGCTGCATGTAAGTTTCCTTTTCTTCTGCCCCCTTCTTTTTTCTTTTTCCTCTTCTTGCTCTCATATTGGTTTTGCTGTACTTAATGCGCTTTGTCGCTGACTTTACCTGGTGGGGTCTCTTGGATTGGGTCCGGAGCCCCCGCCAATTACCTGGGATGGGTTTTGGATTGTAAGGTTTTTTTTTTTGTTTTACTGTTCTTCTTTACGATCTGGAGTCCGGGTCCCTTGCTATGTTAGCTTAGAACTGAGGAATTGCTTACCTCTAACCGGTTCTCCTTTGGAGTCCTGGTGTTTGGGATACCACACGGTTCAGTAGTGGAGGTTTGGTGCGCTTCCTCCGAGGCACAGTTTTCTCCCTTTTGGGGTGTCTCGAGGGTAGCGCCCTACCATTGTGGGGGTCGCCCCCGTTACCCCGTAGCTGGTATCCCCCTTTTTAGGCTTTTCTGGGGTGAGGGGTGGTTCCACTTGCTCAGACTTATTCCTGGACAATACATTAGCATTGTTTGCTGCATACCAACCCCACTATGCTGTACTACATGTTTCAACTATCACTTGTTGTGTAACAGTTTTCATTTCTGTACCATTTCAGTTGTTGCTTGTACTTGCTTTTCTCGAATAAAAATTTATTGAAAGAAAAAAAAAAAAAGAAACACACTAACTACATGGCAACCTATAAACTCTGAGATAATCTGAGCTCTGCACTCTGCGTTACATGCTACTGACCTCTAAACTCGGCATTACTTCCTCCTGACCTGTAGTGCGTTCCATAGAAATTATCTGTTCATTCTGTGCTGCACACTATTGACCTGGGAACCATGCAACTATGCCCTACTTACTCCTGACCCTTGCACTGTGCATTACATACTACTGACCTCTGCAATTCTCATTACATATTATTGACCCCTAACCTCTGCGTTACTTACTACTGACCTCTGAATCTCAGGGGAAAGGCTTTCTTTTCCTAAGAGGTGAATGTAATGTAGTTGGGCGCGTATGCGAGATGAGCCAGATGATGTGCACTCCATCTCATGCAGGCGCAGTAGCACTTTATTGGAAGGATTTCAATATGGTGATGTGGAAGCGAAGGCCAGTGGCGTGCCAACAGGGGGGTCGGCGGGGGGCCGTCTGTCCCGGGTGCCACACCTGCCAGGGAGCCCCAGGGTGACACCCAGGGCCGGCCATTGGACTGCTTCCATCGCACACTTACCCAGGAGAGCGGAGCAGGAGGCAGTGAGTGTAAAGCAGAACGGCACAGGGAGAATCATCAGCGCTGACTATACGTAGGGTGGACACTGCCGAAGCTAACTTTGTAAGTTAATGAGCAGGTGATTGGTTGCTAGGACCCCCTAGCAACCAATCACCTTTTGTTACCTAGAAAAGCTAACTTCGGCAGTTCCCGCTGTATATTCAGTGCTGATGATTATTGTAGAAATGTCACTGGTAACCCCAAAAGTGTCAAAAATGTCAGTCAAGGGTCCGATCTGTCCGCCGCAATGTCGCAGTACCGCAAAAAAAATCGCAGATCGCCGCCATTATGCGTTAAAAAAAAAACAACAAAAATGACAAAAATCTTTCCCTTTGTTAGTAAACGCAATAACTTTTGCGCAAACCAATCAAAATACGCTTTTTGCGATTTTTTTTACCAAACATATGTAGCATAAAACAAATTGGCCGAAAATGTTAAAAAATTTTGATTTTTACATTTTTTTTGGGGAATTTCATATAAAAAAATGTGAAAAATATTGTTATTTTTGCAAAATGGACGCTCTTTTTTTGTTTATAGCGCATGATCAAAAAATCGCACAGGTGATGATCAAATACCACCAAAAGAAAGCTCTGTTTGTGGGGAAAAAAAGGACGTCAAATTCGTTTAGGTACAGCATCGCAATTTTCCGTTAAATTCACACAGTGCCGAATCGCAAAATACCCCCTGGTCAGGAAGGGGGTAAAATCTTCCGGGGCTTAAGTGGTTAACTATGGTAGAGAACTGCCATCTATTGGATATAGTTGTCATTGCAGTTAACTAAAATAGATCATTGCCATCTGGTGGATGTAGTTGTCATTGCAGTTAACTATTGTAGATCATCGCCATCTATTGGATGTAATTGTTTTTGCAGCAAACTATACTAGATCCCCGCCATCTATTGGATGTAGTTGTTATTGCAGTTTACTATAGTAGATTATTGCCATCTATTGGATGCAGTTTAATATTGCAGTTAACTGTAGTAGATCATCGCCATCTATTAGATGTAGTAGTCATTGCAGTTTACTTTGGTAGATCATTGCCATCTGGTGAATGTAGTTGTCATTGCAGCTAATGACAACTCAAAGAACTTAAAAATAAATGTTCAAGGAACCCCTCAAGGGTGGTAAGGGCATGCCCGACATCGCAACGTTACTGAGGGTGTTCTTTGCTTGCAACTGCATCCGCAGGACTTTTGTGGACAGAACTTTGGACTCTGGCGGCAACTCCATGTCCTGTTTTTTCCTCCTTCCTCTTTGGAGGCCCCTTGGATGGGACAGTTCCATTCCCTACAACTGGGACACTCCTTGGTACTACTTGGACACTTTCAAGTTCATCAAGGAGCAGGGTGGGCATGGATGAAACCCTGACTTGTGGAAGCCAAAAAACAATCTACAAGTTGATCAGAGCATCGGACATTGTTGAGACTGTTCCAGGCCTCTCTTCAGCCACTTGCAAAGTGGTCTGGAGGAACGTATCTTCAAAGTGACTCACCAACAGGCACAAAGATCTGGCATGGATGGCAATCCTGGGGGGGCGGGTGCCGCGCCGCTTAGGATATTTATGCATGACAGGAACCTGTGCAGATACAGGCACTGCCCTTTTTGCATCATCCAGGAGGAAACAGCCTTCCACGTTTTCTGGGAGTGCCCCTTTGCACAGAGCCTTTTGAGGGCCTTGGAACCTGAACTGAGAGACTTTGTTCCACAGACTGCCATCACACATTTCGCTGTGCTGAATGGACTTTTTCATGGAACTTTTTCTCAGGAGGACGTTGACAATCCTGGCGGGTGTTGTGTTGCTTTAAGGATGCTTTATGGTGCGCCAGAAAGCGCCTTACCCACCAGCGGGAGAGGATGTCCATTGAGGATTGTCGCAGACTGGTTCACAGTCTACTCAGAGACTATAACCTGATGGATCTCATGGAGGTCTGAAGATTTCCCCTTCCCCCACGCTCTCTTGTGTGTGTTTATCTATTCAATAAAGCTTCAGGCTTGTGACTTCATTCCCTTCCCCTAACCCCTCTCTCCCACCCCCATCACACCTGTTGCTTTTTTGAAACGTAATGTTGTTTGATAGTTGTAACATATAGTCAATGATTTCTAGTTTCATGCTTTAGGGGTATTGCGGCGTCATGCATGATGTGATGGCACGGGGTATCCTTACTCCACACAACACATCAGGCATCATACCGCAGAAAGAATGTATTTGAATGTATTTATTTGTATGATCGGAAACGTATTGTAATGTAGTGTATTTATGCGCTGCATTGCAGTACAGGGGAGAATGCACCCCGACAAAGTATTTTTTGTATATTCTTATGCAAATGAAGTATACATTTTCAACCAGAAGAAGTTAAAAATAAAAACATATAGAGATAAAAAAATTGGGCTGACTCGTTGGACCACTTGGTCTTTTTTCTGCCTTCACGCTTCTTTGTTTCTGTTTCTATGTTTCTAATGACGGTAGATCAGCGCCATCTATTAGATGTAATTGTCATTACACCTAAGTACTCTGGGATCATGGCCATCTATTGGATTGTAGTTGACATTGTAGAAAACGATAGTAGATCTTTGCCATCTATTGGATGTACCGGTCATTGCATGTGAAAAGAGTAGATCATCGCCATCTATTGGATGTAATGGATATTGCAGGTAACGATAGGAGATTATCGCTGTTTCATTTGATGTAATTTTTTTTGCAGGTAACGATAGTAGATCATTGCCATCTATTGGATGTAGCTGTCATTTCAGCTATTTTAGTTTAGCATAATCTATTGGCTTTATTTGTCAATACAACTAAAGATAATAGCGCCATCTATTGGAATTATTAAATATTAAAATGGAAGAATTATTACAGTACCATCTACTGGTTTAATATGTAATTGCAGATAAACACATGGTATAGCGTCGTTTAGTGGATATTTTTTGTCCTTACTGCTATGTAGCCATCTATTAGCTATAATTATTGGCGATACATACGCAGCACAGCGCCATCTATTGGTTATAGTTATCTTTGGAGATACATAAAGCCGCACAGCGCCATCTATCGGTTGTAGTTATCTTTGGAGATAGCTAAGTAGCATAGCGCCATCTATTGGATATAGTTATCTTTGAAGATACATAAGTAGCACAGCGCCATCTATTGTTTATAGTCATCTTTGGAGATAGATAAGTAGCATAGCGCCATCTATTGGATATAGTTAACTTTGAAGATACATAAGTAGCACAGCGCCATCTATTGATTATAGTCATCTTTGGAGATAGATAAATAGCATAGCGCCATCTATTGGATATAGTTACCTTTGAAGATACATAAGTAGCACAGCGCCATCTCTTGTTTATAATTGTCTTTGAAGATTGATAAGTAGCACAGCGCCATCTATTGTTTATAGTTATCTTTGGAGATCGATAAGTAGCACAGCGCCATCTATTGGTTATTATAGTGTTTGGAGACAGATATAATTTTCCTTGAAGATACATAAGTAGCACAGCGCCATCTATTGTTTATAATTATCTTTGGAGATTGATAAGTAGCACAGCGCCATCTATTGGTAATAGTTATCTTTGGAGATAGCTAACTAACACAGCGCCATCTATCGGTTGTAGTTATCTTTGGAGATAGATAAGCAGCACGGCGCCATCTATTGGTTATAGTTATCTTTGGAGATAGATAAGCAGCACGGCGCCATTTATTGGTTATAGTTATCTTTGGAGATAGATAAGCAGCACAGCGCCATCTATTGGTTATAGTTATCTTTGGAGATAGATAACTAACACAGCGCCATCTATTGGTTATAGTTATCTTTGGAGATAGATAAGCAGCACGGCGCCATCTATTGGTTATAGTTATTTTTGGAGATAGATAAGCAGCACGGCGCCATCTATTGGTTATAGTTATAGTTGGAGATAGATAAGCAGCACGGCGCCATCTATTGGTTATAGTTATATTTGGAGATAGATAAGTAGCACGGCGCCATCTATTGGTTATAGGTATCTTTGGAGATAGATAAGCAGCACGGCGCCATCTATTGGTTATATTTATCTTTGGAGAGAGATAAGCAACACGGCGCCATCTATTGGTTATAGTAATCTTTGGAGCGAGATAAGCAACACGGCGCCATCTATTGGTTATAGTAATCTTTGGAGAGAGATAAGCAGCACAGCGCCATCTATTGGTTATAGTAATCTTTGGAGATAGATAAGTAGCACAGCGCCATCTATTGGTCATAGGTCATCTTTGGAGAGAGATAAGCAGCACGGCGCCATCTAACGTTTATAGATATCATTGAAGATACATAAGTACGGTAGCACAGCTCTATCTATTGGTTGTATTTTACCTGCACGTAAATTGTGCAATACGCTGCAATCCATCTGCTCTTTTTTATATTTCCAGCACCAGTGAATTAAATATGGGTAACACATTAGGTTATAATTCCACAGGGCGACAATATATCCCATTAGTAAGTATACAATCCCTAGAATTGATGAGAAATACTCTCTATCGTTTTTGGCATGTGAAGCTGAACACTTGGTTGGAAACGTACACACTCCGGCGACATTAGCAGAATGCTTCCTGGTAATAATTGATTGGATTAACCCTGTCACATGGTAGGGAAACCCCCTGCCATCTCATAGCGATGTCATTCATTCGGCCTATCGATAAACAGGAAAGCGATGACAGCCAATCAAGTTTCGGAGCGGAGGGCAGTGGGCGGTACGCTTCTAGGGAAGCACGAGCTGTCACCATGGCGGAGGCGCTGAGCTCCCAGGATGAGACGTTGGTGGAGTGGGAGAAGTGAGTACCAGCACTGTTTTATTAGCTCTTCAGGGGCGGGGCTTATCCCTGGAATCCCACCCAATCAGCTGCAGACTCCACTGAACCCCCATTTATGCGGTGTGATCTTTGCTTCCTCCCGGTGTTCTGCTGGCTTTTATTTCAATGGGCACCCAGACCCGCCCCTTCTTCCAGGAGGCCCCTCCCCTGGGGCTGGAGCTAAGGACAGGTGTGTGTATGGAGAATGATGTCTCCGGATGGAAATGAAGGATTTATCATTGTTACCAGAGCCATGTTTTAAAAATCACCTTAAGCCTGAAGATTATGTACTCACCCCCCCAAAAAAAAAAGAAAAACCAATGATGGGGTACTATGCCTCCACTCACACCAATGACAGGACATTATTTTTCCTCTGACACCAATGATGGGGCACTATTCTTCTCATTGACACCAACAATGGGCGCTATTCTTCTTACTGACACCAACAACGGGACACTATTCTTCTGATTGACACAGCCAATGGGACGCTATTCTTCCTACTGACACCAACGATGGGACACTATTCCTCCCACTGACACCAACGATGGGACACTATTCCTCCCACTGACACCAACGATGGGACACTATTCCTCCCACTGACACCAACGATGGGACACTATTCCTCCCACTGACACCAACGATGGGACACTATTCCTCCCACTGACACCAATGATGGGACACTATTCTTCTAATTGACACAGCCAATGGGGCGCTATTCTTCCTACTGACACTAACAATGGGGCGCTATTCCTCTCACTGACACCAACGATGGGGCACTATTCCTCTCACTGACACAAATGATGGGGCACTATTCCCTCCACTGACACCAACGATGGGGCACTATTCCCTCCACTGACACCAATGATGGGGCACTATTCCTCTCACTGACACCAACGATGGGGCACTATTCCCTCCACTGACACCAACAATAGGGCATTATTCCTCCCACTGACACCAACGATGGGGCACTATTCCCTCCACTGACACCAACAATGGGGCAATATTCCTCCCACTGACAGCAACGATGGGGTACTATTCTTCCACTGAAACCAACAATGGGGCGCTATTCCTCCCACTGACACCAACTATGGGATCTATTCCTCCCACTGACACCAACTATGGGGCACTATTCCTCCCACTGACACCAACGATGGGACACTATTCCTCCCATTGACACCAACAACGAGACACTATTCCTCCACTGACACCAATGATGGGGCACTATTCCCTCCACTGACACCAATAGCTGGGAACTATTCCTCCCACTGACACCAACTATGGGACACTATTCCTCCCACTGACACCAACGATGGGACACTATTCTTCTCATTGACACAGCCAATGGGGCGCTATTCTTCCTACTGACACCAACAATTGGGCGCTATTCCTCCCACTGACACCAACGATGGGACACTATTCTTCTCATTGACACAGCCAATGGGGCGCTATTCTTCCTACTGACACCAACAATTGGGCGCTATTCCTCCCACTGACACCAACTATGGGTTCTATTCCTCCCACTGACACCAACTATGGGATCTATTCCTCCCACTGACACCAACTATGGGACACTATTCCTCCCACTGACACCAACTATGGGGCACTATTCCTCCCACTGACACCAACTATGGGGCACTATTCCTCCCATTGACACCAACAACAAGACACTATCCCTCCACTGACACCAATGATGGGGCACTATTCCCTCCACTGACACCAATAGCTGGGAACTATTCCTCCCACTGACACCAACTATGGGACACTATTCCTCCCACTGACACCAACGATGGGGCACTATTCCCTCCACTGACACCAACGATGGGACACTATTCCTCCCACTGACACCAACGATGGGGCACTATTCCCTCCACTGACACCAACGATGGGGCACTATTCCTCTCACTGACACCAACGATGGGGTACTATTCCTCCACTGACACCAACAATAGGGCATTATTCCTCCCACTGACACCAACGATGGGGCACTATTCCCTCCACTGACACCAACAATGGGGCAATATTCCTCCCACTGACAGCAACGATGGGGTACTATTCTTCCACTGACACAAATGATGAGGCATTATTCCTCCCACTGAAACCAACAATGGGGCGCTATTCCTCCCACTGACACCAACGATGGGACACTATTCCTCCCACTGACACCAACGATGGGACACTATTCCTCCCATTGACACCAACAACGAGACACTATTCCTCCACTGACACCAATGATGGGGCACTATTCCCTCCACTGATACCAATAGCTGGGAACTATTCCTCCCACTGACAACAACTATGGGACACTATTCCTCCCACTGACACCAACGATGGGGCACTATTCCCTCCACTGACACCAACGATGGGACACTATTCTTCTCATTGACACAGCCAATGGGGCGCTATTCTTCCTACTGACACCAACAATGGGGCACTATTCCTCCCACTGACACCAACGATGGGACACTTTTCCTCCCACTGACACCAACTATGGGATCTATTCCTCCCACTGACACCAACTATGGGGCACTATTCCTCCCACTGACACCAACTATGGGGCACTATTCCTCCCACTGACACCAACGATGGGACACTATTCCTCCCACTGACACCAACTATGGGATCTATTCCTCCCACTGACACCAACTATGGGATCTATTCCTCCCACTGACACCAACTATGGGATCTATTCCTCCCACTGACACCAACTATGGGACACTATTCCTCCCACTGACACAAACTATGGGGCACTATTCCTCCCACTGACACCAACTATGGGGCACTATTCCTCCCATTGACACCAACAACGAGACACTATTCCTCCACTGACACCAATGATGGGGCACTATTCCCTCCACTGACACCAATAGCTGGGAACTATTCCTCCCACTGACACCAACTATGGGACACTATTCCTCCCACTGACACCAACGATGGGGCACTATTCCCTCCACTGACACCAACGATGGGACACTATTCCTCCCACTGACACCAACAATGGGGCACTATTCCCTCCACTGACACCAACGATGGGACACTATTCCTCCCACTGACACCAACTATGGGTTCTATTCCTCCCACTGACATCAACTATGGGATCTATTCCTCCCACTGACACCAACTATGGGACACTATTCCTCCCACTGACACCAACTATGGGGCACTATTCCTCCCACTGACACCAACTATGGGGCACTATTCCTCCCATTGACACCAACAACGAGACACTATCCCTCCACTGACACCAATGATGGGGCACTATTCCCTCCACTGACACCAATAGCTGGGAACTATTCCTCCCACTGACACCAACTATGGGACACTATTCCTCCCACTGACACCAACGATGGGGCACTATTCCCTCCACTGACACCAACGATGGGACACTATTCCTCCCACTGACACCAACGATGGGGCACTATTCCCTCCACTGACACCAACGATGGGGCACTATTCCTCTCACTGACACCAACGATGGGGTACTATTCCTCCACTGACACCAACAATAGGGCATTATTCCTCCCACTGACACCAACGATGGGGCACTATTCCCTCCACTGACACCAACAATGGGGCAATATTCCTCCCACTGACAGCAACGATGGGGTACTATTCTTCTACTGACACAAATGATGAGGCATTATTCCTCCCACTGAAACCAACAATGGGGCGCTATTCCTCCCACTGACACCAACGATGGGACACTATTCCTCCCACTGACACCAACGACGGGACACTATTCCTCCCATTGACACCAACAACGAGACACTATTCCTCCACTGACACCAATGATGGGGCACTATTCCCTCCACTGATACCAATAGCTGGGAACTATTCCTCCCACTGACAACAACTATGGGACACTATTCCTCCCACTGACACCAACGATGGGGCACTATTCCCTCCACTGACACCAACGATGGGACACTATTCTTCTCATTGACACAGCCAATGGGGCGCTATTCTTCCTACTGACACCAACAATGGGGCGCTATTCCTCCCACTGACACCAACGATGGGACACTATTCCTCCCACTGACACCAACTATGGGATCTATTCCTCCCACTGACACCAACTATGGGGCACTATTCCTCCCACTGACACCAACTATGGGGCACTATTCCTCCCACTGACACCAATGATGGGACACTATTCCTCCCATTGACACCAACAACGAGACACTATTCCTCCACTGACACCAATGATGGGGCACTATTCCCTCCACTGACACCAATAGCTGGGAACTATTCCTCCCACTGACAACAACTATGGGACACTATTCCTCCCACTGACACCAACGATGGGGCACTATTCCCTCCACTGACACCAACGATGGGACACTATTCTTCTCATTGACACAGCCAATGGGGCGCTATTCTTCCTACTGACACCAACAATGGGGCGCTATTCCTCCCACTGACACCAACGATGGGACACTTTTCCTCCCACTGACACCAACTATGGGATCTATTCCTCCCACTGACACCAACTATGGGGCACTATTCCTCCCACTGACACCAACGATGGGACACTATTCCTCCCACTGACACCAACTATGGGATCTATTCCTCCCACTGACACCAACTATGGGATCTATTCCTCCCACTGACACCAACTATGGGATCTATTCCTCCCACTGACACCAACTATGGGACACTATTCCTCCCACTGACACAAACTATGGGGCACTATTCCTCCCACTGACACCAACTATGGGGCACTATTCCTCCCATTGACACCAACAACGAGACACTATTCCTCCACTGACACCAATGATGGGGCACTATTCCCTCCACTGACACCAATAGCTGGGAACTATTCCTCCCACTGACACCAACTATGGGACACTATTCCTCCCACTGACACCAACGATGGGGCACTATTCCCTCCACTGACACCAACGATGGGACACTATTCCTCCCACTGACACCAACAATGGGGCACTATTCCCTCCACTGACACCAACGATGGGGCACTAGTCCTCTCACTGACACCAACAATGGGGCAATATTCCTCCCACTGGCAGCAACGATGGGGTACTCTTCTTCCACTGACACAAATGATGAGGCATTATTCCTCCCACTGAAACCAACAATACAACACTATTCCCTCCACTGACACCAACAATGGGGCACTATTCCTCCCACTGACACTCACGATGGGGTACTATTTTTCCACTGACACCAATGATGGGGCACTATTCCTCCCACTGACACTAATGATGGGGTACTATTCTTCCACTGACACCAATGATGGGGCACTATTCCTCCCACTGACACCAACAATGGGGCACTATTCCTCCCACTGACACCAACGATGGGGCACTATTTCTCCCACTGACACCAATGATGGGGCACTATTCCTCCCACTGACACCAACGATGGGGCACTATTCCTCCCACTGACACCAACAATGGGGCACTATTCCTCCCACTGACACTAACGATGGGGTACTATTCTTCCACTGACACCAATGATGGTGCACTATTCTTCCCACTGACACCAACGATGGGGCGCTATTCCTCCTACTGACACCAACGATGGGGCGCTATTCCTCCTACTGACACCAACGATGGGGCACTATTCCTCCTACTGACACCAACGATGGGGCAATATTCCTCCCACTGACACTAACGATGGGGTACTATTCTTCCACTTACACCAATGATGGTGCACTATTCTTCCCACTGACATCAACGATGGGGCGCTATTCCTCCCATTGACACCAACAACGAGACACTATTCCTCCACTGACACCAATGATGGGGCACTATTCCCTCCACTGATACCAATAGCTGGGAACTATTCCTCCCACTGACAACAACTATGGGACACTATTCCTCCCACTGACACCAACGATGGGGCACTATTCCCTCCACTGACACCAACGATGGGACACTATTCTTCTCATTGACACAGCCAATGGGGCGCTATTCTTCCTACTGACACCAACAATGGGGCGCTATTCCTCCCACTGACACCAACGATGGGACACTATTCCTCCCACTGACACCAACTATGGGATCTATTCCTCCCACTGACACCAACTATGGGGCACTATTCCTCCCACTGACACCAACTATGGGGCACTATTCCTCCCACTGACACCAATGATGGGACACTATTCCTCCCATTGACACCAACAACGAGACACCATTCCTCCACTGACACCAATGATGGGGCACTATTCCCTCCACTGACACCAATAGCTGGGAACTATTCCTCCCACTGACAACAACTATGGGACACTATTCCTCCCACTGACACCAACGATGGGGCACTATTCCCTCCACTGACACCAACGATGGGACACTATTCTTCTCATTGACACAGCCAATGGGGCGCTATTCTTCCTACTGACACCAACAATGGGGCGCTATTCCTCCCACTGACACCAACGATGGGACACTTTTCCTCCCACTGACACCAACTATGGGATCTATTCCTCCCACTGACACCAACTATGGGGCACTATTCCTCCCACTGACACCAACGATGGGACACTATTCCTCCCACTGACACCAACTATGGGATCTATTCCTCCCACTGACACCAACTATGGGATCTATTCCTCCCACTGACACCAACTATGGGATCTATTCCTCCCACTGACACCAACTATGGGACACTATTCCTCCCACTGACACAAACTATGGGGCACTATTCCTCCCACTGACACCAACTATGGGGCACTATTCCTCCCATTGACACCAACAACGAGACACTATTCCTCCACTGACACCAATGATGGGGCACTATTCCCTCCACTGACACCAATAGCTGGGAACTATTCCTCCCACTGACACCAACTATGGGACACTATTCCTCCCACTGACACCAACGATGGGGCACTATTCCCTCCACTGACACCAACGATGGGACACTATTCCTCCCACTGACACCAACAATGGGGCACTATTCCCTCCACTGACACCAACGATGGGGCACTAGTCCTCTCACTGACACCAACAATGGGGCAATATTCCTCCCACTGGCAGCAACGATGGGGTACTCTTCTTCCACTGACACAAATGATGAGGCATTATTCCTCCCACTGAAACCAACAATACAACACTATTCCCTCCACTGACACCAACAATGGGGCACTATTCCTCCCACTGACACTCACGATGGGGTACTATTTTTCCACTGACACCAATGATGGGGCACTATTCCTCCCACTGACACTAATGATGGGGTACTATTCTTCCACTGACACCAATGATGGGGCACTATTCCTCCCACTGACACCAACAATGGGGCACTATTCCTCCCACTGACACCAACGATGGGGCACTATTTCTCCCACTGACACCAATGATGGGGCACTATTCCTCCCACTGACACCAACGATGGGGCACTATTCCTCCCACTGACACCAACAATGGGGCACTATTCCTCCCACTGACACTAACGATGGGGTACTATTCTTCCACTGACACCAATGATGGTGCACTATTCTTCCCACTGACACCAACGATGGGGCGCTATTCCTCCTACTGACACCAACGATGGGGCGCTATTCCTCCTACTGACACCAACGATGGGGCACTATTCCTCCTACTGACACCAACGATGGGGCAATATTCCTCCCACTGACACTAACGATGGGGTACTATTCTTCCACTTACACCAATGATGGTGCACTATTCTTCCCACTGACATCAACGATGGGGCGCTATTCCTCCTACTGACACCAGTGATGGAGCACTATTCCTCCCCCTAATGCCAAAGATACACAGTTTACTCTCAATGGTGCCAGGACCATTCAACTCCCTCATGGCCACAGTCTGGTCCCCTTAAAATCTGAAGCACAGTAAAGAGGGAGTGGCTCAAAAAAAGTTTTGGGGAGATTTATGTGTTTGAGTGTAACTTTAAGTTTTTTATACTCTAAAAATGTTTTTGTTTCATCACATGGAGACAAACAGTCCCCTATGTTATGCATTTTCTTGCAACAGATTTTTTTTCCCGAGACATCAGGGGGCCTTTTAAAGAGGTTGTAAACCCTTTTTTTTTTTCCTTTTTTCCTTTTTACCCTGAAAGACGAACACATAATGAGCTAGTATGCATCGCATACTAGCTCATTATGAAATACTTACTAGGGATGCACCGAATATTCGGCGGCCGAATATTATTCGGCCGAAAATAGAAAAAATAGCACTTTCGGTGTTCGGCCGAATAAGTCAAAAGGCCGAATAATTTTGTGCCGAACAAATCGTTCTGTGGCCGTAGGCGATATTCATATCGCCGAGGTCACGATATTTACATAGGCAGGGGGAAGGGACTCGGAGGAGGACAGGAGGCCTCACAGACTTCCGTGAAGCCGGGACACTTCAGCGGTGAGCATACATACATTACTCACTCGTGCACTGCAGCCCGCCCCACACATTCAGTGAGTCTTACTCTCCTCCCTAGTTTTTTCAATGGCACATTCAGGAAGCCAATCACGCCGTGATTAGCTGCACAGCGAACCAATCACTCGTGCCTGCACACCTGATTGGTTCCGCTGTGCCGCTACTCACGGCGTGATTGGCTTCCTGAATGTGCCATTGAAAAAACTAGGGAGGAGAGTAAGACTCACTGAATGTGTGGGGCGGGCTGCAGTGCACGAGTGAGTAATGTATGTATGCGGCTGTGCTCCTTTCCAGGCTCCTACTAGTCCACCTCCAGCCTCCTACTACCACCACTATGAAAGACTGTCTGTCACTGTATAATCTGATCGAGTCCACACTGACACTGACTGACTGTCACTGAGTAATTGATGTTACCATATTAACCCTGACCTGCCCAGTGCCCTGTATCTGCAATTAAAATTTACAAGGCTGCCTGCATGCTTCCTGATTTCCATTCCCAGCATCCTTCCCAATCCCTACAGTGTCACTAACATTAACCCTATGGTACAAGGCTGCAGTGTGCACTGAATCCCATTCCCTACAGTAACATTTAGGGAGAGAGAGACATGAGAGGACAAGAGAGAGGACAAAAAATTGGCAAAATAAATGGAAAAAATCTGAAACACCGCGTTTGGTATTCGGCCTTCGGCCAAACATTTCATTATTATTCGGCTTCGGCCCAGAATTTCATTTCGGTGCATCCCTAATACTTACCTTAGAGTGAGCCCCCACCGTGCCGCCCGCTTACCTGTATGACGGGCGACATGTCCAGTCGCCCGTCTTCCGGGATCGCGGCATCCGGCCATCTGATTGGCCGGAGCCGCGGTGATGTCACTCCCGCGCACGCGTGCAGGAGCCGACGGTCACGGCACGGAGTTCTGAAGGAACGGCACTGGATGCATCGAAGGTAAATATCTCCTAAACGGTACATGTTTAGGAGATATTTACAGTACCTATAGGTAAGCCTTATCATAGGCTTACCTATAGGTACAACTTGCCGAGGAGGGTTTACTTCCTCTTTAATGAAACAAATGGAGAGTAGATTGCATTCCTTTAGTTCCTTCCCCTGCCATACTGGTTGAGGAATGTGACACCAGGACCTGGAAGGGATATTTTACACGTCATTTCTGGGTCAGTCGCTGATTTCCATTCCCTCTACCTAGTAGCACCCGTCTTCAGGACCCGGGTCCACCAATGGGTGTACAAACCCCAGGTAACATTGCGGGGGCGCACACATGGAGGGAAGGAGAATCAGGTTGTTAGATTTACACACACTCCTGGTGGATGCAACTGTCAGGAGTGTGTGTAAGACCCCCCCCCCCCCGCCCCCCTCCACCACCATCACTCTACCACATACGATGGTGGCAGTAAAAGATTAAAAAAGAAGTGCAGACAAAACAAAAAGCAGAAAAAAAATCAGAACAAGGAACATAACTTACAGTCAGTAGGATGTGTGCCCTGTACTGATTCCTCTTCTGTCAGTAGAAATCTTCCTGTGACCCATATTTGTCCTCGGCTTCTTTTGTCCCTTCCAGGCAGCAGATACTTCTGAAGGATCAGCTGATCACTTCCAACACGGAGAATTGGCAGCAGCAGGTGGAACTTGATGGACTGGAAAGAGTCGGTGGAGTGGATCTGTCCTACATCAAGGAAGATGACACTGTGGCCTGCGCCTCACTTGTGGTGCTGAGCTACCCCGAGATGGAGGTAATGGTGGTCCTCAGGCATCCACGGGGGGGGGGGGGTCAGAATTTGCCTCGCTGACTGAGAGGTGCCTCGCCTATATGAGAGGTGGAGTAGAGACAGCAGAGACAGAATTAGTTTCCTCGTGGGAGGGAGAAGAAGCCAGATATATACAAAGAAAAGAAAACTTGATTGCTGGGAACTGGCTTTTTTTTCCCCTAAAGAGCTGTCACTTGAAGTGATTGTAAAGGATCACCTTGTAAAACAACCCATTCAGTTTAAAATATAAATGAAAGGCAAACATCTGTGTATGGATATAAAAAAACATTATAAATACCTTTTTTCCCCTTTTGGGGAAAAGTGATTGCATTCTCCTTATTCTCAGCTGCAAAAGAGCTGGGGGAGGAGAAACGACAGCACACTGAGCTTCACAGTGAATGGCTGTGTAGGTAAGGCATGTCAGGGCAAGTCTGATCATTGGAGGAGAGCAGGATGAGTCCCCAGCACAGCTAGAAAACTGACCACTGTGTGCTCCCCTGCTTAGTGTGGTCAGTTTTTAATAGAAAAGCAGAGGGACTGGCAGGAACACCAGGATTTTCCACACAAAGGAAGCAATACAAAGAGAACATTTTCATACAAGTATATTAAGTACATATTAAGTACCTGGTACAGCAGGCACATATCAGGAATATAAAATGCTGGGGTAATAAACTCTTTAAAGTGGGCCTTCATCCATTAACCACTTCAGCTCCAGAAAGTTTTATCCCCTTCATGACCACGCCATTTTATTGGTAGTTAGCACTGCGCTACTTCAACTGGCAATTGCTCGCTCGGTCATGCAGCGCTGTACACAGATTCAATTTATTTAATTTTTTTCACACATATAGAGCTTTCTTTTGGTGGTATTTGATCACCTCTGTGTTTTTTTTTATATTCATTTATTTTTATTCAACTGATGATGGAGGGGGGAACTGAATAACTGCGACACATCACCAGTGACACTAATACAGTGATCAGTGATAATACAATACACTGTCACTGTACTAATGACACAATCAAGGGGTTAAATGTGTGCCTAACAATGTGTAATGTGTTCTGATTTTTACTAAAGAACTTTTTGTTTCTTATCCCTGCTGTGCTTTGCAGGGATAAGAAACAGAGATAGTTCCCTCTTTACAGAGCCCTATGCTGATTGTCAATGTCTGCCCTAAACTCAGAAAAAGGCAGCGACATACCAATACGTCACTTTGCCTGTAAGGGCCGCCCATTCACAGTACATTGCAGGCAGGCGGTCCGCAAGTGGTTAAAACAGCGTTTTCTCTCTTTTTCCTACCCCCCCCCCCCCCCACAATAGAAGAGTGTTTGATCATTTTTGGAAACATTTCAGCCCCTCTACCTGCCTCCTCATCTAGGTGAGAATGGTTTAGGGTCCGCTGCTACCTCCTGGGATGTCTGCGCATGCACAGGCACAATTCTGTTTCCTGCCAGGCATTTGGGACATGTGGCACAAGTGGGTTCTTGTGCATGCATACACATGCCATGGGTCTCTACAAAGTCCCAGAAACAGGAGACCTGTGGCATAACGGTGTACACTAGGATATTTAATTATAGGTGGGACAGAGCAGGACTGGTGGGAGTAGAATAGTGCTGGGGTGAAGTTCCTCTTTAGAGAGTCATTATACATGCTCAATCTAATGTGAAAAAAAAAAAGCCACATCTATGGTTTACTTTTCTCATTCTGGGCTCTGCACTGCCCTAGCAGACGTAAGACTAAACCACAATGCATGATATGTCATCTTGAGGTATGCTCTCTGGAAGAACCATCGTCAATCATTGCTGTTATCCACCCTGTCAGGCAGAAAATAGTGATGATTGACAGCAGCTCCTCCAGAGAGCGTCAGTGTCATTGCCATTGACTGTAGGGCACACTGGGAAAAATGCTTAAGTGGAGTTCCACCCATTTTAGTGACTTTTACCAATGGAAAGTTTTTTTTTTTTTTCTGCTTTATTTATCCTCTTCTCACTTCCGGGTCCGGTCGGCGATTACGTCATTCGGCGATTCGCAGTGTGTGCTGGGATGTATATCAGGCCATGAAATCTCGCATTATTACACAGGGGATGAGCTGTACTGTGTGCTCTGCCCCGCCTCCTCTCAGTGAGCTGTATGTATGTATTGTATTGAGGCCGTGCTCCGCCCCGCCTTGGTTCCTCAATACAATACATACTTACAGCTCACTGAGAGGAGACGGGGCAGAGCACGCAGTGCAGCTCATCTCCTGTGTAATAATGCGAGATTTCATGCCCTGAGATACATCCCAGCACACACTGCGAATTGCCGAATGACGTAATCGCCGACCGGACCCGGAAGTGAGAAGAGGATAAATAAAGCAGAAAATAATGCATTTACTAGCAAAAAAAAAAAAACTTTCCATTGGTAAAAGTCGTTTTAAAGGGGATTACATACATCTATGTAATCCAATTTATTAAAAATGGGTGGAACTCCACTTTAAGTCAGGATGATGTGGCCTGCACCGGCTTGGGGCCACCTACTGTTCAGGCAGTGAAGAACCAAGGATGACCGCCTTGGTCAGACGGTGATGCATGTGATGTAGGCAGCTAGGAGTTTGTCGGACCACATCCCGTCCTTCTCCCATTCCCATACCATCTCATAGAGTTTGTACTTTGCAGATTTCCTCTTCACAATTGTAGTAAAAGACACAGCTGTGCTGGTACCCCCCAGTGTTGACCCCTGCTCTCTCTGCAGGTGATCTATGAAGACTTTCACATGGTAACTCTGGACGCCCCTTACGTTGCTGGCTTCCTGGCCTTCAGAGAGGTGCCATCATTGGTGAAGGTGGTGAAGACTTTGCAGAAGAAGAAGCCAGAGCTGATGCCTCAGGTGAGATCTGTGCTGGATGTTTCGGCTCCACATTCTACTACCATACACTTTACAATCTGCTTTAGATCCACTAATAGCTGTATAGTGCCAGGGCTTATCTGATTGGATACAAATGTATTTAATACCGTTAATAATATAGCACTAACAATTTATGAAGTGCTTTACATATTGTACAATATCATCAATCCCTGCCCTCTAGGAGCTTACAATCTAAGGTTCCTATTTCACATACAGTGGTGAAATTAATAATTTGATCCCCTGCAGATTTTGTAAGTTTGCCCACTTACAAATAAATGAAGGGTCTATACTTTTTTTTATAGGTGTATTTTAAATGATAGAGACAATATCAACCAAAAATCCTGAAAAAAAAAAAACCTAAAACAAATGCTATAAATGAAGTTGCAGTTCAGTGAGTAAAATAAGTATTTGATCCCCAAGCAAAACATGACTTAGTACTTGGCAGAGAAACCCTTGTTGGCAAGCACAGAGGTAAGACGTTTCTTGTAGGTGGTTACCAGGTTTGCACACATCTCAGGAGGGATTTTGGTCCACTCTTCTTTACAGATCTTCTCTAAATCCTTAAGGTTTCTTGGCTGTCTCTTGGCAACTCAAAGTTTCAGCTCCCTTCATAAATTTTCTATAGGATTAAGGTCTGTGCTTCTTCTTGAGCCACTCCTTTGTTGCCTTGGCAGCATGTTTTGGGTCATTGTCATGCTGGAAAACCCATCCATGACCCATCTTTAGTGTCCTAGCTGAGGGAAGAAGGTTCTCATCTCCAGGAGAATCTCCTGTACCATGCCCGCAGCACTGCATCTTCTGTACTATGCCCACAGCCCTGCATCATGCCCACAGCCCTGCATCTCCTACACCATGCCTGCAGCCTTCATCTCCTGCACCAGGCCTGCGCCCCCTGCATCTCCTGCACCATGCCCACAGCCCCTGCATCTCCTGCACCATGTCCACAGTCCCTGCCTCATGCCCACAGCCTCTGCATCTCCTGCACCATTCCTGCAGCCCCTGCATCTCCTGTACCATGCCCGCAGCACTGCATCTTCTGTACTATGCCCACAGCCTTGCATCATGCCTGCAGCTCCTGCATCTCCTGCACCAGGCCCGCGCCCCCTGCATCTCCTGCGCCATGCCCACAGCCCCTGCATCTCCTGCACCATGCCCACAGTCCCTGCCTCATGCCCACAGCCTCTGCATCTCCTGCACCATGCCTGCAGCCCCTGCATCTCCTGTACCATGTCCGCAGCCCCTGCATCTCCCGCACAATGCCCGCAGTCCCTGCATCTCCTGAACCATGCCTGGAGCCCCTGCATCATGCCCGCAGCCTCTGCATATCCTGCACCATGCCCGCAGCCCCTGCATCTCCTGTACCATGCCTGCAGCCCCTGCATCTCCTGCACCATGCCCGCAGCCTCTGCATCTTCCGTACTATGCCCACAGCCCTGCATGTACCATGCCCATAGCCCTGCATATACCATGCCCACAGCCCTGCATCTCCTGCACCATGCCTGCAGCCCCTGCATCTCCTGCACTATGCCCACAGCCTTTGCATCTCCTGCACCATGCCCGCAGAGCCCCTGCATCTCCTGCACCATGCCCGGAGAGCCCCTGCATCTCCTGTGCCATGCCCGCAGCCCCTGCATCTCTTGCACCATGCCGGCAGTCTCTGCATCTTCTGTACTATGCCCGCAGCACTGCCTCTCCTGTACCATGCCCACAGCCCTGCATGTACCATGCCCTCAGCCCTGCATCTCTTACACCATGCCTGCAGCCCCTGCATCTCCTGAACCATTCCCGCAGCTCCTGCATCTCCTGCACCATGCCAGCAGCCCCTGCATCATGCCCGCAGCCTCTGCATCACCTGCACCCTGCCTGCAGCCCTTGCATCTCCTGCACCTTGCCCACAGCCCCTGCATAATGCCCGCAGCTTCTGCATCGCCTGCACCCTGCCTGCAGCCCTGACTCTGGCCACCCTGTGATTTCCTTTTCTCAACGTGGCATGTGGGATTGTCATCCTGATTAGCCTTATTTGGAGTCACTAATTTAGTTCATTTATCACTTATGAATGTGGTTTAATCATTTCACCAATTATTGATTGTTTATTTAAGAGCTACACTGTTTGTATGTTGAACAACCATGTTATACTTACCTGCTTGGTGCAGTGGTTTTGCACAGAGCAGCCCAGATCCTATTCCCCTCATGGCTCCTCCCCCTTGACCAATGCCCCCAATAGCAAGCCACTTGCTATGGGGTATAGCTTCACAACTCTGAATAAAATGAGAATCACAATTTCTTTGCTTAGAATAAAGATCACGATTCTCTCACAATTCTGAAGAACTTTTTTATTTTAAAGATTTACAACTCCTGAATATTAGGTTATCAAACAAGTTGGCAATAAAATAAGACATAATACTCTTTGCTTTATTGAAATCTAAAGAAATGTAATGAAAAAGAGTGTAATATGTAAAGAATAAAAAAATTACCATTAAGTTATATTATGGTCTTTTTTTTTTTAGTACTCACCGATACCAGTTACTGATACCTCCTGCAACTGTTTTGTTTACACTTCAGCTGTCAGCAATAGTACAAAGCATTAAAAAGTTATTTTACAAATGAAAAAAAATTTTTTTTTTAAATTTGCACTTTTTTCAATGTGAGACGTGTAAAAATACTAATGAACAAAGCAAACAAAAAATTTTTTTAAATTATTAATAGTTTATAAAATAGAAGTAAATAAAAAAAAAAACAGGAAAATAATAATTATATAGAGGAGAATAAGGAATTAATAAAACTGATTAGAGTAAATTAAGGGTTAATAAGGGTTGAACAGAGGAACAATTTAATAAAAAACCCCCAAAAAATATATATATATATTTTTTTTACTTGACAAGGTTGCTTTAAACTGACTCACTTTTGTTGCCAGCGGTTTAGACATTATTGGCTGTGTGTTGAGTTATTTTGCGAGGACAGCAAATTTACACTGTTATACAGGCTGTACACTCACTACTTTACATTGTAGCAAAGTGTCATTTCTTCAGTGTTGTCACATGAAAAGATAGAATAAAATATGTACAAAAATGTGAGGGGTGTACTCACTTTTGTGAGATACCGTAGGTCCATATATATTTGGACACAGGCACAATTTTAGATTTTTCAGGTATTTACCAAAACATATTCAAGCTATAGTTTTATAATGGATATGGGCTGAAAGTGCACACACTCAGGTTTATTTGGGGCTATGTACATCCAAATCGGAGGAAGGACTTAGGAATCACAGCTCTTAAGAATAGCCATCCCTCCTTTTTCAAGGGACCAAAAGTAATTGGACAGTTGAATCAAAAGCTGATTTATGGCCAGGTGTGGGCTACTCCTTCATTATTTTTCTATCAATTAGGCAGGTAAGGTCTGGAGTTTATTCTGAATGTGGTATTTGCATTTGGAATCCATTGCTCCGAAACAACATCATGCATTCAAAGGAGCTGTCCATGCAAGTGAAACAGGCCATTGTAAGGCTTCAAAAACTAAACAAACCCATTAAAGAGAAAGCAGCAACATTAGGACTGGCCAAATTAACAGTTTGGTACATTCTGAGGAAAGAAGAACGCACTGGGGAGCTCAGCAATATCTGCTTGTAGATCTGATTTAATTAGAACATCTATTTCCATGTATACATTCTATGTATTAAGATAAAAAAACCTTCTGGGTGTAGCAGCCTCCCCAGCACCCCCTAATACTTACCTGAGCCCCATCTCTGTCTACGAGTCTCTCAGCTGTCCGTGACTCCCTCTCCTGATTGGCTGAGACACAGCCGCGGTACCATTAGCTCCCGCGGCTGTCAGTAAAAGTCAGTTAGCCAATCAGGAGACAGAGGGGGCAGACCCAAACGGCAGCTCTGTGTGTCCATTCAGACAAGGGTGCCCCCATAGCAAGATGTTTGCTGTGGGGGCATTCAACAGAAGCAAGGGGCTAGGAGCAGCAACGAGGAACCTGAGAAGAGGAGTATCGGAGCTCCCGTGTGCAAAAACCAACTGCACAAAAGTCAGCAGCTCCAAAGACTTTAGTGGCTGACTTTTAATATTATACATATGTAGTTCATGTGGAGTGGTCCCTAGCGTGCCACATCCCGGGTACAGAATCAAAAACAAAAGGGTTCCCCTGTGGGTGGGACTTTAAAGGCACTGATATTTCAGAAATTACACATAGGTAAGAATACAAAAATGTAGCTTTATTGAAATTGTTTATACAAAATATATAAAAGATAAAAGCAGAGGCAAGCAAAATTATACATCACATTACAGGGTTGAACATCCACCATAGGACCCCCATGTAAACACCCGACGCGTTTCGGAGAAACACTCCTTCTTCAGGGGT
The DNA here is from genome assembly GCF_965119305.1 of Pelophylax lessonae. Taxonomy (NCBI): domain Eukaryota; kingdom Metazoa; phylum Chordata; class Amphibia; order Anura; family Ranidae; genus Pelophylax; species Pelophylax lessonae. The sequence continues at coordinate 103,383,324 of NC_138770.1, read as the reverse complement.
GCCTTGGGAGGGTGGTCTGTAAACAATCAGTGTAAATGTACATATTATACATATTGCAAAGTCAATCTGGCAAGAAAAAATAATCAAGTCAAAAAAAAGTGCACTTACATGTTTCACTGTAATGGTTAAAGAAAGAGTGCCTGCCTGCAAGGCTAAAAACAGAACATCGACAATGCCAGCGTGGGTCTATGGTAAGCCGATTAAATTCGATGGAGTTGGCTTCATACAGAAGGAGAATTTTTTGATTTGTAGAATTGAAGTTAAATCAAGGTTGCTTGCTACCAGACAACTGTGTGGGTCTGGGTGGGGACAGCTGAAATCCCAAAAAGAGGCAATCCTGCTGGGCAAAAAGCCAAAGTAAAAAAGAAAAAAAGAAAAGGAGTATATGGTAAATAGTGTGTCATATGAACAAGTCAGGGGACACACAAGACACCTAGGGGTTAATCTCACCAGAGAGCTACTACCCATATAGGAGCTACAGGCTCTCTGAGGTGAGGGAATCATCCTGGAGGCTCCAATGCTCATAGATATATAGCCAAATAGAATAATTATTGAGTAATTTAATAAAGAGAGGGGGGGGGGTTGGTTCTTTTTTCTCTAAGTGAACATTACAACTACTTAAGAGCAGAGGAGCCAACAAGAATGGAGATCCCAAAAACAACAATCAAAAAGGGTAAAATATGTCTAAGAAATATAGAAATACCTTTTCTCCACGCTCCACGCAACATCTATCCTGCTATTGCATTCATTTTGCCAAGATTGGATTTGAAAAGGTATTTCTATATTTCTTAGACATATTTTACCCTTTTTGATTGTTGTTTTTGGGATCTCCATTCTTGTTGGCTCCTCTGCTCTTAAGTAGTTGTAATGTTCACTTAGAGAAAAAAGAACCAACCCCCCCCCCTCTCTTTATTAAATTACTCAATAATTATTCTATTTGGCTATATATCTATGAGCATTGGAGCCTCCAGGATGATTCCCTCACCTCAGAGAGCCTGTAGCTCCTATATGGGTAGTAGCTCTCTGGTGAGATTAACCCCTAGGTGTCTTGTGTGTCCCCTGACTTGTTCATATGACACACTATTTACCATATACTCCTTTTCTTTTTTTCTTTTTTACTTTGGCTTTTTGCCCAGCAGGATTGCCTCTTTTTGGGATTTCAGCTGTCCCCACCCAGACCCACACAGTTGTCTGGTAGCAAGCAACCTTGATTTAACTTCAATTCTACAAATCAAAAAATTCTCCTTCTGTATGAAGCCAACTCCATCGAATTTAATCGGCTTACCATAGACCCACGCTGGCATTGTCGATGTTCTGTTTTTAGCCTTGCAGGCAGGCACTCTTTCTTTAACCATTACAGTGAAACATGTAAGTGCACTTTTTTTTGACTTGATTATTTTTTCTTGCCAGATTGACTTTGCAATATGTATAATATGTACATTTACACTGATTGTTTACAGACCACCCTCCCAAGGCACCCCTGAAGAAGGAGTGTTTCTCCGAAACGCGTCGGGTGTTTACATGGGGGTCCTATGGTGGATTTTCAACCCTGTAATGTGATGTATAATTTTGCTTGCCTCTGCTTTTATCTTTTATATATTTTGTATAAACAATTTCAATAAAGCTACATTTTTGTATTCTTACCTATGTGTAATTTCTGAAATATCAGTGCCTTTAAAGTCCCACCCACAGGGGAACCCTTTTGTTTTTGACTTTTAATATTAGGACACTTACCTGTCCACGAATCCAGCGGTGTCTTCACCCCGGCTAATTTTTTACAGACTTGTATAAAGTATTCAAAATTTCTACTTGAGTAAAAGTACAAGTGCTCGATCAAAAAGTGACTTGAGTAGAAGTGGAAGTGCTCGCAGAAAAAGTTACTTAAGTAGAAGTACTAAAGTATTCAACATTTTTTTTACTTAAGTATTGCAAGTAGTTTTTTCAAAAAATTTGCTACTTAAGTACTAAAAGTAAAAAGTACCAGTAGTTTTGAAAAAAAAATTCTACTCAAGTACTGAAAGTAGAAGTAGAAGTACTGTGTTATGTAGTTATTAAAGAAAGAAGTCAAAAGTTTGAACATCATATTGTTTTTTATTATTTCAAATGATTTATTCAAATGATTAACCTAAAGGACAATCACAATTCCTTAGGCTCCGTTCACATGTAGGCGTTTTGGGGCGTTTTTGGGGCGTTTTTCTGCTCTAGGATCAGCTCTCAAAACGCCCAACAAGACAAATCCTATTCATTTCAATGGCCCCTGTTCACATCTGAGCGTTTTGAAGCTGTATACAAAACGCCCAACGCTCAAAAAAGTACATGAGCTTCTTTTTGGGCAGATTACAGGCGTTTTCCATTGATCTCTATTCAATCTAAAAACGCCTGCACAAAAATCGCGGTAAAAATCGCGGTAAAATCGCGGTAAAAGACGCCGCAAAAATCGCGGTAAAATCGCGGTAAAAAACACGCGAAAAACGCTACGCTCAGGTGTGAATGTAGCCTAAGGCTGTAACTTTTTATAAACAAAAAACAGATAAAGTATGTCCCTCCCTTCCCCTTTTAAAGCCAGGGGTGGTCTCCTTCTTGAGCTTCCTCACTCTCACAGCCAGGCAGATCACTTGAAGTTAAAGGGCCAGGGGTGGAAGGTGGTGTTTTTGGTTCGTCCATCTTTTCAGCTGATCAAAAGGCAGAACAGGAGCATGCGCAGTCTTCTTAATCGCGGTTTGATTTGATTTGCTCAATTGATGATGATGTGCCAGGCCAGCTTCATCAAACCTACAACGCTTAAAGTGAAAAATGCATCAAAAACTACTAACAAAGTGGCTGTGCTAAAAATGCTAATAAAGTGCCTGCAATTATATAAATATATTCTTCTTGTATTCAAAATCATCACCCACAGTATCAAAAATAAAGTGACATGTCTGTGCTAAATGCAGTGCAAATTATTCCCACAATGTAAATTTAATTCATATAAAATATATATGACAATACCACAATAAAATAAGTTGTGATTGTGAATAAGTTAGGTGCAAGTTTAAGTGTGTAAACTAAACTTTATAACGAAAAGTCCATAACTGAATTCCAGTGTGCAATCTAAGAAGTGCTGTCACTTGCTGTCAGATGCTTCCACCTTTCTTCTGTGATCTGCTCAAGTAAAGTGGTGGACTGGATAGCCTCTCTCTCTGCCTCTCACCTTAGTAGTAGCACTGGCACTGCACTGGTTCAAAAAGCTGTCTATATTATTTTCATTATAAGAACTTGTCAGAACATGCTTCCACCACCTGTCCTTCACACTAGTAGTGCTCATTTGCTTTGCTCAAGTCAAGTGCCACTACCAGTGGCCACTGCAGTGCAGGCATAGCCGCACAGGCAAAGGGAGGCCGCAGGAAGCACAGGCACCACTGCAACACAACACTTATGGTCCATGGACCATGGATGGTCGGATAATCATCATAGCCGTCAGTCTCACTCTTCTTGGTTCAAAAAAGCCACCCATGACCCATGTGTATATAATATATTAATATTTTATATTGATTATTTGATTCTCAAATGGCACATTTGCCATGGCAAGGATTAGGCCCTCTCCATGGTCCACCTCACTCACCTCATAGAGAAGAAGATGAGATAACGAAGAAAATGCTCCAAGTCCTGCTCCCGAGTCCCGCCGCCCATGTCACAACTCCTCTCAGTAAGGGCCCTAAGGGGTGGAGTCTGAGTGACACACAACACGTCTAGAGGCAGAGACCTTGAGCGGGAAGACGGCAGCACGGCTCCTCCAGTGCGGTCTTAACTTGATGATCATGACAGTGATTCCGCGGGCCGTGGCGCGAGCGAGGCTGTGGGATTGATTGAATTGAGTTGTGCTGCCTACTGCTACACGCTACCTACTACTAAATTGTGAGTCAGTATATTTTATTTCATTTTTATATATAAAAGCGCTATTGTTGAGCACTACCAGCCACTAGATCTCCTGGCTGTCACTTTGTCACATGTTGGGGAATCACATCGGCTCAGCTCCAGAAGTGGCGGGTGTCCCCGTCATCCTGCCAGGGCCGCCAAGAAGTTCATCACCTAATCTTAAATTATTAATATCTTATGAGGAGAGGACCTATGGGATTGAGAATTTTTAATAATTAAATATATATGGCTTTTTGAACCAGTGCAGTCAGTGCCACCCAGACGCTATCCACCAGTGCCACCACCATTAAGTGTGTTGGTCGGTCACTCGAGCACTGAAGGAGGTGGAAGCATCTGACAAGTGAAGTGACACTTTAGATTTGCACACTGGAATTCATTTATGGACTTTTCGTTATAGATAGGTTTACACACTTCAACTTGTTGCACGCACCTGACCTAACTTATTTCATAACTTATTTTATTGTGATTTATTGTCATATTTTATATGAATTGAATTTACTGTTACATTGTGGGAATAATTATTTTCACTGCATTTAGGCTTTAGCACATTCATGTCACTTTATTTTTGATACTGTGTGGAGTGTGGGCAGGGCCCTGGGGGCAACTATGATATTATATCGATTGCACAGGCACTTTATTCGCACAGCCAAGTTGTGTTTGTTAGTAGTTTCTTGATGCACTTTAAGCGCTGTAGCACAATTTATTTGTTTGTTTCATATTTTCTTTTTATTGGAAATATTTGGTATAGCAGCTTTTATTATACACAGCCTTTATTTTAGTATGCGCTGATTTACAAATTACATTATACACATTTTTTTGAGCTTTATGTAACCTGCCATCTACTGTTCTGGCAGTGGTAATTTTTTTAAAAGTAACGAGTAACTATGCAGCACAAAAAAAAAATACTTGAGTAGAAGTATCGAAATCATCGAAAAAATGTAGTGAAGTAAAAGTAGAAGTAGGAGAAAAAAATTCTACTCTAGGAAAGTACAGATACCGCATTTCGGTACTTAAGTACAGTACTTAAGTAGTTCTACTATACATCTCTGATTTTTTAATCGGCTCTCGAATGCTGCTGCAGCCATTTTGGCTAAGGGAAGCCAGCAGTGAAGACTTGCGGCTTCAAAGCCGGTTTCCTACTGAACATGCACAAAATGCGCTGAGCTCTGTGAATGGCCAAGCGGCGGGGGAAGGAGAAGGGGGGCCGAACTTCCGGAGGTGTTAGATGTGGCAGTGAAAGGCAAACAAGTGAGCTTTCCCTTTTTGGGTGGAGCTCCACTTTAACCATTCATGATGGCCCTAGAATTGTTGCTCTCTAACAGATACTTTATGTGTGTTGTTTTGTTGTTGTAATTTATGTTTTGACATTTGCTTGCCCTAAGCTGCACGTTTGAATTGGGGTGTGGGCAAGGGTATTAGGGGTGAATTTTTATTTTATATACATAAATATTTTATTTTTTCCTCCACTTTTTTATTTCTTTTTTTCTTTATTTAACATTTTTGCTATTACAAAGGGGGGTAACAAACCCCCTGTGTCCCCCTTTGGCTCATAAGTGGGCAACCACTGCCCTATGTAATAGCATTGGGCAGATGACAGGTCCTCTTTCTGGAGACATTGGGAGTCTTTTATACCCCAAAATGCCTTTCCTGCCCTCCACTGCAGCTAATCAAGCTGTGTCCCATTGTGGAGATTTACATTTACTCCCTGTCCCATAGCCAAAACAGGAAATGAGAGGAAAATCTTCCAAAGTGAGGGAATCCCTGGTTGTCACCAGAACTAGTGTCCCCTTTGGAAGATTTCTCCTCCATTCCTGTTCGTTTTTTTTTTTTTACTTTCACACTTAGCGATCTCTAAATTAGTGTCCCTAGCTCTTAGTTAGTGATTCAGAAAGTATTAAAGGAGAAGTGAAGGAAAACGATAAATACAGATGCTGTACTTACCTACCTGCTGCCGCATCGGTCTAAGCCCTAGAACAGAGCGATCACATGACTGCTGATTGCTCAGTTCTTGGGTGACCCTCTAGCGCTCACTGCAGTGCCAGGCTGTGGAGGGGGTGGGAACGGCTGACTCAGGCTCTCAGTGGTGCGCTGAGCCAGTTACTGGCCAGGAATCTAGGTGGATCGTGACTTTATTGTTGGGATCCTCTCAGAGTCTGGAGAGGCTCTGTGATGTCAGCCGACAGGCTAATTCTGGGTCACAGGAGTGCAAAAGTAAATGCACTCCCGTGACCCACATGAGAAGTATGACCAAGCAAGCTTTGGCCTCATTTATGCACAAGTCACGCAGCTAGCATTTTCATAGGAAGAGGTCCTGGGTACGCCTCTTTGTGTCCTGCTGTTCATTGTCAGCGGGACAGAAGGTGATGAGAAATTGAGAATGTGGGATATGTTACTAGGGGAAATCATCCATTGTCAGGCAGCTAGCATTTCCAAAAGAAGAGGTCAGCAGTCACAATCAAATGCAGGTCAGATGGAGATCAGATGCAGGTCAAATGTCAATGACCTATCAATGAATCTCACTTTCTTTTCATCATAATGACTTCATCCAGAAAGTCAGTGCCTGGCCCCGCCCTTCCTGACTGCAGTCCAGGAATGTGATGGCCGACGTCACAGACCATCATGGAACCTTATTAGGCAAGAGTGGGCTGGCCAACATGGCGACTTCCTTGCTGAAGTCAGTATTTGCTTTAGCAGAACCCCTGGGGTAGTTGTGGGGAAAATTAACAGCTGTGTGCCGGTTTCAAATTTTTATAATATAGAAAAAATTCTTCTTATGTCTCATAAAGTGAATATCTAACAAAGGTGGTTTTTATTTTTCAGGTGCTGCTTGTGGATGGTAATGGCATCCTCCACCATCGGGGTAAGTCTTCACAATTTGATATTCTTGCATGATTTTTTTGAGTACGGTACAATGGATTGTCTCTGCACTTTGTGTTGTATACAGTATAGTCACTCCTTCTTGGGCACTGAAAATTAACCACCTGAGTATTTTGAACATAAGAGATATGTCCTAAAAAAGTTCAGTAAAGTTTTTAGGATGCATCTCTTACGTCCTGATTCTCCTCCCCGGCTACAACTCCCCCTGCCACTATTACTAGCTGTTAACATGACAATCATTATCTGCTGTTAAAATGCAGCTCCTCTTGTATGAAATTACACTTGTAGATAGTCTACTAATGTCAGTGCGTAAATACAATGTAACAAAGTATTTTTTGTAAAATTTTTAATTTCTTTTGTATGCAGATTATAGGTGTGACCTTTTATAACATCATTGAAAGAAGCCTTAGGGTCCTTTCACACGAACGATCCAATCAGATCTGCCTGTCAGTTTTTTAGGCTGATCTGATCGGATCCTCCATGCATCCCTATGGGGCAGCGGATGTCAGCGGTGACATGTCCGCTGACACCTGATGCCATCCGCATCTGATCCTGTCCATGAAATCCGGATGGATTAAAACCCTATTTTCTATCCGTCCAGGGGATCGGATCGGATGAGAGCGGACAGGCGGTCCGCTCTCATCCGATTCCCCCATAGAGAGAAGCGGGGCTCTGACACCTCCCTCTCCGCACACAGAGCGGGGAGGGAGGTGTCACCTGCCTGCTCAGCAGGGATCAGCGGATTGATCCCCCGCTGAGCAGCACAGAGTCAGCTGATGGAGCGGACCGTGTGAAAGGAGCCTTACCCTGTTTATTTAGAAAATTAAAAAGATTAAACATTTATTAAAGTGTTACTAAACCCAGGACACTGCATTCACTATATCTGATCTCCCACAGTACACAAAACATGGAAATGCAATCATTTTAGTAAATATAAATTGCTAAACACCTTTTCTCATCAGCAGTATATAGTAGTCTTGTGACTTGTATCAGTTCATAGTAAAGCTTGTGGGAGGAGTTTTCATTCTCCCCTGATCCTCTGTCTGGACAGTGCTGATTGGCCCTGTGCAGATCACATGCACTCCCAAGAAAAAAAAAACTCTTCAGCAACACACACTAAGCCGAGCATGTGCAGCCTGTCCCCTGGCTCTGTAAATATCAGGTTATTTTTTTTGAGACAGTGGAATAAGAGGAGGATCAGAGAGACAGGATCAAACTGCCTTTATACACAATACAAAGGAATAACCCCTTAGGTTCCACAGTGAGTATAACAAGCATGCTTTACTGCATATACAGACTGATTTTACTGTTGTGGGTTTAGTAACACTTTAATTTTTGAAGCATTCCTTTTTAACCACTTTACCACCGGAGGATTTTGCTGTCTTACGTCCAGGCCACTTTTTGCGATTCGGCACTGTGCGACTTTAACTGACAATTGCGCGGTCATGCAATGCCGTACCCAAACGAAATGTGCATCCTTTTTTTCCCACAAATAGAGCTTTCTTTTGGTGGTATTTGATCACCTGTGCGATTTTTACTTTTTGCGCTATAAACAAAAAAAGAGCGATAATTTTGAAAAAATAACAATATTTTTCAAATTTTTTTATATGAAATTCCCCCCCAAAAAAATTTAAAAATCTAAATTTTTTATCATTTTAGGCCAATTTGTTTTCTGCTACATATTTTTGGTAAAAAAAATTGCAATAAGCGTATTTTGATTGGTTTGTGCAAAAGTTATTGCGTTTACTAACTAAGGGAAAGATTTCTGTAATTTTTGGTGTTTTTTTTAAACGAGTAATGGCGGCGATCTGCGATTTTTTTTGCGGGACTGCGACATTGCGGCGGACAGATCGGACCCTTGACTGACATTTTTGACACTTTTGGGGGTACCAGTGACATTACTACAGTAATCCGTGCTATACATATGCACTGTTACTGTAAAAATAACACTGACAGGGAAGGGGTTAATTTTTATTGGAGAGGGAGGGGTCAATATATGCCTGGTGTGGGGGGAGGTGACTGAGTGACACAGGGACAGATCGCAGGTTCAGCTATGCTGAACCCTGCAATCTGACCCTGCCTGTCACTTAGGAGATCCGCCCGCTTGTGTTTACACAAGCAGGCGGATCTCCACACTCGATTCCCCGACGATCAGGGAAGAGCGGCGGTGATCACTGCCGCTCCTCCCCTGGCCCGACTCCCGCTGTGACTGAATACAGAGAGAGAGGGGAATGTCTTTCGACATAGGTCTACGTCGTCAGACGTTATCGAGCCACTTTGCCGCAGTAGAAGCTCAGTGAGCAGCGGTAAAGTGGTTAACCCTTAGATAGCTCTAATCAACTTTCATTAATGCCTTTCTTCCATTTTACCTTTAGGTTTTATTTTCTGCTGTTTTTTTTTTTTTTTTACCCTTGATATGTTTGCTGTACATTCATTACTGTTACCATTTTTTGAAAAAAAAATGTGCAAAATTAAAAAATGCTTCTTTTCATTTGCAAATGCCTTTGGCAATAAAATAAAAACTAGCAAAAGTCCAGTGCTACTTCTCGAAATAGTGGCTCAGTACTCTTCGGATCCTCCAGCACTCCACCAATGAAAATAATGCACTCATGAGACCACCGCTCTTCAAATATTGGCTAAAAAATAATATAAAAAGACGCTTTACCATTTAAAAGCTACAAATTTTAGTTAAAATATCATAAATCACTCAAATTTTATAGTGCACTAAAATCTGTGCACATAGATATATAATTTGCCAGGGTAACATCACATTGCCTACTTAACCGCTTCCATACAGAGCAGTTAGACCCCCTTCCTGCCCAGACCAATTTTCAGCTTTCAGCACTCTCACACTTTGAATGACAATTGCTCAGTCATGCTACACTGTAACCAAACAACATTTTTATCATTTTTTTCACACAAATAGAGCTTTCTTTTGGTGGTATTTGATCACAACTGGGTTTTTTTTTTTCTTCGTGATATAAGCAAAAAAAGAGCAAAAATTTTGCAAAAAAAACACTTTTTTTTAGTTTCTATTATAAAATTTTGCAAAAAATTAATTTTTCTTCATACATTTGGGCCAAAATTTATACTGCTACATATCTCTGGTAAAATTTACCCAAATTAGTGTATATTATTTAGTCTGTGTGAAAGTTATTGAGTCTAGAAGCTATGGTACCAATTACTGAAAATTGATCACACCAGATGTACTGATGGCCTATCTCCTTTCTTGAGGCCCTGAAATGTCAGGACAGTACAAATACCCCCCAAATGACCCCTTTTTGTAAAGTAGACAGGCCAAGGTATTTAGTAAGAGGCATGGTGAGTTTTTTGAAGTTATAATTTTTTCCCACAATTCTTGGGAAAATGAAGAAAAATTTTTTTTTTCTTTTTTTTCCCAAAACGTTGTCAATTTATAAGCTATTTCTAACACATAGCATGTACACAGAAAAAATGACACCCCAAAATTCATTCTGCTACTCCTTCTGAGTATGGTGATACCACATGTGTGAGACTTTTACACAGCCTGGCCACAAAAAGGGACTCCACGTCCAAGTAGCACCATAAGGCGTTTTAGGAGCATAAATACACATAAAACTTTCTTACTACCTATCACACTTTTCAAGGCCCTAGAGCACCAATACAATGGAAAAGTCCACAAAATGACCCCATTTTGGAAAGCAAACACTCCAACGTATATTCTATGAGGCATTATGGGTCCTTTGAACATGTCATTTTTTTCCACAAGTTTTTGGAAAATGTGGGGAAAAAATAAAAACTTTTTTTTTTTACACAAAGTTGTCAATTTATAGGATATTCCTAACACATAGCATGTACATAGCAAAAATGACACCCCAAAATACATTCTGCCACGCCTCCTGAGTATGGCAATAACACATGTGTGAGACTTTTTCACAGCCTAGCCATATAGAGGGGCCCAACATCCAAGGCGCACCATCATGCATCCTAGCCACTTGCCTAGGCCTATTTTTGACATTTGGTGTTTACAAGCTAAAATCAGTTGTTTTTGCTAGAAAACTACTTAGAACCCCAAAACATTATATATATTTTTTTAGCAGAGACCCTAGAGAATAAAATGGAGATTATTGCAATATTTTTTATCACACCGTATTTGCGCAGCGGTCTTCCAAACGCAATTTTTTGGGAAAAAATTTACTTTTTTGATTTAAAAAATAAGAAACCAGTAAAGTTATCCCAATTGTTTTCCATAATGTGAAAGATAATGTTACGCCGAGTGAATAGATACCCAACATGTCATGCTTCAAAATTGCGCACGCTCACCGAATGGTGACAAACTTTGGTACTTAAAAATCCCCATAGGCGACACTTTAAAAATTTCTACAGGTTGCTATCTTAGAGTTACAGAGGAGGTCTAGGGCTCAAATTATTGCTCTTGCTCTAACGATCACGACGATACCTCACATGTGTAGTTTGAACACTGTTTACATATGTGGGCGGGGTTTCCGTATGCGTTCGCTTCTGTGCACGAGCTCGCAGGGACAGGGCGCTTTAATTTTTTTTTTTACTATTTATTTTATTTATTATTTTTTATTTTTACACTGTTTTTTTTAAAAAAAAAAATTGATCATTTTTATTTCTATTACAAGAAATGTAAACATTACTTGTAATAGAAAAAGGCACGACAGGACCTCTTTTTTGTGAGATCTGGGGTCAAAAAGTCCTCAGATCTCACAAGTACGCTAAAAGATAGAAAAAAAAAAAAAATAAATTAAATAAAATTAAAAAAAAAGAAGGGACCTTTAAACTGGTTGCTAGGCAACGACGTTTGCCATAGCTCCGGTCCTCCAAGACCATAGAGTCGAGTGAGGGCAAGCTTGCCCTCACTCGACATCCTGTCTGTGAGGATCTGGGACCGGATCGTTTTCCCCACTGCCGGCGGGTCCGGTAAGCGGGGAAAAGGACCAGAATGCGGCGGGAGGGGGGCACCTCTTCCGCCACCCCGGAAGGGTGATCCCGCGGCGAATCCGCCGCTGGGACCCCCCTTATCGGAAAGCCAACCGTCCACCGTTTAAAAAAATACCAGGGTTATGGCAGCTATCTGCTGCCATAACACCGGTATTTAGGTTTAAACAGAGGACGTATATAAACCTTTTTGGACTTTGACATGGTGGCTGTATGAAGGGTGACAGGTACTCGGGTACTTTGCTGGGCAGGTGACAGGTACTCTGGTACTGATGAGCAAGTGGCAGGTACTCGAGTACTCCGATAGGCAGGTGACAGGTACTCGGGTACTCTTATGGGCAGGTGACAGGCAGGTGATAGGTACTGATGAGTAGTACTGATACTGATAGGTGATACTGATACTGTACTGATGGGTACGGATGATCAGTACTGATACTGATAGGTGATAGGTACTGATGGGTACTGATGAGTACTGATGAGTAGTGATGGGTACTGATGAGCAGGTGGCAAGTACTCGGGTACTTCAGGTGTCAGGTACTCTGATGAGCAGGTGGAAGGTACTCGGGTACTCTGATGGGTAGGTGACAGGTACTCGGGTACTCTGATGGGTAGGTGACAGGTACTCGGGTACTCCGATGTCGGGTACTCGGGTACTCCGGTGACGGGTACTCAAAGTACCAGAGTACCTGTCATCAGAGTACCCGAGTACCTGTCATCAGAGTACCCGAGTACCTGTCATCAGAGTACCCGAGTACCCGTCATCAGAGTACCAGAGTACCCGTCATCAGAGTACCCGAGTACATCAGAGTACCCGAGTACCTGTCATCAGAGTACCTGAGTACCTGTCATCAGAGTTCCCGAGTACCTGTCATCAGAGTACCCGAGTACCTGTCATCAGAGTACCCAAGTACCCATCATCAGAGTACCCGAGTACCTGTCACCAGCCCATCAGAGTACCTGTCATCAGCCCATCAGAGTACCCGAGTACCTGTCATCAGAGTACCTGATGGGCTGGTGACAGGTACTCGGGTACTTTGATGGGCTAGTGACAGGTGCTTTTTATTGGGGGGGGGCAATCAGTGTGGTTGGGGTGCACTGTACTTGGTAACTAGCTGTTACCACAATCTCCTCCTCACACAGGATCAGTGTGTGAGGAGGAGAACACGGTGACAGCTAGTTACCGTGTTCTCTGATGACATTTGTGACCGGCTGTGATTGGACACAGCCGGTCACGTGGTAAAGAGCCAGTTTCATTGGCTCTTTACCTAGATCGGGGATGGGCTCTGTCCGAGGGACGAGCCTCGTCCCCGATCGCCGCGCATTAAGAAAGGAACGAGCGGCTCGCGCTGGAGCCGCTCATGTGATCGGCTGTGATTGACACAGCCGATCACGTGGTAAACAGCCAATTTTATTGGCTGTTTACCTTGATCGGGGTTGGGCTCAGTCCGAGGGACGAGCCTCACCCCCGATCGCACGCTGCGCGCCCCCGGGGGCGCGCAGTAGCGGGGAGATCCGGGCGCCGTCATATGACGGCGGCCCGGATCGCTAAAGCCATGTTGCCGACGTCATTTTACAATGACTCGGTATTGAAGTGGTTAAGAATCCAAGCTGGTGGGCTACACTTCCTGTTCAGCGTGATGACTTCACAGACTACGCCACTGACACGTTTCGTCACCAGTCACTTGACTTACTTTGTACTAGAAACATAATTAATTTCATTTTAATTGCCTAATTTGTATACAGAGTTTATAGAAAATGAAATCATTTTTGCTAAATAATATTGCTAAAAAACCTTTCCCCCTCTTCCCTCAAAAACTATGTATTTCCTAAATATCTTAACTATCCTGTTAACTTAATTATCTGACCTAATGTGAAATAGATCATATAACTGAAACAACTCTTCCAATGTGGGTTAATGGCCATGTTTCTATAGTTAGTATGTATTGATATATATGTGCATCTCAAAAAATGAGAATATCATCAAAAAGTGAATTGTTTTCAGTTTTTATTTCAAAAAGTGAAGCTCATATATTTTATATAGATGCGTTACACACAGGGTGATATATTTTAGGCATTTCTTTCCTTTAATTTTGATGGTTAGGGCTTACAGCTAGTGAAAACCCAAAATTCAGTATCTCCGAAAATTTGAATATTACATGAGACCAATAAAAAAAGGATGTTTAATACAGAAATGTTAGCTTACTAAAAAGTCTGTCCATGTACAGTATAGTATGCACTATACTGTCATATAGGAGTTTCTCTTTTTGCATCAAATTACTGAAATAAATAAATTTTTTGATGGTATTCTAATTTTATGAGATGCACCTGTATATGCCCAATTGTGTATTGAACTATTTTGCCTGCTAAAGGATTTGCGATTTTGTTAAGCCACTCTTATGATGCAAAGAGCCCTGCTGATTTACTTATAGATTCAGCCATTGTCCATTAAAGTGCTTGTAAAGGGTGATTCTATGCATGAAGGTAAAAATCCTTCAGATTGCAGCCCAGCCCCTGGTAATACTTACCAAAGCCTGATGCAGGGATGTGCACGAGCGATTTCCTGCTGTCTCCCTCCTTATTGGCCACAGCCAGTGAGGAGGGAGTGGGGGGCAGGACTAAGCCACACTCTGTGTGTTCCTTACACACACAGAGCCGGCTCGGGAGTGAACAGGCATGGGTGCCCCCATAGCAAGCAGCTTGCTCTGGGGACACTCAGCAAGAGTAATGGGCCACAAGCGCCGGCAGGGGACCTGAGAAGAGAAGGGTCGGGGCTGCTCTGTGCAAAACCATTGTACCTTGTATGGCCCTGTGTGGCCTTAATTTTTCATGGCAGCGCTCTGTGACATGCTGTTGTCTATGTACTTGTGCACATTTTTCATAAAACAGAATTAAAAAAAAAATAAATAAAAATATTGTACAGAAGTAGATAAGTATGACATTAGTAGTTATTTTCATTTTTAGGTTTAAGAAAAAACAGAAGCTTTAGAACCATTTTATTATCCATCTATCCCTATGAACATGCACCATTTAATAGTTTATATTAAACAAAATTTGCAGTGTATGTACCTCAAAATTTTCAAGTTCAAAATTTTAAAAAATTTTCTGCAAAAGCCCTTTAACAAATCTTTGGTCTGTGGGCATGTCTTGACGTCATTAGACTCACCTCCCAGCTGCACACGTCCCCATAAAATAGATTAGGGCTGACTTAGCAGTGCCCTCAGCGCTGGCATTGTGCGTGCACAACACTCAATAAGCGCATGCACGTTAAAGCCACCCAGCGGCTGTATATATTTGAATTTCTGGCACCAGCAGCCTTTGAATGCTCATCCCATGCTGTGCTCTCAGCAAACAGTAATGGTGAACATTGTGGAAAAATGCCAGCTCTGATCTCGGTCAAGGTGAGGTGAGGTGTAGGAGACACGCCGCTTCCCTCAGGCTCTTGCATGGGTGTCCTCACCCAGACTTTCAGTCTAAGGAGAGGGGGCGTGGCATCATAATTTTTTTTAACCACTTTAAGATCGGATGGATTTGCCCCCTTAATGACCAGGCCCTATTTTGCGATTCGGCACTGCGTTACTTTAATGGACAATTGCGCAGTCACGCGGCACTCTACCCAAATAAAATTGATGCCCTTTTTTTGCCACAAGTAGAGCTTTCTTTTGGTGGTATTTGATCACCTGTGCTATTTTTAATTTTTGTGCTATAAGCAAAAAAAGAGCAACAATTCTGAAAAAAAAAAAATATATATTTTTCACATTCTACTATATAACATTTTTTTTAACATTTTAGGCCAATTTGTTTTCTGCTACATATTTTTGGTAAAAAAAAAAATCACAATAAGCGTATTTTGATTGGTTTGCGCAAAAGTTATTGCGTCTATTAACTACGGGAAAGGTTTATGTCATTTTTATTGTTTTTTTTTTTTTTACTAGTAATGGCGGCGATCTGCGATTTTGTGTTGGACTGCAACATTGCTGCGGACAGATCGGACCCCTGACTGACATTTTTGACACTTTTGGGGGGACCAGTGACATTACTACAGTAATCAGTACTAAAAATATGCACTGTTACTGTAATAATGACACTGGCAGGGAAGGGGATAACACAGTAAGTGATCAAGGGGTTAAATGTGTACCTAGGGGCGTGATTCTAACTGTGTGGAGGTGTGGCTTGTGAAATGATCACAGAGACCTGTGATCCTATATAGAAGGAGTACAGGAGCTCTATGATCATTCCAGAGAGTTTACAACAGCTGCCTTACCTTCTCTCTCATCGGGGAGCGATCGTGGGTGTCAGGCGGCAATCAGGGCCGCCTGCCCCGTGCATTGGAGACCCTGCTGCAGGCGCGCGACCGACGTATACCTACGTCGGTTTGTGCAGGAGGGCCGCGCTGCTGCAGTATAACTGCGGCGGGCGGGCGGGCGGGAAGTGGTTAATCAGTACAGCAGGAAGGAGTACAAATGACACACTGTCCTTCTCCCTGCCATACTATGTACAAATGTATACTATACAAATACTATATATATATATATATATATATATATATATATTCAAACTTGTATCCATTATGTCCCATGTTCCTGTTTCCAGGGTTTGGAGTGGCCTGCCATCTTGGGATCCTTACTAATCTCCCAACAATCGGAGTGGCCAAGAATTTGCTCCAGGTGGACGGACTGGAAAATAATGAGGCACACAAGGAACAGGTAATAAAGACAAAGCCATGATCAGTTACACAGCTCCCCCATCATAGTGTCAGCTGAAATTTCAAATGATCAGTCTTTGTGCTGCATCATGTTGAAGAAAATGTGCAGTCTGCAGAATTCTCTTGCTTATATTGTACATGAGATTTATTAAAGTGGTTGTAAACCCTCACATTTACCCAAAAAAAGGAACTGGTCTCAGGTGATACACAGAGATGAAACAAATACTCCTACGTACGTTGTATCTGTTTATCTGTAGTCTTCTCTTCTCTATATCCATTCAAAGTCCAGAATTTATAAAGCTAGTCTGAGCTGTCAGAAAAAAAGAGGCAGAGAGCTGAATTTACACTTTGCAGAGCTCAGAAAAAAGAGCTCTAAGAGCTGATTGGATGAAAGGGACACACCCTCTTTCATACAGCTCACAGGAACAGAGCTGAGGCTGTCAATCAGCTGAAGCTCCCTACCCTGTAACCTTTTTTATCCTGAAGTCATTAAAACTTGTCAGAAGTGATTCATGCTGATTGCAAAGGAACAGAGCAGCAGACAGATGATACTTAGTGCTCTTAATTGAGACAAGTACACACTATATAAGGATATGCTATTTTCATATTTCATGTTTGAGGTTTACAACCACTTTAAGCCCCGCTACTTGTCATGTAAATTGAGAGTTTAAAGTCGCAAGACAAGTTTTGCCCAATTAACGGCAATGGAACCGTTCTAATCAGTGCAACTCATGTCGCTCCAACTTAGAAAAAGTTTCCTGCACTTTTTCGGGGTGACTTCAACACAAGTTGCAGTGACTTCTGTTAAAGGGATGTCGGATTTAAAGTGTCTGGTGACTTTGAAGCCGCTGCAGTGTGAACAAGGGCTAAGTCATAACATATCACGTTGATTCATGAAATATAGAGGTTTTCAATGGTTAAATAACTAAAATAGTGAGTGCTTGTCTGCTAAGTGAACTGGTAAAAAAAAATACCAGGTTTAGGGTGAAGTAACTCACCAGTGAAATTTTGTTTTGGGATAAAAACAGGAGGATAGACTAAAATCTCAGCCGGAGCAGATGTTTGGACAGTGCTGCTGAAATCCATATTTCTTGTCAATTCATCTATAAAATGACAATTGATTTCTGTGCTTCCCTGCAGAAATGCTGCAGACATGTTGCATTTTTTTGCTCTGTACAGAATTGCATGTCACCGTACAGCAGCTCATCGTGCTTCTGTACAGTGGCATGAATGAAGTGTACTTTTGCACACTTCAAATAAAGTTCAGTGAAAAAAAGGGAGCTGTGTGATGCACTAAATCCCACAGCACACCGCCTCCTACCTCCTACCGCAGCTATAACTGACAGCTGCCAGGGAGGAACCTCTCCGGCAGCTGTCCATTCTGTCCATTACTGAGTTTCTTTAAAAGAGAAAAGTTACAAAGAATATCGAAAAATGTAAAAAGCAGAGTAATAAATACGTACAGACATCCTCAGACAAAGCAAGTGTCAAGTTAAGGGATTTGACCTGTTGGTAAAAATAGGAGGCTTTTAGGCTCCAGTCATGAACAGTTTGACCTCCTAAAACATAAACATTTTACATTTGAACTTTAATAATGTGCACTTCAATAATTACAAGAGACAAACATTTCTGTTATTTTGGAAACACCTTCAGCTTGACTCTGACCTAAACTCTGGATGTAGAACATGGAGATGTAATTGTCTCTACATATTAACCTCCCTACCCCAATCTGTCCAACTGTCTCCTAAACTATTGACCTTTAGACAATCCCTGAAAAACCTTCTCTTTAAAGAAGCCTATCCGGCTTCTAACTATTACACTGTTTTACTTTCTCCATCAGCTCATCCCCCCCAGCTATTACCTTTTGTATCAATTGACCCCCCCCTCTTAGATTGTAAGCTCTAATGAGCAGGGCCCTCTGATTCCTCTTGGACCAAGTGTATTGTAACTGTTATGTCTCAAAACACAAAGGTGACCAGCGCTATGGTATATCTTAAATATGAATAAAATAATAAAATATAAATACAGGTGTAAGCTGCCACAAACCCACCCCTGAAGAACAGGGATGCAATATATGGGAGGAAGAAGGAAAGTTTGTATAAGGCGCTACCTGTTTGAGCAGTATTTCAAAACAAAGGGGGTAGAAACCCCCACACAGGTTGTGTGTGCACAGGAAAAACTTGTCTCAGTGGTGGAGTGCTGCAAGAGACTGGTGGAAGGGTTTTGACCGCACCAGTAGACGTCTGATGACGAAACGCGTAGTGCGGAGCTACGTACGCCATACGACACTTCCGGTTTAGCGATTTGGAGCCGTGGAACGCGGAAGCAGAAGCATCCCGGCCTCCCCGTTTTTGAAGCTGAAGTGATCGGTCCGATTGTAAGTTTACCTATGCTTGCTATTGTACTGTGACTGTATACCATTGGGGTCCTTGTCTTCTCTGCTTGAGCACCACAGATCTAATATACCGGAGGGAGGCAGCTCCCAGTGTGGCTCGCTTTAGCCCGAAGGAACCCCGGACCTACAACCTTCCCCTCTGTGGCTTTCTATCATATATACCTGGCCCAGAAGAGGGAAATAGGGTGAGAGTGTTACCTATTGGTTTCACTGTTTCAGACACATTACTCACCACTATCTCACCTTTTAAAAATCACTTATTCACGGTTGTAATAGCACTTGTAGGGTGTTTTTTATACTGTGTTTGATTATTGTCAATAAGGAATTTTAAAACACTACTGTTCACCACTGCTGTTGATTTATATGTTTTAAAGGCACTGCCATCAGGCATTAAATGTTTTATGACACTTTGTGTACTTCCTTTATTTCTTCATTTATATGAGCAGTCATCTATACTATTTATTTTGCACTGAGCACTTTATCCTTAAGGGGGAAAACCGTTCATCCCTTCCACCAGTCTCTTGCAGCACTCCACTGACCACTGAGACAAGTTATTCCTGTGCACACACAACCTGTGTGGGGATTTCTATCCCCTTTGTTTTGAAATACTGCTCAAACAGGTAGCGCCTTATACAAACTTTCCTTCTTCCTCCCATAACTGTTATGTCTGCCTTCATTTTGTTAAGCACCAAGCAAACTGTCGGTGCTATATAAATCCTGTATAATAATAATAATAATATTATTGCACTACAAGACTTTCCAAGGACCAATAGAAAAACAATTTGTTATTATAACTTTTTTTGCAAAGTCATTCTAGTAAACAGACCTGTTAATATACAACCCCCAATTCCAAGAATGTTGGGATGCTGTTTAAAATCTAGGGATGCACGGATACCATTTTTTACGAGTACTGATACTTTTTTTAGTATTCGCCGATACCAATTACCGATACCTACCGCAACTGTTTTGTTTTCACTTCAGCTGTCAGCAATGGTACAAAGCATTGAAAAGTTATTTTTAAATTAAATACATTTTTTTTTTTTAAAGGTTGCGCTTTTTTTTAATGTGAAACCTGTAAATATATGTCAAAGGTGTAAAAATATTAACAAACAAAGCATACAAAAAATCGTTTTAATTATTGTTTATAAAATAGAAGTGAACAAAATAAAAAACTCAGCAGGAAAATATTAAATGGAGAAGGAGAATAAGGAGTTAATTAAGGCTGATTAGAGTAAATAAAGGGATAATAAGGAATTAACACAGAGGAACATTTAATAAAAAAACAAAAAAATAAATATATTGTTTTACTTGACAGGTTTCTTTAAACTGATTTTATCTGCAGATTGAAGTTAATCCCTTTGATCTGTAGATGGAGAAACAGAGAGATGCAAAAAAAACAATGTTTCTTTTTATCTTTCTGTTTCAGTGGCTGAGCAGTGTTGTTGATAAACATTGCCCGGCTGCTTTTTTTTGACAGCTCCAAGTGGCAGGACTTGGTTTAAACTTCAGCTGTCAACAGGAGAACCCCACTGACAGCTAAATAAGTCATCGGTTGTTAAGGACGCAGCGGCCCAGCTCCTTAACAACCGGTAATTGCCGGCTTTTTCTTTTTACATTTCAGCTGTCAGTGGGGAAATCCTGCTTACAGCTAAAAAGAACCAAGCCTGGAAGTACCGGTTTCAGGTATCGGAGCATTTGCACGAGTACCAATACTTGTGCAAATGCTTAGTATTGCACCGATACCAGTATCAGTATTGGTGCAACCCTATTTAAATCCACATTAAAACAAGATACAATAACTTCCAAATCTCATAAACCCATATTTTATTCACAATAGAAAATAGAAAACAAATCAAATGTTTAAACTGAGAAAATGTACAATCTTAAGAAAAAAAAAATTAAGTTCATTGCAGCAACACGACTCAAAAAAGTTGGGAAAGGGCAACAAAAAGCTGGAAAAGTAAGTGTTACTAACAAGGAAGAGCTGGAATAACATTTTGCGGTTAATTAGGTTAATTGACTACATGTCAGTAACATGATTGGGTATAAAAAGAGCATCTTAGAGTCAGAGTGTCTCAGAAGTTAAGATGTGTAGAGGTTCATCAATCTGTGAAAAGCTGCATCTAAAAATTGTCAATTTTAGAAAATTTGGTTCCTTGATGTAAAATTGCAAAAACTTTAAAAATGTTATCTACAGTACATATTATCAAAAGGTTCTGAGAATCTGGAGAAATCTCTGTGCACAAGGGACAAGGCTGAAACGTATTATGCTCGTAATCTTTGGGCCCTCAGAATGGCACTGCAATAAAAACAGGCATGATTCTGTGATGGACATCACAGCATAGGCTCAGCAATACTTCTAAACATCACTGTCTGTGAACATAGTTCACTGTGCCATCCAAAAATGCAAGGTAAAGCTCTATCATGGAAAGAAGAAGCCATATCTGAACATGATCCAGAAATGCCACTGTCTTCTCTGTGCCAAAGCTCCTTTTAAATGGTCTGTTGCAAAGTGGAAAACTATTCTGTGGTCAGATGAATTGAAGTTTGACATTCTTTTTGGCAACCATGGGTGCCGTGCACTCCAGACTAAAGAGGAGAGGGGCCTTCCGGCTTTTTATCTGCACTCAAAAGCCTGCATCTCTGATGGTATGGGGGTGCATTAGTGCGTATGCTATAAGATATATACAGGTTTTAGAGCAGCATATGCATCCATCCAATCAATTCATACTTCAGCAAGACAATGCTAAACCGCATACTGCATCTATGACAACAGCATGGCTTCAAAGTAGAAGAATTTGGGTGCTTAACTAGCCTACCTGCAGTCCAGACCTTTCACCTGCTAAAAATATTTGGCGCATCTTGAAACAAGAAATATGACAAAAAAGACCCAGGACCGTTGAGCAGTTATAATCCTATATCAGGCAAAAATCGGACAACATTCCTCTCCCAGAACTCCAGCATCTGGTCTCCTCAGTTTCCAGATGTTTACAAAGTGTGGTTAAAATAAGAGGGGATGCGACACCGTGGTAAACACTGCCCTGTCTCAACTTTTTTGAGATGTGTTGCTGCCATAAATTTCAAAATCACCCTATTTTTTTCATAAAATGGTACATTTTTCCAGTTTATTTATTTAATATGTTTTCTATTTTCTATTGCAGGGATTCCCAAACTACGGCCCTGCAGCTGTTGCAAAACTACACATCCCATGAGGCATTGTAAAACTCTGACATTCACATACATGACTAGGCATGATGGGAATTGTAGTTTCTGAATAACTGGAGGACCGTAGTTTAGGAATCCCTTTTCTATTGTGAATAAAAGATAGGTTTATGAGATTTGGAAATCATTGCAATCTGTTTTTATGTAGACTTTACACAGTTTCCCAAGATGTTTGGAATAAGGGTTGTATAAAGAACCTAACATTAGCATGTAAGCACCTAATAATCATGTAATCCTTAGTTAAATGTATAATAATTACTTTTCTTTTTCACCCAATGTTTGGTACTGAATTTGTGTTTAGTTCCATTATATGGAAAGTAAATTGTTACTACCTGGTCATCTTAGTCTTTATTTATTGATATGAATGTCTATTCATTTAGTTCTGTGATAATTATTTTCCAGGCAAAACAGTTAGAGGACGCAGGACAATATTTTCAACTGAAGGGCAGCAACGGGCAAATCCTGGGTGCGGTGAGTATTTTGGCAATTGGTTCTTACCACACCAGCCTAGGAAATACCTCTACATGGGAGCAACATACTAGCCATGAGGAATGGGGTTGGCTTTTGGTTTCTCACTGTTTAGATATGTTTCATAGACATGGCAAATGCCAACCTAAAGCGCACTTTTCTTTTTTTTTCACTTTTTGGTCAGTCCAGCCAAATTTAGGACAGCAGAGCTTTATTACGGAGTAATGTAATTTTTTGAGAGGAGCATTGCTCTTGTGTAGAGGTTGGATCCCTTTAATTGACATCTTATGTCTTTAAGCTTGCATTAACCTTAGGGCCACCTGAGTCCAGAAGAAAAGAAAGCTGGTTGCAGTCTGTAAGATTCAACACTAGAAACTTTATTGATTCAGACAAACAGACAAAGAATTCCTGTCTGGGACCTCCTCCTCCAATGTACTCCTCCCTTTTCCTTTCTTTTTTCCCTTTCTGCCTTGTTTTTCTTTAATAGCAATATTTCTTTCTAGATTTTTATGTCTTTTTATTTTAAAGTATAATTAAAGACAAAACATTTTCTTTACTTTTGAATGGAGTTGAGAGGGATTAGAACACCTTTAAGGTTTTTATTGATGTCTATGATCCTGTTAAGGAGATTAACCCTCTCTGTTTATCATTATCAGTGAAAGTAAAAGAAAATCCAAAATTTTGGGTTGTCCCCAGAAAAGTTATTGGGGGAAATCTTCCAATGAGGTCACTAGTTCTGGTGACCTGGGGGTTCCCAAGGAATTTCCTTATTTTGCAGGGGTTTCCTCTCACTTCCTGTTTGGCTTTGGGACAGGAAGTGAAGGGAAATCTCCACAATGGGACACATATGGCGAAAAAAAATCGGACAGGGATAATAACCCTCCCTTACTCTATCCTGTAATAAAAGTTCTTTAAGCAAGTATCTTTAACCTACCTCTCTTTTTTTTTTAACAGTAGAGGGTAATATATAGTCCATAGCAGGAGAGATGATTTACTAATGCTCATTTTTTAGGAAATGGCACCAGATAGAATATGTGTGTGTGTTTATGTCTGTATTAATTTTATTACTGTGTATAAATATCTCTCCGTTCCTGCTGCTCCTATGATTAAGCCTGGTCTTCTTTGTGATACGTGTTAGTAGAGGATGTCCTAGGTAGGGTCCCCTTTTTTTGTGTGTCTGAATCAATATCAATATATTTTTTGTGTGTCTGGATCAATCAATCAGCATTGAATCTTGCGGAGTGCTGCCGCCTTTCTTCTCTCCTAGTCACATGTGGTCTGCGGGACATGGGATGAGCCCCTCCCTAGCATTCGCCACCCAGTCTCTTTGGTGGGTGACCCTATTTCAAAAGCGAGCAGCACACATGTTCCTGCTTTGTTCCACATAGATGATGTTCTAGGTTTAACCCATTGCTATTTCCCTAATAAAAACAAAGCGCACATTGCTATCCTTGCGTATTAAAATAGATCTTATTTTGCTCCCTGTGCTCCTACCCAATTCCAAATAGTGTAAAAAAAAATATATATTTTCCTTTTTAAGAGTTTCTGTACTCCGGTCCCTCCCTGCCGCCATTTTTGTCTAGGCAAGAATGATGTGTCTCTGCTTCCACTGCCTCCTGGGATATCTCTATCACATATCCCAGGAAGCTGCAGCAGAAGGTACACACAGCAAATGTGGGCCGCCCTGAGTGTGCATCATCAGGGCTGGCTGCAAGAACCCAGGAGAGAAAGCCAGCCCCTGATGACGTCAGAGAAGTAGATGGACCTGGACTATGGCAGCAAAACAAGTGATTGCAGCAGAACAACGGGTGATTCACTGGGCATGTGAGTATGTAAGTTGAGGACAACCCTACATAACAGGTAAGATGGGTTAAAAAAAAAAAAAAAAAGGTTAGGGGGAGGTGAAGTTCCTCTTTCTAAAAGTTCTTTTCAGCTACTTACCACTCAGGCTGTCAGTTCTCGTGTGTGATTGATGAAGCCTGCTCCAACCTTCATATACAGCTCAGAGGGATGACACTAAATAGACAGTAGCCAGAAATCAGTCTCTGACTACAGCCTGATAATCCTGTCCATATTGAACATAATACAGTATATTCATTTTAAGATTTAAAAACAACATGTTGTTTTTTTTCTCTCTTCTCCCCCTAGGCATTGAAAAGCTGCAAAAAAAGCTCCAAACCCATCTATGTCTCAGTCGGACACAAGATAAGTTTGGAGACAGCAGTGAATTTGGTCCGTTCCTGCTGCAAGTTCCGTGTTCCTGAGCCCACCAGACAGGTATGGTGTATAGTAAAGGGGGGTCTTATACACATACTGTGCTTGTGGTAGAAAAGTCTCAGTGCAGAATAATAGGTTAAATGATTTTAAAGAGCACCTGTATTTTGACCATTCTTGGCTAAATGACAGGTTTAGCTTGTTGTGCCGATTTTTTAAAACTCTGTTGAATGATGATATGTGAATGAAATGTTCCTTGTAAAGAAGATACTACATACTTACCTCTAAGTGCCTATGAAGTTACTGTAATGAAGGGAAATCGCTGCTTGAAGACTCTTCAGATATCAACACTTAAAGAAGTGTCGATCTCCTGGTCCCTCACTGCACTCTGTGGTTCCTCCTACCAGCCCCTATGTCACTACTGTGTCCTGCAGTAATGTTGAGATCAATGGGAGAAACAATAGAGTGCAGCAAGAGACCAGGAGATTGACACTTCTGGAAGTGTCAATATCTGAAGTTTCTTCAAGCAGTGATTTGTCTTCACTACAGCAGCGTTTCGCCCTTTAGGCAGTGATAGAGGAACAAAGAACATTATTCACACTTTAATTTTAGCAAAGGAGTTCCTTTAAGAGCATTTACTTTAATTGTTTCCCCAGCTGAAAGTGTTGTTGGAGCTTGGAGAAGTCTTGGTTTTGGGAGACCACTTGATGTTCCCCTTGCTTCCCACAATGCAACACTTAGTGCCTTGGCAGCCATTCACTA
This sequence comes from Pelophylax lessonae, assembly GCF_965119305.1. NCBI lineage: Eukaryota > Metazoa > Chordata > Amphibia > Anura > Ranidae > Pelophylax > Pelophylax lessonae. Next base: position 103,357,825 of record NC_138770.1, on the reverse strand, counting down.
AATCTAAACATTGTCTAGAATCAGAAAAGTACAGGTCCACTTTATTTGAATACTTTCATCAAGTAACACTTTCCAAGCTGCTCAAATACATACAGTAACATGTTATTGATGCTGCCCCTGTTGTAGCAATTCGTTATGATTTTTGTCAGTAGTAGCTCTATAGTTTTCAACTTTTTGATGCTTTTGATGCTAAACTCATATAACATTTTTTTTTTCTTACAACCTGAAAGAGAAACACATAATGAGCTAGTATGCATCGCATACTAGCTCATTATGAAATACTTACCTAAGAACGAGCCCCCGCCGTGCCGCCCGCTTACCTGTATGACGGACGACATGTTCAGTCACCCGTCTTCCGGGATCGCGTCATCCGGCTATCTGATTGGCTGGACCCGCGATTACGTCACTCCCGCGCATGCGCGCGGGAACCGACGGTCACGGCACGGGGCTCTGAAGGAACGGCACCAGCGGCCGTTCCTTCAGAGCGCATGCGCCAGTGATGTCACTGGCTGCATGTAAGGTAAATATCTCCTGAACGGTGCATGTTTAGGAGATATTTACAGTACCTATAGGTAAGCCTTATCATAGGCTTACCTATAGGGAAAAGTGTCAGAGGAGGGTTTACTTCCTCTTTAAGAGGGTCAGAGGCTTTCAGTAGACACTGAAAGTAGATACCTGGCCACCAAGGTGTCCTACAGCTAAAAGTTAGTGCTGCTCAACTATGTTACTGCTTATCCAAACAAGCATGGTTGGGTGCTCGGAAATACTTCTAGTGCAGCCATTACAATCTCTAGAGAAGCCTTTTTCAAACTTTTCACTTCAGTGGAGAGCCCCTGCTCAAACCAGTTAGTTGGGGCTCAGTGGGAAAAATGCCCTTGCATTCCGGCCAGTGGAAAGAATGCCCCCTACAATAGTGATTCTATGTCTTTTAGATTTACCATAAAATACGTAGTGCAAAGGCCTGCCTGAATTGATATAAAATGAATGGATACTTAGTTTGTCCTCATATTACATTGTTTTGGTAAATCTAAAGTAGATTGTAAATGGATTGTATTAAACGCTACCATTTTTTTTTTTATAAATGGGCCTCCTGCAAGTTTATGCCATGATGTGCTAGTATGCACTGCATACTAGCGCATTATGACAGACTTATCTGTCAAAGGATGCCCTCTAGTGCTGCACTCTCAGTGCTTTGGCACTTCTATCGTCTCGCTGTCCTCCTTCTGGGTTCGCTCTGTTCAGCCTCCTGCGCACAGGAGTCACTTCATCAAGGCACAAAGCAAGTGCCGTAAATGTACTCTCAGCTGTGCATGCGCTGCTCAGTGTAATTTACCGCGTTTTTTTTAAATTTAGCGTTTGATACTGCTTTAAGGAGAATGTCAGTGTGTTTATACATGCAAAGCCAAATCCCATCTATGTTTCAGGACCAAAAGGGACCATTGTCTGCAACCTGAAAATCCGTAAAATGTCAGTTTCCAGGAGCAAATGTCTTAGGTCCCCACCCATTCGTAATGGAAACACCCTTTCAGTGCCATGAAAATAAAAACCAGACTTATCTCCTGAATGTAAAGAGTTCTGGGCTTCACAATAGTGGTCACCAACCCTAAACTTCGTAGGGTGAATGGTATAGCCTACGTTTTATATAATTCTCATTTAGGGCAACCTTTCATTCAAACATTATTCATGTTGCAATACATTTTAATATTTAGCACAAACCAGGGTATCTGGCTGCTGCCTGTGAAGACTCCATAACCTGTGCCAGTATGTAGGAGAGCACCTGCGGTCCCTCTCTGCATTGGAGGCTTCACAGGCAGCAGAAGGACACCCTTGTAGGCCTGGAGGGAGGAAGCAGTGCATGCTGTCTACTAAATAACACTACTAGTGTTCCCGGGAGTGTCAGAAAACAACATTGATGTTACTGATATACTTCATAGTGACTGAGGCACTTGCACAGTACAGTGAAAATTCCCAGCATCTTACAGATGCCAGGAGTGGAACTGGTTGCCAATATTATGTAACTCCAGTACACATGTGCAGGAGATATACTAGCAGTGGCTGCCCAATGTGTGAAACAAGTAGACAACTGAGTCGGAAGAAGATGAGAAGGAAATGGCACCTGGGTGGATGCAGGGAGCTCGGACCTCACAAATCTGGAGGACAGCAGACCCAGAGGTAAGTGTCATAATGTGTAAGTAAACTGTGCATACTCACACATTATGGCAATGCTGGCTGCTCCCATTTCACCTACATTCTGCTGTGAGTATAGTTTGTTATGTACACTTCACTATATGGGACATTATAATGGATCTTCCTAAGCCTCTGAGCAAATTTGTAAATGCCATAAAACCCTAAAACCTAAAATGCTGTTATTCATGTGTAAGAAATTAGTAATCACGTTCTATAAATATCTCATTCAATTTTCTCTGAAATTCGAATCATTATACTATTTAACTATTGTATGCACAGAATTACAATTCTGTTTTACTGATAGGTGGTGTAGTATTGCTTCAAATTAGGTAGGTACAGCCCTCTGTAGATGTAATGTGCCCTTATGCAGAAATATTCTATCTAGGGTGGCCCTGTTCTTCATCTGTCTCATGCTTACATTATCCCCTCTGCCAAATTATGTATTGTTGTCTGTGACAATGCTGAGGGATTTCACTCTACTTCTTGTCCCAGTGACATCATGTAAGACTGTCTCCAGGACAGGAAGTGAGGGGAAATCTCCCCAACCTGAGAAGAGATTTAAAGCTTCTTCATTCCAAAAAAAGGTTTTGGCCAAAGTTCGACTTTAAAGCATAAGTGCAGTTTAAAGAGGAACTATAGTCTTCTCACATAATTTGTGATAAAAACGTAATTGCCATTCTGAAGCTTCCCTCCAACCACTTTGCACATTATTTTATATGTACCGTGATTCTGTACTTGCCAAATATGCTGCAGAAATCTCCCTCCACTAAGTCTGGCTGCAGCCATTTTTACTGTGGGCAGCAGAAACTGCTGCCTGTTCACTTCCTGGATTTACACAAACACAGAGGCACACACAGACACACACATACATATATATACACAGACAGACATACTCACACCACTGCTTGCCTGAACATTTCTCTTCTTTTGATGAATACTCATGGATCTCTGTAGTCTCCTGTTATCTCCGTCCTCATCCAGCCCCCTACAGCTCTGCTGCTCTCCTTGGCTCTCCTATGACCCATCCCTCCTCCCTTGCTGGCAAACTCTCAGGAGAGTGAGAGAGAGAGCTGTGCATGATTTCATTAGCCCAAGCTAATTACCAAACAAGAAAGAGGAAGTGGGCTGTATAACGTAATTACTGGCAGAAAAAAAATTTTTACTATCCAAAGTTAAAACAACAAAGGAAGAAGATATAAAAGATGGAAAGATGAATAAAATAACCAAAGGTCCACTTTAAGGCAAAGAGTGCTTACCCCTTTTGCCCCTTTCCTCTGATATAACGCACCTTTCACATATGCATACTTACCTTGATTTGATAGCTGTGGCCTCTGCGTTTGTTTACATCCAGCACTGCAGGACTTTTAGTCCTGGATGCAACTGTGCATTACATTAGACTTGTTTGTGTGTCCCGAGTCCAGATTTCAATGGAGATGGACCTAATTCGGGTCTGTGGCCTGGAGGGGGTAGGTGGGTTAGGTTAGGTCAGGGTAAAGAGGCTAAAAGGACAAGTGCACTTTGTTTTCAAGTGTACCTGTCCTGTAAAAATTTTTTTTTATTCCGGCTGGAAGGCCTGCCTTGGTTCCTCACATGGCACCATTGCACTTTCCCCACTTCCCCTTCCCCACTTCTTTGTTTGTCTGTCCTTTTCTTTGGAGTTCGTCACCTGCACTATCACCTTTGTTTTCTTTTATTTGCATGACTGGAGTGTGTGGGTCCTCGGGCCCTGCCTTGAGTCTTGGGAGGGGGTGGATATGGCCTTTTGGCTTAGTTCGCCCTCTCTCATGGGGTCTCCCTTCGGGGGAGCTCCACTTAAGTACTTGGGGTGGGCTGTTTCGGCAGTCCCCCTGAAGAACGGGGTCAGTTTGGTTTCGGCCAACTGACCACAAGTACCTTAAATCCCTGTCAGGAGTCTTGCGCCCCGGGGGATCGAGGTTTCGGGTCCTACCTCTTCGGAGGGAAGACCATACGTTGTCGCACACCCTGTGCTTTTTTGTGTTCTCACTTTGTGTGTGTGCACTTTTTTATGCACCGGGTGGAGTCTTTTGAGTGTGTTTCACACGCTACGGGCTTTAGAAAAAAAAAAAACCCTGTCCTGTAATATGTTCTGCTCTGCACTGGGCAGTGTGCTCTTAAAGCAGGAGTGTATACATTGTTCACCTTTTTTACCTGTTTCAATTGGAACCTTCACAATCTGACCTCTGTGTTTAATTTGTTTTGTATTTCAGGCTGACATACGCTCCAGAGAATTTTGCATGAAGATCACTAATAAAGTCAAAACAGAAACCATGAAACCTCAAGATAGTCTCAGTTAGCTTGACACTGAGACACTTCACCCAAGATGGAATTTTCAGTGTTTGGTAGATGCTGGGCAGTTACACAAACTAATGGATTTTTTTTTAAACTCTTGGGGACTCTATTGGTGAGATCTCTGCTGAGTTCCCAAGTCTGCACACTGGTTGTGCCCATTATTAGCCACAGCACTAATAGTTTGGTGCGAGCCCCCCAAAATGTTTTGGTCAGTGGCTTGTAAATGAATATCATTTCTTTTCTGGAGAGGCTCATTGTACCAATACAGTTCCAAACTGGAATTGGGATTGTGTTGGTTGTTCAGTTATATTGACCATTTAGAAGCAATAACAGGCTAGTGTAGGGTGAAGTAAGATGACAGTGGGTGATCCCAGAATGACAGTATTGGTGTTCATTGAGACTGTAAAATGAGAGATAGCATCTGATTGGGCACTAGGTACTGTGCTTTGTTTCTCCTAAGGGCTTTTTTGCAGTCTTCTTTTTTTTCAGTATTGTGAAACCATTTCATAACAAAAACTCATTAATTACCAATTGGAGGGCTCACATTCAGGGGATGCAGTTATACCTATAAATGCTGGAAAAAGGTCCCCCTAGTTGTAGGCAGCATATGTGTATGCTGACGTGTGAGTTGTAGTGAGGTGAGGGTCCTTTGTGTTATTTAGTGTGTGGATGCACATTTGGGGCCCCTCTGAAACTCATACAATGCCATACATGCCATACATGCATAGGTGTGAAGCTGTCCTAAAATATTGGACATGCTGCATTTTTTGTAAGCCCAGGCTGTTACCAAATCATTAAAATTGCCCCCCTCCCTCCAGGTGCTACTGGATCTAATGTTTGTTTTTCTAGGAGGTGAAATAACACAGAATAATACTTACCTTAGAAAGATACAAAGTGGGGATCTGGCGCTCCAAATGACCATGTTTTAATACTACACTTAGTTGGTTCCTCCCCCTCTCTGCTTTTGTAATATTTTAATCCATGGTTCAGTGTTCCACCTCTCCACCAGCTCTGGTTGTTATGACTGCTTCCCCAAAACTACTATTGACAGTCTCCAACTTGTCTGGTCACCACCCCTCTCCCTGACGTCATCATGCCAGTGCAGGTCTGGCAACCAACACTGGTCCTACATTATGCCTGATGATGTAGGAGTACCCATCTATATTCCAGGGCTGAAAAGAAGAAGACTTACAAGTTTAGATCAAAGTAGAATTATGTCAATGTATAGAAAAAACAAGCAGTAGATCCTTTCACAGCTGGGAGGGGGGTGGAGATGGAATAGGGTTTGGTCCAATTTTTATAATCTTGGAACTGCCCAAAGCTCATCATTAGGCAGGCCCATAGAAATGCATGGTACACACACAATAAGGCTTGTATCATGCAGCTGTTTTTTTAAAAAGGATTAGCACAGAATGAAATTGTTGAGCTACTGACTGAACTAATTTCCTTGCCCCAAATGCGTCAGAAACAAAGAGGGGAAACAGAGAGAGAAGGGTTATTTTTGAGAGTCCCCCATCAGGTCCTGGGGTGTTCCTCCTAACATACCTCTCCTAGTGCTCCTGATCCAGCTCCTCATCGCCAGTGACCCATCGGTTGGAAATATCACTGCCACTCCCAAACCTCACCTACACAAGCATTTATCCTGCTTGCAAGCCAAACCTGTACCCCACAGTTTACCCAGTGGAGCCTGGGCTCAGTACAGGATTACTATCTCTATTGCCTATCAGAAGCCCTGGCTACATGCATACAGCCCCTTCTACATGGATAAATGTTAACACATGTAAAATCTTCCTAAAGGCCCATGCACTGCAACTGCACCACATAGAAAATCCAGAGGGGTGAATGTAGCCTTAAAGCTGAACTTCAACAAGCAGCTAAATACACAGACAGAATACATATATGGGAGCTGCTTTTTCTGCCAAAGGATTGCATTTCTGTCTAACCAGTCCTGAGATTTACGCAGTTCTGCTACACAGCACAGCAGGACAGGAAACCTGAATTTCTCTGCTGAAGTTAAGTAAAACTTACAGTCTGATGAGCTCATCTCCCTGTCATTTTGCTCTCTAGTTTTATCAGTGTGTCACTTGCTAGCACTGCGCCACAACTGATTGACTTGCCGTGCTGCTTCTTCCCCAGCTTGCATTTAAAAAATACTTTTAATGATGTATTAATTAATACAGATCTGCTTTATTTTATATCTGCCTGGTGTTCAGCTTCAAAGATAATCTGTCACTTCTCTTCCATTCATTGAAGGACAGTCAGATTTTTACATTGTTTCCAATGGATTATTATGCCACTTGCAGGAGAAGGACGCTAGGCACACAACAAACAACACACCCTAGAAGCAGATCCTGCTGGTGGCCAAACCCCCATCTGAAACACACAGCTCACTACTACAAAGTTGAGGGTGCTTCTCCTGCGGTTTCTAGTTTTGTCTGGGAGGCTTTGCGGTCAGCAATCTGGGTTCTGCTGGGGTGTGATTCTTCAACCCTCCTCTTATGTTAGCTTTCTGTTACTATCCATGATGTTTAGGGTCGGTTTTGACCCATGTCTTAAATCAGCCATAAAATACCCTCTGAACAATTATTTATCATCCAATTTGTTTCTTACCTCTTGGTTACCTTGTTAGGCTTCTTTATCCTTGAAAAGATTGGTTTTAATATTTTTGGTGTGACCCCTTAGACCTTTCTTTTGATAGCATACCTCTCATTTTCAAATTTAAAAAATGGTAAAATAAAGTCAGCAACTCTGAAATGTATTGGTCCTATGTTTCTTTACTTTATTTAGAGAAGCAGACAAGCAGGCAAAGAGATAGGCCCCTCCCTAACTACAGCTCACAGGGTTGAGAGGTGATTGGCTGTCACTGTTACTAAGCAGAGAGAGTGTTTATGATTTCAGTTTTGGCACTTATTAGTGTCCTATAATCCTATATTATAACTGGGTCAGAATTGACCCTAACACCATGAACGTCTTAATTTTCACCACAGTATTTTATAATTTAGTGAAAAGGACTCTTTTTCTATTACATTGTTTAAATAGAGGTTCCTGACAAAGTAAAAAAATCTTGATGCAATAAACAAATTTATGTGATACTTATAGACATTCAAAACCTGAAAACGGGTCGGTTCTGACCCTAACATAAGAGGAGGGTTAATATGTTTGGATGTTTAACACTGAGCCCACCCTCTTTTCTTCTGGAACTGCTTTGGCATGTCCCATTGGTCAAAATCTAAATATCCAGCTGTGTCCTTCAATGAATAGAAGAGAAAATGGGATTTTTGTACTCACTATAAAATCCTCTCTCTCTGTGGCTAGAAAGACACAGCACCTGTCCCCTGTGTGTTTTTTCTATCTCAGTTGTTGGTTCTTATGTACTGCTGGCTACTTACTGAGCTGGGAGTTGGCCATCAGCAGGGGTGGTTCCTGGGATGTGTTCTTTCTTGTTATGCCTAGCATCCTACTCCTGCAGGTGGCGTAATAATCTGTTGGTCACAATCTAAAGATTTTACTGTGTCCTTCAATTAATGCAGAGAAAAATATTTTTCTGTGAGTGCAAAAATGCCATTTTTGTTAATTCGGGGAAGATATGTATTAGTGCGTTGGAAAGTGGGCAAACAAACAAATTCTTTAAATAGACCACACACAGTGCGATCTGATTGTACAGTCTCCCCAGATGATTGTTTGCCAGCAAACAAGTAATAAGAAGGACGGTCTCCACCGATGTGTCTTATTAGAAGTAGTAGACAAAATTACTTTTATTATTTAAAATGAGATCAAAGTTTTCTATATTTTTATATAAAAAGGGTTATTTAAAATATTGCATCTGATTGTTAATGCTTTTGTTTTTATAGCTTTTTTTTGCACTTTGAAGGAACTTTGTGGCTTTTCCCTTTTAAACATATAGACCTTGTTAAATAAAGAGTGCGAGGAGCAAAGTGTTGTGTAACTCTAACAATAATTTCTACCATTCCCCACACTACAAAGAGAAGAAGTGTTTCTGTTGTTCCTAATTCCTGTATTTAGTGAGCGTCAACACCAGAGCAGGAAGTGAGGGGAAATCCGCTCTAATGGGGCACAGGCAGTCATTAACATCTATAACACACTGTTATGAACTATCTCCAACCACTAAAGGTGGAGCTGTCAAAAATCCAAGGTCAGGACAAGCTTTAACCCAAAAGCAGTGTATTTTACTTTAATTCCATAATCACTGGCATTTTAGAGACATATAAGTCTCCAATATGAAGGTCGAAAAACGTAGCAATATGCGTGTATATAAGACAGCAATACACATATCCATCGATGATCAACAAAGTCTAGCTGGGACCATTCACCTACCCATGCATCAGAAATTCTCAGAGTTATGTAGCGATGGAGTTATTGATGCACAGCCAAAAATCCTCTATAAACAAGAGGAACAACCACCTACCTTAACTATCATTAAGACCCAACAGAAGATTCTCAATCTACTAGAGTTCTACTCTAGGTGCAGTAACAAACAGCAATTAAAATTTGTAAGATCTGACAGTAGAAGAAATTCTGATTTGGTTGGTCATTTCAATTCCAATGTTTTCTTATTTGTTTGAGTTCTTGCACTGAAGGATTAGCACTCTGCTTCTTGTACTCATCATTGAATACATATAATTACACGTATTTATACATACTGTACATTAAATATATTTTTATATGTTAAATACATTAAAATTCTTATATTTCAAAAAATACGTTTGTAGTTTTTTTTTACTATTTTATTCTGTTTCAATTTTCTTATATAAGGGTTTTGGCAGCCACTACAGCTATACAATTTCTGTGCGGGGGGAAATATGTTAACGTCTTACTGAATTTATATTTTAAATCAGATTTTAAAAAAAAAACAAAAAAAAAATCTTTTTGCATCTCACCCTTTTATTGCTTCAGGCGGTTGTCTGAGCGTGGCGATTCTGACAGTGGAGGTGTATGAGCGAAGGCATACTTGCAGTTGGAAACCTGCTCCCACAAGGGCTTCAGGCGATCAGCCATAGAACACGGTGTGGGGGGTTTCACAGGACTTGAGCGGATTCTGCGTCTGGAAACAGGCTCAGGCATTCCAGCTTGATGTTGGTTTTCTCAGGTGTAGAAACTGAATGAGACTGCCCATGATAAGTGAACAGAAGCTTAAAAGGGAATTCTGACTTATATTTGAGGCCTTGAGCGGTAAGAACCGAGGTGTAAGATTTCAGTTGTGGCATTTTCTGAATGGTGATTGTTCCCCTAAAAGGAGGGATCTGGTTTGTCTCGAGCAGCCTGTAGGAGAATATTACTTGGTGCAGTAATAAGTAAATGTAATAATGATGTCCTGTGGTGGTCTGTTGGGTTTCCTAGGTCCCAAGGCACGATGGATGCAATCAAACTCCAGGTGGTCAATCGGGATAGGAGAAAGTTGCTGTATTAATGCAGTGGCTGTGAAAGTCAGGTCTACAATGAACCTCTCAGGTGTAGGTTGCTCCTGCGTGATCTGTTTTTTAAAATCATCCAGACTCAGCATAGCCTGCACAAGTTCCTCTTTAAGGTCAGCTAGATCCTGTTACTCGTTCTCTATCACTGTGGCTGCGGAGTTCATCTTGTCCTCCAGTGCATTAGTATGAGTACCCAAGAAATCAGCATCTTGAAGGAAGGGAGCTTGCTAAGCTGCACTGTCAGGCTGAGAGGTTTCTAGAATTGAGCCCACGGCTTCTAGTATGTTATCAGCCTTGTATGGTGGTGGACCTGCATTTTGGTGGTAGCCTCTTGGACGGCTGGGGTGTTTTTCCCCATATTGTGCTCTAGATGCTTTGTAGTGGAAAGTAACAAAATGGTACCGGAAACAGCTCTCCATAAGGTTAAATGTTAGCTGGTATGCCTTGTGGTGGAGTAGCAAGATTACCATGAGGCCATGTTCATTTGCTGCTCACAAGTTCCTCCCTAAATCCCATTACAATCTTTCCCTTATCTGATAGAAACAACACATGCTGAACAAAGGCTCCTGGGAATCCTAACTTTCAAAGGAAGTAGTCTGGCACATTGAAATATTTCCTGTGATTGGCCTTTCCAAGCTAAATATAGACCAGAGCCAAAAAGTGAATGATTGATAATGGTTGCTATGGTGAACTCATGTTCTACCCCAACTCCAAGCTCATCCATATTCCTGACTTTCAACTTTCCCCTATATAAAATAATTTTGTTGCTGCCTTCGTCTCTTCTGGGGTGGCCATTATCACCTAGTAGGAAAAAGATAGCAAATCAAAATCTTGCCCTTTTTCATCTTCTCCCCATTTCTCTCTCATCATCTTCTCCCTACTTCTCCTTCTCTCTCTTTCGATTTCCTCATCATTTTTCTATCTCTCTATTTCCTTTATCTCCTTCTCATTCTTTTCTTCCCACTCTCTCCCCCTTCTCTATTTTATTTTTATTTTTAAGTAGCTCTGTTTTATTCCCTCTTCTCTTTATCCTCCTTTGGCCCTTCTCCCCTCTCTTACTATCTCTCCATTTTCATTGTGTTCTCCAATTATGGCTTTAGGGCCATGTCACAAGGGTAATTTACCAAGAAAAGGCTTTTCACTTACCCTAATTCAAGAGGACAGCATAATGCAGATTCTCTGTTTCTCTAGAGGGAAATGCAAGGGAGCAATATCTCCATAGTCCAGTAGATGGTCATCTACTAAGATTGACTTTGTATCAAATTTAAGTGGCCTCTTAGCTACTGTATATAAATCCTGTACAATAATAAATATAGTGATTCCAGTTGCTGCTAAGTTGTTGCCAGCAATGGGAGTGTTTGTGTGACATGGAGCCTAATCACTATCATGATTACATGAACAGGTCATAATACTTACTGATCAAAAGCCTTAATGGCATTTCAATGCTTTCTGCTTGGAAAGCAGCCATATTTACTGAGGGCAATTTAAGCCCTGAGTGCAGTTTTTCTGATATAGCCTGTGTTGCTCCACCTTGCTGGCCCATTAAAATCTTGGGCTTGCGCAGTACAATGCCTCCCGGGTGCGCATTTGCAGTAAGCATAGAACTTCTGATCTGATGTGTTCATGTACTCAAACTTTCTGTTGTGTCTCTGTGTGCCTCATAAAACACGGAGAAGAGAAAGAGCAGCAAAGAATTGTCTGAGTATTTGAGAACAAAAATTGTGGAAAAACTTGGACAATCTCAGGGTTACAAGTCCATCTCCAGAGATCTTAATGTTCCTGTGTCCACTGTGCGCAACATTGTCAAGAAGTTTACAGCCCATGGCACTGTAGCTAATCTCCCTAGATGTGGACGAAAGAGAAAAACTGATCGAAGATTGAAACAAAGGATTGTCTGAATGGTGGATAAAGAACATGAATCAACTTCCAGACAAATTGCTGACCTTCAGGCACAGGGTACAATTGTGTCAGCTTGCACTATACTCTCCATCTGAATGAAAAGAGACGCCATGGTAGGAGACCCAGGAGGACCCCACTGCTGACATAGAAACATAAAAAACCCAGATTGGAGTTTGCCAAAACTCTCCTGAGGAAGCCAAAATCATTTTTGGAGAATGTGCTGTGGACAGATTAAACAAAATACAGCTTTTTTGGTAAAGCCCATCATTCTGCTGTTTTCAGAAAAAAAAAATGAGGCCTTTAAAGAAAAGGATACAGTCCCTACAGTTAAAAAGAACATGGCAGAGATTCACTGATGTTTTGGGGTTGCGTTGCTGCTTTAGGCACTGTATGTCTTGACCGTGCATATGGCGTTATGAAATCTGAAGACTACCAAAGAATTCTGGGCTGCAATGTATGGCGCAATGTAGAAAGTTGGGTCTATGTCAGATGTCATGGCTTTTACAGCAGGACAATGACCACATGCCAAAAAGCACCCAGAAATGGTTTAAGACAAAGCGCTAGAGAGTGCTGAACTGTCCAGATCTAAATTCAATAGAGCACCTGTGGAGAGATCTTAAAGCAGCAGTTGGGAAAAGGAACCCTTCCATCCTGGGAGACCTGGAGTAGTTGGCAGAAAGAAGATTGGTCCAAAATTCCAGTAGAGAGGTTTAAGAAACGCAATGATGGTTACAGGAAGCAGTTGATTTCAGTTACTTTTTCCAAGGGGTGTGCTACCAAATATTAAATTGAAGGTGCCAATAATTTTGTCCAGTCCATTTTTGGAGTTTTGCGTGAAATGTGTCAGATTTGACTTTTTGTGTCATACCAATGCAAACAAAATAAATACATATGAGAGTGCCTAAACATTTGTAATTGCTACAATATTTGTAGGCAAAGTAGTGCATTATCTGACAAAAATGCAGGGGTGCCAATATTTTTGGCCATGACTGAAATTGATGCCTAAATTTCCAGCGCAATTTTAGATCTATCAGCTTGTGTCAGTTAACTTAGCAATAATTCTGATTAATTTGCACACCTAATTAATATTTATATGTATTTTTTAAGAACATTAATGTATTTTTTTACTACAATGTTTTAATAAAAACATCCTTGCCTTGTTATTATTTTATATTTAAAGCTTTTTTACCCCAATGATTAATATTACTGATATGTGCCATCTATACCATGTACTTCTGTGAAAAAATATCCTGTTCTCTTTGTATTTCTTCCTTTAGACGAAACCCCTGGTGTTTCTGTCAGTTCCCTCGCTTTCCAATTAAAAAACGTACCACACTAAGCAGGAGAGCACAGCGTGGTCAGTTCTCTAGCTATGCTGGGAACTCAGTGTATTCTCCTCCAATGATCAGACTTGTCCTGACACGCCCTCACTGCACAGAAATTCACTGGCAAGCTCAGTCTGCCACTGCTTCTCCTCCCCCAGCTCTTATGCAGCTGAGAACAGAGGAAATGGGATCACTTATAAAAAAAGGGAAAAAAGGTCATTATAATGTTTTTTTTTTATATCTATACAAAAATTTTTTAATTTAATTAAATTATATATTTATGTATTTATTCATTCACTGTAGCACTTTATCACTTTATTGTTTTTTTGGGGCATATCATTTTTTGTGCAGTGTTCTATAGCACTTACCAACCTTCAGCACTTGTCGCTTTTTGGAGTATTGTCAATGGTGTGTTTTTTATCAATTGTTTTCAGTTTCTACTAATTTATTCATTCAGGATTTATTTATATATACACGTTTATTCACATTTGTACCTATCACTTCCATGATTATTGTGTATAATTAGTGCCTTTTTGCAGTGTTTATTTACACTTTTCATCCTCTAGCACGTTACTTTTTGTAGTACATAATTATACTGGTTTTTGATGCATTAATCATCCATTAATTATTATTCAATATTTTTTTAGGTGTATTTATTTATTTATGAAGCACCTTATCACGTGTGGTGCTCACACATTTTACACAGCAATTATACCATTTTTATATTTTTTATTGTTCCTGGCTCCGGTTCACCAGGCCTAAATAAAACATTCCCCCTAGGCAGCACCATCTATTCCTCTCCTGTTTTTGTTTACATCTGTATAACCCTTTTGGTTATATTTGAGGGAGGCTGCAGCCTGACCATAGTGCGGAATCCTTCTACAATACTGAAGAAATCATTGTTTGTTCCTCTGTGCCGAGTGGGTCAAATTGGAGGGGTTTCATAATTATCTATCAGCTGTTGCAGCTGCAGGGCTCTAATGAGGAAAGCTGCTGGGTCTGCATCCATTTAGACGTGTTTCTATTGGGAGTATCTCACCAAAAATGTCATTTTTGTTGCAGGGAATGCCAGAAATCTGACTTGTATCTTAGGCAGACTTCTGGGAAAATTGGTAAGCCAATCATACAAGCAGGAAATGATGTTTCTGGGGTGTGGTCAGTACACATTCTGTGTACAGAACAGCTCCAGGTAGCCATATTACATTGCATTTTCAGAAAATTACAACAGCTGCAGATTGAAAATTAAAGGTAATTTTTAATAACATTCAATTACAATATGATTTGTCTCGCAATATTGTTTTTTTCTTTATTTGCTAATTTTTTTTCCCCAACGAAAGTGGAATTACCCTTTAAGGGAAGAAGTAGGAATGTGGGTGGAAATAAAAAAAGAGGTAGTATAGTAACGAGGTAGGTGTGGTCCAGAGTAGTAAACACAACCTATTATGTGATGCAGTAAGGCAGTGCATGAAGGGATATGATGTTTCCTGCAATGTCACATGGTCTACAGTAAGTCAGGGTCCCAGTAGCATTTTATTGACATTTTGAACAGAGAGGGTGCTGACTGAAGGCTGCCATGGACTAGGTAAGTGAGAAATAGGTCTGGGATAGTGGGAGACTATTGGGATAGTGTGGAAAGAAAGGCATTAGAAAAGGCTTCTATTTATTATGAAAAATAAATTCTGCTTAAAAAGGTGAACTTAGCCTTCAAGCTAGAATGTACTCTAACATAGCTCCCAACTGTCCCTGATTTCGAGGGACTGTCCCTGATTTAGAATAAAGTCCCTCTATCCCTTTTTCCTCCTCATTTGTCCCTCATTTTGGCCTGATCTATATCTTATATAGATCTTATAGATCTTATATGTCTTTATAATTTATATATAAGATATATTTATTATATCTTTCTAACCAAAGACACAACAAAACTCCTAGTCCACTCCCTGGTCATCTCGCGCCTCGACTACTGCAATTCCCTTCTTGTTGGCATACCTCTACACAGGCTACCCCCCCTTCAATCCAATCAGTGTCCGCTGCTCCTCTCTGTCAAGCCCTCCACTGGCTTCCGCTCACCCAACGAATTAAATTCAAAATACTTACAACATCTTACAAAGCAATCCACAGCTTAGCCCCCAGCTACATCACCAGCCTCGTCTCAAAATACCAACCTAATCGCTCTCTTCGCTCCTCTCAGAACCTCCTGCTCTATAGCCCCCTTGTCACCTCCTCCCATGCTCGCCTCCAGGACTTTTCCAGAGTCTCTCCAATTCTATGGAACTCCTTACCCTTATCTGTCCGATTATCTCCTACTCTATTAGCTTTTAGGCGATCTCTGAAAACCCTCCTTTTCAGAGAAGCCTATCTTACCAACATATATATATAAGTTGCGCTATAAAGTAAAATACATATGTGATAATGTATTGATGTGATAAAGTCCAAATAGAGTCCAATATGGGTAAAACAGCACGTCTGACGAAATATTCTGTACAGGTACCGCTTACCAAAGGTGAATAGTATATAGGCCCAAAATACTTCAAAGGATCCACAGGAACCAGATATCAATCGGACTCCGTACATATAGATGGATCTCCTCAGTGTTGGGTATTCATGTGGAATAAATAAATAAAAAACGCCATAGCGTAAAACCACAATAAATTGAATAAAACACCCCGAGTGATGGGAATATCAGGAAAGTGTTGGAGTGTAGATAGAAGACACACCACCTCAAATCTTGTGAAAATACTCCTTACCAGAGTAATAAACTGTACAGAAAAGAGAAAGGACCTCTCCCAGTAGGACTGCAGCTTACCAAAGACAAACCATATACAGCATATAGGTCCCAATCGTGTCACCAAAAGGGGGCTGACATATGAATGCCCTTACCAGCTCCAGAAATTGAAAGGCAGAAAAGATCCAAATCCGACTGAATACTTCAACTGTTGGCACAGCTCCAGATATATGTCAAAGCAGATCAAACACTTCCAATAGGGACGCTAGTAGAGGCTCGGCATACAGGGGGTATCAGCCATGAATAAAAGAGAGGTAGACCATAGCGTAAAACCCCACAAACAAGTTTATTAAAGAAAGGGCAAACACTTACAAGCATGAAGATCACAATGGTCAGAAGAGGAAAGTAAAAGAGCCGCCGGCCGGACGGCTCCACTCGCCCGTTCCTTCGTGAGACTGTAGCGTATGGGTGACGTCGGCACGCCGTGACCTAGCTGCTCTCTGTTCTCTGTGTCCTCCTCCCCCCTCCCCTCCCTGCCCAGCCACCCCTCCTGCTGCTGAAATAACTGTTATTGTGTTAAATAATCCTCTTTGTTTCCTAAGCATGTGTACCTCTGTCTACCTGTTTAATAAAAAAAATGCTGTATATACCTGATTTCAGTGTGCTGCTTGGCGATCACGTGACGGACCGACCGACTGGCCGGCTGTCTCTCTCTCTCTCTCCTCCTCTCCTCCCGAGTGACATCAGCAGGGGAATCTTGGCCCCGCCCCCTGCAGCTGTCAGACGGGGAGAGGAGATCGCTCACGTTCTTGAGCTCACAGCCACGTGATCGTCGAGCAGCACACTGAAATCCGGTATTCTGACAGCATTTTTTTTTATAAAACACATAGACAGAGGTATACAGGCTTAGGAAACAAAGAGGATTATACAAAGTCATGGCTTAACAACCACTTTAATGGACAGATTCATTTTCAGATTTAATTTCTTATCTTCAACACTTCTTTCATTCGGAATAGAGCCCCTCTCCCAAAGCACCCCCCCATGTTGAGGGCGTGTAGACTGGGGAGCAGGCTCGCTGGTATTGTGTTTGTTTTTGTTATATTCGGTTTTTGCTGCGTGTTGGGTGCACTTCTTTGCACCTTTATCCTGGTGGCTACTGATGTGGTTAGATTGATATATGTGGGATGGACTGGCAATGACAAATCTGGGTTGTGGAGTCATGTTTACGTTCCGGTTTTCAGCCGTCTCTGGGATTTGATGTCACTTCCTGTTTTTGACAAGAAGTGCGCCTTAACATTGGAGGAACATCCAGCTACGTGTATGCCTGCTTTGCGGCTTGGAAGGTGGGACGTGTGGGATGGGAGGCGGCGGGGGAGGTACCTATTGGCCCTATATCATATAAGGGCTTGTTTGAGCCTTTCGATTGTGGCATTAACTTTATTGGATCGGGGAACAGGGTGGAACGTCTTTTGAAGCTGCGGAATGTAGCCAGTAAGTGGATTTACTCCCATTAAAGTAGTTTACTTCCCATATTCCATATCTATATACCTATCTATTTATTAGTCCACTCTTACTATTCATCTAGATGTGTGCTATTATAGATACAGACCACGGAATCAGGTGTCTGATTTGGGATGCCCCTCTTGTGAGGCCTCTGAGACTCATTGATTTCATTCTTGTGTTGCGCACAGTTTTTTGATTGTGGTTAGTCTGGTACCTATATGGATATTAGTATGATTTATTGTATGTTTATTATAGGTAATTTCACTTGAATATTTGCTTTGGGTTATTTTCTTATTTTCTTTTGGTTTATTCACATTTTGTGAGGATGTACATATATAATTAAAAGGACAATTGGATATTCACAAAGAGTATGGGTGTATTTGATTTTTGGCTTTGATATGAATACTGTGGAGTACTTTTTTAATTGTTTGATTTTCTCACTATTTCTGTTTATCAGATATCTATCTGGTTGATGGCGACTTCACCCACAATCTTTGACCCAATATTATAGATTGATAATCGATCTTAGATCTAAAGCTTTTATATCCTCTGGGATATATGTTTGACATTATACCACATTGTACATATTTTTTGTGGGTTGGTGTTTTAAATGGTAAGTTTTATTATTTTTAGGCGCAAGGTTCTCACCTTCTCCTTTAGCCATCTGTCCCCCCAATAGGCTGACTCAAAATGGTCCCCCACATATTATCTAGTTTCACCCTGTGGGTCTTGCTGGGTTTTGTTTTTGTTTTTTTTTTTTTGTTTATATATATTTTTGACATGAGGGATACCTGTTTCCCCTCTCTCCTCATCTCTGGATGTACTGAAATAAAAAGATTTGCACATGTAATAATAGTTGTTGGGTTGTACTTGTAATTGATATGTATAAAAAAATGTTTACTTTTTTTGTGTTGTTTATATGTTATAAGGTTATAACACATTGAAAATCGGATCATGAAGAAGCCCATAATTCGGGTGAAATGCGTTGATCCGAACCGTGTGCAATTACCCTAGATTTTGAACACTGCACAATATGGTGATATGTATAACATGATATACTTTTTATGTAAAACATATGGTTTGCTATTTTAACACTTTTTGATATGTAACAATAAAAATAAAAATAGATTGCTTTTAGTCATGATCTATATTGTTTGACTTTTGGGCACATAAAAAATCCCCATTTTCCAGTGTTTCCCCCTTTCCCCTTCCCCTTCCCTTTTTCCATCCCCTTCTTCTAGGGGAGACCTGGAATACATTTTACGATTCCAGATTTAACTAGAGGATTGTGCCAGAATTCATTATACAAGTGTTCCCCCACCCAATACTTTTCTTGGCATGTAGACTGGTATGGTTGGGGGTTGCTCACTCACCCCTCCCCCTTTTCTGGCCTTCCTAGCTGCATGCCCAGAAAAGAGTCTGGTATGGATTTTGGGGGGACCCAAAGCTGTTTTTCTTTTTTCAATTTTGGCATTGAGATCCCCTTAAAATCCATACCAGACCCAAAGGGCCTGGTATGGTATGGATTTGGAAGGGGGGGGGGGGGAGGGGGTGTATATCCATGCAGTTTTTTTTTTTCTTTACTTTTTAATGCTGGCATTTGTTTTGTTTACCTAGGAATCCCGCTGACAGCAGATGAGTCATGGTTGTTTAGGACGCAGTGGCACTTCTTAACAACCCACTTCTCAATGCATCTGAATTTTGTTAATACTTTGTTTCAGATTTTTTCAGATTCATTACTATGTCTGTTTGGAACCTTGGATACATCCAAATCTCAAAAAATAGAATTCTCATCCAAAAATCGAATCTGGACCAACCAAATCGCACATGTCCAATAATAGTTCCCCTGCCTTCCTGTTAGTAAAACACCATTATTTTACATATTACTTATTCATATCAGATCCCTATACATTTTTTATGAACTTCATAATTTTTAGAACATCCCCTGCATTTAAAACCAACACATATAATGTGCATTCTTTGTATACTGGAAAGCAGTGAATTCAGAAAACACATTTGACAATGCACACATAATGCTGAAAGTTGTTTATTAAGCAATATTTGATTAATTTTTTCTTTAGATTACTGATACATAAAGCAAAACTTTATAACTTTTAATTTTGTATTCATCTGTTGTTCTTTTTAAGTTGGCCTTTCATTCACAGTCATCAGTCCAGACTTGAACTTCACATAAGTGAAGATATTCTCTTTTTCCACGTAAAACTACATTGACATATCTGCCAACCATGCCATGACAGTGGAAGTTCTGTGTTGCTCCAGCTGGGATAGAGGTAACCAACCCACACCTGTGAAATGAAATTATAATACCAATAATTATGTATGTATTTATTTAGTTTAAAAAATAGCAACATAATAACTACTGCAGAATAGCTAAATAAAGATAGAAAAAACGGCTTTTCCTGCAAGGCTTATCTCCAATCTGGAGCTATTCCCTACAGTACTTTTTTGGCCACTAGATGTCTTTAGTTTTTTATGCCAGGTGACAGCCTTATCATCCCACTTATTACAGGAGTAAGGACTCCCTTCCCCCACCCATCTACAAGCTGCTAAGGAAGGAGAAGTGTAAAGATCCTTGACCGGTCAGAAGTCCCGTCCCGAAAAAAAAAAAAAGATATGTGTAAGTATAAGGTGTAAGACACTGAAAACCCTGTATTCCAAACCTTTGGCAGCAGAAACTGCAGTTTGCAAGATATGTTAATTAAAGCCAACTTTCAGAAAAATAAAAATAGCATACAGAGAACAATTTTAGGCTCAAGGAGATGCGGATGTTTTTCATGTCTGAATGGTACAGAAGGAAAATTGATGAGAAAGGGTGAAATATTTGTCAATACAGGAAATGGACAGGAATTTGACATTAGAAGGCATTACACCTTTCAGTTTATATACACTAAATTACCAAAAAGTATTGGGAAACCTGGCTTACACGCACATAAACTTTAATGGCATCCCAGTCTTAGTCCGTAGGGTTCAATGTTGAGTGGGCCCACCCTTTGCAGCTATAACAGCTTCAACTCTTCTGGGAAGGCTGTCCACAAGGTTTAGGAGTGTCTATGGGAATGTTTGACCATTCTTCCAGAAGCACATTTGTGAGGTCAGGCACTTGGACGAGAAGGCCTGGTTCGCATTCTCCGCTCTAGTTTATCCCAAAAGGTGTTCTATTGGGTTGAGCTCAGGACTCTGTGCAGGCAAATCAAGTTCCTCTATCCCAAACTCGCTCATCCATGTCTTTGTGGACCTTGCTTTGTGCACTGGTGCGTAGTCATGTTAGAACAGGAAGGGGCCATCCCCAAACTGTTCCCACAATGTTGGGAGCATGAAATTGTCCAAAATGTCTTGGTATGCTGATGCCTTAAGAGTTCCCTTCATTGTAACTAAGGGGCCAATCCCCCCTCCACCAAATTATAAGGACCAGTGCACAAAGCAAGGCTAATAAAGACATGGCTGAGTGAGTTTGGGGTGGAAGAACTTGACTGGCCTGCACAAAATTCTGATCTCAACCCAATAGAAAACCTTTGGGATGAATTAGAGCAGAGAATGCGAACCAGGCATTCTCATCCAAAATCAGTGCCTGACCTCACAAAATGCGCTTCTTGAAAAATGGTCAAACATTCCCATAGACACGCTCTTAACCACTTTACCACCGGAGGATTTTCCTGCTAAAAGACCAGGGGTTTTTTTGCGATTTTTTACTGCGTGACTTTAACGGACAATTGCGCGGTCATGCGATGCTGTACCTAAACGAATTTCACGTCCTTTTTTTCCCACAAACAGAGCTTTCTTTTGGTGGTATTTGATCACCTGTGCGATTTTTTGATCACGCGCTATAAACAAAAAAAGCGTAATTTTTGCAAAAATAACAATATTTTTCACTTTTTTTTTACATGAAATTCCCCCCCCCAAAAAATGTAAAAATCAAAATTTTTTAACATTTTCAGCCAATTTGTTTTACGCTACCTATGTTTGGTAAAAAAAAAATCACAAAAAGCGTATTTTGATTGGTTTGCGCAAAAGTTATCGCATTTACTAACAAAGGGAAAGATTTTTGTCATTTTTGGTGTTTTTTTTTTTAACGAGTAATGGCGGCGATCTGCGATTTTTTTGCGGTACTGCGACATTGCGGCGGACAGATCGGACCCTTGACTGACATTTTTGACACTTTTGGGGGTACCAGTGACATTACTGCAGTAATCAGTGCTATACATATGCACTGTTACTGCAAAAATGACACTGGCAGGGAAGGGGTTAACTGTATTGGACAGGGAGGGGTTAAGTGTGTCCTAGGGGCGTGCTTCTAACTGTAGTGGGACATTGCTATTGGTGTAAAAACAAAGATCAATGGTTCTACATAGTAGAACCGTCTGATCTTCATTTTTACACAGGGAGAACTGACAGGCGGCTTGTTTACATAAGCCGCTCTGTCTTTCTCCCGCTGTACCGGCGATCGTAGTGTGACCGGCGGACATCGGGTCCGCCAGTCGCACTCCCGCACTCCTCCGTGAACGAGCCGAGGCGGGTGCACGCTCGCCCGCCCGCTATTGGCTCTAGAAGGAGTGACAGGCGAGCGACGTAGACCTACGTCACTCTGCCTGGCCGGGGCTGACTGCCGCAGTAAATATACTGTGAGCAGTCGGCAAGTGGTTAAACCTTGTGAACAGCCTTTTCAGAAGAGTTGAAGCTGTTATAGCTGCAAAAGGTGGGCCAACTCAATATTGAACCCTACGGACTAAGACTGGGATGCCATAAAAGTTTTTGTGCGTGTGAAGGCAGGCATCCCAATCATTTTGGTAATAAAGTGTATGTAATATATGTTCTAATGTGTCCCTATAATTTATTGTATAAAGGTGAAGCCACCCAAAAAATGAAAGATCATTTAGCTCAACATAGATCTTCTATGAGGAATAAACATCCAGGGCATCCCGTACCAAGGCGTTTTACTGAAATGAATCACAAACATACCGAGTTACGTTTTATGATTTTCAGAGTAACGTTTCAAAAGATAGACGGGGTGGTGACAGAATTTTATCCTCAAGAAAGAAAGGAAAGCATGAAGTCTGGTGGATTAACAGGCTGGGGACACCACAGCCCAATTGTCTGAATAAGTGCCGGTTCACACTACCGCGCCACGACTTCGGGGGCGACCTGTGAAGTCGCGTGCTCCGCGACTTCAGCGCAACTTGCACAGACTTCATATAATGAATGTCAATGCAAGTCGCTTTGATGTCGCCCCGAAGTAGTACAGGAACTATTTTCTAAGTCGGGGCGACTTGAGTCGCTCCTATTAGAACGGTTCCCGTAGCACACAATGGACTGCGACTTGTCAGGCTGACCAGTCGCCTGACAAGTCGCGGTAGTGTGAATGGGCACTAAGGATTAGGATCTTTATTTGTTTTTATAAACAAGGTTACATTGTATATATGTAGTTAAAGTGTTACTAAACCCTCAACAGTAAAATCAGTATGTATATGCAGTAAAACATGCTTGTTATACTCACCTAAGGGGTAATCCTTTGCATTGAGTAAAAAGGCTGTTTGATCCTGTCTTCTATGATCCTCCCCTTTTTCCACTGTCCCAAATCTATGTGCTGATAGAACAAAGCCTGCAGGCCAAGCTACACATGCTCAGTTTGGTGTGTATTGCTAGAGGGTTTTTTTTTGTTTTTTTTATTAGGGAGGGTGCATGTGATCAGCACAGGGCCAATCAGCACTGTCCAGACAGTGGGTCAGGGGTCCTGCAGTCTCATAGGACCACCAGGAGAGAATAAAAACTCCTCCTGCAAGCTTTAACCAGACATTGATAGAGGTTACAAGACTGCTATATACTGCCCATGAGAAAAGGTATTTAGCAGTTTATATTTACTAAAACTATTGCATTTCCATGTTCTGTGTACTGTGGGAGATCAGATATAGTGAATGCAGGGTTCTGAGTTTAGCAACACTTTAATACTGTAAATGCTACATCTTTTTCATTTTCTAAATAAAAGCGGAATAGCTGTCACTACTTTGGGCTGATACAGTGCTGGGATTATGTCAGTGGAGAAACTGTGGGAACGTAAAGAATTTGACAAAAATGAAAACACACACAAAGGGTTAATTGGTCTAGAGGGAGGAACATTTTCTGGTATATGCAGGTTGCTGGGATATGTTTGTAGTAGCCTTCACATTTGGTTGCACAAAGAAAGTGGTGGTTCCGAAACTTATCAGGAAAATGTGAATTGTGCAGTATACTTGCATTAGGTTTGACAAGCAATTCAGAATGTATTATGGACTACATATCCTTTAATTTGCCATACGTTTTGCAGTGAGTATGAAGCCTGCTTGATGTGGTGGTCTGTTCGTTTCAGATTACAAGCGTAACTCATCCTTGAGAATATATGTATATACGGTATATATATATATATATATTTTTTTTTTTTGCTGTTTGTACATGTTACCCCTGTCAATAGACAGCCCCCCCCCCCCCTCAATGTCATTTGTTTGACAATCCCCTGCCTATTAGCCTTGAAAATGGTCAGAAAGAATTTTAAAGGTTCAGCTCCTATCAACTTCAGTTCTGATTAACATTTGGAACCTTCAGAGCTGAACCTATGTACATTCTGATCATCCCTACTTGTTAGCACTTCTTCCCTGCAGAACTCTGGTTCTCAGTTTTAATCCCAACCTAACCACTGCCTGCATGGAGTTTGCATGTTCTCCCTGTTCTTCTGTGGTTTTTCTTCAAAATTCCAAAGACTTTCAGAAAGGATAATTGGCTCCTGTATAAATTGGCTTTGTTATATGTATGTGTGCATGTATGGTGGGGTACTTGTATTGTAAGCTCCTTGATGGCAGGGCCTGATGTGAATGTACAATATGCTGTGCAAATTACTGTCCTAATTAATCTATTTCCCCTTAGCTACTATTGTTATCAACCTTCTGCTTTAAAGGCTCGGTTCACACTGCCACGACTTGAGATCCGACTTGTGAGAGCCCAAGTCGCGTGACATGTAAAATCCCATGTTAGTCAATGAAAGCTGTCTTAATTAACACTACGGAAGTCGCTCCGACTTCAGAAAAGGTTCCTGTACTACTTCAAGGAGACTTCTATCCAACTTTTATTCTGTTCTATTCTATACTTTTATCAAAGTAATACTCATGTCGCCCGGCAAAGTCGAAATGCAAGTCGCATGACTTTCTGGTCGCGGCAGTGTGAACCGAGCCAAAGCTATTATTTTCCAGCTGAATTGTTTGTTTATTTCTATATTTCTAACAATTAATGTTTGATTTTTTTACATTTGATTTGATTTGTTCCTTAAAGCGGAGTTCCGGACACATTTTAAACTTCCCATCATGCATAACTTTATCACATGTTAAAAACGATTTGGCTATTTTTTTCCCCCCGGTTCCTTTACCTTATTTTTAATGAAAAATAACTTCACTTCCTCCCTATGTGGCCTCGGCCGCTGACGTCATTTCCTGCTTCGCATTTGCTCGTGGGAGATGAGTGTCATCAATCCCAGGAGTCAATGCGCCTGCACCGGTGTCCCTCGTTCCTTCCGGTGCAGGCGCGTCATCCTCTGCCGATGGATGGAGAACAGCTTCTGGGCATGCGCAATGTCGCGGCAATGACGCGGAACCAGCTATGGGATGACGCACCTGCCCCAGGAGTGACGAGAGTATAACATTCTGGGACTCGCTTACAACTGCGAAATCGGGCAAACTGGTCGACTTGGTATCCCAAACACAATGTAATAGGCTCGATTTGAATGTGGTGATGTTACTGTTCCTGCCCTACGCAAGTATATGTATTACCACCCTCATCTCTACAGATGATTGATGTTTTGTCATGATTGTATGCCAATGTTCAAATGTATTTGTACCTTGAGTGCGAAATGTTCACTCTATACTTTTATGTTACAGTATTCCTTTTCTTTTGTTTGTTGAAAATTCAATAAAAACTATTTAAAAAAAAAAACAACTGCGAAATCCAGGAAGAGAGACACTGCGGCTTTAGATGCCCACACCGAGGATGGCCGCGCTGTACAAGAATTTCACAAGGTAACTAATTCATACTGCATGTACACAAAACAGGGGACAGTTTACAGGATATCTTTATTTAAATGCACTAGCCCTGACTATTCTAGGGGTCATTTTTGGTAAAAAAAAATTTGGACCGGAACTCCGCTTTAATGTTTGCAGTGTAGTATTAAAAAGAAAAGCTTAAAATATTAAAAACATTGTTATGCATTTTTAAATATGTAACTTGGATGTGCTTTGGATAAAAAAATTAGTGGCATCTTAAAAAGGACAAAAGGACAAATTCAAAATCAAAGTTTGTACTTTTTATCTATGGTAACACTATAGTTTTCAACTAACAAATCAAATAAATCAAAATTATGCAAGATGGAATCACCAAAGGAAAACGTTGTCTACATGAAAATAAGATTTATGTATTACTCTGATTTCTTAGATAATAACATTATGACAGAATAAACAGGCCCATAGCAGAAACATAAAAACCTCGCTGGTCTATAAGACGTTTATATGTGAGAGCTGAAGTGGTTAAAGGGGGAAAATATGTAAAAATGATCCTTACCTGGGATTATTGTTTCCATTGTCGCTCAGAGAGTCTCCAACGAGAATTTCAGCACCGTTCAGTCTTTCACCACAGCAGTCTCCTCTGTTAGTGATGGTGATGTAGGCAATTTTGTGTGGTTTCAGCAGGTCCACCCTCCACCAGGCAGACCAGTCATAGTGTGTATGTGAGCAGGAACCGTGGTAAAAGTTAGGGTCTTTGTTCCCATCGATGGCATTTATTGCTGCTGAATAAAAGCCATACTGTTGACTGTTTATAATTGTAGACTGAGTTGCTCGACCTTGAAGGGCAACATTCCGATCTGTTAGTGTGAGAGACATATAAGTCATTGTACAAACAGTAAGAGAGAGGAGATACATGAGACATAGCACAGGGGCACATCTCTTTATCAAGAGATAGAGACTGATCAGGTGGAATTCTATGCACAAGTGGGCTGTGATTGTGCAATGATAGAACAATTGGCACTCAAAAATTTCTCTAACTGGAGGTTACCCTTCAAGCCAGGAGACTACGTGTGGTTATATATTCTTTGATGGTGGCAACCCCATGGATACTAAAGGCTGGCCATATCAGTTGTTACCAGAGTGGCATTGATCCTGAGGAGGCAGGAATATCGCTAAAAGCTTTAATCAAGCCATTGTTGAAATTTTAAACATGTGTTTTTCACACCTACTGTATATGGCATCTAATGTTCATCTTTTTGTATGATCTTAAAGGAGTTGTAAAGGCAGAGGTTTTTTATCTTAATGCATTCTATGCATTAAGATAAAACCCTTCTGTGTGCAGCAGCCCCCCATTACTTACCTGAGCCCCCTCTCTATCCAGCGATGTCCACGATTCCTTGGCTGTCCGGGACCATCCCTCCTGATTGGCTGAGACACAGCAGTGGCCCCATTGGGTCCCGCTGCTGTCAATCAAAGTTAGTTAGCCAATCAGGAGAGAGAGGGGCGGGGCCAAATGGCAGTTACGCGTCTGAATAGACACACGGAGCTGCAGCTCAGCTTGAGTGCCCCCATAACAAGCTGCTTGCTTTGGGGGCACTTGACAGGAGGGAGGGGACAGGAGCAGCAAAGAGGGACCCAAGAAGAGGAGGATCCGGGCTGCCTTGTGCAAAACCCACTGCACAGAGAAGTTAAGTGTAACATGTTTGTTATTTAAAAAAAAAAAAACATGAGAGTTTACAATCGCTTTAATCTTAATAATGATATAATAAAAGCTTTATATTTTATTGGCAATGCGTTGCATATTCCAATTAGGGCACATGTAAAGTCCAAAATCTTCTTTTCTCCATTTCCAATGATGTGGTTCTGGAGAAGGGGTTATATAAGGTCTATTTAGAAGGGATGCTGCAATAATGGGATAATAGTGGATAACCCCACTCAGTTTCAGATATATGTAGTAACCATTTACCTGTCTTTCTCTCTACCTAGAATCTATATAATATCTATCTCATAGATATAATTAATTGGTATGCATAAATCAGGGTTTCTCAACCAGGGATCCATGGAACCCTAGGGTTCCTCTAGAGGTTGCTAGGGGTTCCTTGAGCAATGCGTAGGTTCTGCCTGTCAGATAAGACCATTGATCCTTTAAGCTATCTATAAGGGGGTAACTCTTCCCAATAACCACAAGAGTAAAGAGTACTCTTCCCACCGTCCATCATTGTGTATCATTGTGTCATGAGCTGAAGATATAGTCATTTTTTTTTAGCAGGGGTTCACTAAAATAGGAAAATTAATCCTAGGGTTCCTCTGTGTTGAAAAGGTTGAGAAAGGCTGGTATAGATGTTTGAATAAATAAATAGATCAAAATGTATCTAGATATTTATCTCTATATCTATCTACCTAATCCTTACCCCAATTGCTATATATATATATATATATATATATATATATATATAGATAGATAATGGGGTACTTTGACGCAGTAGTGGGCTTGAGCACGATATGGCCATATGGTGGGACCAAACCCCCATTTTTATTCATGGATTGTCTTCAGATTTGGTAGTAATTTCTTTTGCATTTGCGCGCTATTCTTTTTTAATATACATGTCTTTTGGTTCATAGCTGCAGCAGCTTTAGAAATACATGGGTATGCTCCCCCAAATTTTTTGCCTGTTTATTATGTATTCGGTCTGACCAGACTATCGAGGTTGAGCAACCCCCCCACACACACCTGTACTCAATCAGTGTCCACCATCAAGTGGATATAGGAGGAGTCCCCTGTAGTGCATTTGCACATCCTTCCCAGCAAGGAGTATTATCTCCAAGGGTTAGAAAGGCTGGATTCATCTCTTTTTCATGGATAGTGTAGGACCCACTGATAATGGGGTACTTTGACGCAGTAGTGGGCTTGAGCACGATATGGCCATATGGTGGGACCAAACCCCCATTTTTATTTATGGATTGTCTTCAGATTTGGTAGTAATTTCTTTTGCATTTGCGCGCTATTCTTTAATAATATACATGTCTTTTGGTTCATAGCTGCAGCAGCTTTAGAAATACATGGGTATGCTCCCCCAAATTTTTTGCCTGTTTATTATGTATTCGGTCTGACCAGACTATCGAGGTTGAGCAACCCTCCCCACCCCCCCACACACACCTGTACTCAATCAGTGTCCACCATCAAGTGGATATAGGAGGAGTCCCCTGTAGTGCATTTGCACATCCTTCCCAGCAAGGAGTATTATCTCCAAGGGTTAGAAAGGCTGGATTCATCTCTTTTTCATGGATAGTGTAGGACCCACTGATAATGGGGTACTTTGACGCAGTAGTGGGCTTGAGCACGATATGGCCATACGGTGGGACCAAATCCCCATTTTTATTTATGGATTGTCTTCAGATTTGGTAGTAATTTCTTTTGCATTTGCGCGCTATTCTTTTTTAATATACATGTCTTTTGGTTCATAGCTGCAGCAGCTTTAGAAATACATGGGTATGCTCCCCCAAATTTTTTGCCTGTTTATTATGTATTCGGTCTGACCAGACTATCGAGGTTGAGCAACCCTCCCCACCCCCCCACACACACCTGTACTCAATCAGTGTCCACCATCAAGTGGATATAGGAGGAGTCCCCTGTAGTGCATTTGCACATCCTTCCCAGCAAGGAGTATTATCTCCAAGGGTTAGAAAGGCTGGATTCATCTCTTTTTCATGGATAGTGTAGGACCCACTGATAATGGGGTACTTTGACGCAGTAGTGGGCTTGAGCACGATATGGCCATATGGTGGGACCAAACCCCCATTTTTATTTATGGATTGTCTTCAGATTTGGTAGTAATTTCTTTTGCATTTGCGCGCTATTCTTTTTTAATATACATGTCTTTTGGTTCATAGCTGC
The DNA here is from genome assembly GCF_965119305.1 of Pelophylax lessonae. Taxonomy (NCBI): domain Eukaryota; kingdom Metazoa; phylum Chordata; class Amphibia; order Anura; family Ranidae; genus Pelophylax; species Pelophylax lessonae. Next base: position 103,328,516 of record NC_138770.1, on the reverse strand, counting down.
AGCAGCTTTAGAAATACATGGGTATGCTCCCCCAAATTTTTTGCCTGTTTATTATGTATTCGGTCTGACCAGACTATCGAGGTTGAGCAACCCTCCCCACCCCCCCACACACACCTGTACTCAATCAGTGTCCACCATCAAGTGGATATAGGAGGAGTCCCCTGTAGTGCATTTGCACATCCTTCCCAGCAAGGAGTGTTATCTCCAAGAGTTAGAAAGGCTGGATTCATCTCTTTTTCATGGATAGTGTAGGACCCACTGATAATGGGGTACTTTGACGCAGTAGGGGGCTTGAGCACGATATGGCCATATGGTGGGACCAAACCCCCATTTTTATTTATGGATTGTCTTCAGATTTGGTAGTAATTTCTTTTGCATTTGCGCGCTATTCTTTTTTAATATACATGTCTTTTGGTTCATAGCTGCAGCAGCTTTAGAAATACATGGGTATGCTCCCCCAAATTTTTTGCCTGTTTATTATGTATTCGGTCTGACCAGACTATCGAGGTTGAGCAACCCTCCCCACCCCCCCCCCCACACACACCTGTACTCAATCAGTGTCCACCATCAAGTGGATATAGGAGGAGTCCCCTGTAGTGCATTTGCACATCCTTCCCAGCAAGGAGTATTATCTCCAAGGGTTAGAAAGGCTGGATTCATCTCTTTTTCATGGATAGTGTAGGACCCACTGATAATGGGGTACTTTAACGCAGTAGTGGGCTTGAGCACGATATGGCCATACGGTGGGACCAAACCCCCATTTTTATTTATGGATTGTCTTCAGATTTGGTAGTAATTTCTTTTGCATTTGCGCGCTATTCTTTTTTAATATACATGTCTTTTGGTTCATAGCTGCAGCAGCTTTAGAAATACATGGGTATGCTCCCCCAAATTTTTTGCCTGTTTATTATGTATTCGGTCTGACCAGACTATCGAGGTTGAGCAACCCTCCCCACCCCCCCACACACACCTGTACTCAATCAGTGTCCACCATCAAGTGGATATAGGAGGAGTCCCCTGTAGTGCATTTGCACATCCTTCCCAGCAAGGAGTATTATCTCCAAGGGTTAGAAAGGCTGGATTCATCTCTTTTTCATGGATAGTGTAGGACCCACTGATAATGGGGTACTTTGATGCAGTAGTGGGCTTGAGCACGATATGGCCATATGGTGGGACCAAATCCTCATTTTTATTTATGGATTGTCTTCAGATTTGGTAGTAATTTCTTTTGCATTTGCGCGCTATTCTTTTTTAATATACATGTCTTTTGGTTCATAGCTGCAGCAGCTTTAGAAATACATGGGTATGCTCCCCCAAATTTTTTGCCTGTTTATTATGTATTCGGTCTGACCAGACTATCGAGGTTGAGCAACCCTCCCCACCCCCCCACACACACCTTTACTCAATCAGTGTCCACCATCAAGTGGATATAGGAGGAGTCCCCTGTAGTGCATTTGCACATCCTTCCCAGCAAGGAGTATTATCTCCAAGGGTTAGAAAGGCTGGATTCATCTCTTTTTCATGGATAGTGTAGGACCCACTGATAATGGGGTACTTTGACGCAGTAGTGGGCTTGAGCACGATATGGCCATATGGTGGGACCAAACCCCCATTTTTATTTATGGATTGTCTTCAGATTTGGTAGTAATTTCTTTTGCATTTGCGCGCTATTCTTTTTTAATATACATGTCTTTTGGTTCATAGCTGCAGCAGCTTTAGAAATACATGGGTATGCTCCCCCAAATTTTTTGCCTGTTTATTATGTATTCGGTCTGACCAGACTATCGAGGTTGAGCAACCCTCCCCACCCCCCCACACACACCTGTACTCAATCAGTGTCCACCATCAAGTGGATATAGGAGGAGTCCCCTGTAGTGCATTTGCACATCCTTCCCAGCAAGGAGTATTATCTCCAAGGGTTAGAAAGGCTGGATTCATCTCTTTTTCATGGATAGTGTAGGACCCACTGATAATGGGGTACTTTGACGCAGTAGTGGGCTTGAGCACGATATGGCCATATGGTGGGACCAAACCCCCATTTTTATTTATGGATTGTCTTCAGATTTGGTAGTAATTTCTTTTGCATTTGTGCGCTATTCTTTTTTAATATACATGTCTTTTGGTTCATAGCTGCAGCAGCTTTAGAAATACATGGATATGCTCCCCCAAATTTTTTGCCTGTTTATTATGTATTCGGTCTGACCAGACTATCGAGGTTGAGCAACCCTCCCCACCCCCCCACACACACCTTTACTCAATCAGTGTCCACCATCAAGTGGATATAGGAGGAGTCCCCTGTAGTGCATTTGCACATCCTTCCCAGCAAGGAGTATTATCTCCAAGGGTTAGAAAGGCTGGATTCATCTCTTTTTCATGGATAGTGTAGGACCCACTGATAATGGGGTACTTTGACGCAGTAGTGGGCTTGAGCACGATATGGCCATATGGTGGGACCAAACCCCCATTTTTATTTATGGATTGTCTTCAGATTTGGTAGTAATTTCTTTTGCATTTGTGCGCTATTCTTTTTTAATATACATGTCTTTTGGTTCATAGCTGCAGCAGCTTTAGAAATACATGGGTATGCTCCCCCAAATTTTTTGCCTGTTTATTATGTATTCGGTCTGACCAGACTATCGAGGTTGAGCAACCCTCCCCACCCCCCCACACACACCTGTACTCAATCAGTGTCCACCATCAAGTGGATATAGGAGGAGTCCCCTGTAGTGCATTTGCACATCCTTCCCAGCAAGGAGTATTATCTCCAAGGGTTAGAAAGGCTGGATTCATCTCTTTTTCATGGATAGTGTAGGACCCACTGATAATGGGGTACTTTGACGCAGTAGTGGGCTTGAGCACGATATGGCCATATGGTGGGACCAAACCCCCATTTTTATTTATGGATTGTCTTCAGATTTGGTAGTAATTTCTTTTGCATTTGTGCGCTATTCTTTTTTAATATACATGTCTTTTGGTTCATAGCTGCAGCAGCTTTAGAAATACATGGATATGCTCCCCCAAATTTTTTGCCTGTTTATTATGTATTCGGTCTGACCAGACTATCGAGGTTGAGCAACCCTCCCCACCCCCCCACACACACCTTTACTCAATCAGTGTCCACCATCAAGTGGATATAGGAGGAGTCCCCTGTAGTGCATTTGCACATCCTTCCCAGCAAGGAGTATTATCTCCAAGGGTTAGAAAGGCTGGATTCATCTCTTTTTCATGGATAGTGTAGGACCCACTGATAATGGGGTACTTTGACGCAGTAGTGGGCTTGAGCACGATATGGCCATATGGTGGGACCAAACCCCCATTTTTATTTATGGATTGTCTTCAGATTTGGTAGTAATTTCTTTTGCATTTGCGCGCTATTCTTTTTTAATATACATGTCTTTTGGTTCATAGCTGCAGCAGCTTTAGAAATACATGGGTATGCTCCCCCAAATTTTTTGCCTGTTTATTATGTATTCGGTCTGACCAGACTATCGAGGTTGAGCAACCCTCCCCACCCCCCCACACACACCTGTACTCAATCAGTGTCCACCATCAAGTGGATATAGGAGGAGTCCCCTGTAGTGCATTTGCACATCCTTCCCAGCAAGGAGTATTATCTCCAAGGGTTAGAAAGGCTGGATTCATCTCTTTTTCATGGATAGTGTAGGACCCACTGATAATGGGGTACTTTGACGCAGTAGTGGGCTTGAGCACGATATGGCCATATGGTGGGACCAAACCCCCATTTTTATTTATGGATTGTCTTCAGATTTGGTAGTAATTTCTTTTGCATTTGTGCGCTATTCTTTTTTAATATACATGTCTTTTGGTTCATAGCTGCAGCAGCTTTAGAAATACATGGATATGCTCCCCCAAATTTTTTGCCTGTTTATTATATATATATGTTTGCATAGATGTTTTCTTAAACAGGATCGATAAATGATTGCAATATTAATGTCAGCCTAATACACCCAAGTTCTAAACAGACAGGACTTACACTTAGTACACTCAGCAGAAACCCCACAGAGGATCCCCAAGATGGCGGCAGTGTGTAGAAATATCATTGTCACGGTTCGGTAGGTTCTACAGAAATTCACCTAAAGGAAAATGTAGGGAAAATAAATAAAATGTTATCTTGCCACATAGCATAAAATGGATTTAGATTTTATTAGGTTTGATTTTAGAATGCTCAGGCTTGTGTAGACCAAGCCATTACAAATCAATCAATATAAATCATACGAATGATGGAGATGAATTAACTCTTTGATATTTATAAAAATAACCCTTAGGATGGGCATTAAAGTGTATCTACATTTTTTTACATTTTGGATAGAGTAGGGAAGTATTAAAAGCTGTGCCAGTTCATTTTTTGCTGTTTGTGTCCCATTGGAGAGATTTTCCATTTTTTCCTGTCCCATAGATGCACCAAGAAAGTAAGAAGAAATTTCTACAAAGTAAGAGGAATTCCCTCTGAGATATCACTGTCCCCTATTGGAAAATTTACCCTAAACTTTTTTTGTTGAAAACTCAAGCATTTTATGTTTTCCATCATTTTTGTGTCAGTGACAATAAAGGATGACCTACGCTTCAGAATAAACCCAATCTGCAATGATCCTGTGGGAATCTGAGAGTAGGACTCCGGTCCAATAAGCTGTGAAAATTTTCCTTCCGTACAGCTGCCCATAAAAGAGGGGTGAGGATGCTGGTGGCATCATTGACCTAATATGGCCACATGTGTGTTCCCAAACTCTATTTACTGAGACTGAACACTTAAGTGCTGAGTTCTGAGTATTTCCAGGTCAAAGCTGTTGAACTCACAGCACAGATATTGGCTATTCAAACAGTCCTGATCTGTCTATTTGGCTAGTGACAGAGGAGATAACAGGGGACTAATAGACCATTGATCGCACCACAAAAAGAACCTTTCACTACTCTCACATAGGGTATTTATCATTTGTGATAGTTACAAATAGGAAAAGAAGTAAAACGTAAGACATTTTTTTTTTTTTTTTAAATAATGAAATAATTATTTAAAATAAATTAAGTAATGAATAAAAAATAACCACCTCTTCCCAAACACACAAGAAAATATATACATACACATAAGCAATCTGGTTGCACATGCATACATAAACCCTATTGACACATCCCTGCACATGCCGGGTAGAAGAATACTTTTACGGCCATTATTTTATTTACATTTTTGATATTTATTAAGAACAGTCCCATCTTTTCCCAATGGTTCTGCTGTACATTAAAGTTGTGCCAGGCTGCTAGGTCATTTATAACCTTTGTATTGAAAAATGCCTAATATCTAGAAATCTGAAATATACGCACTTGTTTATTGACCATATAGAACTTGTGTATCAAAACCAACACACATTCAAGTCCCTATACTCAGGATTATTAGGTGTAAATCATTTGATGTAAATATTTAGAAAGTATTAATTATACAAAATAAATTGCTCATTAATCAAAGTCAAATTACATTTTTTTTACATTTCTGTCCATTTGTCAGGTTATAGGTCTTAGTTACCAATGAGAAGCTTACATATCCATAATAAAATGGAAAAACTGATTTGGTGTGAGGTTAACAAATACAAACTTGAACTGCTAAATCTTGCATTAGCATCCAAATTTTGATCAGGAGAGGGTTAGTCAAATACTGGACTATATGCCTGCTGAATCATTAACTGTGTGTAAGTGTACCCAGGATTATTGATGCTGTTTTAAATTAAAAGGGTTGGAGCTCTCCAATCAGTGAAGATCATGAGCATTGCAGATTGAAGAGCTATAGGTTCAGCTCAGTAGAGTACGTTATACACATCTGCAGAGATACCACTGCTTCCACATAAAGAGCAAGGGTCTTATTCTGCACCTGGAGGCCTTCCTTTCCAATCTGTGGCTGCTTTAGAATGAAAACAAATGGTAAAAATTTGAGCAATAATTTCATTGATTCTCCTGGGATGTATTAAAGCCATAGCAAACTGCTGGTGGTTAAAGTAAAAAATTTCTGCAAGGCAATGCCATAATGTGCTACCTTACCTTAGAATGAAGCCCTCCAGTGCCACAATGTCACCGCTGAGATGGCTGACATCTTCCCCCCGATCCTCATTTCAGGTTTGTGGCCTCTGGCTACAAGTGTGGCCGGGGGCGCAATGACATCAATCCCACTCAGGCGTGCGTTAGCTGCCGTTTCTGGCACAGGCTTTGAAGGTCGGGCTTATAGATGATGTCCTTGGCTGAATGCACCATGAATATCTCCTAAACTGTTCATGTTTAGGAGATATTCACATTACCTACAGGTAAGTGGTTTACTACCACTTTAAGCTGATTTAGACTGAAGGTTTAATTGGACGTTAACTACTTGAGGTTTTTTAAAATAAAAGACACATCTTAAAAACATCTTAACCACTTAAGCCCCGGAGGATTTGGCTGCTAAAAGACCAGGGGGTTTTTTGCGATTTTTTACTGCGTGACTTTAACGGACAATTGCGCAGTCGTGCGACGCTGTACCTAAACGAATTTGACGTCCTTTTTTTCCCATAAGCAGAGCTTTCTTTTGGTGGTATTTGATCACCTGTGCGATTTTTTGATCATGCGCTATAAACAAAAAAAGAGCGTCAATTTTGCAAAAATAACAATATTTTTCACATTTTTTTATATGAAATTCCCCAAAAAAAAAAGTAAAAATCAAAATTTTTTAACATTTTCGGCCAATTTGTTTTACGCTACATATGTTTGGTAAAAAAAAAATCGCAAAAAGCTTATTTTGATTGGTTTGCGCAAAAGTTATCGCGTTTACTAACAAAGGGAAAGATTTTTGTCATTTTTGGTGGTTTTTTTTTAACGCGTAATGGCGGCGATCTGCGATTTTTTTTCGGTACTGCGACATTGCGGCGGACAGATCGGACCCTTGACTGACATTTTTGACACTTTTGGGGGTACCAGTGACATTACTGCAGTAATCAGTGCTATATATATGCACTGTTACTGTAAAAATGACACTGGCAGGGAAGGGGTTAACTTTATTGGACAGGAAGGGGTTAGGCGTGTGCAGGGACATTGCTATTGGTGTAAAAACAAAGATCACCGGTCCTACATAGTAGAACCGTCTGATCTTCAATTTTACACCAGGGAGAATGACGGGCGGCTTGTTTACATAAGCCGCTCCGCCTTTCTCCCTTCACAGGAGCGATCGTAGTGTGACCGGCGGACATCGAGTCCGCCGGTCACACGCACTGACTTGTCTGTGAACGAGCCGCGAAGGGCGTGCGCCTCGGCTGGCGCGCGCCCGCCCGCAATTGGCTCGCAAGTCAGTGACAGGCGAGTGACGTATCCATACGTCACTCTGCCTGGCCGGGGCTGACCGCCGCAGTATATAGTCGTGCGGCGGTCGGCAACCGGTTAAACAAAGTTTTTAGGATGTATATAACTTTTACCAGCAATTACAGTATGACAGCCGGTAATTGCTTTGTATTACACAGCAGGAGCGGCTGCCAAAATGATACTTGCAAAAAGTCTACAAGTGTCATTGAGTAAATACAATCAATGGATTAGGTCTTTTGTATTCACTATTTTATTCATATGTTGATTAAAGGTGTGATATTTGCATACAGTATGACACCAATTAAAGAAACCTTGTAAGAGACATATTTTAAAATAAAATAAATTCCTTTTTAACCATTATTTAACCCTAATCAGTACAATTGAATTACTTCCTCCCATTCTCCACTGTTATTTTCTGCTATTGTTTTTTTTTATCTTTTTTACCAATGATACTGTATTTTTTAAAATTTCAATCTATTTGTTTGTTAACTTTTTTAGTCACATAACAAGAAAATGCACAATATTGGAAAAAAAAACAAAAAAAACAAAAACTTTTATTCATTTGCAAACACATTTTGACATGCTTATTATCACATACAAATTTAGTGTCATCTTAACCACTTCAGCCCCGGAAGATTTTACCCCCTTCCTGACCAGGCCTTATTTTGTGATTCGGCACTGCGTTACTTTAACAGACAATTGCGCGGTCCTGCGACGCTGTACCCAAACAAAATTTACATCCTTTTTTCCCACAAATAGAGCTTTCTTTTGGTGGTATTTGATCACCTGTGCGATTTTTATTTTTTTCGCTATAAATAAAAAGAGAGCGAAAATGTTGAAAAAAAACAATATTTTTCACATTCTGCTATATGATATTCCCAAAGTAAAAAATGTAAAAATCTAAATTTTTTAACACTTTAGGCCAATTTGTTTTCTGCTACATATTTTTGGTAAAAAAAATTGTACTAAGCATATTTAGATTTTTTTGCGCAAAGGTTATCGCATTTACTAACTACAGGAAAGATTTATGTCATTTTTATTGTTTTTTTTTTTACTAGTAATGGCGGCGATCTGCGACATTGCGGCAGACAGATCGGACCCCTAACTGACATTTTTTACCCTTTTAGGGGTACCAGTCACATTACTACAGTAATCAGTGCTAAAAATATGCACTGTTACTGTAACATGGAGGCCTGAGGATGGAGTGCATGCTCCGCAAACGCGTCGCCTGCGCCATTATGTCACATCCAGGAGTGACGGTGGGAGAGCCCCTGTGCGTTCCAGACACCAGGAAGTGCCGGTAGTCACCGGCAACCACTCTGGGAATTGTGACCGCTTGAGCCATCCTGATCACAGAACCGGAATGACGGACCCTCATACCCATGGATACCCCCATGCTTATTTACATGCTCCCTTGTGAGTACCCATGTATGTGATTTTATGTGAATAAATCCTTTATACTGCACTTAGAGTGGTGCCTGTGTTCTCCCTATAGCTGTTTCCAAGTCCTCTTTTACTTGTCAACAGTGCAGCCTACAGAGTGCATGGTATATGGATTACATATGGACTTGAATATATGGACTAAATGTTTTATGGACTATATATTACCCTTTTGTCCTACATTGAGTTCCTTTGCCATTTAGGTCCCCAGTGTGGAACCTGTGGGTCCCATATTCTTCCTCTTTTTGCGCCAGTCTTTATTTTTTGCCTAAGAGCACACTTAACCCCTTGGTCAGCCCTGGTGTTAACCTAACCCCTTCCTGGCCAGTGTAATTTACACAGTAACAGTGCATTTTTTTTCAGCACTGATCACTGTATTGGTGTCACTGGTCCCCAAAGAGTGTCACTTAGTGTCATATTTGTCCGCAGCAATGTCGCAGTCCCGCTAAAAATCACTGATCGCCGCCATTACTTATTAAAAACAATAAAAAAAAGTCTATAAATGTATCCCATAGTTTGTAGACGCTGTAACTTATGCACAAACCAATCAAATACACTTATTAGGACTTTTTTTTTTACCAAAAATATGTAGCAGAATACATATTGGCCTAAATTGAAGAAAAAATTAGATTTTTTACATTTTTTTATTGGGTATGTTTTATAGTAGAAAGTAAAAAATATATATATATTTTTTCAAAATTGCTGTTCTTTTTTTGTTTATAGCGTAAAAAATAAAAACCACAGTGGTGATCAAATACTACCAAAAGAAAGCTCTATTTGTGGGAAAAAAGGCAACAAATTTACTTGGGTACAGCGTCGCACAACCGCGCAATTGTCAGTTAAAGCAACGCAGTGCAATGTATATTTTACTTTGTTATCTTAGGCCCCTTTCACACTTGTGCGACCGGAAAGTAGCGCAATTTTGACACAACTTGAAGCCATGCCTGTATAATCTTGAGGTCTATGGATCTCAAGTTGCATCAAAGTTGGACCAAAGTAGTGCAGGGACTACATTGAAGTCGCACAGATATGAACGATACTAATTGGAAATTGTGGGGTATGACTTGTTATGCGACTTTGCAGTCCCAAGTCGCAAAACAAGTTGCACAAGTGTGAACGGGGCCTTTAAGTGATACTAAAGGCCCCCCTTTTTTTCCCGCTAAAAATAACAAACATGTTATACGTATCTCCTCTGTAAAGTGCTTTTGCACAGAGCAGCCCAGATCCTCCTCTTCTGGGGTCCCTCTTTGGTGTTCCTGGCTCCTCCCTCCAGTTGAGTGTCCCCACAGCAAGCAGCTTTCTATGGAGGCACCCGAGCTGAGTAGCAGCTCTGTTGATCCTTTCAGACAAGAAGCGGTGGCCTGGTCCCAACCCCTCTCTCTCCTCATTGGCTGACTGACTTTGATTGACAGCAGAGGGTACCAATGGCACTGCACTGCTGTCTCAGCCAATGGGGAGGGAGTGTCCTGGACAGCCAAGTCTCTTGTGTAACATCACTGGATCTAGATGGACCTTGGGGAAATATTAGGGGGGCTGAGGGGGGCTGCAGCACACAGAAAGTTTTTGTAATCTTAATGCATAGAATGCAGATGGATAGAATACCTTTTGCCTTTATAACCACTTTAAATAGATTGTAAACCCCCCGGATAAAAAAAAAAAACCTGTAAGACAGAGGCATAATGAGCTAGTATGCTGAGACGGCTGACATCTTCCCTGGTGTTTCTCCTGGGTTCGCAGGCTTTGGCGCTGTGAGTGGCCAGAGCCACGATGACATCACTCTCTGCGTGTGGTAGCCTCCTGTTTGCGGCACAGGCTCTGAAGGTCCGGCACAGTAAGGAATGTGGGCCCCCCGGCCCCAAAGCACCCCCCCATGTTGAGGGCATGTGGCCTGGTATGGTTCAGGCGGAGGGGGCGCTCGCTTCGTCCCCTCTCTTTCCTGACCTGCCAGGCTGCATGCTCTGAAAAGGGCCTGGTATTGATTGGGGGGGACCCCATGTTGTTTTTTTTCCCGATTTTTTATTTTTACATTCAGCAGTTAGCAGGCAACCCAGCTGACAGCTGATGTCGGTTGTTAAGGACGTGGCAGCCAGCTTCCTGGCCTGCTCCATAGCAACCAGCTATATACTGTACAGTGTGTTAAAGTGAAAAAATGAAACGCAAAGCTCATTAAAAAACACATAAAAAATGCAAAATTTGCGTTTTTGGTGCTGCTACATTGAAGTCTATAACATGCAAAATGCAATCTACTGCCGGAAAAAAAGGTCCCCTTCCAAAAACGCACTGGCTGAAAAATGCATAGATGTGCACATGTACCATAGAAAAGGACTGTAGTGCGTTTCAGCAAACTGCAAAATGCCCTAAAAAACGCAGGTGTGAACATAGAGTTAAATGATACATTGCCAGAGTTAAATGATACATTGCCAGAGTGCAGAGAGAAAAATCATTAATGGTGCTTATTAGAGCCTTAAAATATTATCGTCATGCTGAGGAATGACTCTTGTTTAAAATAGACTGTCTTACCGTCCAGTCCACTCTGGTGTCCTTTGTTCTTAACCACTTGCTGACCGCCCCACGCAGATTTACTGTGGCAGGGCGGCTCGGCTGAGCATAATCCTGTAGATCTACGTGAATGTGTGTGTGTGCATGAAGTCTCGGCAGCGCACGCACTGCCGGAGCCACACTCCCGCTGTGATAAGACAAAGAGGGAGCCAGACCGCGGGAGGAGCGGGCGTGATCGCCACCGTCCTCCCGTGATCTTCGGGGAAACTGACAGGAGAGCTGCCTGCCTATGTAAACAAGGCAGGCGGCTCTCCTGTCAGACAGGCACAATGAGATCGTGTGTCTCACCTAAGCAGAAACACAGATCTCTATGTGCCTGTCACAGAGCCCCCCCCCCCCCCACAGTTAATGAGCATAATTTAGGAGCACACTTAAGCCCTTGATCACCCCCCGTATTAACCCCTTCCCTGCCAGTGTCATTTATACAGTAACAGTGCATATTATTTAGCACTGATCACTGTAATGGTGTCACTGGTCCCCAAAAAGTGTCACTTAGTGCCAGATTTGTCCGCCGCAATGTTGCAGTCCCGCTAAAAATCGCTGATCCCATTGTTTGTAAACGCTATAACTTTTGTGCAAACCAATTAATATACACTTTTTGAGAATTTTTTTTACCAAAAATATGTAGCAGAATACAAATTGGCCTAAACTGATAAAAAAAATTTGATTTTTTTAATTTTTATTGGGAATGTTTTATAGCAGAAAGTAAAAAATATTGTTTTTTTTTTTTTTACAAAATTGTCGCTCTTTTTTGTTTATAGCGCAAAGTCTAAAAAACGCAGAGGTGATCAAATACCACCAAAAGAAAGCTCTATTTCTGGGAAAAAATGACATCAATTGTAATTGGGAACAGCATCCCATGCCCGCGCAATTGTTAGGTAAAGCAACGCAGTGCCGAATCGCAAAAAATGGCTGAAGTGGTTAAAGTGCAAAAGATTTTACATTAATTCACATTAAACAAGATGAAAATTGCTGCTTTCAGAGCACAGACAAGAGTTTTAATCAAAATCTTTTTTTCTGTCTTAATACTGTCTGTAGAAGCAAAATATTATAAATTATAAATAAAAACGTTAATTTGAAAACCAGACAAATTGTCAAATCTGTATATTGTTGATTGATTTCTCAAAACGCATGTAAAATCATTGTATCTGTTCAAATTGTACAATTCAAGAATCACAATACTGTAGTCTGGATGTATAAACTGCATCACGTGATGATCAGACCGATTTAAAAGGAAATAATAATAATAATTTACATTACTAATTGCATTTTATTTGTATTTTTTTTTTAATTATTTAAATTAATATTAATAATAACAAGACTCACATACAGTACCTTAGAAAGAAAAGCTTCCTCAAAAAGTCTTCCTCAGCTGTGATTGCTAGCTGATGGCTACTATTTATAGTAGAATTAGAGGAACATACATTTTCAGGTTTCAGTAATAACCCCTGTTTTTTCCTGTTAGGGTCAATTATTGGCACAAGATTTCTGTAGAAACATTACCGGCCAGCACAGGAAACCCAGTACCTGATGGCATAACCCAATGACGTGCATAATTGCAATACATAGAACATAACATACAATACATTACAAACATACAATGCATATAATATTATATAGGACAATGTATCCCTGCTCTAAATTATATTTAAAAGGCAGGCTGATTGCATTGTTGTTATTATTATTATTATTATTATTATTATAATACAAGATTTATATAGCGCCAACAGTTTGTGCAGTGCTTTACAACATGAGGGCAGACATACAGTTACAATACAATTAAATACAGGAGGATTCAGAGGGCCCTGCTCATTAGAGCTTACAATTATAAATTACAAAGGCAATAACTGTGGGGGATGAGCTGATGTTAAAAATGAAAATAAATTTGTTATGTGTGGATAGGATAGGCTTCTCTGAAGAGGAGGGTTTTCAGGGATCGCCTAAAAGCTAATAGAGTAGGAGATAATTGGACAGATCAGAATAAAGAGTTCCATAGGATTGGAGAGGCTCTGGAAAAATCCTGGAGGCGAGCATGGGAGGAGGTGACGAGAGAGCTAGAGAGCAGGAGGTCTCGAGAGGAACGAAGAGAACGATTAGGTTGGAATTTTGAGACTAGGCTAGTAATGTAGCTGGGGGCTTAGTTGTGGATGACTTTGTAAGTTGTTGTTAGTATTTTGAATTTAATTTGTTTGGTGAGTGGAAGCCAGTGGAGGGATCAGCAGAGAGGAGTAGCAGACACTGAGTAAGGTGGATGAGTCTGGCAGCAGCATTCATGGTGAATGGAAGGGGAGATAGCCTATGTAGTGGTAGGCCAATGAGAGGAGTTGTGATAGTCTAGTCGAGAGATGATCAGGGAGTGAATTAAGAGCTTAGTTGTGTCATTGGTTACAAAGGGGCGTATTTTGGAGATGTTGTGGAGGTTGAGGCGGCAAGATTTGGACAGTGATTGGACATGGGGCTTAAAGGTGAGTTCAGAATCCAGGACTACACCTAGGACCTTGGCATGCGGGTATGGGCTGATAGTTGTGCCATCAATTCGACAGAGAGATCGAGGGAAGGGGCACATGGTGGAGGAAAAATTATAAGTTCGGTTGTGAAAAGATTAAGTTTGAGGAAGTGGTGTGACGTCCAGGGTGATAAACCTGTTAGTAAATTAGTAATACATGAGGAGACTGAGGGAGTGAGCTGAGGGGTGGAGAAATAGATTTGGGTGTGGCCAGCATAGAGATTGTATTGGAAGCCATGGGAGGCTATCAGCTGACCCAGGGAGGAGGTGTAGATTGAAAATAGGAGGGGTCCAAGAACAGAACCTTGGGGGACCCCAACAGAGAAAGAAAGAGGATAGGAGGAAGTAGAATTGTAAGTAATGCTAAAGGTGCGGTTGGATATGTAGGAAGAGAACCAGTGAAGAGTACAGTCACGGAGAGCAAAACTGGAGTTTTTTGAGGAGGAGGGGGTGGGAGTATGAGTACAGAATAGTGTCCATTGGTTTTGGCCGTAAGTAGATCGTTTGTTAGTTTTAGGAGAGCAGTTTCTGTGGAGTGCTGTGGACGAAATCTAGACTGAAGGGGATCAAGAAGGCTATTCTTGGCAAGGTGGTTGCTTAGTCGGTTGTAGACCAGATGTTCAAGGAGTTTGGATAAAAAGGGAAGCAAGGAAATGTTGTTCGTGTTAAAATGTTGTCGGTTGTTAAGATTGGTTGAGTCCAGTGAGGGCTTTTTAGGTATGGGGCTGACTAGTGCATGTTTTAGAGAGTGGGGGAAGATGCCAGAAGAGAGGGAGAGATTGATCACCCGGCTGCTACATACCATATACTCCATAGATCTGCACTACCATTTCTTACTGCGCTGCACTGCATACTTTTTTTGGTTCACTTTTTTCATTCTTGGTCCCTATAGATACAGCTCTCATATACATGCTTAATTTAAAGCGATTGTAAAGTCTTGTTTTTTGTCCTATAAAAATAAAAAACATGCTATACTTACCTGCTCTGTTGCAGTGGTTTTGCACAGAGCAGCCTGGATCCTCCTCCTCTCAGGTCCCTCTTCAGCTCACCTGGCCCCTCCCCCCTGTTGAATGTCCCCACAGCAAGCAGCTTGCTATGGGGGCCCCCTGAGTCACAGCTTCCTGTGTCCATTCAGACATAGAGCCCCAACCTGACCCGACCCAGCCCCGCCCTCTCTCTCTTCTGATTGGCTAGCTGACTTTAAATGACAGCAGCGGCAGTCAATGATGCCGCTGCTGTGTCTCAGCCAATCAGGAGGAAGAATTTCAGATAGCTGAGGCACTCGTGGACATCACTGGACAGAGAGGGACCTCAGGTAAGTATGAAGGGGGCAGAGGAGGGCTGCTGCACACAGAAGGTTTTTTATCTTTTTTTTTTTTGTATAATCAATTTTTATTGAAAATAAAAGTGCAATAACAATCGACAAAAATACAAGAACAAAAGTATACAGGATGGATGGGCAGAGCACTGGCACAAGCATATATATAAAAAAAAAAAAAAGGACACAACATAACATCGAGGCGACTCGCCTCAAACCCCAGCTCACATCAGAGGAGCTGCTGAGTGGGATCGAAGACCCTCGGCCGGGGTCCGGCCGCTAAGTAACCAAAAAACTGACGGGGCCAGGGCTCTCCCAGGCCTGGGCATTCGGCCCCAGTTGGCCCAACCCCAAACCCCGGAGGGGGCAGGGGAAGAGAGAGCCCGGACCACCAAACCAATCTACACACTATGGCCCACCACTCCAGCATCGAGGATCCCCATCCAGAGCATCAGAGAAGGGGGGGAGGAAGCTTCGCCAGCCAGAAACAAAGAAAAAAGAGAGAGAGAGAAGAAAAAAGGAAGGAGAGAAAAGAAAGGGAAAGAAAAAAAAGGGGGGGGAAGGGGGGGGGGAAGAGGGAGGGGAGAAAGGGAACAGGGAGGTCCGCGCCTGGCGCCCACAACTCACACCACCGACAGGGTGAGAAATGTAGCTAGGTAGTAGGAACCTCCGAGGCCTGTTGGACTCGTCGGCGAAACTCAGGATCGGCCAGCGCCAAGAGGGCCACGTCCAGACTGGAGGACACAGGAAAAGAATTCGGGGCGTAAAAACGCCACTGGGACCAGGCAGCATCAAATTGTTCCTTAGCTCCCCTACAAGTCGCCAGCCACTCCTCAGCCTCCATAATCTCCTTCACCTTACGAAGCCAGTCTGCTTCACTAGGGACCCTGGAGGTCTTCCAATGGATCGGAATAAGTCGCTTAGCCGCATTGAGCAAATGTGGGAGAGCGCTTCGTTTGTATTTCGGAATGGGCACCAGAGGGGCATGCAGGAGAAAAAGACCCGGGGAGTCCGGCAGGTCCACACCGGTGCCAGCCCGAATGTGTTGCCGAACCATATCCCAGAACGGGCGGAGCAAGGGGCACGACCACCAGACGTGGAGGAACGTCCCCCTCTGCCCACAGCCCCTCCAGCAGCCATCCGAGACCCCGGGGCAAAACCTGACCAGAGTGGCTGGGACCCTATACCACCTAGTAAGCAGTTTGTAGTTATTCTCTTGCGTTTTTGAGTCTACCGAGCTAGAATGGGTCATGCGGTACATTCTATGGAGTTGTTCGGGGGAGAACTCCAGATCCAAGTCCTTCTCCCATGCCCGGATAAAGTAAGGCTTTGAGGGGGGCCTGGCCGACTCCAACAACTTATACAGAAAGGAAATTAGATGCGGCTGGGGGTCACGGGCCGCCCACAGACGCTCAAAGCCAGTAAGCTCGGTCCTGATCTGCGCCCGCTGACAAAGCGAGGCCACGAAATGGGACAGCTGTCGGTGCCTCCAGAAATCAAATGGAAAGCTCCCACAGCGATCACGTAGTGTCCCCAAGGGGACCAACTGCCCATCCGACCAGAAACGAGCCAAGCTGACCTCACCGTCGCTGGCCCAGGAGCCCAGAAACGATAGCCGCTCACCCGGGGAGAACCAAGGAAATCCCCCCACTGGAGCCAGCGGAGAAGTGGGAGGGGCCAGAGCCAAGGCCCCATTCAACCTATCCCACACCCGAAGTGAGTGGGTCGTCAGGGGGGATGCCCAATGCGACAGTCCCCTGTCCTCCGCTGGCACCCACGGGGCGTATGCCAAGTTTCTGCCGGCCACCGTTTTCTCTAAGGAAACCCACAGTTTAGTGGAGGTCTGAAACCGCCAATCCAACAGGCGTTGGAGAGCCACAGCTCTATAGTATTGCAAAATGTTAGGCAGGCCAAGGCCCCCCTCTCTTTTGGTCCTCTGCAACAAAGCAACAGCTATCCGAGGTCTCTTGCCCCCCCAAACAAAGTTAATAAACAAGCTCTTCAATTCGGCGAAGAAGCGCCGGGGAAGCGGCACAGGGAGCATCTGCAGGAGAAACAACACTCTAGGGAGAACCGCCATCTTAAGGATATTAGTGCGGCCGACCCACGTAAAGGAGGATTTATTCCAGGACTCGAGATCTCCACGAATCCGCCGTAACAAAGGGACGTAGTTAGAAGCGTATAGGGAGTCCAGGGAGGGGGTGAGATGGACACCCAAATATTTCATGGTGGATACCGTCCACGAAAACGGGAAGGAGGACCGTAACGCTGACGCCATAGACGGGGGTATAGAGATGGGTAGGATCTCTGACTTAGAATAGTTTACCTGAAAGTTGGACACTTTACCATACTCCGAGAGTTCCGCCATCAGATTGGGCAGCGAGGTGACCGGGTCCGTCACGTGGAACAGGACATCGTCCGCGTAAGCGGAAAGCTTATGCTCCGAAGAGCCCACCGTGACCCCCTTAATGTTCACATTCGCCCGCACCCTGCAAAGCAAAGGCTCCAGGGTCAGGGCAAATAGCAGGGGCGACAAGGGGCAGCCCTGTCGCGTGCCATTTCGGATGGGGAACGGCTCGGAGAGGTTGCCATTGACCCTAACCTGGGCCACTGGGGATTGATACAAGGCAGAGATCCAACTCAGCATACGGGGACCTATATCCAATCGCTTTAGGACGGCCGTGAGAAAGCTCCAATCCACTCGATCGAAAGCCTTCTCCGCATCCGTCGACAGCAGTAGATAGGGGGGCTGGGGAGACCGGGTGCGGACCCAGTGAATAGGATGGAGGGCGCGGACAGAGTTGTCCCTCGCCTCCCGCCCCAGCACAAACCCTGTTTGATCCGGGTGCACGATGTCGGGAATCAGAGACTTCATCCTATTCGCCAGGACCTTGGCAAAAAGCTTCAGGTCCGTGTTCAAAAGCGAGATGGGGCGGTAATTTTGGGGTACAGTGTGATCCCGGCCGTCCTTGGGTAGGACCGTAATGTGCGCCAAGGACATGTCCCGAGGAAGGCTACCCCTCTCAGCCAGTTTGTTGAAAAAGGCGCACATGTGCTTGTGGAGTAGGGGGAAATATCTGATATAATACGCTTTGGTGAAGCCGTCCGGACCGGGAGCCTTCCCGTCCGGCAGAGACCGTACCGTGGTTAGTAACTCGTCTACCGTGATGGGGGCCTCCAAGACCTCACGTTGGGCCGAGGAAACACCCGGCAAACCCACGGACGACAGGTATTCATCTATCTCCCGGCGCCTACGCGCCAAAGATGACGCATCCCCGCCAGGAGAGAGGTCATACAGGGCCGCATAGTAGTCCCGAAACATCGACGCCATTCTAGAGCTGTGAAAGACCGGGGTGCCCGTCGGTGTGTGCAGCTTGGCGACATGGACCGAGAGCCGGCGCTTCCGGAGCGCTCTGGCCAACATCCTGCCGCATTTGTTACCGAACTCGTAGTACCGATGTGCCATGTACCTAAGCCGACGGGTAATCTGGCGATCCAACAGTTTCGCAAAAGTGGCACGGAGCTCAGTCAGTTCCGCCAGAGCTGCAGGGTCAGAGGTGCGTTTGTGGGACAGTTCCGCACGCTGCAAAGCAGAGAGGACCCGCTGAAAGTCCAGCTGCCTTTCCTTCTTAAGCTTGGAACCCCAGGCAATGAGGGAACCCCGGACCACGGCCTTGTGCCCCTCCCACACCATGCCTTCGCTAACTTCCCCTGATGCGTTTTCGGAAAAATAGTGGGCGAGCGTCTCCTCGACCCCCGAGGAGACCCGAGGGTCATCCAGTAGGTTCTCATTGAGTTTCCAGGACCAGGGCTTCGCGGATACCGGGGCCAGAGCTATGCGCAAGGTAATGGGGGCGTGGTCAGAGATCGTGATCTGCTCAACCGTGGAGTCCAGGAGCGAGTCTAAGGCACCCTGATCGACAAACAGCAAGTCGATCCGGGTGTAGACATCGTGGACAGCGGAATAGTAGCTATAATCGCGAGCGGAGGCGTTGAGCACACGCCAGCTATCGACCAACGCGTGCTCCTGGAAGGATTTGCGAAAGTGCCGTAAGAAAGCGTAGGAATGCGCCGAGCGGCCGCCGACACGTCCAACGACGGGTCCGGGGACACGTTAAAATCCCCCCCAAGGACCAGACGACCCTCGCGAAAACCAGACAATAGCTCCAGCACCCTATCAATAAAGGAAATCTGCTGGGAGTTAGGGGCATACAACGTAGCGAAGGTGTAAGTCTGGCCCCCGATGGTTCCCTTAAGAAACACAAAACGGCCCTGTGGGTCGGTCAGGTGAGCGGTCGGCTGAAAGGGGCAGGTCTTGTGGATTGCAATAGCCGTACCCCGGGATTTAGATACCGGGGAGTGGCTCAAGAACCACTGGGGGTACAGGTGGGTCGGGAGTTTGGGGGCAGATGCGGCCGTGAAATGAGTCTCCTGCAGAAAAACCACCTGCGCCTTAAGTCGCTTCAGTTCCAGCCACAGACGGCTGCGTTTGTTGGGGGAGCAGAGACCACGAACATTGTAGGACACTACCTTAACCTCAGCCATGATGTCAGACGCATGATCACCAGGGGCGCTGCTGCAGACACAGGGAGCCAGGCGCGGAAAAACCGGAACCTAGGGGAGAGGAAGAAAAAGAAGGGGGAGGGGGATGGAGAGGAAAAAAGGGAGAGGAAAGGGAGGCAGAGAGAGACAGTTATAGAGCCAAAAAAAGGAAAAAAATGAACAAATAAACATACATTCAATGAACAACAAGGCCATGAAAAACACGGCCACCTGGGCAGTACGCCAGGCGATGGGGTCGGAGGAGGGCGCGGAGCCCACCCCCGGGCCCATGTCCAGTAACATGGCTGCCCCCTGCGGACCCCCCACTGGGGGGGGGGGGGGGCGCCGAAGCCAGCCATGGTGCCCAAAATAGGGCAAACTCCCAAGGCCCCGTAGGGACAGGGATATGGCCTACAGGAGAAGTGCAGTCAGACACGAGGAGCAGGAGCCTGTACAGCCCCCGCAAAAACAGTGCAAAAAATAAACCGGGAATCATGAAATGAATAACGAACCCCACAAAGGAAAATAAACCCCCCCACCCCCTCCCCCAAGCAAACCAATTCCAGCAGCAGTCACAGGAAAGCCTCAGGAGGAGGCCCACCCAAACGGAAGGCAGAGAGGGGAGCGGGGGCAGACAGTCACTAGGATAGGAGTTTAGGCCTGGTCACCCCGGGGAGCCGGGCCAGGGGAAGCCCCGCCCGATCGGCGCTTGCGACCCCGAGAGCCCTTCCGAGCCCGAGCAGGGAGCCAGGGACCATTCTGCTGTGGGACAACCACATTGAGGTCTTGACGCCAGTCCACAAAGTCCACAGGGCCCAAATCCAGGCGGGATAGAAAGCCAGGGAGATCATCTTTCGTGCGCAGTATTGCAGATTTACCATTGTGCTCCGCTTGGAGGCTAAAAGGAAAGCCCCAACGATACGTAGCTCCTGCGGCCCTCAGGGATTCCAATAGAGGCTGGAGAAAGCGTCTTTGCATAAGGGTGCGTCTAGAGAGATCCTGATAGAAAAACAAGCGGGCTCCATCAAATTCAAAGAAAGGGCGTCTGCGCATCTTCTGCATGATCTGCTCTTTAATAACATAACGGTGGAGTTTACAAATGATGTCCCTGGGATTGTCAGCGTCTTGCGATGGCGGACGGAGCGCCCGGTGGGCCCTGTCGATCTCCATAGGGGCCGCCGCAGGCAAATCCAGGATCTCCCGGAAGATATCCTGTAAGGTGGGAACAATGTCTTTGGCAGCAGTTGCCTCCGGCATCCCTCTGATCCTGATATTAGATCTGCGGCTGCGGTTCTCCTGATCATCCATTTGGCAAAGAAGAGCCTCAATGCGCTGATCCTGTGCCCTAAACCGCTCCTGGAACTGCGTCAGCACAGGAAGGGAGTCTTCAACCTTCTGCTCCAGGGATTCCAGCCGGGAACCCAAATGGGCTGTGTCGGTCTTTAGCTGCTCAATGTCCTGCTTGAAGGCTGTCTCCACCCGGCTAGCAAAGCGGTCAAGATCAGCCTTAGTCGGGAGGGCCCAAATGTGCTGGCGCAGATCCCTATCCCCAAGGAGGTCTGGAACGTCAGAGCCCCGGTCAGGGGAAGCGGAGGATCCCGGGGAGGGTGGGGGTGCAGTGTCACTCACCAGCACGGGCGAAGGGATAGGAGACGCTTCGGGTTGGGAGCAGCCGTCAGCCGTAGAAGCAGTGGCTTCCCGCGAGTCGCGGTCCGGCGCCATCTTGGAGGGGCCTGCACGCTGGCCCCGATCCTCCGTAAAAAAGGAGCTGATGGAGGTCTTGGACGATCTCGCCGAGCCCCGAGGCTGGGACTGGGCCCTCCTGCGTTGTGACATGGGGGTTCAGGAGAAGTTGGAGCAGGCTGTTCGTCCGGTTTAAGGCTATAAAAGCGGCGAGCTGCGGGAGCCGAAGAGCAGTGCGTCCTCACTCGGTCATGTCCAAGCCACGCCCAAGGTTTTTTATCTTAATGCATAGAATGCATTAACTAAAAACCTTCTGACTTTACAACTCCTTATAAGAAAGGCATTCAGTTAATGAAATGCCTCTTGTAAAACCATGCCCATTTTTTAAAGTTTAAATTTTTATTGGAGTTTTCAAGAACAGCATGTTACAAAAAAAATTAAAGGTAGCATAGGTAACATACCAATTAACAACAAAATGACATTAAAATGCTATGAACATACATTACAGCTGCCAAATGGTCCCGAATCTCTCCATTGAACGTGCCTATGCACTGAAAATACAATATGTACTTATCGTGTAGTTATTGTTAACAAATACAGAGATGTAGTCAAGTAACGTAGATAGAAGGACAGAAATGAAGAGAAAAGGAAGGAGGAAAGAAAGAAGGAAAACGATAGAGAAAGAGAAGAAGTATATTAGTTAGCTAATTCTCACAGTTGTCAACCTTAACAGGGGACCGATTATATCTTATGGTGTACTATTTTCCATGGTTCCCAAGCTTTTTCAAATTTGTTAGAGTTGCCATATCTATAGGCTAGGAGCCTCTCATAGCTATAAATTTCCTCCGCCAGTCTTAAAACATCACTAATATTGGGTGTGAAATTAAACCATGCCCATTTTAAATGAATGACCAACCCCTGTGCTGGACACACAGTGAAAAAAGCAACTATGTTCTCATATCGTATAGTGTGATTACTGCAAAACAAGATCTCACTGTGAACTGACCATACATTTCTATTTTCCCAATTACAGGATGACTATTATGGATTGTGATTATTGTCAGGAGATCTAGTTATGAACTTACGGTTTACCACTCCTCAGCTGAGTATCTGTATTCCAACTGAGCATATTATTTGGTACTCGTAGGTTACAATATTCCTGCAGATACATCATACAGCGGCTTGCTGCAAATCCTGGGGATTATATTTGGCCAATTGTGACCACAGTTCGGCATGCCCAGCACATCTCCCCTGAGTGGGTAGCAGTGAACCCATTCACGTCTGTGACAGCTCACTCCCCACTACGGGACCAGTGCTGAGTTAGGGGGCTAGGTTGGGGGCAATTGGGGGACTTTATGTGTGTGCATTACATCTTGTCATTTCTGTCCACCCATCTGGGATTTCAAGGTCAACATTTAATTGTAATCATGGTGGTTTATCCATGGAATTTTATTCTTTTTGTTAACATTATCACCATCAATAAAAATAATTTTTGCATGGTACCAATGTGAGCCCCATTTATGCAGCCTTTCTGAGGTGGTCTATACCGCCTCCACCTTCCCTTTTTGTCTATTGATTTCCAGTTGCTGAGGGTTCCCGGCTATATATTAGTTGCTAGGTACCACAGAATGACTCCTAGCACTGTGACATTAACGTAGGAGTACTTTTTCTCTACCATATCCTCTGTTTACTAGTGTGATTAATAGTTCTGCCTCTAGGCAGTAGTGTGTTAGGTTTAATCCTTGTATAATGCAATGTATTCAAAAAGGGCTCAGCTACGTTTCCAAAAACTACATAAATGATAAGAGTCACATCTGCAGCAGCTTTCCAACAATAATATGCATAAAATATGTTAAATGCACATATAATCTTTTGGGAAAATCTTTGTTCAAACGAATGGTCTGGTAACAGGGTCTCTTTGAGTTCCATTTAAAGTGTATTTAAACCCTTACAATAGAATTTTATTTTTTTTCTCCCATGGAAAACAACATGAACACTGTCATGTGTTTGATAATAACTTCCCAAATGATAATTATAAATGGTTGTTTTTATCAATCAAATTTCTTTTTAAAAGTACACATCAAACAATATGAATACAGACTAAATATTGAATATTTATTCACTAGACATGTATTCACAATAAATTGTTAGATTATAGATAACATAATAAAATCTTACATAAAATACAAAATATTCGCAATACTTGCTAATGGGTTTTGATACAATGAGAATGAAGCAAAAGGATTGATTTCTTCCCGTAGACACAATAACCATAGATATCTATATAATTAACTATCAGACAAAATGTCTGCATTTTACGCAGCCAACAGTTACTCCTCTGCAGCAGAGTAAGAGTTAGATTAAACAAAAATATGGTACGCCAATATAGTGCCAAACAAAATATGATAAAATTTAGAAAAGCAAAAATAAAGTTAAAGAAAAATCTACAATAGTTCTTGCATCAGGGAATAATAGTCCATATGTCTTGAACAATTAATAACAAGTATATGCAAATAATCAATTAATCAGGAAAGAACAATGTAACATAATTACCCTTCCAAAATGGCTACTGGCACATGATGGTTGTTACCAGAGTCTCCTAGGGTGGCTGCCTTTCAAAATTGGCAGCTTGTTAAGGAGAAGCTGCGTCTTGCGTCCTTAAAGTATCAGAGTATGAGGCGTGATGATGAGGGTATGAAGCATGTATGAAGTATGATCGATAAAGTGTGTCAAGTGTATGTAGTGATGATTGTGGTGAGTATAAGTAGTGTAGTGTCTGTATGAAGTGTCTCTAGTGGCTTCCTCTCCTATTCCTATATACCGTTCTGAACAATAAGCTCATACAAATTATAATAAGCCTAGTCCAGAAGGTGGAACTTCTTTTGATCGGTTGATGCAGATCAAAATTGACATCCTTATTTGCCTCTTATTGCCTCTTTTAACCACCAAGTGTCATCCTAGGGCAGAAATATTTGTTCTGAATTATTCTTATAAATTATTTGTTGTAAGAATATCAGTTTTCTCATGGTACAGGCATGGCCATATGATATTTCTCATATATATCTGGAAGGTTCAGAAGATCTGGTAACGCCATCAGATAAGTATACATTATTAATGCTGCAAATTATATTGATTAGGAAAAGCTGTTTGACCTATTTATATATTATGATTAATTATACATTTAGGTAGAAGAAGAAAACGATATGGATATCTACACAGCTCAAAAAAAAATGAAAGGAACACTTTGAAAACACATCAGATCTCAATGGGGAAAATATCATGCTGGATATACATTATATCACAAAAGTGAGTACACTCCTCACATTTTTGTAAATATTTTATTATATCTTTTCATGTGACAGCACTGAAGAAATGACACTTTGCTACAATGTAATGTAGTGAGTGTACAGCTTGTATAACAGTGTAAATTTACTGTCCCCTTAACATAACCCACCACACAGCCATTAATGTCTAAACCTCTGGCAACAAAAGTGAGTACACCCCTAAATGAAAATGTCCAAATTGGGCCCAATTAGCCATTTTTCCTTCCGGTGTTATGTGACTCGTTAGTGTTATAAGGTTTTAGGTGTGAATGGGGAGCAGATGTGTTAAATTTGGTGATATCGCTCTCACTCTCTCATACTGGTCACTGGAAGTCCAACATGACACCTCATGGCAAAGAATTCTCGGAGGATCTAAAAAAAAGAATTGTTGCTCTACATAAAGATGGCCTAGGCTATAAGAGGATTGCCAAGACCCTGAAACTGAGCTGCAGCGCAGTAGCCAAGACCATAAGCAGTTTAACAGGACAGATTCCACTCAGAACAGGCTTCGCTATGGTCGACCAAAGAGGTTAAGTGCATGTGCTTAGCGTCATAGGTTGTCTTTGAGAAATATACGTATAAGTGCTGCCAGTATTGTTGCAGAGGTTGAAGGGGTGGGGGGGGGTCAGCCTGTCAGTGCTCAGACCATATGCCGCACACTGCATCAAATTGGTTCACATGGCTGTCATCCCAGAAGGAAGATAAAGATGATGGACAAGTAAGGCCGCAAACAGTTTGCTGAAGACAAGCAGACTAAGGAAATGGATTACTGGAACCATGTCCTGTGGTCTGATGAGACCAAGATAAACGTATGCGGTTTAGATGGTGTCAAGCGTGTGTGGCGGCAACCAGATGAGGAGTACAAAGACAAGCGTGTCTTGCCTACAGTCAAGCATGGTGGTAGGAGTGTCATGGTCTGGGCCAGCATGAGTGCTGCTGGTACTGGGGAGCTACAGTCCAATGAGGGAACCATGAATGCCAACATGTACTGTGACATACTGAAGCAGAGCAGGATCCCCTCTCTTCAGGGACTGGGCTGCAGGGCAGTATTCCAACATGATAATGAGCCCAAACACACCTTTAAGACAACCACTGCCTTGCTAAAAAGATGAGGGTAAAGGTGACGGATTGGCAAAGCATGTCTCCAGACCTAAACCCTATTAAGCATCTGTGGGGCATCCTCAAACGGAAGGTGGAGAAGTGCAAAGTCTCTAACATCCACCAGCTTCATGAAGTCATCAGGGATGAGTGGAAGAGGACTCCAGTGGTAACCTGTGAAGCGCTGGTGAACTCCATTATTTTGAGGGGACAGCAAATTTACACTGTTATACAAGCTGTACACTCACTACTTTACATTATAGCAAAGTGTCATTTCTTCTGGTTGTCACATATAAAGATATAATAAAATATTTACAAAAATGTGAGGAGTGTACTCACTTTTGTGAGATACTGTATATCCAGCATGATATTTTCCCCATTGAGATCTGATGTGTTTTCAAAGTGTTCCTTTCATTTTTTTGAGCAGTGAGGGGTGTACTCACTTTTGTGAGATACTGTATATACTGATATGGACTAGTAATGTGCTAGAAAGGAAAGGATGCCACATCATTTGATGGAAATGCAAATTATCAACTTACAGAGGACTAAACTCAAAGACACCCCGAAAATCAAAGTGAAAAAATTATGCAACAGGCTAGTCCATTTTGCTGAAATTTTATTATAGCAACTCAAAATGGTACTCAGTAGTTTGTATGGCCCCCATGTGCTTGTATGCATGCCTGACAATGTCGGTGCATGCTCCTAATGAGTGGACGGATAGTGTTCTGATGTATTTCCTCCCAGATATGGACCAGGGCATCACTGAGCTCCTGAAAAGACTTGGTGCAACCTTGCAGCATTGGCGGGACCAAAATATAATGTCCCAGAGGTGTTCTATTGGATTTAGGTCAGGCGAGCATTGGGGCCATTCAGTAGTATCAACTCCTTCATCCTCCAGGAACTGGCTGCATACTCTCGCTACATGAGGCTGGGCATTGTCATGCACCAAAAGGAACCCAGGACCCACTGCACCAGTGTAGGGTCTGAAAGTAGGTCCAAGTATTTCATCCCTAAACCTAATGGCAGTCAGGGTGCCATTGTCTAGCCTGTAGAGGTCTATGCGTCCCTCCATGGATATGCCTCCTCAGACATCACTGACCCACCACCAAACCAGTCATGCTAAATTATATTACAGTCAGCATAACATTCTCCATGGCTTCTCCAGACCCTTTCACATCTGTCACATGTGCTCAGGGTGAACCTACCCTCATCTGTGAAAAGCACAGGACGCCAGTGGTGGGCCTGCCAGTTCTGGTGTTCAATGGCAAATGCCAATCGAGCTCCACAATGCCAGGCAGTTAAAACAGGGCCCACTAATCAAGCCCTCAGGCCACCCTCATGAAGTCTGTCTGTGATTGGTCAGAGACATTCACACCAGTAGAGGTCATTTTGTAGGGCCCTGACATGTTCAACCTGTTCCTCCTTACACAAAGGGGAAAAAAAAAAAAACGGTTCTGCTGATGGGTAAGACCTTCTACGGCCCTGTCCAGCTCTCCTAGAGTAACTGCCTGTCTCCTGGAATCTCCTCCATGCTCTTGAGACTGTGCTGAGAAACAGAGCAAACCTTCTGGCAATGGCACGTATTGATGTGTCATCCTGGAGAAGTTCGACTACCTTTGCAACCTCTATAGGGTCCAGGTATCGCCTCATGCTACAGTAGTGACACTGACCCTAGACAAATGCAAAACTAATGAAAAACAGTCAGAAAAGATGAGTAGGGAAAAAAATTGTCAGTAGCCTCCACCTGCAAAACCATTCCTGATTTGGAGGTTGTTTAATTGTTGCCCATCTAGTGCACCTGTTTTTAATTTCATTACCATCAAAGCAGCTGAAACTGAATAACAACCCCCTCTGCTACTTAACTGATTAGATCAATATCCCAGGAATTTTTTTGACTTGATGCTATACTCTGATTAAAAAGTATTCCTTTAATTTTTTTGAACAGTGTATATGTAGTTATAGTTTATATCTCTAAACACAATAATTTGTATATTTAAACTATTTCTATATAAGGGATATTTCTAATCAGATTATTACATATATATGTATGTGGGGAGGGTGCACCGATAGATGTTAAAGCTACTACCGATATTCAGTGCCTTTTGAATATGAATAATAAATGTTTGTGATGAGGGTGCGCTAAAACAAGGTGTATATCCAAAATAAATAACTCAAAGGTTACAATGAAAACATATGTGAATCAAAAACATAAATAAATGATGATAAATGATGTGAGTGAAAATTATAAATCCAACAATTCATAAGTCCATAAATAAATATTCATGAGTGTCCATGTGTGGTAATTTCAACTGATGAATCAACGGAAAAAATGCTTCTCAAGTTCAGTGTGAAAACCCAATACCAGGTGAAATTCCTCCTTACCAGACGGAAAATAAGGTGCAAACAAGTACAAATAAACTGAAAAACACAGCAATCCCAGGTGCTTCCAATCTCCAAGTGAAAATCACCCAAATTGGTCCCTTACCGAACTGCAGATAATAAGCGCTTGTAGTTCCAGCAACATACACTATCTCCTCCTCTGCATCCCACCTCTAACAAGGTGTCTCTCTGACTATGGGAGCCAAAGATCCCCAGACATGTGGTATAAAAGATAAAGCAGCCGATAGTGTGATACCTTCCAAACGATTTGCCTAGTCACGAACGTCACTCGCGGTCCGTGCTGCAACCGGGCGCGAGTCTACCTAGGAATTCCTTGTATGATTTACATCTAATTGCTGGTTTTCATTTCATCCCATGTAAGTGCAAAATTGTCTGTTTATAATAAATCGTTTGGAAGGTTTCACACTATTGGCTGCTTTTTTGCTATCTTTTATACCACATGTCTGGGGATCTTTGGCTCCCATGGTCAGAGAGACACCTTGTTAGAGGTGGGATGCAGAGGAGGAGATAGTGTATGTTGCTGGAACTACAAGCGCTTATTATCTGCAGTTCGGTAAGGGACCAATTTGGGTGATTTTCACTTGGAGATTGGAAGCACATGGGATTGCTGTGTTTTTCAGTTTATTTGTACTTGTTTGCACCTTATTTTCCGTCTGGTAAGGAGGGATTTCACTTGGTGACAGAGATTAATACATATACCTAACAATATTATTACTATGCCCGCAGACAATAAAATCATGACTTGGCTCTGTTTCATGAGATTTAAGACATGAGGTTATAATGTTATATTCATACACTTTTAGACATATTCGGATATGGTACGATTCTCAAACAAATGTTGTCCTAAACATATAAACAAAAAGTCCATCATCTCTTTAGGCATATTATGCAGCATGGAGGTTGTACATTAATATTTATATCACTGTGTGAAATTGTTACAAGAGAAAAAAAAAAATGTTCTTTCTATGAGGGAGCTTTTGCTCTGTGTTTATCTTACCCAGAGTTGAGACAATGGCCTGGTCATTGGATAACTAGCTTTGTTTATCCTTTCCATCCATAAGCCTACCTGGATATACATAGAGCCTTGGAAAGTCAGTTGATGTGTACTGTTTTTTAGGATTAGGATATAGGGTTTTCATACTGTTGCAATGGGCCTCAAATAAATTCTGTTTGGAAACCATAAAATATATTTTTCCTCGGCTTTTATATACCCAGTCTTGCAAACAGCTTGTTTGAAAACCTTTAATGCATGATAAGAACACAGGATGTTCTGTTTGAAGACTTATGTGAGTGTCCTGAGTTTATTCTCTGTTTTAAAGACTTATTCAACCTTAAACCTCCTTATGAAATTGATAAAAATACGTCTATTTCTTCAACATAGTTCTGACAACACAGAGACAAGAAATTGCATCATAATCATGTACTGTAGTTCCTTTAGAGAGAACAATTTATTAAACAAAATAGTACCACCTAGGAGTAAAACTAGTAATCATGAGAATGGTTGCTGCAGAGAGGCAGCAATCATTTAGCAAAAGACAGCTGGTTGACACCACTAAGTGCACAGAAATGTTGAGTGTCTGGCATATCACAGATTTTGTTTTGTACTTGGAGGGTCTTTAATTAGATAAATTATAGGGCAATGTGTATGTATTTTTTTTAACAGAAACGTTTTTATTGATGTTTCAAACAACATTCACAACACAGTATACAGAAGATTATGCAACGAAGCAAACAGGGTACATATCAAAGATCAATATTGCACAGTAGTCAAGTATAAACAATCAAAAACAGGAGATTGACAGGTACCAGGATATAAACTAAAGACTGTATTAACCCTTGCCCCAAATGTAGTAAAAGGCGCAGTGACCAAAAGAAGTGAATCTCCAGTGGGTGAGCGAGAGGGGACGAGGCAGAGAGAGCAGAGAAGATGCGGAGGAGCAGGGGAAGGAGGAATCGAAGAGAGGAGAGCGGCAGGAACGCCAGGAGACAGCAAGGTAAACAATAGAGAAGTAGGGCACAAAGGATCAGTACATCACATTACCACCTGAGAGCCCAACCAAAAACCCCAAACCTTGTCAAATTTCTGTGGACAACCCCTGCCCATGTACAGTAGGTGAGCTTATATAGTGGCAAGACAGAGTCAACCAAAGATAAAATACAAACAATTGCATATGAACCCGAAGGAAGACTCACAGAGGCCCAGCAGCAACACCTTGGGGTCAAGGACCATGGAGGAAATCCCCATACCCCAAATCTCAGCCACCACCTCCTGCCAGAAGGACTGGACTGCAGGACAAGACCACACCATGTGATTAACCACTTAAGCCCCGGAAGATTTTACCCCCTTCCTGACCAGGGCATATTTTGCGATTCGGCACTGCGTGACTTTAATGGACAATTGCGCGGTCGTGCGACACTGTACCCAAATGAAATTGATGTACTTTTTTTCCCCACAAACAGAGCTTTCTCTTGGTGGTATTTGATCACCTGTGCAATTTTTTGATCATGTGCTATAAACAAAAAAAGAGCGACAATTTTGCAAAAATAACAATATTTTTCACATTTTTTTAAATGAAATTCCCCAAAAAAAAATGTAAAAATCTAAATTTTTTAACATTTTAGGCCAATTTGTTTTCTGCTACATATGTTTGGTAAAAAAAAAAATCGCAAAAAGCGTATTTTGATTGGTTTGCACAAAAGTTATTGCGTTTACTAACTAAGGGAAAGATTTTTGTCATTTTTGTTGGTTTTTTTTTTTTTTTAACGAGTAATGGCGGTGATCTGCGATTTTTTTTTGCGGGACTGCGACATTGCGGGGGACAGATCGGACCCTTGACTGACATTTTTTACTCTTTTGGGGGTACCAGTGACATTACTACAGTAATCAGTGCTATACATATGCATTGTTACTGTAAAAATGACACTGGCAGGAAAGGGGTTAACTTTATTTGAGAAGGAGGGGTTAAGTGTGACCCTAGGGGCGTGATTCTAACTGTGATTGGATGTGGCTTTTTATGTAACAGCAGAGATCTACGGTCCTACATAGCAGGACTGTATGATCTCTGCTGTTACACAAGGGAGAATGACAGGCGGCTTTGTTTACATTAACCGCCTGCCTTTCTCCCAGTGTAACCGACGATCGCGAGTGAGCGGCGGACATCGGGTCCGCCGCTCACACGCGCGGGGGGGGTCCGTGAGCGAGCAGGAGCGCGCCTCCGGCGGCACACGCTCGCTCCCTAGAGCCTCACAGGCTAGCGACGTAGTACTACGTCGCTTTGCCTGTGAGGGGCTGAATGCCGCAGTAAATATACTGTGGGCGGTCGGCAAGTGGTTAAAGGTGCCAATCAGGCCGCAGCCCCTGGGGCACACATCCAAGCTGTAAATTCTGGCCACCCTCTGAGGAGTGTAATATGCTCTGTGGAGGAACTTGAGTTGGATAAAACGGTCCCTGGCGAGATCATCCTAGACACATAGCAACCCAGCCCCTCCTCCCAGGTGTCTTCATTGAGGGACGGAACATCCTCCCTCCAGTGGGCAAAGTGGTGGATTCAACCCCCTACCCATTTACCAAAAAAGTCTAAAAACTGTGTAAAGACACAACACAAGTTTTTGACAAGACAGATTCTGATAAGTCAGCCCCCACAGACCCCCACAAACCCCCACAACCACTGGCCAGGGCTGTGGAGAGAAAGCCCTTGACCCCATCAACATGAGGGCAAGGTGCTATGTAGTGGGTAGGGGCAGAGCCCCCCTTGCCCCAAAGCACCCCCCCCCATGTTGAGGGCATGTGGCTGTGTATAGTTTAATAGAGGAGCCGCTAACTTGTCCCACCCCCCCCCGCCCCCTTCTTGCCTACCGGGCTGAATGCTTGGATAAGAGTCTGTAATGGATTTTGGGGAGGCCTGAATGGCCTGGTATGCAATGGGATGGGGGACTCCAAGCTGTTTTTTTTTTCAGAACTTTTTATGGCCGGCATTCTTTTGTTTACATTTTAGCTGTCAGTGGGGAAAGCTGCTAACAGCCGAGGAGTCATCGGTTGTTAAAGACGCTTCCTGGCCCTTAACAACAAGCTATTCTTCACACAGAAATAAAATCAGTCAATCATTTTTCGACCGATCCAAATTTCAACTGTTTCCAGAAAATTTGGAATTCATTAGAAAATTAATAAAAATAATTAAAGGAATCAAATTCTGAAATGATTAAAGAAAACAAATTTAGTAACACAGCGAATCTATCCGAGACTAAACAAATTTTTTCATTCTGCATATGCCTAATATATATGTGTGTGTGCATATATATATATATATATATATATATATATATGCGCATGTATGTATGTATGCATGCATGCATGTATGTATGTATGTATGTATGTATGTGTATATATATATATATATATATATATATATATATACACACAGTATGTGTACATATATATATATATATATACACATATATATGCGCGTGGGACATACTTGGACATTCCAACATGACAATGATCCTAAACACAAGGCCAAGTCGATCTGTCATTGGCTACAGCAGAATAAAGTGAACATTCTGGAGTGGCCATCTCAGTCTCCTGACCTCAATATCATTGAGCCACTCTGGGGAGATCTCAAACGTGGAGTTCATACAAGACAGCCCAAGAATTTACAGGAACTGGAGGTTTTTTGCCAGGAAGAATGGGCAGCTTTACATCTGAGAAGATAAAGAGCCTCATCCACAAATACCACAAAAGACTTCAAGCTATCATTGATGTTAAAGGGAGCAATACATGGTATTAAGAACTGGACTATGTAAACTATTGATCAGGGTCATTTGGGTAGTTTCCTTTGTCATTATGATTTAAAAAGTTGAAACACAGTTGATTGATAATAAATGGCTTCAGCCAAACACTAACCAGGAGTGAAAGAAAAGTTTTTGTGTTATCATTCATATTCCCTAACAAATGGCCAAGAATTCATAAATTCTGCCAGGGTATGTAAACTTATGAGCACAACTGTATATGTTCTTTTTTTTGCCTTGGCATACATTTTACGTAAATCTACACTCCAAGAAGAATCTTTGGGAAGACAGGCCTCCAAGCATTTCGATTTACAGTTGGGGTTTAGAAAAGAAGCATTTTAGAATGAGGGTAACCCGAAAAAACTATCCAAGTAGTCCATGTGGCAATGAGGGGGAGAACCTGTCATGGTGTTGGGCCACCGATTCTTCGTGATGTTGGAGACCAGTTAGCTCCTGACCATTCAGCAAGTGTAGGTGCATATGTTGTTTTACAGTGTCTCATACTGTAAAACAACTGTCTCATGTTGTTTTACAGAGTCATATTTCATAATTGCGAAACAAGGTTGGTGGGTTTTTCTTTCGGCAAGCATAGGGCTTCAAAAGGGGCCAGGTCCTAATGGAGAGATGGCTTTCCTACTGAGTGTGTTAAGAAACCCACATAGTTGTGGATACTGGTACCAATGTCTGTGGCTATGCATTAGTCCTGAGCTTAGCACAGAAAGGGTTTTTAATTGTTTATTAGATTAAGCTAACTTTTTGTATTTATGACATAAATCTCAGTAAAAAAAAAAACATTCCTTAAAAGGACATAGATTATCTAAAAAAACAACAAGTTTGCTTATGCCATGAGTCAT
Source organism: Pelophylax lessonae (assembly GCF_965119305.1). Lineage (NCBI taxonomy): Eukaryota > Metazoa > Chordata > Amphibia > Anura > Ranidae > Pelophylax > Pelophylax lessonae. The sequence continues at coordinate 103,294,682 of NC_138770.1, read as the reverse complement.
CAGAAAGTGTAATAAATCTGTCCAAAGATATTTTTATTTCTACACTTTTTAAAGATAAGGTGATGGATTGCAAATCTGTATTTCAAAGTTGCAAAGACATGTTAAAGTGGTTGTAGACTGAACTTTTTCAGATATAATTATCATAGTGAAAAAAGTTGATGGATGTAAAAAAAACTGAAGAACAGAAACATGAAGGGGCGTACTTGATCAGCAACAATGTTTAGGCAGGTGGTGAGTGACAAGTAACATCCACATGAATGGCAGGACCCAAGATTTCCCAGCAGATCATTGCCCAGAGCGTTACACTGCCTCTGCAGGCTTGTCTTCTTCCCATACTGCATCCTGGTGGCATCTCTTCCCCAGGTAAGAAACACACACACCCGGCCAGCCACATGGTGTAAAAGAGAATGTGATTCATCAGACCAGGCCACCTTCTCCCATTGCCTCATGGTCCAGTTCTGAGGCTCATTGTAAGTACTTTTGGCTGTAAACAAGGGTCAGCATGGGCAAACTGACCAGTCTGCGGCTGCGCAGCCCCTACACAACAAACTGTAATGCCCATTTTGTCTGCTTTCAACGCACCAACTTCAGGGGCAACATGTTTACTTGCGTAATGTAGGCTATGTGGGACTTTAAGTGAGACACCAGCAGGTAATGCCCAGCATCTCCATCCCTGTATTAGAAAAAAACAAAAGTTGAAAAGGATTAAAAGAGGTGCATGGAAGCCAGCCAGTCAGCCCCCAGTCTGATATACTGATGGGGATGGGTTGGGGGAGGTTTGGGCTGCTCCCTCCCACCTGTCACCCCTCCATCCATTAGCAGCCATGTGCTTCCATTGTGGAGACACTCAAATTAGAAAGTGTTAGGACTGCAGGTAACACAGGGTGCCGTGTAGTGGCCCTGCAGCTTACACATGCGTTTGCAAATGCGTGTCAACTAAACCCCTGTTCTTTATTTATATTATGAGGCAAGGTCTACTTGGTTGGTGGCAGACTGGAGGGTGAGTACATCAGACTGGGGGCTGGCTGGTTTCCATGCATCTCTTTTAATCCTTTTCAACTTTTGTTTTTACATGTTTACTTGCTGCCTAATATATCCCACCCATTTTCAGATGCCATTGTAACAAGATAATCTATATTATTTACCTGTCAGTGGTCATAAAGTTATAGTTGATCGGTGTAAATGGTGATACCCTACTGGAGATGCTTTACTAAGTGCAAATAGGTAGTTCAAATTGCAAGAGAATTTTTGCTATGCAAGCAAATTTTTCATCAGCTCATCCAATTGTGTTCAAACAAAAATACTGCTTTTTTTTCCTCCCATTTTCCTTGCACATGATTGGGTGTTCTGTGCAACGTGATCTTTCAATACATTCACTAAGCTAAGTTTAGTTCACTAAGCTAAGCTAAGCATTCACTAAGCTAAGCTAAATTATTTTGAAAAGTGAAAATTCCCTTGCAAAGGAAACAGTCTTTTTGCCTTTGGTAAATCAATCCCGTTATATCACCCAGCAAAACCATAATATGCTGCAAAATGTATTTATATAAACTAACAATATTTAGGCACTACCATGCTCTCTAGTTGCTCCCTCATATCCAGCTACCCCTTCCCCATGGGAAGCTTCCTTTGAATGAATCCAGAAAACTCAGGCTCTTCCACATCAGAAACACTGGTGTTCAGTGTAAAAACACTTGGAATGATTACCTTTTTACACTGGCCACCAATATAACAGAAGCGTTTACATTGATCACTAATGTAATGGGGAATTAACACTGATCACCAATGTAATAAGGGAATTTACGCTAATCACCAATGCACCCAATATAATGGTGGTCATTGTAAATACCTCTACCACATTGAGGATCATTGCGAATTCCCCTGCTACATTGGTGGTTAATGCAAATGCTTTGTTACATTTGTGGTCACTGTAAATACCCCTGTTTAATAGTTAGTCATTGCAAATGCATCTCTTACATTGGTAGTCAGTGTGAATTGTACCTGGATTTTGCTAAGTCGTTTGATACAGTTCCCCACAAACGCTTAATTTATAAAATAAGGTCTGCAGGCATCGACCACAAGGTTTGCTCTTGGATAAAAAACTGGTTAAAGGGGCTCGTCCAAAGGGTGGTAATAAATAACGCATACTCAGACTGGTCTGGAGTGATAAGTGGGGTCCCCCAAGGCTCAGTCCTGGGACCACTTTTGTTCAATTGATTCATAAATAGCATTGAGGACGGGATCAGTTGCTCGATATCAGTTTTTGCAGATGACACAAAATTAAGTAGGGGAATAACTTCACATCGTGAGGCAGAAATCTTACAGAATGACCTGAACAAAATAACAGAGTAAGCAACTACATAGCAAATGAGGTTTAATGTGGAGAAGTGTAAGGTATTGCACTTGGGGACTAAAAACATAAAGGCCTAATACGCTTTTGGGGGGGAACCCCTGGGGGAATCAAAAATGGAGAAAGATCTGGGAGTTTTCGTGGAAGATAGACTTGGTAATAGCATGCAATGTCAAGCTGCAGCTGCCAAAGCCGGCACAATATTAGCTTCCATAAGGAAGGGGATGTATTCCAGAGATAAATCTATAATCCTACCACTTTATAAATCACTGGTCTGACCACATCTGGAGTATTCTGTCCAGTTCTGGTCACCAGTCCTCAGAAGGGATGTGTTGGAGCTGAAGAGAGTCCAGAGGAGTGCAACTAAACTGATTAGGGGATTGGAGGATTTTAATTATGAAGAACACTTACAAGCGCTTGATTTATTCTCCCTGGAAAGGAGACGCCTGAGAGGGGACATGATAGCGATATACAAGTACCTCAATGGTGATCTCAGCATAGAAAAAAAACTGTTCAGTCGCAACAAATGCATAAGGACACGTGGCCATACAATGCAATTAGAGGATAAGAGATTTAACCTTAGGGTGTGCAGGGTTTTTTTTTTTACAGTAATGGCTACAAGATTGTGGAATTCTCTACCACAAGTGGTAGTTACTGCAGGGAGTATGGCTACTTTTAAAAGACTCTTGGACATACATCTCAAGGATCATAACATTCACGGGTATGTGAGATGATTGCGTCCACACACACACCTACACAGGTTGAACTGGATGGACTGTTGTCTTTATTCAACCTCAACTACTATGTAACTATGTAACTATGTAATTGCCTGCTTACAATGGAGATCAATATTCATTTGTCCTGTACATTAGTGGTTGGTGTAAATGTCTTTGTTACATTGGTGTTCACTATTAAGCGGCAGAAGGATCCTGTTACATTTGTGTTCAACAAAGTGCTCATAGTCATTTGTGTTCAGTTGGGGAAGGCCCTATTACTTTGCGTCATTGGGAAAGGGACCCCTTTTCATTGATTTTAGTGGGAAAGGGGCCCCCATTCATTGGTGGTCAGTGGTACTTAAACAAAACATGATCATCTCTGGACATTTAGATTCCTGTACCCTCTGTGACAGAAATCTGGCCACAGGGGAGGAGAGAGGGAGGGGGGAAGAAGGAGGGAGATGAAAAGAAAATTATATGGAAAATCCTCTCTACCTGAGTATTGAAATTGTCATACGCCGTCAAGTAAAGGAAGAATTGGACGTTATGTTGCCCCATTCCGAAAGAAGTCAGATAATAACCCCCACAGACCAAATGTCAGCTATAAACTTGGTAACATATAATGTCAGAGGACTAAATCCCCCGGAAAAAAGGCAAAAAATCCTGAGTTAAAAATATGGAAGCCGAAATAATATTTCTACAGGAAACCCATATAATACACTCATCCAATATTAGACTATACACTAAGGACCACCCCATATGGTTTTATGCTGATCAGGGCAGCCATCAGAAATGTTGGGCATCCTTACACAGTTTTAGGCCTGGGCCACAATCCCCCCCCTGGCCCTGTCCACAAACATTCCCCAGGGCCCGCCTACCATGTTGTCATCCTCCTCCAGTCCCATGTCCTCCTTCCTCCCATGTCCTCCCATGTCCTCCTAGTCCTCCAGTCCCATCTCCTCCATCCCAGGAAAATAAAGGTGAACGGTTCTAGTAAATTCTGCCCCTCCTGTCCAGGAGTGAACAGCTGGAGCACAGGGGAGGGCAGAGCCTACAGCTGTGTGTGAGGACTAGTGAGGTGTAGGACATTCCACATAGTGCCCAGTCTGCAAGGGAACAGCAGAGCTTGCAATTGAATGGTATTGCGAGGGCAGGTGGCAACCCTACTCTGTTTGGGGCCCCTCGGGATGCCCGGGCCCCCTATATGTGTATGGGCTGTACCCCCCTGATGGCTGCCCTGATGCTGATTCTCCAACGAAAAAATCAAAGGGAGTAGCTATTGGTTTGGCAAGAGGGATAAAATTTACATTGGAAGAAAGATTGACCAACCCTGAAGGGAGATTTGTATTCCTGAAGGGGAAGCTATTCAATAAAGAGGTAACATTGGTAAATGTGTATTGCCCTAATGACAAACCAATAAATTATCTAGGGAAAATCTTGGATAAATTAATAGACTTCAAAAATGGGTAAGTGATAATGGCAGGGGACTTTAACTTCTGCTTGGACCCTGGGAGGGATAGTACGTCGGGTGTACAGAGGAGTAAGGGAATACATTTAAGAACAATAAAAAATAAATTACATCAATGTCAACTGCTAGATGCACGGAGAGTGTTTCACCCAGAAGAACGTGATTATATGTTTTATTCTCCTGTACACAGGACGTACTCGAGGATCGACTATATGTTGATAGAACACAGAGGGGTAGAAGCCATCCTAGAGGTAAAAATAGGGATAAAATCTTTATCAGACCACACTCCAGTTAAAATGAGAATGAAGATAGAAGGTGGGCAACCAAAAATAAACATCTGGAGAATAAATGAGGAATTATTAAGAGATAAATAGTGGGGGGAAGAAATCAAAAAAGAATTGGAACTTTATTTCCAAATTAATGAAAAAGAAGAGACTCTCAAAGAAATACTGTGGGAATCACATAAAGCATATATTAGGGGGACCCTGATATCGAAAGGAGTACAGAGAAAAAAAGAAAGAACATCGAACAAAGTTAGGTTAATAAAAGAGATATATGAACTAGAACAAAGCCATAAAAGGATACAAATAAAAGAGATCCAACATCAGTTAGTAATAAAAAGAGACAAACTAAAAGTATTACTAGAGCAGGAGACTAGACAGGGGGTCAGTAGGATAATAAAAGAGAGATATCAATGGAGTAATACGATCGGGAAATCACTGGCAAAGGTTCTAAAAAAAAAAGAAATCAATGAATTTCATAGAGAAAATAAAGAACAGAAGGGGAGAACTAGTATTTTCCACACTAGAAATAGCAAAAGTTTTCCAAGAATATTATGGAAGTTTATACGATATTAAAACGACGAGGGGGGTGAGATGGGTCCTAACAGAACAGAAAAAATATTTGAACGAGGTAAAGATGACTAAATTACAGAAGGAGCAATTAGATCAGCTGGAAGACCCGATAACAGATAAAGAGTTAGGAAAAGCCCTAAAAGAAACAACATCAGGCAAGAGCCCAGGGCCAGATGGGTTTACAGTAAACTACTACAAGAGATTTAAAGATCTATTAATACCCAAATTAAAAAATTACATTAACGGAGTAGGACAGCAGGATAACATGAGTAAAGAGGCCCTTCGGGCCTCGATTACTGTGTTATTGAAGGAAGATAAAGATGTTACAAACTGTTCTAGTTATAGACCCATCTCACTCCTAAATACTGATATAAAACTATTTACAAAAGTGTTAGCAGGTAGGATGAAAGATATGATGAGAGAGTGGGTTCACAATGACCAAGTAGGCTTCATACCAGGAAGTCAAGGTAGGGATAATGGGGTAAGAACAATCCTCTTGATGCAGCGGATGGCTAGGAGTGGATCCCCTGGGTTAATATTGTCGATTGATGCAGAAAAAGCATTCGACAGGGTCAGATGGGAATTCATGCTAAGAACCCTGGAGGAATTGGGAATCGGAGCGAGGATGATGGTGTTGATAAGATCATTATATAATCAGCCCACAGCCAGAGTAAAGATAAATGGGACCCACTCAGAGCCATTCAAGATGCACAAAAGTACAAGACAGGGTTGTCCGTTGTCACCTATGTTGTTTGTCCTTTCATTAGAACCCCTTTTGGCAACAATAAGGGGAAATCCGGATGTAAGGGGAGTAGAAATAGGCGGGGTGGAACATAAAGTAGCGGCCTTCTGTTGTACATATCTAGACCCAGGATATCTCTACCGAACGTAATGAAAATATTAAAAGACTATGGAGAACTTTCTAATTTAAGGATTGATTTAGCAAAATCAGAACTATTGAGTATTAATATTAAACATTAAGAGGAAGGAGCATTAAAGCGAGAATTTCCCTTTGTATGGAAAAAATCTGACTTAAAATACTTGGGAATTAAACTAACAGCAAGCCCAGAGAAATTATATAAAATAAATTATATACCTTTATTAAATGAAATAAAAACAGAAATTAGTAGGATATCACATAGACCCCTCTCATGGATAGGAAGGATAAATATCATAAAGATGGCAATAGTACCAAAAATAGCATATAAATTTCAAATGCTGCCAATACCGATACCTCAAACATGTGAAAACTAAATGGTTAAAACCCGCGCTAAAAAGTGTATAAATGTAAAAGGTGAATAAAACTGTGCTTCCTGGAGCTGCTGCTCACTAAGTAAAAGACCAGAATGTAATAAAATCAATCAAAAAGCAGCGCTAACAGGTACATATAATAAATATATCCGTATGACTGTGATCAAAAATATAAAAATAGATATAAAGTAAAGTGCATATCGTGATCAATGGGTATAAAATTAATAAATATTGAAGTGCAAAATAATATTACAATTATATGTCCATTGTGCAACCATGTGCAAAATACAAAATATAGATTAAAGTGCAGTCCAAAAGGTTCCTTCAAAAAACTAAAGTGCTGGAAAGGTGCTCAAAATAGTCCATAAGGTGCCCAAGTGCTCTTCAAGGAGAGAAACCCCCTATGGGGATGCACTCACCAGATTAAGGATATATGTAAGCCTTGAGCAGATATAATATCCCCTGGACAGGTAGATGGATCCAATACAGCCTCTTTGAAATCCAATACAGCCTCTTTTGAATGGCTCCCTTAGTATCTCCTCTCCTCTCTCAGTAAATGGTAGAAGCAGGCACATAAGGGGTTAATCCCACCAGTATGATAAGAGCCGCTCCAGGGATCAGAGCGATGATCATAAATCTCCAATCACAGCCCGGACTCCGCCTTCCATGAGATGCGACCCTTCACAGACACAGACAGAGGATCACAGATACAACTCAGAGGACAGTGCCAGTACCCGGAAGACAAGCCTGGACACGCCCAAGGCGTTTCCGACCAATAGACGATCATCAAGGGGCTCTGATGATCGTCTATTGGTCGGAAATGCCTTGGGCGTGTCCAGGCTTGTCTTCCGGGTACTGGCACTGTCCTCTGAGTTGTATCTGTGATCCTCTGTCTGTGTATGTGAAGGGTCGCATCTCATGGAAGGCGGAATCCGGGCTGTGATTGGAGATTTATGATCAGCGCTCTGATCCCTGGAGCGGCTCTTATCATACTGGTGGGATTAACCCCTTATGTGCCTGCTTCTACCATTTACTGAGCGAGGAGAGGAGATATTAAGGGAGCCATTCAAAAGAGGCTGTATTGGAATTCAAAGAGGCTGTATTGGATCCATCTACCTGTCCAGGGGATATTATATCTGCTCAAGGCTTATATATATCCTTAATCTGGTGAGTGCATCCCTATAGGGGGTTTCTCTCCTTGAAGAGCACTTGGGCACCTTATGGACTATTTTGAGCACCTTTCCAGCACTTTAGTTCTTTGAAGGAACCTTTTGGACTGCACTTTAATCTATATTTTGTATTTTGCACATGGTTGCACAATGGACATATAATTGTAATATTATTTTGCACTTCAATATTTATTAATTTTATACCCATTGATCACGATATGCACTTTACTTTATATCTATTTTTATATTTTTGATCACAGTCATATGGATATATTTATTATATGTACCTGTTAGCGCTGCTTTTTGATTGATTTTGATACCTCAAACATACTTCAGGTTTTTAAAATCCCTAATAACAAAATTCATATGGAAAAAAGGAAAACCTAGGATACAATATGGGGTGTTAACAAGAGACAAAAATCAGGGAGGACTAGCGGTACCAGACTTTAAAAAATATTATTACACAACACTAGGGTTGAGCGAACACCTAGATGTCCGTGTTCGACGGGTTCGGCCGAACCCCATTGAAGTCAATGGGGACCCGAACTTTAAGGCACTAAAATGGCTCTAAAACACCAAAGGAAAGGGCTAGAGTGCTGCAAATGGCAGCAAAACATAATTAAGAGCATGGCAAGTGCTCTGCAAACAAATGTGGATAGGGAAATAACTTAAAACAACAAAAAAAAAACAGAAAAATAAAACAATGTTCTTCTTCATCTCTGAAGGACGAGGCCCATATGGAGTAGGAGGGAGGTTGAGGTGGTGGTGGATGTGGCGGTGACATAGGCGTGCGCACAGGGTGTGCTGGGTGTGCCTGGGCACACCCTAATCACCTAGGGCACATAGCATTGCCAGTGAGGAGATGGGAAAGATCTCCCTGGGACCTGCTCTGCTCTATTTCTCCTTGCCTACAGGTACATGGCCCCGATACATTACTCTCCCTGCTGGCAAACACATGCATGTGTATTTCAACTTTGGGGTGCACACCTTAATGCAATAGGCTGCGCACACCTATGGGCGGTGTAGGTGGAAGCGGCGGTGGTGGAGGACCAGGGCCGGATTAACAGCATCATGGGCTTGGTGCTGAGGATTTTGAAGGGCCTTAAGGGCCGTGCCTTGCCATGCACCCAGAGGAGGAAGGGTGCAGCCATGCATGCCTAATTCAACATGGGATGCTGTCTCTGAAGCCCATAAACACATCCATGCATCGCCAACTGTCCCTCCTTGTCCGGCCTTCACGCTGTGTGGGGAGGTTCTGAGGGTGCTGCCTGGGGAAGCGAGCATAGAAGCCAGACTTCTGTGTTTACAAGTGACAGAAGAGCGGTAACAGTGAATATGGCCAACCCGGGGCCTATATAAAAGGTAGGGGCCTGGAGCTGCAGCTCCAATAGCCCCTACATTAATCTGGCCCTGAGGAGGAGGACGAGGTAGCCAACACTGCTTCTTTTCAAAAATTTTAAATGAGGGTACACCCCAAAAGAGTGAGAAAGAGCAAAAATGGAACAATGGGTGGGTAAGGTCGGTATCCATTGCTATTCTGCATAAGGTACGGAAAAGTCCCGTGGGATCCATGCCTGGTTCATTTTAATGAACGTGAGCTTGTCCACATTGTCTCTGGACAGGCGGCTGCGCTTGTCTGTTATAACGCCCCCAGCCGTGCTAAATACCCGTTCAGATAATACACTGGCTGCAGGGCACGCCAGCACCTCCAAGGCGTAAAGGGCAAGCTCAAGCCATGTGCCCAATTTGGAGACCCAGAAGTTGAAGGGGGCAGACCCGTCATTCACTACATGTAGGCGTGTGCACACATACTGCTCCACCATGTTGGTAAAATGCTGCCTCCTGCTAAGACGTTCCATCTGAGCTGCTGGTGCTGCTGTTTGTTGTGGCGTGCTGACAAAGCTTTTCCACATTTCGGCCATGCTAACCCTGCCTTCTGAGGTGCTGGCGGTGCCCTGGTTGCGTTGGCGACCTCCTCCTCCTCCTCCTCTGCCTTGTGCTTCCACTGTGGCCCCGCTGTCAGATGGGAATGCCAGCAGCATGGCGTCTACCAGCGTGCGCTTGTACTCGCGCATCTTGCGATCGCGCTCCAGTGAGTGAATTAAGGACGGTACGTTGTCCTTGTAACGGGGATCCAGCAGCGTGGCCACCCAGTAATCAGCACAAGTTAGAATGTGGGCAACTCGGCGGTCGTTGTGGAGACACTGCAGCATGTAATCGCTCATGTGTGCCAGGCTGCCCAGAGGCAACGAAAGGCTGTCCTCTGTGGGAGGTGTATCGTCCGTGTCCTCTGTATCCCCCCAGCCACGCACCAGTGATGGCCACGAGCTGGCCTGGGTGCCACCCTGCTGTGAACATGGTTCCATCTCCTCCTCCAGCTCCTCCTCCTCCTCATCCTCCTCATCCTCCAGAACTGTGCCCCTGCTGGACAATTGCGTCCCTGGCGTTTGCGTGTGCAGGAACCCACCCTCGGAGCCCCTTGCGAATGACTGCCCTGAAAGCCTTGGAAATGTTACCTCTTCATCCTCCTCCTCCTCCTCATCCTGTGCCACATCCTCTTCCATCATCGCCCGAATTGTTTTTTCAAGGAGGCATAGAAGTGGGATAGTTAAGCTGAGAACGGCGTCATTGCCACTGGCCATGTTGGTGGAGTACTCAAAACAGCGCAACAAGGCACACAGGTCTCGCATGGAGGCCCAGTTAAATTAAATAGCGGAATAGAAAATATGATCCAAAAAAAGTGTATGTATATCACACGTACACAACCACACTGGGCCCCAATTACTATTGTTTGTACCCCTAAAAGGCTAGATGAGGAGTAGGGGGAGTATGGAACAGGCAGCACCCTCAAACCTTCAGAAGTATGAGATGAACCCCAACAACTTGGAAAGGTGGATCTCTCTCACACGTACCGACACAGACTATCCCGCAATTCAATTGATCCTCAAAGGTTTTTATTGAATAGCGGAATAGGAAATATGATCAAAAAAAGTTTATGTATCTCGCACGTACACAACCACACTAGGCCCCAATTACTATTGTTTGTACCCCTAAAAGGCTAGATGAGGAGTAGGGGGGGTATGGAACAGGCAGCACCCTCAAACCTTCAGAAGTATGAGATGAACCCCAACAACTTGGAAAGGTGGATCTCTCTCACACGTACCGACACAGACTATCCCCCAATTTAACTGATCCCCAAAGGTTTTTGATTAAATAGCGGAATAGAAAATATGATCCCAAAAAAGTGTATGTATATCACACGTACACAACCACACTAGGCCCCAATTACTATTGTTTGTACCCCTAAAAGGCTAGGAGTAGGGGGAGTATGGAACAGGCAGCACCCTCAAACCTTCAGAAGTATGAGATGAACCCCAACAACTTGGAAAGGTGGATCTCTCTCACACGTACCGACACAGACTATCCCGCAATTCAATTGATCCTCAAAGGTTTTTATTGAATAGCGGAATAGGAAATATGATCAAAAAAAGTGTATGTATCTCGCACGTACACAACCACACTAGGCCCCAATTACTATTGTTTGTACCCCTAAAAGGCTAGATGAGGAGTAGGGGGGGTATGGAACAGGCAGCACCCTCAAACCTTCAGAAGTATGAGATGAACCCCAACAACTTGGAAAGGTGGATCTCTCTCACACGTACCGACACAGACTATCCCCCAATTTAACTGATCCCCAAAGGTTTTTGATTAAATAGCGGAATAGAAAATATGATCCAAAAAAAGTGTATGTATATCACACGTACACAACCACACTAGGCCCCAATTACTATTGTTTGTACCCCTAAAAGGCTAGATGAGGAGTAGGGGGGGTATGGAACAGGCAGCACCCTCAAACCTTCAGAAGTATGAGATGAACCCCAACAACTTGGAAAGGTGGATCTCTCTCACACGTACCAACACAGACTATCCCCCAATTTAACTGATCCCCAAAGGTTTTTGATTAAATAGCGGAATAGAAAATATGATCCAAAAAAAGTGTATGTATATCACACGTACACAACCACACTAGGCCCCAATTACTATTGTTTGTACCCCTAAAAGGCTAGATGAGGAGTAGGGGGGGTATGGAACAGGCAGCACCCTCAAACCTTCAGAAGTATGAGATGAACCCCAACAACTTGGAAAGGTGGATCTCTCTCACACGTACCAACACAGACTATCCCCCAATTTAACTGATCCCCAAAGGTTTTTGATTAAATAGCGGAATAGAAAATATGATCCCAAAAAAGTGTATGTATATCACACATACACAACCACACTAGGCCCCAATTACTATTGTTTGTACCCCTAAAAGGCTAGGAGTAGGGGGAGTATGGAACAGGCAGCACCCTCAAACCTTCAGAAGTATGAGATGAACCCCAACAACTTGGAAAGGTGGATCTCTTTCACACGTACCAACACAGACTATCCCCCAATTTAACTGATCCCCAAAGGTTTTTGATTAAATAGCGGAATAGAAAATATGATCCCAAAAAAGTGTATGTATATCACACGTACACAACCACACTAGGCCCCAATTACTATTGTTTGTACCCCTAAAAGGCTAGGAGTAGGGGGAGTATGGAACAGGCAGCACCCTCAAACCTTCAGAAGTATGAGATGAACCCCAACAACTTGGAAAGGTGGATCTCTCTCACACGTACCAACACAGACTATCCCCCAATTTAACTGATCCCCAAAGGTTTTTGATTAAATAGCGGAATAGAAAATATGATCCCAAAAAAGTGTATGTATATCACACGTACACAACCACACTAGGCCCCAATTACTATTGTTTGTACCCCTAAAAGGCTAGGAGTAGGGGGGAGTATGGAACAGGCAGCACCCTCAAACCTTCAGAAGTATGAGATGAACCCCAACAACTTGGAAAGGTGGATCTCTCTCACACGTACCAACACAGACTATCCCCCAATTTAACTGATCCCCAAAGGTTTTTGATTAAATAGCGGAATAGAAAATATGATCCCAAAAAAGTGTATGTATATCACACGTACACAACCACACTAGGCCCCAATTACTATTGTTTGTACCCCTAAAAGGCTAGGAGTAGGGGGAGTATGGAACAGGCAGCACCCTCAAACCTTCAGAAGTATGAGATGAACCCCAACAACTTGGAAAGGTGGATCTCTCTCACACGTACCAACACAGACTATCCCCCAATTTAACTGATCCCCAAAGGTTTTTGATTAAATAGCGGAATAGAAAATATGATCCCAAAAAAGTGTATGTATATCACACGTACACAACCACACTAGGCCCCAATTACTATTGTTTGTACCCCTAAAAGGCTAGGAGTAGGGGGAGTATGGAACAGGCAGCACCCTCAAACCTTCAGAAGTATGAGATGAACCCCAACAACTTGGAAAGGTGGATCTCTCTCACACGTCCCAACACAGACTATCCCCCAATTTAACTGATCCCCAAAGGTTTTTGATTAAATAGCGGAATAGAAAATATGATCCCAAAAAAGTGTATGTATATCACACGTACACAACCACACTAGGCCCCAATTACTATTGTTTGTACCCCTAAAAGGCTAGGAGTAGGGGGAGTATGGAACAGGCAGCACCCTCAAACCTTCAGAAGTATGAGATGAACCCCAACAACTTGGAAAGGTGGATCTCTCTCACACGTACCAACACAGACTATCCCCCAATTTAACTGATCCCCAAAGGTTTTTGATTAAATAGCGGAATAGAAAATATGATCCCAAAAAAGTGTATGTATATCACACGTACACAACCACACTAGGCCCCAATTACTATTGTTTGTACCCCTAAAAGGCTAGGAGTAGGGGGAGTATGGAACAGGCAGCACCCTCAAACCTTCAGAAGTATGAGATGAACCCCAACAACTTGGAAAGGTGGATCTCTCTCACACGTACCAACACAGACTATCCCCCAATTTAACTGATCCCCAAAGGTTTTTGATTAAATAGCGGAATAGAAAATATGATCCCAAAAAAGTGTATGTATATCACACGTACACAACCACACTAGGCCCCAATTACTATTGTTTGTACCCCTAAAAGGCTAGGATTAGGGGGAGTATGGAACAGGCAGCACCCTCAAACCTTCAGAAGTATGAGATGAACCCCAACAACTTGGAAAGGTGGATCTCTCTCACACGTACCAACACAGACTATCCCCCAATTTAACTGATCCCCAAAGGTTTTTGATTAAATAGCGGAATAGAAAATATGATCCCAAAAAAGTGTATGTATATCACACGTACACAACCACACTAGGCCCCAATTACTATTGTTTGTACCCCTAAAAGGCTAGGAGTAGGGGGAGTATGGAACAGGCAGCACCCTCAAACCTTCAGAAGTATGAGATGAACCCCAACAACTTGGAAAGGTGGATCTCTCTCACACGTACCAACACAGACTATCCCCCAATTTAACTGATCCCCAAAGGTTTTTGATTAAATAGCGGAATAGAAAATATGATCCCAAAAAAGTGTATGTATATCACACGTACACAACCACACTAGGCCCCAATTACTATTGTTTGTACCCCTAAAAGGCTAGGAGTAGGGGGAGTATGGAACAGGCAGCACCCTCAAACCTTCAGAAGTATGAGATGAACCCCAACAACTTGGAAAGGTGGATCTCTCTCACACGTACCAACACAGACTATCCCCCAATTTAACTGATCCCCAAAGGTTTTTGATTAAATAGCGGAATAGAAAATATGATCCCAAAAAAGTGTATGTATATCACACGTACACAACCACACTAGGCCCCAATTACTATTGTTTGTACCCCTAAAAGGCTAGGAGTAGGGGGAGTATGGAACAGGCAGCACCCTCAAACCTTCAGAAGTATGAGATGAACCCCAACAACTTGGAAAGGTGGATCTCTCTCACACGTACCAACACAGACTATCCCCCAATTTAACTGATCCCCAAAGGTTTTTGATTAAATAGCGGAATAGAAAATATGATCCCAAAAAAGTGTATGTATATCACACGTACACAACCACACTAGGCCCCAATTACTATTGTTTGTACCCCTAAAAGGCTAGGAGTAGGGGGAGTATGGAACAGGCAGCACCCTCAAACCTTCAGAAGTATGAGATGAACCCCAACAACTTGGAAAGGTGGATCTCTCTCACACGTACCAACACAGACTATCCCCCAATTTAACTGATCCCCAAAGGTTTTTGATTAAATAGCGGAATAGAAAATATGATCCCAAAAAAGTGTATGTATATCACACGTACACAACCACACTAGGCCCCAATTACTATTGTTTGTACCCCTAAAAGGCTAGGAGTAGGGGGAGTATGGAACAGGCAGCACCCTCAAACCTTCAGAAGTATGAGATGAACCCCAACAACTTGGAAAGGTGGATCTCTCTCACACGTACCAACACAGACTATCCCCCAATTTAACTGATCCCCAAAGGTTTTTGATTAAATAGCGGAATAGAAAATATGATCCCAAAAAAGTGTATGTATATCACACGTACACAACCACACTAGGCCCCAATTACTATTGTTTGTACCCCTAAAAGGCTAGATGAGGAGTAGGGGGAGTATGGAACAGGCAGCACCCTCAAACCTTCAGAAGTATGAGATTGTGTTCACTGTACCCCACAAAGATTGAGTTCACTGCACCCCACAATGATTGTGTTCACTGCACCCCACAAAGATTGTGTTCACTGCACCTCACAAAGATTGTGTTCACTGTACCCCCAAAGATTGTGTTCACTGCACCCCACAAAGATTCTGTTCACTGTACCCCACAAAGATTGTGTTCACTGCACCCCAAAAAGATTGTGTTCACTGCACCCCAAAAAGGATGTTGTTCACTGCACCCCAAAAAGGATGTTGTTCACTCCACCCCAAAAAGATTGTGTTCACTGCACCCCACAAAGATTGTGTTCACTGCACCCCAAAAAGATTGTGTTCACTGCACCCCAAAAATGATTTTGTTCACTGCACCCCAAAAAGGATTTTGTTCACTGCACCCCAAAAAGGATGTTGTTCACTCCACCCCAAAAAGATTGTGTTCACTGCACCCCAAAAAGATTGTGTTCACTGCACCCCACAAAGGATTTTGTTCACTGCACCCCAAAAAGATTGTGTTCACTGCACCCCAAAAAGGATGTTGTTCACTGCACCCCAAAAAGGATTTTGTTCACTGCACCCCAAAAAGATTGTGTTCACTGCACCCCACAAAGGATTTTGTTCACTGCACCCCACAAAGATTGTGTTCACTGCACACCAAAAAGGATTGTGTTCACTGCACCCCAAAAAGATTTTGTTCACTGCACCCCAAAAAGATTGTGTTCACTGCAGCCCAAAAAGATTGTGTTCACTGCAGCCCAAAAAGATTGTGTTCACTGCAGCCCAAAAAGATTGTGTTCACTGCAGCCCAAAAAGATTGTGTTCACTGCAGCCCAAAAAGATTGTGTTCACTGCAGCTCACACACAGAAAAATGGATGTGGATCACTGACACCTGCCTATCTCCAATCCCACACCACACAGCAATATCGATTGTAGTTTGTAGAACACAGTTTCCCTAAAATTCAGCAGACTCTGTCCCTAACAGGATTGAGAAGAGATCGTAGATCAGGATTGAGTGCAGACCCCACCCCCCACACAGCAATATCGATTGTAGTTTGTAGAAGACACTGACCCTATAATTCAGCAGACTCTATCCCTAAAATGCCTACAACTCGCCCTGCCTAAACACTCCGACCTGTCCCTCAATTCTATCCGGACACAAATGGTTTTTTCCTGCCTATCTTTCCCTAATCAGCAGCCAGCACGTTGATGTGTGCTCTGTCCCTGAATCTAAGCAGCATAATGACGCCGCTGCGGCTGCCTCGAACTTATAAAGACTTGGTCACATGCTTCAGACGGCCAATCACAGCTACTGAGACATTTGCAGGCATGGCTGGGATGGCTTAAGGCACACCAGTTAAACGATTGTTGATTGGCTGTTGAAAGCCCGCCATGAAAAGAGCGCCAAAGCATGCAAAACCCGGAAATAAAACGACCGAACACGGATTTTTACCCGAACATACAGTAAAGTGTCCGTGTCCGTGTTCGGGTACAAAAAATCCAATTATTCGGTACGAACACGAATAATACAGTCCGTGTTCGCTCAACACTACACAACACTACTTGCACGAGTTTTGGAATGGGGAAAGATAAAAAGTGAAAAGAGTTGGGTGGAAATAGAATGTTTTTTGAGTAATTCAAACTTAGGTAAAACGATGTGGATACCACTTCGATATAGAAAAATTAAACACAAGTACACATATAATAACTCACCAGGCACTTAGAGTTTGGGATTTAGAACATAAAAGGAAAAATGGAAATATAACTTACCATTAATCCCACTAAAAGGCACAACTTTTTTTCCACCAGGACAGGGAAAAGTATGGGGTAGTTGGATTGGAGGGGGAAGACACATGATTAAAAGATATTTTGGTTAAAGGTAAAATATGCACTATGGGTGAGTTAAAAGGAAAAAAATGGAAAATTGATGAATAGCGATACTGTCAGTTGAAGCATTTTGTGGCTTAATTGCCAAAACCATTAAGAACAGAAGAAGAACTATTACCCTTTGAGAACATTTGTATGTCAGAAGGTAATAAGAACAGTACTGTATCTCCAATATTTATAACATTTTAGAGACAGAGACGACACAGACAGTACCGCCCTTCATAGAAAAATGGGAGAGGGAATTAGGAACACAAACAAGGGATTTTCATCTGGGAAAAAGTCTGAGGTTAATACACGGTTCTGCAGTAGATATAAATACAGCGGAAATGAATTACAAATGTATCGCTAGATGGTATAATACCCCAGATAAAGTTTATAATTACCAGAAAGAAAAATCAAAATATTGCTGGAGGGGATATGAAGAAGTCGGTACAATGGCACATATATGGTGGGATTGCCCTAAAATTAAAAAATACTGGAAGGAAGTTCTTGCCCAAATTAAGAAGGTTACAAACACGAGGTCCCAGAGGAGCCATGGTTCTGCCTATTTCATGGTATAAAGAACTCAATAAAGCAATATAGGATAACCATCATACCCCACCTAATGAATGCTGCAAAGGGTCTGATCCCCCTGTTTTAGCAGAAGAAAGAAGCTCCAACAGTGGGAGATTGGATCAATAGGGTAGAAAGGATATTAACGATGGAATACTTAAGAAATGGGGGAGAGGACGTGACACAGGAATGGGTGAATATATGGGAAGAATGGAATGACTTTAAAAAACAAGTGAATATACTAAGTGGAGAGTAGGGAGGGAGGTCGAGGGGTCAGGGTTGGGGAGAGAGGAGAGGGAGGGATAGGGAAGAGGAGGGGAAGAGGGAGATAATGGGGTAAAAATGTAATTTGATGGTTTTCTTTTTTATATATGTGTTTTGTATTTTCTGAAAATTAAGCAATAAAATAAATAAAAAAAAAAAATCTGGTCACTGGGGGTCTGAGATCTATTACAAACAGGGGAGACCCAAACATGTAATGGGCCGCAAGACTTCAGGGTCTCTGTGCACCTGCAGAGCTAAAATGTCTGCCGCAGCCACCTGTATATTTATATTCCCAAACATTAGGCCCTATATTGAGGATGCATTAATTTTATACCTTAAAGTCCTCCCTGGGAGAGCTAGCAGCCTACACTTTGCAGGGCTAATAGCTCCTAATATTGGCTATCAATGATCATCATAATAGCTTCCGATCATGTAATTTCTATGTTAACTCTGTCAAAGAGACACAGCAACATTTTCCCTGGGAATTTAGGCATCAGAGACCTCTGGTCGTGAAAGGATTAAATGATGATTAAGAATACCTGGAGGATTAAAGGTCAACCTAATTCTTAACCTAATTCTTCTGTACTCTAATATTATCCTTTACCCAAACATTTAATGGTAATTCTATGATGGAGTCCTTCTTTACTAATATACAAGTTAGACATGTTTATTCTTCTACCTGGAGCATGTTTAGGACCTTTATTTAGAATTTTCATTCCATGTTTCCCTAATTCCATTTTCTACCACTGTCTTCTATTTTTGAATTCTCCTACCACCAGCTCTAAAAACCCTATATTTCACAAAGTGTGCTATTTATTGTATTTATTATATGGTTCAGATACAGGGGCTAACTACAGGGGTTGCAATTGCAACCGGGCCCCATGCTCCGGGGGGCCTGTGCGGCTCCCCTCTACACCTGGATAGGAGGGGCGGCGGGAGCAGCATGTAGAAAGATCACTGTCCTCCTTTTTCCTCCTGTAGCTGCAGGAGGAAAATGGAGGAGATTGGTTCTTCTGTATGCTGCCCCCACCACTCCTCCTATCCAATTCACTTGTGTTCTGCAGTCTCTGGGCCCCTGTGTGCTCCCCTTGTCCCCCCCTACTGTGCTGCCCCCCCTACCCCACACTGTGCTCCCTCCCCTCTCCTGCCGGCTGCTGCAGGGAATGTGTCACAATAGAGAACAAGTAAGGGGTCGGTAAATAGCGAGTCATAGTCAGTGACATATAAAAAAAAAATAAAATAAAATGATAAAAAAAAAAATACAATTAAAATACCAAAAAATTAAAACTTCTGACACCAGTGGGTGAACTCCCAGGATCGCAAAGGTCACACTTGTGACTAGGCCCTGGCATTCCACCACCGTGGGGAGGCCCAAAGATGGCAGGAAGGGTCCCGCTGCGAGACCGTAGTAAAGGGCCCCGCAACGAGAGTAAAGGGCCCCAGGATCAGTGGGAAGAGCCCCAGGCTTGAAGGGAAGGGCCCCAGCAGGGGTCCAGGGGGCCCTTCATGATTTCTTGCACCGGGGCCCTGAAGGTTCTAGTTACGACTCTGTTCCGATACCCTCTCTTTGTTATCCCCACATTTGCTTCCTCTGCTACCTCTCTCTCTGGTCATTAGTAATGAGAGCAAAGAGGTCAGGATCTGGAACAATAGCTCCCATCCCACCATTATTTTAAATATTACTTCTTCAGCTTAGATCCATATACGTCTGACGCTCCGTCATTAAATCCATTTTAATACATCCCTTGCATTTAAATCCAGCACACATGCTTTCTCTGTATACTGGAACACAGTGAATTCAGAAAACGCATTTTACCAAACACACAAATAATGCTGAATATTGTTTATTATGTAATATCTGACTATTCTCTTTTTCTATTCAGATTACTGACACATATGGCAATGCATTTCACCTTTTTTTTATGTTTTCATCTGTTATTCATTTTAAGTGGGCCTTTCAATGCTTGTCGGTGGTCCAGACTTGAACTTCACATAATTGAAGAAATTCAGATTTTCCACGTAAAACTACATTGACGTATCTGCCAACCATGCCATGACAGTAGTAGCGCTGTGTTGCTCCAGCTGGGATAGAAGTAATCAACCCACACCTGAGAAGTGAAATTATTAATACCAATAATAACAGTAATACCACTATTAATATATGTACAATATTGTATTTATTTTTATATTTTAAAAAAATGCAAAGTAATACTGATAAAATACTGTCAGGCTTATTTGGGGAGGTTAAATTTACAAATATAAATGAAATGTTATATTTTGTTCTGTATAGAAATATGAAGCAATGACATCCATTTTTTTGTTAGGTTACTGAAAGGTTAAATCTCCTTTAAAAGTGCCTGTTCAGGAAATTCTTAAACAGGTTTACCCCAAACATGCTGTGTTGACCTAAGGTA
Organism: Pelophylax lessonae; assembly: GCF_965119305.1. Taxonomy (NCBI): domain Eukaryota; kingdom Metazoa; phylum Chordata; class Amphibia; order Anura; family Ranidae; genus Pelophylax; species Pelophylax lessonae. The sequence continues at coordinate 103,274,164 of NC_138770.1, read as the reverse complement.
ATAAATAAATAGTCTGTTGACTTTCTTTAGGATAAAGTCTAGCTGACGCTATACCAGGATAATCTTGTCTGTGTGGTAGTCATAAAACATTAGTCAGTATTTTCTGTATTTTAAACCCATTTAAAAATAAGATTTACAGATAAGTTATAATCTTATATGTAACATAATATTAACAATGAAATATATATATAACTAACATACATAGATATGTAGAAAACCGTTATATATTATAATTGTTTCATCCTGGCTAAAGAAAGTTATACTGATATTGATGACTCATCTTTGTATATCAAGAGAGGCTTCAGTAAACATTTGTAAATTGTAAGTTGTAGAAAGCATCATAAAATTTTGTTTGACCTTGCTAGACTCTAGAAAGTCTGAGATTTGTAAGCTCTTTGTCAATATAAGGTTCAAAGTTTATTTGTAGGCAAATAATGCTGTCATACTGAACCTAAGAGCAATGCAATATTGCCATCTCTGGTCACTGACTGCTACAAGTCTTAGGTTAAAAAGTAAAATCCAATATATATATTAAATAAGATATATTAAATATTATAATGGTATTACCAGATTTAATCTTTATTCAGATACCTGGTGGATATTAAATGGACATGTAATAGATGAGAGCATGGATAAATTATTATGTTGTTTTATGATACTCTTAAATATGGAGATATCATCATTTAATTTTAATATACTGGTTAGAGGTGTTGACCAATGACATCACCAGTTAATGGATAAGATGTCCCAACCAATGGGGATAATGTCACTCCTTCTGGGTTTAACTTATGGTAATTTTAATAGTCCTTTGTTCTATACCATATAAAAAGGCAACCCCAGATGAGAGAGGCACACACATCACATGACATTTGGCCAACGTACATCACACATACAATACACACGCTACTACAGCTATGCATAGACTCATCTATACAGACTCCATTTTGCTTCATCATGTATCTGAACCTTTGAGGGATGCCAAATGAAGCTCCTCCCTACCTGGCCACCATCTTGGAAATGCAGCCATCTTAAGGACTCTGGTAACAACCATTTTTAAGCTAGCAACCATTTTAAATATGGTAAATATGCCTTGCTGTTTATTTGATTATAATTCAATATTGTTTACGTACTTCCTTAAATGTTTTACATTTCATGCTAAAGGGTAACGAGAGTACAATCCCAGCCGTATAAACCATATGTATATTTTTCCCTAAGAGATGATTTTTGCTTTTTAAACATTTTTATTAATATCAGATTTAGCGCATATTGGCGTATTAGTCTCATGTTTTGCATAGCCTATTCTCGCTTCATCAGTGACTATCAGGCTGCACATTGCACAGACAATTGTGGTCTGATTATATAGAACATTAATTTATGGTTTATACTATACCTGGAGAAAACGTAATCTTGCTTTATTTTTACTTTCATTATTGAGCTACACATCACATTGCATTTATTGTTTGAAGTTCATATTTTATGTAAAGTTCTCTTTGTGTGTCATCTCAAGTTTGATCATTTATCGTGATTACATGTCTCGTGAATAAATAGTTTATATATTCCATACTGTAGACTGTTTTCACTAAGATTGGTATATGCTTTTAAAAAGAAATTAATCAATAAAAAGAATTTGCTACATATTGATTTGTAGAAATAAGTGGAGATTCTCCTTTAGCACAGATATTTGCTTATTGACATAAATAGACACTGTTATATTCAGAGCAGTATAAACATTCTGACATAATGGAGGAGGCCCAGCGAGATATTATTAATTTCTGACATAATGGAGGCGGCCCAGCGAGATATTATTAATTTCTTATTCATTTCTGACAATACCAAGCAGCTTTTCCTGCAAAGCACATCTCCAATCTGGTGCTACTCTCCACAGTACTTCTTTTTTGTCAATAGATATTCACCAGGGTAAATGATAGCCAACATAATTTGTCTCACTTTCTCTGAGTTCAGGCTGTCCTGGACACCCCCCCCTGGGGGGGTATTTTCATGCAGCCTGGACTCACAGCAGTTATTACAGCAGTAAGCACTGTCCCCATAAAAAATGTGTTAAATATATATAGACATTTCGGCGGGTTGCAGGTTGCCTTTCTCAAGTTTTCACCATATTTGGTCAGTGGCCATAGTCATATTTGGTCAAAGACACCAATCAAATTTGGCTATAGCCATATTTAGCCAATGACATCTGTTCCCACCCCTGCCCCTTTCTTTCAAAACAGCTGTCAGCCCAGAATTTTTTTTCCATTTGGGAGTTGCTTATTTTGGTTATCAAGGATCTGCAAAAATGAATAAAGTGATTAACAATGGATATTCATTGTGGGACTTTTTTGGATTGTTCTTGTGTGTGTTTTTTTTCTTTACTGTTAACTTTTTTTGGGGGGGGGGGGAATAAGTATGGGGGCCAAAATCTGGGTCCCCTTTTTTCAAAGTAGGCTTCAAGATCCTGAAAGCCCACTTGCTCGCAGACCCCCTACAACTACTGATCCAGGGCTGTGGGGAATAAGCCCTTGTTCTCATCAAAATATCAACAAAGGGTTAAGGTGTATGTTTTGCATGGGGGTCAACCTTGCAAAGGTACCCTCCCCATGTTGAAGAATTTTTGGGGGAGCTCACATAATTTTTCTTGTTTTTTGTGCGGGATACCTCCTCAAAATCCAAACCAGATGCATACGGTCTGGTATAAGTTTTGAGAGGTCCCCACAACTTTTCTTTTTTTTTTTTTAATATTAAAAAAACATTAAAAGCTATAACATGCCCTTATCAAGAATAAGGATTCAGGTATGGTTTGGGGGGGGGGGGGGCACGATCTTCTCCCCTTCCCTGTCCAGCTGCACACTCAGGTAAGGTTTGAATATTGATTTTGGGAGCCCATATCATTTTGGTTTTGGGCGGGGTACCCATCAAAATGCAAAGGATTTGTCGATTATCAATTTTGTGGAGGTCCGCACACTGTTCTGTTTTTAACTTGGGGTTCCTCCTTAAAGTCCAACACAAGCCTACATCAAGGAAAAGGATGCAGGCATGAATTGTTTTTTTTTATGTTATGTAATTCTTGATATGGTATGTATTACAACAAAAGGAACAGTTTAGAAAGAAAAAAATTTGGATGGTAACTTACATTTCCCTGCCTGTGTCTTTAAAAAAAAAAAAAGAAATGGCATCGGTCACTGCCAAACAGTGGCGTACCAACCGGGGGCGGGGGGTGCAGTAGCAGCCCCTTCAGTCTGCGCTGCTCGCGGGGGCGGCGGAAAGAAGGTGAGTTTCTGAGCAGCCTCGTGTGTGCCTGGATAGGAGGAGTGGGGGGGGGGCAGCATATAGAGGAATTGATCTTTCCATATTCCTCCTGCAGCTGCTGGATGCCTGATTCTCCTCCTCTCCCTCCTGCAGGCATTCAGAGGCTGCAGGAGGAATATGGAAAGATCGATTCCTCTATATGCAGTTGCCCCACTGCTCCTCCTATCCAACTTCTTTTGCTGCAGTGCTCTTTAGCCCCCCCCCCAGTGCTCTTCAGCTCCTCACAGTGCTTTTCAGCTCCCCCCATGCTCTCTGGCTCCCCCAGTGTTCTCCAGTTCCCCCCCTTGCTCTCTGTCCCCCTGGTTTTCCCTGCCAGCCCCTCCCCAGTGCTCCCTGCCCCCCCAGTGCTCTCTGCCCCCCGTGCTTTCCAACCCCCCTGCAATGCTTTCCAAACCCCCCCTTAATTCTCTCCGGTCCCCCCTAATGCTCTTTAGTCACTAACCATCTCTTGTATCATGTCTGCAGTCTCTGATCATCTCTTGTATCACGTCCACAGTCTTTGACCATCTCTTGTATCATGTCCGCAGTGTCTGACCATCTACTGTATCATGTCCCCAGTCTCTGACCATCTCTTGTATCATGTACCCGGTCTCTGATCATCTCTTGTATCATATCTGCAGTCTCTGACCATCTCTTGTATCATGTCCACAGTCTCTGACCATCTCATGTATCACGTCCACAGTCTTTGACCATCTCTTGTATCATGTCCGCAGTGTCTGACCATCTACTGTATCATGTCCCCAGTCTCTGACCATCTCTTGTATCATGTACCCGGTCTCTGATCATCTCTTGTATCATGTCCACAGTCTCCTACCATCTCTTGTTTCATGTTCGCAGACTCTGACCATCTACTGTATCATGTCCCCGGTCTCTTATCTCTTGTATCATGTCTGTGGTCTCTGATTATTTCTTGTATCATGTCTACAGTCTTTGACCATCTCTTGTATCATGTCCTCAGTCTCTGACTATCTCCTGCATCATGTCTGCAGTCTCTGACCATCTCCTGTAGTGTGTCTCCAATCTCTTACTCAAACCTAAACACATTTCTAATAGTATTAGCTATCTGTTTATACCGAAGGTAGGACTGTGCAGGGGAGGCAGAGAGTGTAAAAGGGGGCACTGTGATTAGGGGGGAGCTGTGAAATGTATGCAATAAATATGTAAATATTCTTGAAAACATTAACATTTTTTATAGTTTCTTTTACTCTTTAAAGTTTGGGGGGGGGGGTGCCAGATATAGGATCCGCCCCGGGTGCCAAATTGCCAAATGCTCTAGGTACGCCACTGCTTCCAAAGATTCTTCCAAAATACATAACAGACCTTTAAGGGTTTGGTATATATGTTGGGGGGGGGGGTGTGTGATGGGGGGGGGGGTGATCTCAAAGCCATTTTTACAAAGAAAACCAAGATGGCAGGTAAATGTCATTTACCAACATTTAAAACATAATTTTTTTGGTTGAAAATGTCCATTTCACTATACATTGTATACATCAAACACATGTGCCATTTCAGAGGCAGGTTTAAAGCATTCCTCAAGCATGTTTTTTTCTCAAGAATTTGGCATTTCTAATGTTCCATTTTAAAAAATATTAAAATCCCTTTTCCCCACAAAATGATATATATTTTTTTTTAAATTTGCATTTGTACATGTCCCTCTCTGGCAGAGGCCAGTCTACCCTATGCCATTTGTTTGACAATTCCTTGCCTATTAGCCTTGAAAATACTCAGAAGGGATTTTAACCACTTCCGGACAGCTCACGTTGCTGCTACTGTGGCACAGTGGCAGCCCTGGGTCCAGCGTCGTAGACCTACGTTGCTGGATTCCTGCCTGTCTCGGTGGCGCACGCGCCGCCGGAGGCTCGCTCCGGCTGTGGTTAGACACAACGGGAGTCGGGCCGGAGGAGGAGAGATGGCGATCACCGTCTCTCTTCTCCGATCGTCGGGGAAAGAGTGAGAAAATCCGCCAACTTGTGTAAACAAAGCAGGCGGATCTTCTCTGTGACAGACAGGGACAGATCACAGGATTCAGCATAGCTGAACCTGTGATCTCTGTCTGTCACAGAACCCCCTCCCCCCACACACGTCAGTAAACATGAGGCACACATTTAACTCCTTGATCACCAACAGTGTTAACCCCTTTCCTGCCAGTGTCATTATTACAGTAACAGTGCATATTTTTAGCACTGATTGCTGTAGTATATTTTTAGCACTGATTACTGTAGTAATGTCACTGGTCCCAAAAGTGTCAAAAATGTCAGTTAGGGGTCCAATCTGTCCGTCGCAATGTCGAAGTCCCGCAAAAAATCGCAGATCGCCGTCATTACTATTTAAAAAAAAACAATAAAAATGACAAATCTTTCCCGTAGTTAGTAACTTTTGCGCAAACCAACCAAAATACGCTTATTGCGATTTTTTTTTACCAAAAATATGTAGCAGAAAACAAATTGACCTAAAATGTTAAAAACTTTTGATTTGTAAATTTTTTTTGGGAATGTTATATAGCAGAATTCGCTCTCTTTTTCAAAAATTAAAAATCACACAGGTGGTCAAATACCACCAAAAGAAAGCTCTATTTCTGGGGGGAAAAAGGACATAAATTTCATTTGGGTACAGCGTCGCACAACCGCGCAATTGTCCGTTAAAGTAACGCAGTGCTGAATCGCAAAATATGACCTTGTCAGGAAGGGAGTAAAAACAGACTCATTGAGAAGTCTTTTGTCCATGACATGTAGCTAAATACATTTTGGCCTAAATATATGACAAAAATTGAATATATTGGATTTTTTTTAACCGTCAAAGTAGAAAATGTCAATTTTTTGCAAAATGTTGGCTTTTTTTAAATTAATATCGCAAAAAATAAAAAGCGTAGAGGTGACCAACTACCACCAAAAGAAATCTCTGTTTGTGGGGAAAAAAGGATGTAAATTTTGTTTGGGTACATCATTGCATGACCGCGCAAATTGTCAGTTAAAGTTGCGCAGTGCCATGTTGAAAAAAGTGGCCTGGTCATTAAGCAGCCAAATCCTCCGGAGCTAAAGTGGTTAAAGATTTAGCTCCAATCAACTTCAAAGAGATTCAGATTAACAATCAGAACTTGTTAATTCACAAGCTGTTTGTGAACTAAACGCACGTACGTTAAAAGCTCATCCCTACCGGTTGGCCCTCCTGCCTTGCGGAACTGTTGACCTCTGTTTTAATCTCAATCTGGACACTACCTGTATGTTTTTTTCATGTTCTCTCTGTGCTTTTTGGTTGCTCCCACCCTCCAAAGATATGTGGGTAGGATTAATGGCTCCTGTCCAAATTGTCCTTTTTGTGTTTATGTATGCATGTGAGATTGGGGTCCTTGGATTTAAAAGCTTTTTGAGGGCAGTGGCTGATGTGAATGTGCAATATGTGAAGTCCTGTGCAAATTATTGGTGCTTTATAAATGCTTGTATTAAATAAATAAAAACCCTGATCATCCTTAACTGACTGTTTCTCTCCTAGCTATTATTTTTTTCTATTTTTCTAACTATTAATATGTGAATTGTTTTATTTTTGTTTGTTTTGTTCCTCAACATTTTTTTGTGCAGTATTGAAAAAAATGTAAAATAGAAAAAAACATTTTTTTCCCCATTTGTAAATATCTCTGGTGTGTTTTGGATCAGAAGCATAATTTTAGGGTCATTTTAAGCAGCACAAATTATTGAATAAAAGCTGTACTTTTTATCTACTGTAACACAATTTCAATGTAATGATTGTCAAAGTATAAAAAAATTTGTTTCGTTTCATTATGGTATTTGTCAATCGATTGCATAAAAAATAAAATTTAATTTTGTCCTAGGAAAATATAATTTTTATATATTTTTTTTCTTTAAAAAATTAAAAGTTATTACTGAAAAAAACAGGCCCATAGCAGAAATTTAAAAACGGCTCTGGTCTTTAAGGAGTATATTGCAGAGTGAGCTGAAGTGGTTAAAAATATGTGCAAATTAGATTCCTTACCTGGGATTATTGTTTCCATTGTCGCTCAGAGAGTTTCCAACGAGAACTTCAGCACCGTTCAGTCTATGACTACAGCAGTCTCCTCTGTTAGTGATGGTGATATAAGCAATTTTGTAAGATTTCAGCAGGTCCACCCTCCACCAGGGAGATCGCTCATAGTGTGTATGTGAGCAGGAACCGTGGTAAAAGTTAGGGTCCTTGTTCCCATCTATGGCATTTATTGCTGCTGAATAAAAGCCATACCATACTGAGTTTATAATTGTGGACTGAGTTGCTCGACCATGAAGGGCAACATTCCGATCTGTTAGACAATGGAAGAGTAGAGCTCCATATTACTCAATGTACAAATAGTAAGAGAAAGGAGATACATGAGACATAGCATGGGTGATCTCTGTACATTGCAAGTATTATATCAACCTTTGTTGCAGATTCCTACCTTTTGTTATTCTGAAGAAATCACTGTTTGTTCCTCTGTGCCCCTGAGCAGAGTGGGTCTAATGGGAGTGGTTTCATAATTATCAATCAGCTGTGCAGCTGCAGAGCACTAATGTGGAAATCTGCTGGGCCTGCATCCCTTTAGACGTGTTCCTGTTGGGAGTATCTCACCCAAAATGACATTTTTGTTGCAGGGGATGCCTGAAATCTGACTTGTATCTTAGTGCAGACTTCTGGGAAAATTTGTGAGCCAATCACACAAGCTTGAAATGATAATTAGGGGGTGTGGTCAGAAAATTACAGCGGCTGCAGATTGAAAAGGAATGGTAATTTTAATTGTAGCAGGTTTTCCAGGCATTGAGCCTCATGTAGGTCTGCCATTGTTACCGGTTACGTCTCCAGCCCATGTGAGCTGCAACCCTGGGGGCGAGAACTGAGACATTGACAACTCCGGCATCTTTGTTATGTTGTTTTATTGTATTTAAGGGGATGGGAGAAGGGAATGAGTGGGATACTCCTTTAGGCTTAACTAATTACAATTGTGGAACTTTCCTGGCAAAAATGCCTGTTAGCGCTGTCTTGATGCCAGACAATGCTAGCTAACGCTTCCTGACGCTTGAACACTGTGTATCACTGAAAACTGTGCTGGATACTCGATTTTAGCCCAGAAGATCCAGGACTGTAGAACTGCTTGACTTGTAACACTGCTTTAGCTCAAAGTTACTGAATGGCTTCCTCCAGCACTGCACTGGCTGAGGTAGCTCCTTGTAAATTCCTGTACTGCTGCAACTCTCAACTGGCACACTTCACACTATTCCCTAGCTCTTCAGGGCCCAAACTGCAGATGCCCCCTTTACACTTCAGGGTCTTCTACCTGGGTACCCCCTCTAATACTTCAGGGTTCCTCTGACCAGGCACCCCCTTTACAGCTAGCTGACACTTGGATCCCAGAACCTTCTCCGGAGTGGTCCCCTCTGACTCTGGCAGACCCCCAGGGGCAATCCTCAGTACTCACGACCTGTGTAGGCTTTCCTGGGACTGGACCCCTCTCTCTCCGCTGGTTCTCGGAACACCGGATCCCCTCAGCTCAACTCAGCACTCTGTGGATTCTCAGGCAGCACCCAGAGACATCCACCTTCCTCTGACAGGAGGAGAGACAGCCATCCTCTACCTCCTGGGACTCTGCTTCCCGCAAAAGACGCTGAGTCATGCACTCCCCTCAGACTTATACTCACTCCCAGAATCCTCTTGCGGCCGAATCTGCCTTCTGGGGTAGTTACAAGCCTGAATGTATCTCTGATTGGGTTTCCTTCACTGCCCAATGAGAAGCCTCTCACAGGGCCAGTGAGGAGACTCCCCTCTCAGCAGACACACTTGGTAGCCATAACAACCTACCTGCACAAAAGAAAACATGGCTCTGCTGTTAGGCAGACAAAGCCCACTATATTTTACCTAGCACCTACCTGTAGGGTGCTACATAATAATATTAAATTGCAATATGACTTGTGTCGCAATTGTATACGCTATATTATTTTTTCTTTATTTGCCATTTTTCCCCACACAAAAGTGGAGTTACCCTTTACACCTTTACATAAAAAACAATAAATGCACATTTTTTTGCAGGTAAAAAATATGAATTTATTATTTTTTTGTTAGGAGCCTGTAAAGCATTGCACCCACGATCAGCAGATTTTGGGTGTAACACCACGGTCCTGTAGACTGTCTGTGTAGCTGTCTCCCCATACATCCCATACGAACAGACTATTACATTCTGACAGGAAGACTCAATGAACTACTAGAGCGCTTAACAGTGCCCTAATAGTTCATTGAGAACTACAAGCAGACAGCTGCAAAGGCAGTCAGTACTTGTAAATTTCACATTCACAGAACACTGTGAATAACTGACGCGGCTGAGTGGACGGAGCGTTCTTTTAAAAAATTGTGACAGCGAACAGGGGGAGAAGACCCCCAAAATAGGGGATTAGGGGGTGTGGAGGCTGGTATATCTGTAACATACTCTGAATATGGGTGTAACATGTAACATGTTACAAAAAGTTAACTTATCCTTTAATAGCTTTTATCACAATGGAGATTTTGATGTGTTTTCTTTTTAGTAGTAGATATTTACAACTATCGTCTGGTCTCACTTCACAGGGCCTTGCCTGCTGACTAGCACACGCTCTCCCCTACATATCTGTGCTGTCACAGTCAGTGTGCTAATACTCCCAATGATTAGCTGATTTCATGCTTAGACATAAAGTCAGATGTTGACCCATCCCCAACATGTGTGACCCAATTTGCGTCCACACCCATAGTTTAACCAATTGCCGACTGTGCACTATAGCATTAATGCATGAATATATACAGTACGTTATTCTCCTTTTCTGAGTAGGGGGCGGGCGCTGTCATTGGGTCCCGGCCAGTGATTCGTGGCCAGAAGCCTGCTGATCGGCGCAGTGAGTGACAGGAGGGAGATCTCCGTATGTAAACAACACAGATCTCTCTCCTGACAGAGGGAATGTGCCAGTTTTTTGTCTCCCTGGAAAAACCCGGCACATCCTCTAGTAAAACAGCACACAGGACACAACAAGAACACTCCCTATTCACACAGTTAACCCATTGATCGCCCTAGATGTTAACCCCTTCCTGCCCAGTGTCATTAGCATAGTGCATTGCATCACTGGTGATGTCAGTGGCAGTTAGTCAGTTCTCACTCAGTGTCAGTTAGTGTCGAATCGTCCGCCACTCTAACACAGTCCCGCTTTAAGTCACTGATCGCTGCCATTACTATTATAAATAAAAAAAAAAAAACATCATCCAATAATATGCAAGCAAAAATGCTGTTTTTGTCTCCTTGCACATAATTGGGTATTTTTTGATAAGTAAAGGTTATTCACATTCACTAAGCTAAGGGAAAATTCCAAAGTGCAAAGTAAACAGGGTATTTGCCTTTAGTAAATCAACCCCCTGCTTTAGAGATTTACCCAGGGCTCGAGTCCTGCGGGAACGCATGGGAATGACGTTCCTGTGCTCTTTCCACAGCAGGAATGCCGTTCCCATTACCTCCGGTACGGGGCCCGGCTGGCAGCTGTAGGTTTCACAGAGCATCCAAAGTGCAGGCACTTTATTTTTGCTTCTGTCTGTTTCCCAAGATCCCCGCTGCTCCCATGTGGTCTGACCATATATCCTGGGCCCCATCAGTTCTCTCAGAGGGGCCCCGGAGGCTTTTTTCTAAGTCCCGTGGTCAGGCAGATTAACACCATTCAGTGCCCCATTCCCCGGAAAAGAAAAGAAAATTCCGGTCCTGGTGGAGTGATATCTGTCACAGGGAGCAGCGGCTGTCAGCAGCTTCTTCACTGACTGTCTCCTTCAGCAAGTAAGTGCTGAGGAGAGGGCAGGCTCAGGCTGAGGGGAAATCAGCAGCAGCCAAAAGCCATCAAAGCAGTATGAGGAAAGTGGGACAGTGTGAGGAAAGTGGGGACCAGCAAGTCTGCCGTGAATGTTGCTTAAATAAGGTATTGTCACAAAAAAAACATCTTCACCTATGCCATGCCTCTGTTGCACATGATTGATACAGCAGCTAAATTTGATCATTATCATCATGTTAATCACACAGTGCAGGTGCATTGAACCACAGCATCTGTATTGTGTGATTATCATGATGATAATGATGATGATCACAGGACAGTGAAAAGCATTCTTAGGCCTTCTTTAGGGCCCATTTACACTTGGCACTGCAGATATGTGTCTCCTGTGCAGGGCCATCTTTTACCAGCATGGGGATGCACAAAGTGTTGTGTGCATTCGCCTGCCAGTGTCCTATTCATTTCTACTGGGACACGCAGTTGCATGGGTACAAACACTGTGTCCTATTCTAACATGCAGGTAGGTGTGGGTGCAGGTCCAAATAGAAATGAATGGGAAGCTGGCACGGGGACGCCCACAATACTTTGTGCATCCCCATGCTGGTAAAATACAGCTCTGCACCGGAGACACAACCTACACTTAATGTGAATGGGCCCTTACACTTGTGTTTAGGGTGTGGAAAAAATAATATATTTTTTTTACCACCCCCAAACATTCACCCTTATACTGCAAAACAGCAGAGGATGGATACTATATGCTGTAGCCGTGATGCTTTTTGTGTAGCAAAAATGATCTCCATGGTTGTGTTCAGCCGCCACCTGCACCTGTTTTCCTGGGCTCTCCCATTCCATCAGGTTGGGTTGGCATTGCACAAAGGAGAAGGGACACATGTTTCTTTCTCTCCTCTGTGACAAATAAAGCTGGAAGCTACAAGGATTTTGTCACTTCCAGATTCAGGTCTGTATTTACTTGTTTGGTCCCAGCCAGGAAAGCAGCCAACCAAACAGATCTTTGTTTCCCCAGCTGCCTTGGAGGGCAGAGGAGGGATCAGGAGCGTAATAGATCCCAGATCTCCCCATAAAGAGCACCTGTAACTGCAAAAGGTATCACAAGGGATGTTATTAATCCCTTGTGATAGCAATAAAGTTGAATGAAAAAAAAAAACATTAAAAAAAAGCAATAATTCTAGCGCCGAAGCTTACATTTAACTGTACACTGATAACCTGGAAAGGCTATGGACAATTTTAGGCACTGTTGTTTATCGCCATCTCACAGGCATTTGAAATTTTAAACCATGATACAGTATGTTTGATATCTATTTACTCAATGCAATCTTTTATATTTTAGAAAAAAATGGGTATTATATTGTGTTTGTGTGCACTAAATTGCATTTAAGTGTATATTTAGCTTAAAAATATGTGTTTTAAAAATGGCTGCACAAATTTCATGTTACATAAAAAATTGCAACAATGTCCATTGTATTCTCCAGGGCCTCTGTTTTCAGAAAATATATAATGGGGGGTTCTAAGAAATTTTATAGCAAAAAACAAAACAAAAACGCTGATCTTAACGTGTTTGTGAAAAATGTCAAAATTGTCCCAGACAGACATACAGGCCTGTGACTGGTTACCATGTCGCTAAAGTGGCCCTCACTAAAAGGTGTATATATATATATATATATATATATATATATATATATATATATATACACATACACACACACTTTTTTATTTTTGAGGTGGGGGATGGGACACTTTTTTTCTCAGGACTTGACCCCTGGATTTACCCCTATATCTCATCATTTATATGTTTTTTTTTTATACAGGATGAATACATTATTACAATATTAATATCAGCCTAAGGCCCCTTTCACATGGCTGATCTGATCCGCCTGTCAGTTTTTCAGGCGGACCTGATCGGATGCTCCATGCATCCCTATGGGGCAGTGGGTGTCAGTGGAGACATCTCCGCTGACACCTGCTGCTATCCAATTCGATCCGGTCCATGAAATCCGATCCCATCTGGAGGATGGGATTGCATGAGAACGGACAGGCGGTCCGTTCTCATCCGATCTCCCCATAGAGGACAGCGGGGATCTGACAGCCCCGCCTCTGCACACAGAGCGGAGACGGAGCTGTCATCTGCCTGCTCAGCGGGGATCGACGGATCGATCCCCCGCTGAGCAGAACGGACTCCGTCAGGCAGTGCGCCCGTGTGAAAGAGGCCTTATATAGCCAAGTTCTAAGTAGGCAGGACCTACAGTTCTTACACTGAGCAGAAACCCCACAGATGATCGCCAAGATGGTGGCAGCGTGTAGAAATATCATTCTCATCATTTAGTAGGTTCTACAGAAATTCACCTAAAGGGAAATACAGAGAAAAAAATTATAAACTGTTATCTTGTCACAGTAAAATGTAGATATAACATAAAACTGATTTTGACAGTTTTTGCTGTTTGACTTTAGAATTCTCTTGTGTGTATGAAACTAACCATTAAAAAGCAATTAATATAAATTATAGGAATGATGGAGGCAAACTTACTTTGATTTTAGAAATATAATTAGGAGGTCATTAAAACGTATGTAAAACCAAAAATGTGGGCATATTAGGTCAATGAGGTTACCAGCATCCCAGTCAAGTGAGCATTTAGTTGCTGGAGGAGGTAAATGGAATAATTAGTTCCTCTATATGCTGCCCCCGCCCCCCTGGAGCATGGGGCCAGGTTGCAAATGTGTCCCCTGTAGTTATGCCCCTCGATGGGATCAATGGCAGCAGTGGTGGATGGGATGATGCCGGCCTGTGAAGGCACCAGGCACCGCTCGCAACTGTGCATGCAAGGAGAATTTCCGCACACACACATCGCCTTAACAAGAAGCCGCCACTGATATAGGTGGAAATCCCAAACAGAACGGTCATACATCAAAACTAAGAGAAGCAGCGAGCAGCAGGCAGTGCAACCCTCCCCCCCCCCCCCCCCGCAGTGGTGGACCAACAGGTCCCCACTCCTGGATCCCTTGGGATGCCTTGGCCCCCTACATGTGTATGGGCTGTCCCCCCCCCTGATCACAGCCCTGGCAGCAACTATCTCTTCCTGTAAACACTCTGTCAGCTTCCCCAATCTACTTCAAGCCTCTCCAACACTCAGTGGGGTTGATTAACTAAAACTTGAGAGTGCAAAATCTGGTGCAGCACTGCACAGAAACCAATCAGCTTCCAGATTTTATTGTCAAAGCTTAATTGAACAAGCTGAAGTTAGAAGCTGATTGGCTACCACGCACAGCTGCACCAGATTTTGCACTCTCCAGTTTTAGTAAATAAACCCCATTGTCAAAAGGCTACTTGAATATGGAGCAGGCTGAAACATAAGAACCAAATTATTGGTGCTTCTAATGGCGCTTTTCCACTGCATGGAACCGTACCGGTTCGGCACGCTTTTGTGCTTTTCCACTGCGGTACCGCATGGTATAGGGTCGGAACGGTTCGGTACGGTACGGTATAGGTTTGCTTTTCCACTGCATGGAACCGAACGGTACGGTACGGTACGGCTCTGAAAAAACAGTACCTACTCGATTGTGGTTCCAACAGGTACCAAACTGGTACCATATCCCACAATCCTTTGCATGCAGTCACTACTAGCCATTGATTGGTCAGAGAATCACACCCACCCCATTGTTATCCCACCCACTTAACTTTAGTACTACTTTAGTGGAAAAGCAAACCTATACCGTACCGTACCGAACCGTTCCGACACTATACCATGCGGTACCGCAGTGGAAAAGCAAACCGGGCCAAGCAGGGCCGAGTAGAGCCGAGCCGGTACTAGCCGGTACTTGCAGTGGAAAAGTGCCATAAGCCACCACCACAGTTCAGAGGCTAGCAAGTGCATTATGGGTAATTGGTTGCTGTAATGGAATGACTGAACTCATGTACACAAAGCCAGCTCCATAAAGATATGATTTGATGAGTTTGGTGTGGAGGAACTTGAATGGCCTTGAGCTCAGCTCTGTTGAACACCTTTGGGAGGAATTGAAATACTGATGTGGGCCCAGTCTTTTCATCATTTTTCAGCAGAAATAGGCACAAATTCCCACAGGTGCACTCCAAAATCTAGTGTAACGCCTTTCCAGGAGGGTAATGGCTGTTACCGAGTACCACTGTCTGAGTCAATAAACCCAGACAGTGAGGCTCGGGAACAAGCCCGCACAAGTGCCCCCAAAAACAGCAACTTTCTATGGGCACAATTGCCAGGGGGAGGAGCCAGGAGCGGGGGGCCCAAGAAAAGGAGGTTGGGGGCCGCTCTTTGGAATTTCGTTTTACATGGCAAGTAAGTATAAACCTGTTTATTTTTGTTTAAAAAAAAAAGCATTTACAATTAGAGCCCATTCAGACTAGCGCGACACGACTTTGGGGGGCAACATGTGAAGTCGCGTGCACCGCTGTGCACCGCGACTTCGGCGCGACTTGCAGAGACTTCACATAATGGTAGTAGAAGTAGTAGTGATGGAAAGTAGTACAGGACCCTTTTTCTAAGTCGGAGCGACTTGTGTCGCTCCTATTAGAACGGGTCCTGTACTACTCAATGGACCGCGACTGAGCGCGACTTTTTAGGCTGACAAGTCGCCTGACAAGTCGCGCTAGTCTGATTGGGCTCTTATTCTAACAATGATTCTGTACAATTGTATGTTGCTCCTCTCTAGATACAGTGTGGCCACCATTAGACAGGAGGTTTGTTATTGGCCAGATCATGAAAATCAAGAAAAAAATGCTTAAAAAAGTTTAGATACATTTTACTTCTCCTATTACTTTACAGATCCAATCTGTTGTCCATTTTGCAGAATGTATTTGTTGCCACAGATAGCAATGAACCAGGTGTTTAAAAATAAAAATGGGTCCTGAAAAGACACATTACCAGAGTGCAGAGAGAAAAATCATTCATGGTGCATTTTAGAGCCTAGAAATCTTCACGCTAAGGTGTACTAGAGATAAATGACTCTTATCTGAAATAAACTTACCCTTCAATAAGCGCCAGTGCCTTCTGTCCCTAAAATGTAAATAGATTTTACTTTAATTCACAATATTAAAAAATACCAAGAAGGAAAAATATTGCTTTGAGAACACAGATGAGAGTCTTTTGCCACTACTGTTTGTAGAAAAAACATAATATAAATTTAAAAACAAATGTTAATTTGAAAACCAAACTAATTTTTAATTTTCAGAAAAAAAAAAAACATTTAATTTTCAGAATTGTAAATTGTTAACTGATTTCTTTAAATTCTCAAAAACTTGTAAAATCATCTACTCTGCTGAAAACAGTATAATTCAATAATCACAATAGTCTGTATTTATAAACTGTGTGGTGTATGGAAGAGCCCTGGGGCCATCATAAAAAAAAAATGTCAACGATTTCTGAGTTTGAAAAAAAAATTCTTTTTTTTTACAGAATTCTGAGTTTGAAAGTCAGAATTCTGAGATTAAAAGTCAGAATTCTGAGTTTTTTAATACAGTAGTCTTTATTAGGATGATTTTAGAACCAATGAGGAATCATGTAGTAACACCCACAGACCATCTTTCTGTCTTCTGCTCTGTAAGATTTGTAAATCTATCCTAGTTACAGCACACAGTTTACATATAGGGAATGTGTATATATAGGGAATTCTGACTTTCAAACTCAGAATTCTGTAAAAAAAAAAAAAATTTCAAATTCAGAAATCTTTGAATTTTTTTTTATGATGGCCCCAGGGCTCTTCCATGGTGGTGTGATCAGAGAGATTTACTGACAAATATAATATTATCAATAAAAATAATGATAATAATAGATTAAAACAATAATTAAATAAAAATGTAATTAGTTTGATTCCATAATAATAACATACCTTGGAAAGAATAGCTTCCTGCTATACAGAATCTTACCCAGTTGTCTACTATTTATAGAAGAATTAGAGGAACATACAATTGCGGGTTTTGATAAGATAACACCACCAATTTTTCTGTTAGGAAAAATGATTGGCAATAGATTTCTGTAGAAACATATTTTAGCACAGGAAACCCGATACCTGATAACATAATCCAGTTACATATACAATGTTAGTAAGGCTGGCCGCATGCCTTGTTTAGAGACCTTTGGTTACATAGTTTCCTCCCAATGCTAGAGTCACCATTTAAAATGTTGTTAAGGTGAAATGATAAGCTACAACATAATAAATATTTGTTTTTGGTTTTAAAATGGAATTCCAGTCACAATCTAACTAAGGCTTACTCTACTTCCACCCCATTCTAAACTTATTCTATCTAACCCTGTAAAGAAAAGATCCCTATACTTACCAATTCTTAAGTCACTCCAGTCTCCAGAGGTGGCTTCTGTGTGCAGGAGAGAGGAGGCTGGAAATGCCTGGGAGATGACATCACCCATAGACTTACCATAGGGCATCCGTTGTCGGCTGCCCCTCCTCTACACAAAAGCCGCAGCTGACAGCTGATCCTGGGACCAGACCAGAGCAGCTTTAGAATAGGTAAGTATAGGGATCTTTTCTTTATAGGGTTAGATAGAATAGGCTTAGAATGGGGATGTGTCACAATCTGGATGGAGGCCGAAGTGCAGAGAGGGCTTCCCTTGCAGCTCAGTGCGAGTCACCCCTGGAAGTGGTACAGGAGGTGAAGCGTCCCAAGTAGCACAGGTCGCCTGTGGTGAGCACCAGATGATTTCAGGAACTCTGGGTAAGGCAGGCAACTAGAGGAGTAGTAAAAGCCAGGCCGAGGGTCAAACACCGGTGATCAGTCCAAGAGCAAGGTAAGTAGCAGAACAGGGACGAGCCGGGGTCATACACAGGTGAGCAGGCAGAAACAGAGTCCTTAGGCAAGCCAGGGTCATAAACTGAGAAAACAGGCAGGTAGTAACAAGAGCAAAGTCAGAGAGGCAAGCCGAGGGTCAAACACCAGGAGGAGATCAGATGGTTCAGAAAAAAGCCGGGTCACAACAGGAAGTCCAAACAGGAAGCACAGGAACACAGGAAGCTGACAGATAATCCAGCAATGAGTCTACTCCTATGGCCACCTTTTATAGGCCAGCAGAGGGCAGTGTCAATTGAGGCAGGAACGACCAGTGCTATTACTGGCAATGTTGCCAGTTCTCCTACGGCCATTTCCCTGACGGGCCAGCAGAGGGCTGTGTCGATTGAGCCAGGAGCGTCCATGACTTGTACTGGCAGGAATGCCAGTACGGCTGTATCCCTGACAGGATGAGAGTAGGTTTAGCCTTAGTTAGATTGTGAATGGAATTCCACTTTAAACCCAAAAGCAAAAATGTATTATATCGCAGCTTATCATTTCTTAGCTGAGGCGGCTGCATTTATTTTCTTTTTAGACTTTTTTTCTCCAATTTTCATCTGGTGATCCAGCCTTTAAGCCTGTTTTTCAAAAGAACAAGATCTCCAACTGAATGTATCAAATACAGAGATGAGACAAACACATTGACAGGGGTGCTTACAATGATCTTTTATATAAAACCTTTATCCCAAAAGAAAAAAAATGTTTGCTGTACTGCTGTGCTGTAACTTCCCTCCTCTGCAAACTAAAACTGCTGCTGTAGCACCCTCTAATGTGCTATCAGGTAAATGTATTTGTATGACTCATGGTAAGGGTGAGTCTGGAATCTGGGTAAGGGTTTACTGCAGGTCAGGCTAGATGACTCACAGAGGCAAGTCTCTGGTGCGCCCCCCTCCCCCTTGGTTCTGGGAGTTTGGGAAAGTTTCTAGAAGCTAAAGGGCAGAGGCCAGGAGGGTTGATCTGCAGACTTAGGGGAGCTTGGCCAATCCCCAGGTAGTAGACCTGGCAGGGTGGATAAACTTGCCCTTGAATATGTATGAGTCATGCCAGCAGGGGAATTGGGTGGAAGATGGAGTGCTGAGTAGACTGTCGGTGGCCTAGAAGGGGACCCCTAAGTCTGGGGGACTCTCCCTCCAGCTCGGGCTGGCTTAGGAGGATCCTGACAGTAGTGTGTTTTGAAAGACAACTTGCCTAAGGAGCAGCAGGGAGCAAGGAGGACAGTGAAAGTACATCAGCACACCCAGGGATTCACAAGGGGAGAGACTGCCACATGTAGCAAGCATTTTCTTGAAGACAGCTTTTGCTTAACCCTTTCTGTCCTTTGCCCTGGGTGATCTTGGCAGCAGTTAGGTGGGCTAGTGGAGAAGCAGCCAGGCGGACTGGTAGTCCTGCAGATAGCAGAGCTGAGATCAGAGTCTACAGTGGAGTGGTAGATACTCCAGGATGTTGCTTACTACTCAATATGCTACTTTCTAAGGGACTGAGAGCTCATAGTTCTTAAGGGGCTTTTGCATTTCATCTTAAGAGACTGTCAGTGTCCCCAAAGGGAAGACAGTTCATGATCTTTTACATAGCAAGAAAGTTTTCCCTGGGTATTTTTTCAATTACGTTGAGCATCCCATAATTCCATATCCCCTCTTAAGTGTCCCTTCTCCAGGGGGAATATATTTAATGTTTGTAGTCATTCCCTATAACTGAGTTCCTCTAGTCCCCCTATTAGTTTTGTTGCCCCTCTCTGGACTCTTTCTAGTTCAAGCACATCATTCCTGAGGATTGGTGACCAGACCTGAACAGCATACTCAAGATATGAATGTATCAAATACAGAGATGAGACAAATCATAGTTTTAATTCTTGAGTAAATACCATTTTTAATGCATACCTAATTGTCTACTAGTCTTGCTTGCTGCAGCTTGGCTTTGCCGAATCTGTGATCTACTAGGACCCCCAGATCCTTTTCCTTCCTTGATTTCTACAGAGCTTCTGCCCTAGTGTGTAACTTGCATTCATATTTTTGGCTCCCAAGTATGTGACTTTACATTTTTAAATATGAAACCTCATCTGCCATGTAGCTCCCCACCCCTCCATTTTAACTAGGTCTTCTTGTAAAGTTGCTATATCCTGTTGTAAAGTTGCTGCCCAGCTTAGCTTTGCATTATAAGCAAACACTGAGACTGAGCTATTTATTCCAACCGCTATATAGTTTATGAATTGGTCTCAGGACAGAGCCCTGGGTCACACCACTCACAACTCTAGACCATTCAGAAAATATGCCATTAATCACTACCCTCTGTACCCAATCCTGCAACAAGTTTTCTATCCAGGTACATATGATCTCATCAATGCCAAAGGCCTTAGTTTGCAAATTAAGCTTTTATTTGGTACTGTATCAAATGCTTTCGCAAAATCTAGATAAACTTTATCCACAGGTCTTCCTCTATCCAATTTATAGCTTACCTCCTCATAAAATGTTGACAGGTTGGTTTGGCAAGATCCATGTTGGTTATTGCTGAGGATACTATTTTCCTCAGCAACGTCTTGGATACGGTCCTCATACCTTCTAATAGTTTACATACTGTAAATGTTAAGCCGACTGGTCTGTAATTTCCAGGTATGTATTTTTTTTGAAAATTGGTACCATGTCTCCAATCTGCTGGTGCAATTCCATTCAGTAGGCTACCCTTTATGTGTTTCTTACCCCATCATTTCATATTCCTGATATGTGACTGCTGTACCATGTACTTGTATTAAAAAGTATCCTGTTCTCTTTGTATTGCTTCCATTGTGTGAAATCCCTCTGCTTTCCTATTAAAAACTGACCACACTAGGCAGGAGAGCTCACTGTGTTCAGTTCCCTAGCTGTGCTGGGAACTCAGTGTTCTCTCCTCCATTGATCTGACTTTTCTTGACACACCCCCGCTGCACAGCCATTCACTGGGAAGCTTGTGTGCTGCTGTTTCTCCTCCCCCCAGATCCTATGCACAGAGGGAATGTGATCAATGTGATCAATTATAAAAAAAAAGGAATATATATATATACACAAATGTTTGTCTTTCATTTTAATTTTAAACGGAATGGGTTATTTTACAAGGTGACCTTTCACAATTGTAGCACCCTACAGGTAGGTGCTAGGTAACTGTATATTGGCCTTGTCTGCCTAACAGCAGGGCTGTGATTTATTAGTCAGGGTGTCATGGTTTCCAAATGTGCCTCAGAGAGGCATCTCATAGGGCAGTGGAAGAAGCCAAATCAGGGAGCACATCCAGGCTTGTAACTACCCCAGAATGCAGATTTGGCCGCAAAGGATTCTGGGAGTGGGTATAAGTTTGGGGGAGGTGCATGACATGATGTCTTTGGTGGGAGCAGAGTCTCAGGAGGGAGAGTGCGGCTGTCTCTATCCTCCTTTCTGAGTAAGCGGATAGTTCGGGGTGTCGCCTGAATATCCAGAGAGTGCTGAGTGAGCTGAGGGGATCCGGTGTACCGAGAACCTGCGGAGAGCGAGAGGGGTCCAGTCCCAGGAAAGCTTAGACAGGTCGTGAGTACTGAGGATTGCCCCTGGGGGTCTGCCTAGTGTCAGAGAGGACCACTCCGGAAGAGGTTCTGGGATCCAGAGTCAGCTAGTTACAAAGGGGGTGCCTAGGTTGAGGACCCTGAAGTTGCAGAGGAGGTGCATAATCAGTGGACCCTGAAGAGTTCAAGTAAAGGGGCGCCTACATTTGGGCCCTGAATGGTACAGAGTGTGTCAGTTGCCAGCACAGCTATACAGAGTTCTAGTTCTTACTACCTCAAAGCGGAGGACAGTATTCAGTGACTTACACAGCAAAACAGTGTCAGGAGTTCTACAGTATTCAGTCCTGGATCTTCTGGACTAAAAGTCGAGGATTCAGCACTTCTGTGTTCTACAAAGTATTCTAAGTGTTAGTGAGCGTTGGCTGGCGCCGGCTGGTGTCAAGATAGCGCCAACGGGTGTTTTCAGGAGTAAAAGTCCCAAGTTTGTATAGTTAAGCCTCACGGAGTATCCTACTTATTCCCTTCTCCCATCCCCTACAAAACAAATAAAAACCACAAACAAAGATGCCAGAGTTGTCGCTGCTTCAGTTATCACACCCAGGGTCACAGCTCACATGGGCTGGGGAAAGTACCAGTACTAATGGCAGACCCACATCAGGCCATAGGCCTGGAAACCGTGCTACACAATCAATTTAAAAATTAGGAATAATAGTCAGGTTATGACATGGCTAAGTTCTTTGAGAACTCTTGGGTATAAGACATCCTGTCCTGCTGATTCTTCACATTGCATTTTTATAGTCTTTTTTTTTAAAACTTCCCCTGATCATCTTTTATGGGGTCAGTATATTCTGACCTCACCTTTTTACTATTAATCACCACTCCTGTAGGACATGCTACCCAATAATGTAATGGGAATAATCAAATGTTTTTATTTTATTTAAATATATTTTAGCACTATTTGTTTGCCCTAAATATTTGAGATTGTCTAACCCAGTGTTTCTCAACTCCGGTCCTCAGGGCACACTAACAGGCCAGATTTTAAGTATTATCTTGGGGAGATGCAGACTAGAGTACTGCAATCACTGATCAGCAAATTAGATCACCTGTGATGTATTTCAGTTTTCTTGCAAACCTGGCCTGTTAGTGTGCCCTGAGGACCGGAGTTGAGAAACACTGGTCTAACCTATTGTGCCGTTCAGTACTCATGATGCCCCTTGGAACACACAATGTCCCTTGGTTTACTCGCAATACCCCCTTAGCCCTCTTTGTGCCCCCTTAGCACTCACTGATCTCAATCAGTACACACATCACCCCTCAGCACTTACAGCCCCCCTAAGATTTCACAACACCCCCCTCAGAACTCACAGTGCCCCCTTAGTACTTACAGTGCCCCCTCAAGATGCATAGTGCAGCCTCAATACTCACAGTGCCCCCTCAGCATTCAAAACATCCCCTCAGCACTCCTCATTAATCAGTGTCTTCAGTACTCACTGCATACTCACAGTTCCCCTCAGCACTCATAGTGCCCCTCACTATGCCCTCAGTGAAGTACATGATTGCTGTATGTAGCACTGTCCCTGTAGGGCTTGCTGTGTGTAGACTTCTTAGGCCTCCCTCTGATTAGCTGCAGTTGCTGGGGGTTTTCACATATCCCTCCTTACTCCCATTTTGCTTGTTACTCAAATAAACAGTCCAGGTTATTTGGTTATTTGATATTTATTGTGGAACTTGGATGGGAGAAAGGAATAGTGGGATACTCCAACTGAACTATTTACAGTAGATAAGGACAACTCTCACTTGGCCTCGCCAGGTTATTTGTGGAAGCAAACACACTGCTTTAACCATGCTGCCACTTGTATGAAAGAATATATGAAAGGGGGCTACATTAGCCCCTCTTTCTTATGGGATGGCGGAAGGGAATAGGGACAATTAAGCTTTTGCCCAGCCATTTTGTCAGTTAGCTTAATTAGGGTTTTTTATATTTAATTCAACTATTTGTATTTTAATTTTATACATGAGTGACCTTTTGACCCTCTCCTCAGCTTTCCTAGCCTTCCCGCTCTGGGAAGCCCGCCTTCCCTGTAGCTGGGCAGTTTATGCTAGGTAGCTAGGCAGCCTCTAATCTTCCCCTATTTTTTAGCGAATGAGACCCCTTCCCGCCTTCCCTTTCCCACCTATGAGCCCTCTAGTACCTCAGCTTAAGGCTTATTTAAACAAGGTTCCGTGATCCCAGGGCTCAATCTCTTCAAGGAATCTCTCACCAGCGTTCCCCTCCCTCCCTCCCTTTGGTTTGTCGCGGCTACAATATTAACTGGTTGGGTCACCTCTGCTTTGCAGAGGGGGGCGCGTTGATAAGTGTTAAAGGATGGTTTGAATTTTGTGGTTATATTTTGATGGTACAACCTGAGTTGTTCATGACTAGGTTGTTGTGGTGATGTTTAATTACGTTATTAATTATTTATTTATGTTTATTTTACCAGTTAATAAACAGCCGCGGCCTTTATTATCCAAACAATTTTGTCCGAGTGCCTTATTTCTTATTTAAATATGTACAGTTCCTGTTTCACTTACTTCCTAATTTAATGGTATTTTATTGCTAAAAAATTTTGGTTAACATGCTTAACTTAACTCCTTCCTGCCATCCCATTAAGTCTTCTTGCTCTCTCTGGCAGCAGACTTGATGCAACTACTTTACCTTCAAGACACTCTCTAGCATCCCTTTGACTGACACCCGTCCACTGACGCTTCTACTTGTAGGGGTGGCCCTCACAAAACAGGCCCAATGACACAGATCTGTACTCACTTTCAGCAGATTCAGATCCTTTCCAGTGTCTCCCTTCCAGTCAGCTCTGCAGGGCATCTGGGTTCAGCTCCTATCTGACTTTTAGGCCCTCAGGTTGACTACCAAAGGCCGCATGGCAGCTTCTACAGAGGAGGAGCAGCCGGCCCTCTTTATGTAACCCCGCTCTCTAGCTGAAGACCCCAAGCACATGTGACCTTGGCATTTATACAGTAACCCAGCATGCACTGAGACACTTTCCTCTGCCATTTACCAGGGCTATAACAATGCCTGTTCCCTCACTTGTCAGGTTTCCTCCCACTGTCCAATATGCCTCCCTATTGGGCCAGTGTGAAGCATTCAGACAAGCTGAGCTGCATTTGAGCACCATGAGCAGACCCTACCAATGGATCCTGCAACCTGGCAGGCAGATAGCACTATAAATTTACCTTGCAATCTTCCTGATAAGCAGAAAGACCCAAAACCTATAGTCTTCTAGCACCTACCTAGGGGGGTGCTACATCTTCATAGATCATAACATACAATGCATAGCACACATGCACTGCACGTAATACATAGTATATGGGAGTCTCTGGACTTGTTCTCTTATGTTGAAGATGTTTCACAACTCATCCAAGTAGCTTGCTCAGCTTCTGAAGATGGTCCCTGGATGAGTAGCCAAGTGCTTCCAATATTACAAACTGATATTAATGGGACTAAGTACTAGATACAGAAGCCAGATGTATTGTCATTAACACAGCTTCAAATGACATTCTAAATGGCCAAACAGTATAAACAATATGTATGTGTTAGGGGTAAGTAGGGTAATCCATAAAGGTAATATACCTGGCTTTACAGGTAAAAAGTAAAAACAGGGTGACTAGGATTCTAAAATACCTGGGGCAGCCTGGGATAGAAAACAATATCAAGTTCTGTGTTCATGCAGCAATGAATGGTGAGTATGGCAAGATTGCATACAGCAGTGAGAGTGGCTTAAGGGGGGGGGGGGGGGATAAACAGAATCTGTGCTATTTGCTGTATTTACTGCACACATATGCTGTTCCTGCACACATTCCCTCCCTGCAGTCCTTGTACCCACAAAATACTGCAAACAGTGGGGAAGGAAGAAATGCTTTGACATCAGTGTGAAGAAAAATGTCCTTGTCAGTGGGGCAGTGGGGGGGAGGGTTGTACATGGATACATGGCGTCACTGGAAGAAAAAAATGGTCCTATGTCCCTGTCAGTGAAAGAAAAAGATGAGGCTGTTTTGGGGTTCAATGCAATAATAAAACAGGCTGTACAGGCAGTACTGGGTGGGGAGAGACAGTACATAGGAGGTAGTTGATGATGGGACATAAACTACAGAAGGGGCAGCTGATGGTGCAAACAGGCAGCTCTAAAGGGGCAACTGATGGTAGAGAAAGGCAGTACAGATGGGGCATTTCATGAGGTTACAGGCAGTACAGAAGGAGGCAGTAAATAGTAAGAAACAGGTAGTACACACAGACTCCCATCATAACTGCCCCAAGTCTCAGTTGTCCCTCATCATTACCACCTCCAGGGTGGTCTGCACTGACCTTGAGCTTCAAGCCCTCCAGTAACTGATAGAAGATCAGAAGACCATTTCAGAGCTCTGTTGCTGTATCTCTCATCTGCCCAGGTTCATGTGGGTTTGGAGGGCAGCGCTTAAGTCCTCCTCTCTCTCGTCCCTAGCTGAAAAATCCAATAACTTGGTGGGGCAGAAAGGGATCCAAAGTCTTAGCATCTATGCCCTTGCAGAGTGGCTCCAGAACCTTAAAGGGAACGCTAACAAGGGCTACCGTTAGGGAAATGAACTAAAACTGAGAGAGTGATGTCACCAGCACACCAAAATCTCCAAAATGGGTCCAAAGCTTTAATCAATGATCACACAGTTACAGCAGATAGCAATGTTTCAGAGCCACAAAGGACCCCTTCATTAGGCATGTGACCTGATAAAGAGGTCCCGTGTGGCTCCAAAAGTTGCTATATGCTGTAACAATGTTATTATTGATTAAAACTTTAGCTGTGGAGATCTTGGTGTGCCGGTGACATCACTCTCTGACAATTCATGGTTCCAGCTGGTGGTCGCTTCTGCACCCACTTGAAAATGCAGGCTTCTCTTCAGGAACGTGTGCGTTGGGAAAAGTACATTGGAATATATGAACTAAAACTGGGGACACATCTGGGTACAGCCTCCTTAAATTGGGGACTGTTCCTGGAAACTGGGGACATCTGGTTACCTTAGTGTAGACAGTGGATCCGTATTAGTGATGAAAAAAAACATAGATTTGGCCCTGTGTGTAAATATAGGATAAATGCAAATAAGTAAATAATTTTTTTTTTTTTTAAATAACCCTATTAAAGAGACCCTATCACTAACTTAAAGAAGTGCAGGCAAAAGCATAAACAAAATATATTATATGCTTACATGCAGTATTTTCCCTCTATTTCTCATTCACATATAAGTAAAATTTCTGGAACAGACCCTTTCTCCCTTACCCTCTTTGTCCTCTCTTTTCCTAGATGTGTTTAATGACTCTCTGTGCTGGTCAAGTTTATTCATCCTTCTCCTCATATTCCTATATAGCTTTTTGAGGAATAAAGGGGAATACTATAGTGTGCCCCTTAAATGAGATCTCTAAGTCGGCTTGGGCTGCTGACATCACATTTAAGATGGTAGTGCCCAACAGCAGCCTCAGATCTTTTAGAATACTGCACAAGGGTGGCTTTTACAGGCGAATAACTGAAAGCATACTGTTTATACTGACATAAATGTGATAACCACTCTTATATATTTTATACTGTGATTAATAGTTCTGCCTCGGTTGCAGTGTGTGTTAGGTTTAATCCCTGTACAATGCAATATTCCTCCTAGTGAAACAATATGGTTATGATGTAATAATATCCTTTTTAATAAATCAAGAACGGCTTAGACATGTGTCCAGCAACATCTTAAAAGGTAAAAGTCACATAATCATGAAGGTCCATTAGACAGAGCAATACATTAAACATAATATTACCAACATTCAGCAAAAGTAGTAATCAACAGTATAACATATAGGAATGATTGTTTCACCTATGTCTGTAGGGTTTGTGCTAGGGGGCCTGTACTGTGGGGTTTGTGCTAGGGGGTTTGTGCTTGAGGGGTTTGTGTGGGGGTTTGTGCTTGAGGGGTTTGTGCTGGGGGGGTCTGTACTGTGGGGTTTGTGCCACTCTCAGTCAGTGTATACCATAATAGGGTGTCTCTCACAGTATATCCCATAATAGGGCCCCTGTTCCCTATTATGGGATATACTAGTACTGGTGGACCCCTTAATATGTGATATATTGGGAGAATTTGTTCACGCAAGCAAAATACAGGGGACAAAAGGGGTTGAGTCTATAAGGAGTGGGGCTTCTGAGAAATGGGAGGGGTCAAAATGGAAGGGTGGGGTCTTGCGCCCCACCATCTTAAAACTTCACCAGCCGCCACTGCTTAAGCTTAGTCTTCTGCTGGCTATGTTGGGGCCCTTGAAGACATTGGCCTGCTTAATGATGTTGAGTATTTCATCACTCAGTGAGATGGTCTTAGAGAGCAATGGGCCCTTTAGTATGCTGAAGTGGGAGGGGCCAGTTAGGAAGTTAAGGCTCTGTAGTAAGGTTTCTGGCCAAGCAGGGCAAGCAGTGCCCAACAGAGGGCAAATGCAGAGAAACAGTAAAAGGACAAATGGTAATATCTCTTTCCAAAGCCTACGCACAAAGTCAACAAACAATACAATGAGCCTATAACCCACTCAGCAGCTTCCCTTATTCTGTTACAGCAGGCTTTACCTTTTGGAGGGGCCGCCCTTTGGCGTGATGTTGATTCCTGGCAGCCTCTTCTGCAGATCCAATGAGTGGTGAACCTGGTGGTACAATAACAGTCTTATTGTGTCTCTGGAGAAGTCCTGCTCAGCTGTAGTTTCAGGCAGCTGGTCTGTGTGGTGCACTCTGGCTCCCCAGCAGCAAGGACGACAGGCCTCTGAGCAAAACCTGGCAGCAGCAGACAGTGGTAGGCGCTCTCTTGATCTGTTTAGAAAATAGCAGCCAAATAAACTCTGTAAAAGCTTTCTGAAGGGGTTGGTAAAACCGGCGGTGGAAAAGAATTGGGATGGTTTGGAAAATGTAGAAAAAGCATAGTAAGATGTTCATTTTTAATATATATACACTATATCACCAAAAGTATTGGGGCACCTGCCTTTACATGTGCAGGAACTTTAATGGCATCCCAGTCTTAGTCTGTAGGGTTCAATATTAAGTTGGCTCACCCTTCGCAGTTATAACAAACACCTTTGGGATGAATTTGAGCGGAGACTGTAAGCAAGGCTTTCTCTTCAACATCAGTGCCTGACCTCTCCAATGCACTTCTTTGAAGAATGGTCAAACATTCCCATAGACACACTGCTAAACCTTGTGGACAGCCTTCCCAGAAGAGTTGAAGCTGTTATAACTGCTAAGGGTGGGCCAACTCAATATTGAACCCTATGGACTAGGGATGCTATTAAAGATTATGTGTTTGTACAGGCAGGTGTCCCAATACTTTTGGTGATATAGTGTATTTTGTCAAACCCTCATCAGAGCTTTTGATTATAAGAATAGAGTTCTAAGAGTGGCTTTTGGAGGAGGGGAGTGTATTTTAAAGTAAAGAACTGGAATAAGTCTGAGAGGTTAAATCAAAGTGCGTTAGCTAGATATTTTAAAGTGAGAACATATAACAGTGGGGATAACGGACATCTATGTCGGGTTCCATTACGGATGTAGAATCTTGAGGATAGGGAGCAGGCCTGGACTGGGACAAAAAATAGGCACGGGCACTTTAGACTAAGCAGCCCATTTTTTTTTTTTAAACCAAATTACTAATATAGACAACTACTGTTTTCTTGATGTCCTTTAGTTATATTTAGTCTGCTTCATATGGGAGTAGAAAACAGAATCTGGCTAGGCACATCACATAGGAGATTCTGTTTTCAGTCTTCCTTCACTAGATTTTTACAGGCAGTTACAACTGAGTGCAGGCATCATTGTCTTTTTTTTTTTGTAGAGGGGAAGAGTGGAGGGGATGCAGCCAGGTGAAGAGGACGGAGCTAGGTGGACAGGAGGGGGGGTGCAGCCAGGTGGAAGGGAGGATGGAGCTAGGTGGACAGATGAGAGAAGGGGATGCAGCCAGGTAGAGGGGAGGACAAAGCCAGGTGGACAGATGAGAGAAGGGGATGCAGCCAGGTAGAGGGGAGGATGGATTCAGGTGGACAGGAGAGGGGGGGAAGCAACTAGGTGAAGAGGAGGATGGAGCCAGGTGGACAGGAAAGGGAGGGTGCAGCCCGGTGTAAGGGAGGATGAAGCCAGGTGGACAGGAGAGAGGAGTGTTGTAGCCAGATGAAGGGGAGGACGGAGCCCGGTGGACAGGAGAGGGAAGAATGGAGCCAGGTGGACAGGAGAGAGGAGGGATGCAGCCAGGTCACACACCAGTGATAAAGTCTGGTCCTTCTATGGAAGCCTTCACCCCCATCATCGTCTCTGGTTCCCCCATCACCAGCACTCCCCCACTCCCCTTTTCACCTTGGGGGATATCATCACTGGCACTTTATCTCCGGCTCCCTCCACATGTCAGGCAACGGCAGTCTGTGTCACCTGTTCCAAGATCAGGAGATATGGTCTCCTCACAGGTTGTGAGTTACAGCTCATGCAGGGGAGACCTCCTCCAGCTCCTCCCCAGTCACAGGTCAGCTGATCTCTGGTTTCACCTGACTCCGATGGCCGTGAACTTAATTAGGCGGCCGACCGCAGAAGGCTGAGTGAGTGGCGTGGGCTCCAGGGGCAGCTTACCTTTGGGCCCCTCAAGGACAAGTGTCCTGACAGCCCTGGCCCACTGGGCATATGCCCGGTGGGCCTTATGGCCAGTCCAGGCCTGAATTAGGGAGCCATTCACTTGGAATCTTGCAGAGGGTGATGAGTATAATGCTATTATTTTAGATATAAGACTTCAAATTTAAAAAAACGCGCTTTTCCTTATTTTGTTGCTGTATTACATATGGAGATTTGTAATTTAGACTCTAGACATAACTGTATTTGTCCCAGCCACATTGAACCTGTTGCTTAACAGCTGCCACAAAAGGTGAGCATTGTTTTAACTGTGTTGGTCAACTTAAGCCGGCCATAGACGGTTCGAAATTTTTGCTGAACCGGGCGAGATTCGAAAAATGAATGGGCAGGCTGAATATACCCAAGTGGATCGATTGATTCACTTGGGTACAACCAGCTTGGCTAATTTTATATGCAATTATTTCTAGCGGCTGTTATAGTATATATTCACTGTGTTCTCCCGGCAGAGACGGCTTTCCCCGCCCCCCCTGCTGGGAGAACACAATGGCTCCGTGAGAGTGATTTAAATCGATCAACCTTATTTCCTGCAACTTCATGTCTATAGCTGGCCTTAGGCTCGATTCACACTGCTGTGATGCGATTTTGATCCAATTATCAATTTGACTTTGAATCAAATTGCATTGTAAATCTCACTAAAGTAGGAAAAGAACCTTTTCCAAAATTGCGTCGCACAGAGTTGCATTGATGTGAAAGGGCACCATTAAAAATAATGCAATTTCTCTTGACATGCAATTCTGTGCGACTCAAGTTGCACCTGAATTAGCGTGAACCAGGCCTAAGAGGTTTGCATTGTAGGAAAGAGCAGAGTAAAGAGCACATATGTTCTCCTCCATGTACATACTGTATATCATTACAAACTATGTCCAGAAACCCTTTAATACAATTATTTATATTAAGCTGACCTCTTTTATATACGTGTCATAAATATCAATGACTGTACATTCCCTATAATTCTTATCACAAACAGCATTTGGTTATATCTTGAGTCATGAGAAAGTGTAGAAAATAACTGTCACATCTGCAGCAAATAATAACATGCTATTTCCACATTTTGTAAGATAAGGTGACGGATTGCAAGTTTGTATTTCAAATGTAATACTATAAAAATCTTTTATCAGATGTGGTACTGTACCCCATGCTTGTTCTTAATGCAACTAGTGTAAATACATAATTTTAATTTGATACAAGCCTCTGTTATAGCAGCACTTAAACAAAATAACATTTCCTTCATATATATATGAACATGTTGTCAATAAACAGAACCTGTGCTATTTGCTTTATTTACTGCACATAATTGCTGTTCCTGCACATATTCCCTCCTTGCAGCCCTTGTACGCACAAAGTACTGCAAACAGTGGGAAAGGAAGGAATGCTTTGACATCAGTGTAAAGAAAAATGTCCTAGTATCAGTGTCAGCGAGTGGGAATGTACATGGATCCATGATGTCACTGGAAGAAAAAATGCCCCTGTGTCCCTGTCATTGAGAGGAAATGTTGAGGCTGTTTTGGTGTCAATGCAATGAAAATAAATGGAGAGTGCAGAGGAAGGCAGTGACAGATGGAAAGTGACAATATATAGGGGGTAGTTGATGGTGAGGACAGACACTATAGAGGGGGCAGCTGATGGTGGAAACAGGCAGTGCTAAGGCGGCATTTGATGGTAGAGCAAGCCAGTACAGATGAGGCATTGCATGATGGGGACAGGCAGTACAGAAGGAGGTAGTAAATTGTAAATAACAGAGACTCCATCATAACTCGCCCCAAGTCTCAGTTGTCCCTCATCATTGCCGCCTCCAGAGTGGTGTCTGACCTTATTCTTGAGCTTCAACCCTTCCAGTAAATGGTGGAAGATTAGAAAACCATTTCAAGGCTCTGTTGCTGCTCTTTCTCCCCTGCCCTGGTTCATGTGGATTTGGAGGGCAGGGCTAAAGTCCTCCCCTCTCTCTCTCTTGTCTCTTGGTTCCAGCTGCAATGTCCAATAAAGTGGTGGGGCAGAGAGGGGTCCAACATCTTAGCAACTATGCCCTTGCTGAGTGGCTCCAGAACCTTGAAGGTAACGCCAACCAGGGCAACAATCAGGGACATGAACTAAAACTGGGGAAATATCTGGGGTCTTTTTTTATGTGGGTACAGCCTTCTCAAACTGGGGACTGTCCCTGGAAACTGGGGACATCTGGCCATCTTACAGGTAGCATAGGAACTGGTTCAGCTAAAGCTTAATAAAGCAATGGGCCCTGACGATATTCATCCCAGAGTTCTAAGAGAACGTCGAGGTATAGTTTTTGGACCATAAAGGGATCTTTTTAATCAATCTTTTCTAACAGAAGTTCCGAATGACTGGTGGACAGCAAATATTGTACCTATCCAGAAGAGGGCCGACAAGGTAGAAACTGGCAATTACAGGCCAGTGAGTTTAAGATCAGTTGTAGTCAAGTCAATGGAATCACTCCTGAAAAGAAGGATCAGTGATCATCTAAAAATACACAACTTGCTGGACCCAAAGCAGCATGGCTTTACTGAGGGCTGATCAGGTCTGACTAGTGTGATTTAATTTTTTGACTATATTACCAATGTTTTGAACCTGGGTGGTGCTGTGGACATAGCATATCTTGATTTCAACGAGGCATTTGATACAGTTCCACATAATGATCCAATACAAAAGTTGTACAAGCTAGGACTAAACCCTTGGGTGGTTCAGTAGATATGCAGTTGGTGTTGTTGTAAATGGGGTTCACCCAGAACAGAGACAAGTCACTAGTGGTGTACCACAAGGTTCTGTACTGGGTCCTGTTATATTTCATCTCTATATAAGTGATATAACTAAAGGTTTGTTGGGCACGGTTTTGTCTTTTTTCTGATAATACAAAGGTGTGTAATAGGGTTGATATCCCACATGGAACATGATTTGGCATTTCTAGAAGATTGATCAAAGAAGTGGAGACTGCAGTTCAATATTTCTAAATGTAAAATAATGCACCTAGAGAAAAAAAATCCCCTGAGTACAACATTGGGGATACAGTGTTAGCCAGCACTACAGAAGAAAAAGATTTGGGGTACTTAATTCAGATGATTACTAAATGAGTAAACAGTGTGACCAGGCAGTGTGGAAAAGTGAACAGTATTATAGGAGGCATCACTAGTGGGATCACCAGCAGGAGGAAGGAGGTTCTGATTTCTCTACATAGAACTTTAGTGAGACCTCTTTTAGAATACTGTGTCCAGTTCTGGAGACCTCACTTACACAAAGATATTGATAAGATAGATTGTGTCCGGAGAGTTGTAACAAAAATGGTGAAAGGTCTGGGGTAGTGATGAGCCTAACACCCCCCTGTTCGGTTCGCATCAGAAAATCTTGAACAGGGGAAATGTTCTAGCGAACATACGAACACCCAAAGTCCTCATTTTAAGGCTTAAATTTAAGTGATTATTAATCACCCGCTGGTCCAAGGATTTAAACTCACAGCCTCTCACTTGCCAGTCTGTTATTCTAACAGCTACGCCACCAAGGCAGCTGAGTAACCGAAGACTCTCTCTTCTGAGATTGACAGCTCTTTCATGGGGCTCTGAAATTACCAGTGCCCCATAAACCATTTTATTAGGTGCAGTGAATAAATTACTGACGTAACTTCACAAGGGACAATGCTGGCCTGGGGATTCAAACTCACAACCTATTGTTTACAAGTTGGTTACTCTACCAGCTAGAACACCTAGCCAGCTGATGTGCCTTGGACTCTGTCTGGCTAACTAGCTTCTATCTGAGTTTGACAGCTCCCATAATCCATTTCTTTAGGTGCAGTGAATAAATTACTGATGTCAGTAATTTATTTACTGCACTTGAGCAGTGCATTGTGGGACGGCTTGTGATGTCAGGTTACTATAAAAGAGCTGTCAAAATCAAAACAGCTCATTCGACAGGAAGAATCTGGAGAAGCAGGAGCTGCTTCTTCTTCTTTTTTTTTTTTTTTTACGTCATATCCATTCACATGGGGGGGGGTGGGATCTGGGGGTCCCCTTGTTAAAGGGAGCTTCCAGATTCCGATAAGCCTCCCCCCGCAGACCCCCACAATCACAGCCTAGGGTTGTGGGGAAGAGTACCTGGAGAGCAAGCGGAATCACCAGATTCTAGCGTGTGGAACACAGGAGTGCAATTGGTGCCCATCGAGAGATTGGCACTGTTTAGAGGAGGGGACAAGGAGCATCTCGGACTGGTATTTAGCCAATACTTGAATGTATCCGTGTAGCTGCGTGCATGGAGTCAGTGTGGGCATTGCGGTGATATGCTGATGCAGGCGGTGCGGAGTGATTGTCGGCCCAGGAAGCTGAGTGTGAGCTGGGAGACAGGAGTCACTCAAGAATTGCTGGCGCCTATGATGGGGATCCCTGTGGGCAGAGGAAGAGGAGTGTTAAGAGCACTGCTGGGACCGGGACCAGTTGTGCAGACTTACACTACCGTATGCCAGGCCAGGGAGACTCACATATCGGAGGTGAGATGCACACGGATTGCCGAGTCACAGCCAGATGAAGGGCCAACAATTCCTGCAAAGGCAGAACCCGTTACTCTCAACATGACAAAGGGGAATCAATGGGCTCCTGAGGGGAAGGCCTCTAGTGTGTCTAGTGAAGAAGAGGTTGGAGCCATTGATATAGGGTCCCTCCGTTTCCAATATTGGTTCGGATCTCTGGAGGAGGGTATCGATGTATGGAAGTCGGAAGAGGAGACTGAATGCAACTGCGGAACAGAGAAGAGAAGCAGCTCTGCAAGTCCCAGTTTGCTTGATGATCAGACTGAGGGGGCTGTGGAGCGTATGCAGTGTGCCAGGAACTTGGGGTTCTGTGGGGCCTATGCCACGAGGGTCCCACATTTGTCCCCACCTCGCACCTACACCCGGGCTCGGGATCAGAATGAGGCCTACGCCAGTCTCATCAAGAGGGAGGAGACCCTCTACACCCCACCTGGAAGAGGAGACAGACAGAAACTCCCTAGGTTCTCTAGATGCCAGCGCCTGATACAGAAGAAGGTGGTCCTGGAGTATGGGTATGATTACCTATATGCTCCTCGGGAGATCATGGAGGAGATCGAGGTCATGAGAGAAGGATGGTGGGATGAAGTGATTTGGGAATTTCTGTACATCCCCAAGCCGTATCGTAGCCAGAAAAGACCTGAGCGGTGGGACACTTTTCATTCTGTGAAGGCTAATTGGAAGCTGGGACAGTCCATCCACATAGACCGTGTGGAAGTTCACCGCCCAAACAGAACAGGCCAGGCTTGGGCTATTCGGTTTCAGGACTCTACAAGGAAGACTTTTCTGGTGCCTCATACTACTGCTGAGGATGCAGAGTTTCTATCCCTGTACAGGAGTTACTGTGTTACAAGGCTGGCTAGCCTGAAAGTTCCTTAAAGTGGGGCTAGAGAGCCCGAAGAAGATTCACCAAAAAGGAAAAAAAAAGTTGTTGTTAGGGCTGGATGCCCTATTTCCAGATCCCCTTTCCCTGTGTAGTATCTTCAGAGGAGGGCCGACCCTTTAACCAGTGGCGGTTGATGCTCAAAATTATTTTTTGGGGGGGGGGGGCGCAAAAAGAAAAATTTAATAGGCAAAAAACGCGGAAAAAATTGCGTGACTCTGAGGTCATGGTACAGGCATGGCACAGGTGATGGTACAGGCATGGCACAGGCATGGCACAGATGATGGTATAGGCATGGCACAGGTAATGGTATAGGCATGGCACAGGTGATGGTATAGGCATGGCACAGGTGATGGTACAGGCATGTCACAGGTCATGGTTCAGGAGATGGTATAGGCATGGCACAGGTCATGGTAAGGGCATGGCACAGGTCATGGAACAGGTCATGGTACAGGCATGGCACAGGCATGGCACAGGCATGGCACAGATGATGGTGTAGGCATGGCACAGGTCATGGTACAGGCATGGCACAGGTCATGGTACAGGCATGTCACAGGTCATGGTAAGGGCATGGCACAGGTGATGGTATAGGCATGTCACAGGTGACGGTATAGGCATGTCACAGGTCATGATAAGGGCATGTCACAGGTCATGGCACAGGTCATGACACAGGCATGGCACAGGTCATGATACAGACATGGCACAGGTCATGGTAAGGGCATGGCACAGGTGATGGTACAGGCATGTCACAGGTCATGGTAAGGGCATGGCACAGGTTATGGCACAGGCATGTCACAGGTGATGCTATAGGCATGTCACAGGTCATGGTAAGGGCATGGCACAGGTGATGGTACAGGCATGTCACAGGTGATGGTACAGGCATGTCACAGGTCATGGTAAGGGCATGGCACAGGTTATGGCACAGGCATGTCACAGGTGATGCTATAGGCATGTCACAGGTCATGGTAAGGGCATGGCACAGGTGATGGTACAGGCATGTCACAGGTCACGGTATAGGCATGTCACAGGTCATGGTAAGGGCATGGCACAGGTCATGACACAGGCATGGCACAGGTCATGGTAAGGGTATGGCACAGGTGATGATACAGGCATGTCACAGGTCATGGTAAGGGCATGTCACAGGTCATGTCACAGTCATGTCACAGGTCATGTCACATTCATGTCACAGTCATGTCACAGGTCATGTCACAGGTAATGTCACAGGTCATGTCACAGGTCATGTCACAGGCATGTCACAGGTCATGTCACAGGTCGTCACAGGTCATGTCACAGTCATGTCACAGGTCAGGTCACAGGTCAGGTCACAGGTCATGTCACAGTCATGTCACAGGTCAGGTCACAGGTCATGTCACAGTCAGGTCACAGGTCAGGTCACAGGTCATGTCACAGGTCATGTCACAGTTATGTCACAGTCATGTCACAGGTCAGGTCACAAGTCAGGTTACAGTCATGTCACAGGTCATGCCACAGTCATGTCACAGGTCAGGTCACAGGTCAGGTCATGTCACAGTCATGTCACAGGTCATGTCACAGGTCAGGTCACAGGTCAGGTCATGTCACAGTCATATCACAGGTCAGGTCACAGGTCATGTCACAAGTCATGTCACAGTCATGTCACAGGTCAGGTCACAGTCATGTCACAGGTCAGGTCCCATGTCAGGTCATGTCACAGTCATGTCACAGGACAGGTCACAGGTCAGGTCACAGTCATGTCACAGTCATGTCACAGGTCAGGTCACAGTTCATGTCACATTCATGTCACAGGTCAGGTCACAGGTCAGGTCACAGGTCATGTCACAGGTCAGGTCACAGGTCATGTCACAGTCATGTCACAGTTCAGGTCATGTCACAGTCATGTCACAGGTCATGTCACAGGTCAGGTCACAGGTCAGGTCACAGGTCAGGTCACAGTCATGTCACAGTCATGTCACAGGTCAGGTCACAGTCAGGTCATAGGTCAGGTCACAGTCATGTCACAGTCATGTCACAGTCATGTCACAGGTCAGGTCACAGTCAGGTCACAGGTCAGGTCACAGGTCATGGCATCGCGCTGCACCAGCTTCAATCACTTACCTGCTCTCCTGGGCTGCCTGCGAGACGACCACGTCGCTGCTCCTCTCCTCGAGTCCTCTTCTTCTGACGGTGGCAGGATTCCGGGAACCGGTCCGGCGGGAAGGTGACGGAGATCGGGCGGTGAGTGAGACCGTCCACGGTGCTGCTTCTCTCCTCCTCGAGAGACCTCTTCTTCCTTCTTCTGCTCTGACAGTGGCGGGATTCCGAGAACCGGTCCAGGTGGCGGGAAGGTGACGGTCCGGAGATCTGGCGGTGAGTGAGACCTTCCACGGCGCTGCTCCTCTCCTCCTCAAGAGTCCTCTTCTTCCTTCTCTGACCGCAGTGGGCACCAGGAAAACCACCTCTCTCTGGCAGTGGCAGATCTTCACGCTACACCGGTCCGGGCCTTCCGGCAGCAAGAAGATTGGGTGCGGTGACGGTGCCTGACTGACGCACGCACCGGCACCGCCCCCATTGCGACGTCAGCAGGGTCAGGATGTCCTGAATGATGATTGGTCCAGGCTGGAGTCTGGACCAATCACAGTCAGAACATCACAAAAGTGGGGAGTGTCGGGGCGCCCCGGTGACCCCCAGAAGGCCGCCAATCGGCTGCCTCTGCCCGCCGCACGTGGGGTAGAACCCCCCCCCCCACCCCCATAGCCACCACAAAGTCTGGCGCCCCTAGTGGGCTAAAAATTGATTTTGCTTAAAATCTTTCTTTTTTTTTTTTTTGAGGAGGGGCGGCGCCCCTGCGCCCCCTATACACAGGCCGCCACTGCCTTTAACCCACAAAGACTTCCTGTTCAGAGAACTTTAATAGACACTTAGTTCTGTGCCTTCGTTTGCTACAAGAAGCCAGATCCACTGGATGTTTCATCAAGATCCTTTGGGCCAATGGGCCAGGATCTCTGTCTGCCACTAAAGACAATTTGTGAAGAAATCTGGGTCACCAGCCCAGGATGGTTGAAGCACAGAAGAGGACACTTTACAGAATTACTTTGCTCAAAGGACACTTTGTGAAGATCCTGTTAGGCCAGGGGGCCGGGTGAAAGAAAAGCTTTGTGTGAGTTGCTACCTTGGAAAGAGGAGGTAGGGGCTAATTTTCTCTTTAGAGGAGGGGGTGTTAGAGTGAAAGACCCCTCGGAGAGACTTGTAAAACTCACAAGTTGGACAGGTTTGCGCAGGCTCCAGCAAATTAGCTTGTCACAGAAGAAGATGTGTTGCCTCGGTGTTACAGAAGGAGAGGACACTGTAAACACCAGTCAGGTGAACTCCGCACTTCTTCATTCTGAACTTGTGGGTCTGACTATAATAGGAGAGAGAGTCAGTGTCCTGGTGTCTGAGAGGGACTGTGCCTATTATTTAGTCAACAAAATGGCTCTTGGTAGGAACCGATAGTGAAGTGTTGGATAGTCAGCTTGGAAAGGTTCGTTTGTTGTCTATTTCAGGTATAACAACAGAACGTTGAGTCAAGCGTGCCTTTAGGAGGGCTG
This sequence comes from Pelophylax lessonae, assembly GCF_965119305.1. Taxonomy (NCBI): domain Eukaryota; kingdom Metazoa; phylum Chordata; class Amphibia; order Anura; family Ranidae; genus Pelophylax; species Pelophylax lessonae. Next base: position 103,235,076 of record NC_138770.1, on the reverse strand, counting down.
GGTGATGAAGATCTCTATGAGAATGTCGCAGTTAGAGATGGTGAGAAGGTGCCTCTGGGGAGAGGACAGTCTCACCATGAGTAGGTAACGATGTATCAATTTGTGCTTAACTCTATTGCCTTTGCAGGCTTGCTTTGGACTTCTGGGTCTGGATAGGCTCTCCACTAGTCAATGTAAATAACTATGCAATCTCTATCGCTTCTCGGCCTTTTGGCTAAGATCAAGTGTAGTATCTGTTCTTATCAGTTGGTATGGGCCTCAGCTAGTACCAATATGACCGAAACCTGGAGCGCTCTAAGTATTGAGGTATGGGGAGTAGGTCATGTGGGGCCCGCTACCTTCTGATTCGAATGGGTTGAGCTGTCCTAACCGGTTTGAAGGGGGCAGGAAAGCTGGTTTTGGGGGCTGGTGGAACTGTTCCTGGATGTAATGGGCTGAGGAACAGGATGGCGAGGGGAGGGCTTTCTCTCCTGGGTTTTGATCTGGCCTTGCAAAAGGCCTGTCCCCAGTTGTAGGCAAGCTCTCTCTAAGCTGTTCAGGTTCTGATGTCTGCTGGTGGGGATAGGCTACACTCGGTCTGGCCGGGGGCTGAGATTGAAAAAGCCCGTAGTGTATGTGCCCCTGGGGTGGCAGCCCAGGGGTGCCCTAATTTCTCACTGGTGAGGGGCAGCTCGCTGTGAGTTTTTTCGGCACCTTGGTCACTGCACTATGCACACCTTTTTCACACCTGCCTCTTGGGACAGGCCTGTTAGCTTGCACCAGAGGAATTTTTTATTCCGGCTGGAAGGCCTGCCTTGGTTCCTCACAGGGCACCATTGCACTTTCCCCACTTCCCCTTCCCCACGTCTTTGTTTGTTTGTCCTTTTTCTTTGGAGTCCGTCACTGCACTGTCACCTTTGTTTTCTTTATTTGCACGACTGGAGGGTGTGGGTCCTCGGGCCCAGCCTTGAGTCTTGGGAGGGGGTGGATATGGCCTTCTGGCTTAGTCCGCCCTCTCTCATGGGGTTTCCCTTCGGGGGAGCTCCACTTAGTACTTGGGGTGGGCTGTTCCGGCAGTCCCCCTGAAGAACGGGGTCAGTTTGGTTTCGGCCGACTGACCACAAGTACCTTAAATCCCTGTCAGGAGTCTTGCGCCCCGGGGGATCGAGGTTTCGGGTCCTACCTCTTCGGAGGGAAGACCATAAGTTTTCGCACACCCTGTGCTTTTTTGTGTTCTCACTTTGTGTGTGTGCACTTTTTTATGCACCGGGTGGAGTCTTTTGAGTGTGTTTCACACGCTACAGGCTTAAAAAAAAAAAAAATGTAAATATCTATGCAATATAGATATTGTATTTATTTAGTTAGCTAGATAGGGTAATGTCTTTTACCTGTCAAACAGATTTTTGTTTGGTGGGGGGTGCATTGGTCTAAATGCCCCTGGTATGTGTACATAAATGTGTGAATATTTGTACAGCAGAGTCATATATCTTTCCATGTAATTTATTGTATCTACTGGCCACATGTGGGGTATGCCCCATGGCCCTGTACATTTGTTACTTCCCTTTTCCCCTTTTCCAAGTTTGTGGGATACTCTGTGAAATTTTTGTGTAAAGAATTGGCTTGGGATAATCAAAGTTTGGGGAGTAATCTGTCCAAGAAGGTAAGAAGATGACACATGAGAATGAGTAAAGGGAGTTTTTTACTCCTATGGGTTCTCCTAATCCAGGGAAAGGCTTTTAGATGGCCAGCAGAAAAGACTTGTTCTATTTGGACTCATTGTTTTGAGGAATGATTGTGGAACCGATCCACTAATATGATGAGAACAGATGCAGTGTGTTACATAGTTAATCTGGTTGAAAAAAGACACAAGAACATCCAGTTAGACCAATGAGTGTTATGAAGTGATATCAGGCATTCTTTCCTATGATCTAGATTTAGGTAAGGTAATCATTTCTTGATTTCTTAATAGTTCAAAGTGTTTAAAGTGTTTAGGCCATGGGCTGTAGGAAGGAGGAAGTAGGCCTCAGGTATAGCTAGGTGTGAAAGTCTGAGTATTAGTGGCTCCTGCAGGGAGCCAAGCGGAAGACAGCAGCTCTCAGTGAGCGCTGTGCGTCGCCCTGGACGGGCGACGCTCGGAAAAGACAATAATTGGGTTATCGCTTCTCGGCCTTTTGGCTACCACCAAGTGTGGTAGTCGAAAGGTTTCCGAAAGTACCAGTCCTGCTCGGCCTGGGGGTGTTTCCTTAGGGTGCACCCCCTGCTGCTATTGGGCAGAATGCTACTAGAGGTCAACGAGAGGGCGGCGGGCCGGAGCTTTGGAGTGCGTTCGGGGGCACCCCCTTGTGGGGTAGCCCTCGGTTTTTCTCTTGAGAAGGCGGATGGTACATATCGGTACAAGACAAGATGGCATCTTGTGGAATGCGGGATTCGATACGGTTCTGTGTGAAACCGGAATATAAGGAGGAAGTCGTGTTGCGGACTGTCATGGTGGATTTGCTGATCCTGGATCTAAGGGTAAGAAATGTATTATGCCTTCAGGACTTCCCTAATCAGGGAATTTACGACATTACTTTTGTTTCGGTCGAGGTATGCTGGAATATCTATGAGAAAGTGAGGAATAGTGGGGATATCGAGCTGATGCAGAAGTTTGAAGTGACTCCGTTGTTTATGCAAGGGGAGAAAGCGATCGTTGTCCATATGTATAATCCCTTTGCCGATGCTAACTTGGTAAGAGCTTTTTTGAACACCTATTGCAAAGAACTGAGAGGTGGGGACAAGGTGCTGAATAAGTTTGGGATATGGACCGGGAAGTATCGGTTCTTTGGACGCTTTCGAGTAGATCCAATGTGTGTTGGGGGCGTGAGGAGACCCCCTGCGGTGTTCAATATTGGAGGGGAAAGAGGCTTCCTGTTCTACCCCGGGCAACCGAGCTATTGCAGGAAATGCTTTGTTTATGGCCATACGAGCGGGGAGTGCGAGCAGAGGCCTAAATGTAGATTCTGTGGCAGAGAAGGGCACCCTTCTAAAGAGTGCATAGACAGGAAGATCTGTGACATATTTAAAAAGGTCAGGCACTTGGCGAAGCAGTGCGAAGAATATTTTACGACAAAGAGTGCGGCTAATGTGGAGGCCAGATTGAAAAAAAACCTGGAAAAGGATCGGGCAGGAGGAGAACAGCCGAGGCGAACGAGGGTGGTTCAAAGGGGGAGCAGTGTGTGACCCGCGGTGGCGGACTTGCCTGTCACTCCTCCGGTCCACCAAGCCAGTGAGGTTGTGCCCGCAGTAGGCGCTGAGGCAGTGATCAGGGCGGAAGGCGCAGACGCTGCCACTAGATGTGATGCGGTGGAGAGCGGTAGTGCCAGCCCTGGGAGCCACGGGGTCACTGCAGGGGTGAAGTGCCATGCAGAGGTTGCTTATCAACGCTTTCGTTTCTGAAGGCGAGGGATTTGGTGAGGAAGGAAGAATGCCCGAGAACCACATGTGGAGGAATTGAAAATGTAAGGCACGTCTTCTGGGAGTGCGCCTTTGTAAAGCGTGTGTGGGAGCTACGAAGCAGTTTTGTGGAGAAGGTGGTAGGGGTTAAGGATCTTGCCTATAAGTCTGGTGTCCTTGGATTGGCGAGGGGAGACAAGGTGACGCAACGGAAGATGTTTATCTTTTCTGCAGTTTTCAGAGAGGTGCTGTGGGAAACAAGATGTGCGTTATATAAGAAAAAGATGGTGCTGTCTGAGAAAGATTGTGTGTATTGGGTGAGGGCGAAACTGTTTTATGTGGTGTTGTGTGAAAGGAAGAGAGTGGGGGTGGAGGAGGCAAATGAAGTGTGGAGGTTTGGGAGGTGGTGGGAGGGGGAGGGGGAAGGGGGAAAATGTAATGCTATGTGTTAACTAATGTGATGTTTTAACATTTGATATGTATTTGCCATAGTGATGTATGGAACACGGCTCAGTTTGTCTGAGAGTTAAGTTAGAGAGAGTTGAGTCTTGTGATTCAATCTGAGTGGCAAAAAAAAATCTGTTCATTTGGTCTTAGAGAGAGAGCTCTCAGGGGGCCCACTTGTGGGGTAACCCTCGGTTGGAGAGGCGACTGGTGCCTTTTGGTGCTGGGAAAATGGCGGCCCGTGGATTAAGCTGCGATTCATGGTTCGGCCAGAATGTTCAGAGGAAGTGACTTTGAGGACTGTCGTAGTGGATCTGCTGACCGGAGCTATGGGTTTGAGGGACGTCACGTGACCCGCGGCCGCCTCTCACTCTTCCGGGTTGGTGGACCTGATGCACGCCTGCTTGCAAACTCTGCAGATATGCGCTGTTATTTTCTTCAAAAATGTGAGTTGTTTACTTATATGGATTAAAGAGTGCTTGATTTCATACAGAGAGCATTAGATCGTTCTTTCTTTTCTCCTACACATATTGGTAACATTGTTTGAGGAGCTGACAGTGCATCGGAGGTGTAATCATTTACTACGCTTAAGGAAGAAAGTTTGAGGATGCTTTGATTCTGAGATGACATGCTGGTTGACCCTGTAGGGTCTCTTTGTTAAGGTGAGCGGCAGTGTGAACAGGTGGTGGGATTGCATGAGCTCTCGTGGAGACAAGCACCTTATGGAATTGCCCTAGGACCACTTTACACTGGAGACTTTTATCTGTTTATATGGACACCTATTAACACTGGGACTCTGCATGATTATATGATTTATTAATTTTACTGCTAGGATTGCGCTGCACTATTTTTCTATTATGTATTCAGAAGGTGTTTTGGAGATATTGCCCTTGAGTGCTTAGCTGCTGGTCCATCTATTAGTGGTGTGTACAAGAGTCCAGCGCTGAATATTTTTCTTTATTTAGATCATGTGTTTGCAGGATTTCCCCCAACAAGGGATTTATGATGTGACCTTTGTGTCTCCTGAGGTCTGTTGGAACACCTTTGAAGGTTTCAAGGCGGTGGCTGAGAGTGAGATTGGGAGGAAGTTTTCCGTGTTACTACTATTCATGCAGGAGGTGAAAGTTATAACGGTACACCTCTATAATCCGTTTGCTGATGTGGACATGGTTAAAGCGTATCTAACTATTATGATGACCCGAGGGGGGGTGACAGGGTTATGAACAAATTTGACATTTGGTCTGGGAAGTACCGCTTTGTGGGACGCTTCAAGACGGATCCTGACTGTATTGTGGGAGTTCGGAGACCTCCGGCTGTGTTTTCTATAGGAGGGGAAAGGGGCTTCCTGTTTTATCCGGGGCAACCCCGCTATTGCAGGAAATGCCTGTCATATGGGCACACTAGTGCTGAGTGTGAGGAGGATGCCAAATGCCGGTTTTGTGGAAAGCCAGGACATCTTGCCAGGGAGTGTGAGGCGGGCAGGGTATGTGACATCTGCAAGACTGCAGGGCATATGGCAAGGCAATGTGGGGTTTATTATACCGCTAAGGGTTGGGGGACCAAGAAGACTGCACCGGCGGAGGAGCCGAAGGAGAGGAGAGAAAGGCAGCAGAAGCCGTCAAGCGGTGTGCAGAGGGAGAGTGCGGGGGCGGCCGCCGATGGACAGGCGGGACCCTCGAGCGATCCTCCTGCACAGCCGGCTGATGACGCTGCACCCGAGAGACTGCCCAGAGAATGGATGACATGCCTGAGATGCCGAGTCCCCCTGCCACTGCAGCTAGCAAAAGGCCCAGGTCAGAGTGGTCCTGGGCTGGTGGGGTGGGAGGGGATGTGCCCTATGATAGGGATTCCGAGGAGGAATCCGCTAGGTCTCCAGTTACAGGGAGAAAGCAGGAGAGCCAGAAATGTCCAGAGAAGGAGGAGGAGATGAACATTTAATTATTATGATTATGGCTGTTTTGCATTATTTTTTTTTTTTTTTTTTGATGGCTTTGATAATTGGGTCCATAAATGTTAGGAGTTTAGTAGCAAAAGTCAGAAGAGTGGCTGTCTTGGAGATTTCCAGGAGTAAGGCTGATGTGGTGTGCTTGCAGGAGTGTGGCTTTGTAAGAGATTTATCTGCAGATTGGACATGGGGCCCCTCTGTGTGGGCACCTGCATGTGAGTCCAGGAGTGAGGGGGTTGGTATGGTAATTAAAAACCCAGATGTGCAGATTAAGACGCATGAAGTGATTGTCCCCGGGCGTCTGCAAGTGGTAACATTGGAGTGGCTGGGCCAGCAAGTGAAAATTTTTAATTGCTATGCTCCAGCAGAAAAGAGTGAAAGAATTACCTTTCTGAATGACATGAAGATGCACTTACCTGGAAGGGGTCCAATTGTTGTGGCAGGTGATATGAATTGTATAAGAAAATGTGAGGACCGGCAAGGATCTAGTGTGGATGGTGGGATAGATGCATCCTCTAAAGTTTTGAATGAAATTGTGGTTGATTTTGGGTTATGTGATATGGCGGTGGAGGAAGAGGGGGGAAGGTCTCTTTCACTTACCACTCAGATAAGGGTACGGTGAGGTCCCGGATTGACTACCTTTTTCTTATCACGCTTTGTTAGAGGGGAGGGGTATGAGGTCCACCCCGTTTTTTATTTTCGGACCATTCTTTAATTTTATGTTCAGTTAAATTAGATGAGGAGGTGGAGGTTGGTAGGGGGGTTTGGAAGATGAACATCTCTCTTTTGGAGGAGGAGGACTTGGTGAGGTTTACCTCTTTCTTTAACACTCTGGAAATCAAAAGACAGGGTTTTGAGGATTTGTTGGAGTGGTGGGACTGGGTAAAGAAGGCAAGAGAAAAAAGAGAGGCAGGGAGGAGAGTGTTGGAAAGATTGCACTTCCTGAATCAGTGCAAGAGGATGGGGATGGAGGTGGAGGACGAATTAAAAGAAGTGCAGGAGGAAAGGAGGAGGATGATCAAGGAGAAGGGCAAAGGCATCGTCTTCTGGGCGAAAGTACAAAATATGGAGGTGGATGAAAAATGTTCAAGATTTTTTTTCAAAAAAGCCTTTAGTGCCAAGAAGACGATGTTGAAAATGTTGGCTGGACAAGAAGAAGTGAGAGGTGAGAGGATGAGAGGCATAGTGAAGTCCTTTTATGAAGACCTGTACAGCGAAGAGTTTGGAACATCTATGGAAGAGGTGGAGGATTACTGCAACGTGCTACAGGAAAGTTTGAAGGAAGAGGATGGAGTTTTCCTGACAGAGGAGGTAGGAGAGGCGGAGGTGGAGAAGATCATTAAAGGTATGGCAAAAAATAAAACCCCAGGAGGGGATGGAATTTCAATTGAATTTTACGTTAAGTTTTGGCCTATTGTTAAAACTCACCTGACTGATGTGATGAAGTTTTGTACGAAGTCCGGAAGGTTGGCTGGTTCTATGAAGAAAGGCGTCGTAGTACTGATCTATAAAAAAGGAGACGAGAGGGACGTTAGGAACTGGCGGCCGATAACCCTGCTTACAGCGGATTATAAGATCCTGGCAAAGATCTTGGTGGACCGGATGAAGGAGGTAGTTGGCAAGGTGATAGGGGATTGGCAAGTGTGCGCCATTCCAGGAAGACAGATTGGAGACAATTTGATGCTTCTGAGGGACTTGATCTTCTATGCCCAGAGTAACAATCTCCCCTTGGCAATTGCAGGGATAGAATTAGAAAAGGCCTATGACAGGGTATCCCACCAGTTTATGTTTGAGGTGCTGAGTAGGTTGGGTTTTCCGGAGGTTTTTGTTAATATGATAAAGTGCCTCTATGCTGAGGATAGCAGCAGAGTCTTGGTGAATGGGATCCTTTCGGATCCATTTGATATAAAATCAGGAGTGAGGCAGGGCTGCCCCCTATCCCCAGACCTCTTTATCTGTGTTATGGAGCCCCTCCTAAGACACATCCAGAAGGATAAGAGTTTTGAGGGTTTCTTTGTGCCAGGTGGAGGTGGAGAGAAGTTGAAGTCTTTATGTTACATGGACGATGTGACCTCTTTGTGTAAAACAAAGAAAGACCTAGCGAGAGCAGAGTTGCATCTGCAGCTGTTCGGGAGTGTGGCCGGGATGAAAGTCAATTGGGGGAAGAGTGCGGTCTGTACCCTGAGTGGACTGTGTGATTTAACATCAACCAAAATAAAGAAGGTGGACACTATTGATGTTCTAGGTGTCCACTTTGAGCGGAATCTACAAAATCAAGAGAATGCTGCGAGGTGTGTGGGGAGGATGACTAAGAAACTGGAACTTTGGAAACTACGTAAGCTGACTTTGGCAGGGAAGAGGCTGATCACCAAAGCTGTGTGTCTGCCTTTGTTGCTTTATTTTGGTATAATTTTCCCCTTCAACAAGAGATGACTTCAGAAGGTGACGAGACTGCTTTTTGTTTTTTTCTGGGGGGCAAGAGTGGAGGTGGTGAAGGAAAGGAGGTGTGGAGGATATGACTTTCCAGATGTAGAGTCCTTTTTAGGGATGCATTTTTGGCTTCCACACTAAGGCTTTTGTGGGTGGTGGGAAAGTAATGTGCTTCATGCGCTATTTTATGGGATGGTCTGTGGTAAAGTGGGGATGGGGGTCCGGGACTTGACACGGCCTTTGGCCCTTGTTTCCCCAGCTTATTATGTCAAATTGAAGGAGTGGTACGAGTCCAAGCTCCTGATATCCTTGGGAGGAAGGGCGGTCTTTAAAAATAATCATCTGATCAAATGGTTGAGGAAGGAGGAGACGGTATCAAATATTGCTGATATGCGGCCAAAGCAGGCAGAGGAATGTTGGAGGAATTTGAGGATGGAAGGCATAACCAACAAACAGAAATTGTATGGATGTCATTTCATGAGTGTCTGTTGACAATGTCCTTCTTAGAAAATAGAGACTTAACGAGGAGTGAAAGATGTATTCGAGAAGGGTGTGGGGGCGTGGAGACAGTACGGCATGTTTTTCTGGAATGCTTTTTCGTTAAAATGTGTGGCGGAGGTTGGTTTTTTCTGTGCAAAAAGTTTTGGGAATCACAGAAATTACACCAGAATTTCGTTTGTATGGTTTGGTGGATGGAGGGACAGATATGAAAAGGAAAGGATGGGTCTTTGCAGCAATTGTGAAGGAGGTGGTATGGGAAGCAAGGTGTGGATACAGGAGAGGAAACCTGGTGTTGTCGGAGGAGTAAATGGAGGAGTAATGGTGTTTGAGTAAACTGTACTATGTGCTGCTAAGAGACAGAGAGGTGCTGGGAATGGAGGTGGCGGATAATTTCTGGAACTTTGGGAGGTGGAGGTTGAAGTAGGGTGGTTTTGGGTGGAGGGAAATATGTGTAATTTTTTGGGTTTGATCTGAGTTTTTATACGTTTTGATAATAAAATACTTACCTGGATGATGTAAAGAACACAGCTTGATCTCTGGGCGGTTATCTGTGAATGAAATTTGAGTTCGTGATTCATGCTGACGGTAAAAAAAAAAAAAATCGACTTTAGCCCTTAGGGGTGTCTCTGCTTCACAGCTAGGACGTTGAGAGCCACTTGTTTCTATCCAAGCCATTTGGTCCTTGTGGGCTACCCTCTGCTCGGCCTTGTAGGATCGTCAATTAAATTCGGCTTCACCTACTCGCTGCTATTGGGTTAGAGGCTTAGCCCCCACAGGGAACGAGACTGTGATCTTCCCTCCTCCCCCCCACTCTGTGCTACTACTTTCGGGCAGTAGGCGCAAAAAGGGCCTTTTTAAAGGCTTCAAAAGAGTGAAGACGCCGAGGAACAAGAAGGAAGCCGCCGAAGCCTACCTGAAGCGACTACCGACGAACTCCTCCGTCATGGGGGAGAGCACCGGGAAGAAAAAGAACGTCCCCGCCACTTCAGCCAAGACTCCGGGAGAAGGACATTAGGCAGGACCTGGAGGACACCAAGAAGAGCCTGAAAGGACACTTCGAGGAAGAATCCAGGCACCTCGTCTTCCGTTCCAAGGTGGAGAATCTTGAGAAAGGTGAGAAATGTAACTTTCTTTTTTCAGGAAACTTTACTCAGGACACACACCCTTGTCAGAGCTGCGGGACGAGACCGGAACACTCCAGAAGGGGAAAGAGGCTGTGATGCAAGTGGTTAGCGACTACTACACCAACCTCTACTCCCCGAAAGAAACAAACACGGCTGAGGCCAACAGGTTCTTGTCAGGTATCATTAACCAAATTGATCCTGCAGGTATGTCGGCAATCAATGCCCCCTTGGTGCTGGAGGAGCTGCACTCTGCCGTCAGATCCTTTAGGCGAGGCAGGACCCCGGGCTGCGACGGTCTCCCAGCGGAGCTCTATGTAGCGCTGTGGGATCTCGTTGGCCCGGACCTGCTCGAGCTGTATGAGGAGATGGTGGTGGAGGGCACAATGCCTCCGTCGCTAAGGGAGGGGATGATCACGATTTTGTATAAGTGGAAGGGGGAGAGATGGGATCTGAAAAATTGGCGTCCCGTCTCTCTCTTGAACGTGGACTACAAAATTCTCACCAAGGTTCTGGCCAACAGGCTGAAATCTGTCATCGGACAGATCATCCACCCGGATCAGACTTGTGGCATTCCTGGTCACAGGATTGCGGACAGCCTTGCGCTTGTCCGGGACACGGCCCAGTACATTCGAGTCTTGACCAGGAAAAGGCCTTTGACCGTGTCTCCCATGAGTTTATGTGCAGAGCTCTGCGCAGGTTTGGTCTTGGGGACATGTTTTGTTCGTATGTGAATGTGATGTACCATGATATTTGTAGCACGGTGTTGGTGAATGGCTGGAAAACTGACCCTTTCCCTATTCTCTCTGGGGTCAGACAAGGCTGCCCTCTCTCACCTCTGCTTTTTGTTTGCTGTATAGTGCTCTTTGCCGAATGCATCCGACAGAACCCAGAGATCAGAGGGACCGGACAGAAGGGTTGTCAAGTGCTCACTCTGCATGGACGACGTAACGGTGTTCTGTGCTGACCAGCGCTCCATCGACTTGCTCGTCCAGACCTGTGAGGACTTCGGCAAAGCTTCCGGGGCAAAGGTCAACTGCGGCAAGTCAGAGGTCATGCTCTTCGGAAAGTGGTTCTTGCCTTCTTCTGCATCCATCCCTCTCAGCGTCAAGGCGTACTTCATCAAAATTCTTGGAGTTTGGTTTGGAGCTGAGGGCGCAGCCCTGAAGTCTTGGGAGGAGAGACTGTCCAAGATGAGACAGAAGTTTGGACTATGGAGCCTCAGAGAACTCACCATCGAAGGAAAAACACTGGTACTCCGCAGCGAGATTCTCCCTGTGTTGCAGTACCTCGCCCAGGCCTGGCCCCCCGGGTCAACACCTGTAAGGCCATCACCAGGGCGGTGTTCCACTTCATCTGGGGCTCCAAGATGGACAGAGTGATATGGGCAGTCATGTTCAAGGAACCCCTCAAGGGCGGTAAGGGCGTGCCCGACATCGCAGCGTTACTGAGGGTGTTCTGTGCCTGCAACTGCATCCGCAGGACTTTAGTGGACAGAACTTTGGACTCTGGCGGCAACTCCATGTCCCATTTTTTTCCTCTTTGGAGGTCCCTTGGATGGGACAAATGGGACAGTTCCATCCCCTACAACTGGGACACTCCTTGGTACTACTTGGACACTTTCAAGTTCATCAAGGAGCTGGGGCTTCCTGACTTGTGGAAGCCAAAAACGATCTACAAGTTGATCAGAGCATCGGACATTGTTGAGACTGTTCCTGGCCTCCCTTCAGCCACTTGCAAAGTGGTCTGGAGGAATGTTTCTTCAAAGGGACTCACCAACAGGCATAAAGATCTGGCGTGGATGGCTGTCCAGGGGGGGTTGCCACTCAGGACATTTATGCATGCCAGAAACTTGTGCAGATACAGGCACTGCCCCTTTTGCATCATCCATGAGGAAACTGCTTTGCACGTTTTCTGGGAGTGCTCATTTGCACAGAGCATGTTGAGGGCCTTGGAACCTGAACTCAGAGACTTTGTTCCACAGACTGCCATCACACACTTCGGTGTGCTGAATGGACTCTTTTACTGTACTTTTTCACAGGAGGACATTGAAAATGCCTGGCGGGTGTTGTGTTGCTTTAAGGACGCTTTATGGTGCGCCAGAAAGCGCCTTATCCACCAGCGGGAGAGGATGTCCATTGAGGACTGTCGCAGACTGGTTCACAGTCTATACAGAGACTATAATCTGATGGATCCCATGGAGGAAGAGGAGGTCTGAAGATTTCCCCTTCCCACTCTCCCTTGTGTGTCTTTGTCCATTCAATAAAGCTTTGGGCTTGTGATCTCATTCCCCCATCACACCTGTTGCTTTTTTGAAATGTAATATTGTTTGATTTACTGACTGACTAACGCAACGTACAGACAACGTTTTTCAAGTTTCATGCTTTAGGGGTATTGCGGCGTCATGCATGATGTGATGGTACGGGGTATCCTTACTCCGCACAACACATCCGGTATCATACCGCAGACTGAATGTGTTTGATTGAATGTATTTATTTGTATGACCGGAAATGTATTGTAATGTAGTGTATTTATGCGCTGCGTCGCAGTACAGGGGAGAATGTACCCCGGCAAAAGTATTGTTTTTTGTATATCTTTTATGCAAATAAAGATTACATTTTCAACAAAAAATCTGTTCTTATCAGTTGGTATGGACCTTAATGGTTAGTATCGGCAGGGGCTGAAATGAACCGGGGTGCCCTGGGCGTAACTGGGGGACCGGGAAGTAGGCGCTGTCAGAGAAAGCCGGATGGGTCTGCCGCCTTCTGATTTGAATGGGTCCGCCCCTATCAGTTTAAAGGGAGCGAGAAAGCTGGAGTCCTCGGCTAGTTAGTATTGCTCCTGGATGTAATTGGTAAGGAATGCGGATGGCGGTGGGAGGGCCTTTCCTCCTGGGTTGAATCTGGCTTACAAGGGGGGCCTTTTTCCCCAGTTGAAGGCAGGCTCTCCCTAAGCTGTCTAGGTTCCAAACCTCCTGGTAGGAAAGGGCTACACTGGGTCTGGCCGGGGGCCAAGATGGAAAAAAAACCTGTGGTGTACGTGCCCCTGGGAGCCCAGGGGTGCCTTAATTCTCACTGGTGAGGGGCAGCTCGCCTTGAGTTTTTCAGCACCTTGGTCACTGCAGCATACACACCATTTTCGCACCTGCCTCTTGGGCCAGGCCTTTTGGCTTAGACCAGAGGAATTTTTTTATTTTGGCTGAAAGGCCTGCCTTTGTATTGCACATTGGCACTTCCCCCACCCCCACCCCCAATTTCGACAAGTCAGCCAGCTAACACACACAGAGAGTGTGAAGGCCCGATACGAAGCCTACTTACAAGTCTAAGCTAGCTCTCAGTGAGCAATGTGCGTCGCCCTGGATGGGCGGCGCTCGGAAAAGACAATAATTGGGTTATCGCTTCTCGGCCTTTTGGCTACGATCAAGTATTGCGGACAAGAGGTTTCTGAGGGTACCAGTCCCACTCGGCCTGGGGTGTTTCCTGTGGGTGCACCCCCTGCTGCTATTGGGTGGGACGCTACCTGAGGTTAACGGGAGGATGGCTGGTGAACCTTGGTTTGTCAGCACGCAGGATGGCACGGCGCGGATTGCCTAAATCCTTTCGGCTGGTAGTTGGACCAGAAAAGAGGAAGACTTTTTCAGTCAAGAAGGTTATCGAGGAGTTGTTGTTTGGCGCTTTGAACCTAGAGGTGAGCGATATATACGCTTTGCAATATTTCCCAGCTACTGGGGTTTACGATGTGTCTTGTTATTCGGAGAATACCTGTTTGAGAACCGTGGAGGAATACAGGAGGAATTTCCGTGAAGATATCTGGAAAGTATACACCTTTATTGAAAAATATGCCTTCAGACAGCAGCAATCTGGGCACATATATTGTATTTTGGGTGGTGCCCCTATCCTTAATTGATTATTCAAAATGGAAGGATTGGAAAGACAAGGATTTCGGGCACACTATGTCTATAAAATCAGTTTTTATTTAAGATTCAATTAAAATCAAGAGATCATACATACATACATACATGTGTTGGCAGCTTAAAACAAACATACCTTTATACCCTGTCTAGATACTGATTAAAATCAGATCACCCTTATCGTTTTGCAAACGACTATCCACTACTGTATGAGTCTCCTGTAAACCCACAACAATCCTCCTCGTTACGTATCAAGGATGTTGAGACCTGTGTCTCATCATACAATATACAGGTATGTATATTAAATAAATAGATTACATACATGCACTATTAAACAATTTAATTTACGGTATGGATCCCCACATATAATCACAGGCAGGTCGCCCTACCGTGTTTCCTTTAGCCTGTCCCGGTCCCAGATATGATCAGATATCTAATGGTAGAATGTCTCTTATGTGTTGAGATACAGTGGAGAAAATGTGTAATATAATATACAATCTTTTGAATATGTTAATAATCTTTTTGCATAATATTCATTCACTATATATTGTATATTTTTTCTAAAACCTATTTATCTATTACGCAGAAAAGTCTAGTAATAGCTCCAGACGAAGCTTTCTGAAGCAAAGCGAAACATGTTGAGCAAAATACTAAACTTATTATGGTGAACATTTGAATACGACATCAGTTGACCCGGTTGGCCGGCACCTCATGTTTTCGGGTATCCGTCAGCAGGAATCTCCTGATGTGAAGTATAATGTTTTGATTGTTTAAACTGTCAACATATTCTATATATTACTTTGTATGAAAATTGTGATTTCATCTACTGTGAACCTTGTATGCATTATCCTATGGACCCTTTATAGGTCCTTTTTCTTATCCAACACATGTATGTATGTATGATCTCTTGATTCTAATTGAATCTTAAATAAAAACTGAATTTATAGACATAGTGTGCCCGAAATCCTTGTCTTCCCAATCCTTCCATTTTGAATAAGTATACACCTTGTTTGATGCAGAGAAGAGAGATGTGGTGGTTCATCTGTACAATCCATTTTTGGAGAAGGAGGTGGTGAGGATCTTTCTGTTAAAATATTGTTCTTATGTGGATGTTGGGACAAAAGTGAGGAATATGTATGGTATGTACAGGAGTAAGATAAGGTTTAAGGTGAAATTTAAAAGAGAGGACTCAGGGGGGTACACTCTGCCTCTGCCTTTTTTTTACAGTGGCGGGAGAGAGGTGCCCACTGTTCTTCTCTGGTCAACCTGTGTTTTGTAGGACATGCTATGAATATGGGCATTCAAAAGAGGATTGCAGTGTGAGTATGAAGTGTAGGCAGTGTGGCTCTGAGACCCATATTGCCAGGGAACGTAAGGAGCCCAGAAAGTGCGATGAGGTTGATCATCTTGCCAAAGACTGCCCAGAGAAATCTGACTACAGGGTGTTCTCCTTTGCGGATGCCATGAGGGGGAATGTCCCAATTAGGCCCCGTGGTTCTGGTGTGCGGGCAGAGTCTCGGGGAGAACCGCCTGCTCTTGTGGTAGATCTGTTGAAAGTCCTGGAGATGATTTTGGAACATGGGGTGAAGGAGGACCTTGACCCCATGGAGGAAGGGGAAGTGGCAGGAGAGATGAAGACAGTGGTGACTGCTGTACCAGTGGAGGTAGGAATAAAAGACGGCGCTAAGATGCCAGAAGTAGGTGTGGTTCTTCCTGATTCAGGGAAGCAGGCTGTGGGGGAAGGTGACAAGAGGAGTAGGTATGGAGGAGGAAGTACCTGGTGTGAGTGGAGAAGGAGCACAAGCAAAGAGTGAAGTAATAGTTGTGGAAGTGTTGGATGGGCAGGATGCAGGAGTTGGTGAGGTGAGGATGAAGGTGGCTGGTATAAATGAGGATGTAGAAGAACTTAACCCGGTAACTGCGGGGGTGAGCAATACGGACTGGGGAGAAAGGATGGAAATGGAAGAAAGTGGCTCCTTACCCCCTGGTCAAAGGGTTAAAAAACGAGATGAAGAGGAAGAGATATCTTCATGTAAGAGACCTAGGACGGAGGCAGAGGGTTTGTTGGGTTTGATTTCCTCTTCGGAGGAGGAATGTCCTGATTCTCCAGTAGTGATTGCAAGGAGGAGTATGCAAATTGAGAGCAAAGGTGGAGGGATAAGGAAAGGTTTCCTTTGTCATTATGGCTGTGACAGTGGCCTCGCTTCATGTGCGGTCAATTAGAGCTGTTGATAGAAGGGCTGCCGTTTTTTGATTTCTTTTATCCGGATTAAAACAGGATGTCTTTTTGTTTACAGGAATGTGGTATTAAGTATCCCCCTAAGCAAAATGAGTGGAGGGGAGAAGCTGTTTGGTCCCCTGCGTGTGGAAGAGGAATAGTGGTGTAGGTATCCTTGTCCAAAATAATAGGATAAGGATACAGGAACCTGAACTTAGAGACTTTGTTCCACAGACCGCCATCACACATTTCGCTGTGCTGAATGGACTTTTTCATGGTACTTTTTCCTAAGAGGACATTGACAACGCCTGGTGGTTGTTGTGTTGCTTTAAGGTCACTTTATGGTGCGCCAGAAAGCGCCTTATCCACCAGCGGGAGAGGATGTCCATTGAGGACTGTCGCAGACTGGTTCACAGTCCGCTCAGAGACTATAACCTGATGGATCTCATGGAGAAAGAGGAGGTCTGAAGATTTCCCCTTCCCCCACTCTCCCTTGTGTGTCTTTGTCCATTCAATAAAGCTTCGGGCCTGTGATTTCATTCCCCTCCCCTTACCCCACTCTCCCACCCCCATCACACCTGTTGCTTTTTTGAAATGTTATATTATACTGATACAATTTGAGTAATGCAACGTATAGACAATGTTTTTAGTTTCATGCTTTAGGGATATTGCGGCGTCACAACACATCCTTACTCCGCACAACACATCAGGCATCATACCGCAGAATGAATGTATGTGATTGAATGTATTTATTAGTATGACCGGAAATGTATTGTAATGTAGTGTATTTATGCGCTGCGTCGCAGTACAAGGGAGAATGTACCCCGACAAAGTATTGTTTTTTGTATATCTTTTATGGAAATAAAGATTACATTTTCAACCAAAAAAAAAGGATATTGGAATATAAGGTCATTGTACTTGGGAGGTGTTTGATGGTCCTCCTTTCTTTTGTTAAATTTAGATTTTGATTTTTAAATGTATATGCACCTGCAGTGAGGCAGGAGAGAATTTCCTTCTTACAAGAGTTGCAGCCTTATTTGACTGGAAGGATCCCTACCATTGTGGCGGGTGATTTCAACGCCATAAGGGAGGCTATTGATAGGGTTGGAGGAAGTGGAAGTGGAATGGAAGCTCTAGTTCTATTCTAAATAGTCTAGTTACTGATCTATGCTTTGTGGATATTGGGAAATTGGCAGATTTGGGAGATGACAGATTCACCTTTTTCTCTGAAACTGGGGGTGTGAAGTCTCATATAGATTTTTTGTTCTGCTCCAATAATTTGAAGTTTAGTGGATTTTCAAATGAATATGGGCATTCAAAAGAGGATTGCAGTGTGAGTATGAAGTGTAGGCAGTGTGGCTCTGTGGACCCATATTGCCAGGGAACGTAAGGAGCCCAGAAAGTTGCAGAACCCTGGCAGTAGGTGGTAGAACTGCAGTGATGATGGAGTATATGGGTGGGTGGTTTTGGCGAAAGTGGAAACTTAAGAAAACAGATTTGAAGAGGCCAGTAGCATTCTTTATATCAGTACATTATAAGAAATTAGAGGAAATACGTACAGAGTATGGCTTGGATGCATTGGGGTTGGAGGGGGGTGATAAAAGAAAGGTTAAACGTGTGATGTATAAAGAAGATAGAGTGTGTAATATAGCAGGATTAAGATCGAGTGAGGCGGCTCAGGTTTGGAGTACCTTGGGAATGGAGGGAATAACTAATAGGCAAAAGGACGTTGCCTGGTTGGCTCTCCAGAATGCCCTTCCTACCAGGGAATTTTTGAAGGGGAATTTTTGAAGGGGAGAGATATTATCTCTTCAGATCATTGTTTGAGAGAAGGGTGTGGAGGGGTTGAAAATATTAAACATGTATTATGGGAGTGTTGGTATGCAGAAGAGATTAGGAAGAAGTTTGAGAAGTTTGTGAAGAATGTGTGTGGATGTAGTTTGACTTATATGTCCCTGCTGACAGGTGTGGGTTTGGGGAAGGTGGAGGGAGAATGTCTTGGATGGATTTTTTGCTTTATCCTTAAAGAGACTTTATAGGATATGAGGAATCAGTTGGTGGTAAGAAAGGAGAATACGGAGGTCAGTTGGTGTTGTAAGGTAGTTATGATGAGACTACACACAGCATTTTTGTGTGATGTTAAATGAATCGGGAAAGAAAAGAGTTGGAGAATTTGGAGAAGACAGTTCTGGAACAATTTGGTACGAGTTGGTGTGGGATGAAATGTGATTGAGATAGAGTAGGGAGTGCATGCAGGTGTATGGAGAGGATGGTTGAGCGCCTGGATTTCCTAAATGTTGATTGACTGGTAGGGTAGGGGGGCAGGAGGTTGTAAATGTGTATGAATGGATGTGTGTTGAGTTTTGGGTGCTGGGAAAAGTCTTTTATCCTTAATTTTATGTTCAAAGGAGTGTAAGTTTAGTGTTTAGTTAGAGTTAAATTACAGATTTGATTAAGAGTGAGATAGGAGTATTCTTTCTTGCCGCATTAGAAAGTCTTGGAGTGTAGGGTTTATAAAGACAGTTTTAGGGAGTCAGGGGTAGGATGAATGTTGATATGTATGTGTGGATTTAGTTTTTTATAAGGAAAAAATGAACTTAAATGATGATCAAGACTGTACTATTATGATTCGGACAGTTGAAAAGCTGTGAGTACTTCAAGTCTTGATCTGAGAAGTTAAAAAAAAAAAATCTGTTCTTATCAGTTGGTATGGACCTTGATGGTTAGTATCGGCAGGGGCCGAAATGAACCGGGGCGCCCTGGGCGTAACTGGGGGACCGGGAAGTAGGCACTGTCAGAGAAATCCGTATGGGTCTGCTGCCTTCTGATTTGAATGGGTCCGCCCCTATCAGTTTGAAGGGAGGGGGAAAGCTGGTGTTGGCACGCACATCGGCTAGTACTGCTCCTGGATGTAATTGGTAAGGAATGTGGATGGCGGGGGGAGGGCCTTTTCCTCCTGGGTGAATCTGGCCTAACAGGGAGGGCCTTTTTCCCCAGTTGAAGGCAAGCTCTCCCTAAGCTGTCTACGTTCCAAGCCTCCTGGTAGGTAAGGGCTACACTGGGTCTGGCCGGGTGCTGAGACCGATAAAGCCCATGGTGTATGTGCCCCTGGGGTGGCAGCCCAGGGGTGCCTCAATTCTCACCGGTGAGGGGCAGCTCACCTGAGTTTTTTGGCACCTTGGTCACTGCACCATCACACTTATTCCGCACCTGCCTCTTGGGACGGGCCTTTTGGCCAGCACCAGAGGAATTTTTTTTATTCCTGGCTGGGGGGCCTGTCAAGGTCTTGCACTTTGACACTACCCAGCACTTCCCTTTTCCCCACTCTGTTTTTCTTTGTTGTGTGTTCATGTTTGTCCCTTTTTGGTTGTACTGTCACTTGCACACTTGTATGGCATAGGTCCTCGGGCCTGCCCTAAATGCCTTGGGAGGGGGTGGATATTGCCTTCTGGCTTAGTTCACCCTCTCTCATGGGGTCTCCCTTCGGGGGAGCCCCACCAAGTACTTGGGGTGGGCTTTTTCGGCAGTCTGCCTGGCTTCGGCTGGGCGGGCCACAGTGAGTACCTCAGTCCCCGTCAGGAGCCTCGCGCCCCAGGGGATCAGGGTGAGGGCTCTTCGGAGGAGGGCTATGTGTACACCTTGTGCACTTTTTGTGCATCTCACGTTTGCGTGTGTGCACTTTTTTATGCACCGGGTGTAAGTCTTTTGAGTGTGTTTCACACACCCACGGGCTTAGAAAAGATCTGTTCTTATCAGTGGTCAGCAACTACTACACCAACCTCTACTCCCCAAAAGAAACAAACACGGCTGAGGCCGACAGGTTCTTGTCAGGTATCACTAACCAAATTGATCCTGCAGGTATGTTGGCAATCAACGCCCCCTTGGCGCTGGAGGATCTGCACTCTGCCGTCAGATCCTTTAGGCAAGGCAGGACCCCGGGCTGCAACGGTCTCCCAGCAGAGCTCTATGTAGCGCTGTGGGATCTCGTTGGCCCGGACCTGCTCGAGCTGTACGAGGAGATGGTGGTGGAGGGCACAATGCCTCCGTCGCTGAGGGAGGGGATGATCACGATTCTGTATAAGCAGAAGGGGGAGAGATGGGATCTGAAAAATTGGCGTCCATTCTCTCTCTTGAACGTGGACTACAAAATCCTCGCCAAGGTTCTGGCCAACAGGCTGAAATCTGTCATCGGACAGATCATCCACCCAGATCAGACTTGTGGCATTCCTGGTCGCAGGATTGCGGACAGCCTTGCGCTTGTCCGGGACACGGTCCAGTACATTTGAGGCCGCCGTGTGCACATGGCACTGGTCCGTCTTGACCAGGAAAAGGCCTTTGACCGTGTCTCCCATGAGTTTATGTGCAGAGCTCTGTGCAGGTTTGGTTTTGGGGACATGTTTTGTTCGTATGTGAATGTGATGTACCATGACATTTGTAGTACGGTGTTGGTGAATGGCTGGAAAACTGACCCTTTCCCTGTTCTCTCTGGGGTCAGACAAGGCTGTCCTCTCTCACATCTGCTTTTTGTTTGCTGTATAGAGCTCTTTGCCGAATGCATCCGACAGAACCCAGAGATCAGAGGGATCACCGCACCAGGACCGGACAGAAGGGTTGTCAAGTGCTCACTCTACATGGACGACGTAACTGTGTTCTGTGCTGACCAGCGCTCCATCGACTCGCTCATCCAGACCTGTGAGGACTTCGGCAAAGCTTCAGGGGCAAAGGTCAACTGCGGGAAGTCAGCGGTCATGCTCTTCGGAAAGTGGTTCCTGCCTTCCTCTGCATCCATCCCTTTCAGCGTCAAGGCGGACTTCATCAAAATTCTTGGAGTTTTGTTTGGAGCTGAGGGCGCAGCCCTGAAGTCTTGGGAGGAGAGACTGTCCAAGATGAGACAGAAGTTTGGACTATGGAGCCTCAGAGAACTCACCATCGAAGGGAAAACACTGGTACTCCGCAGCAAGATTCTCCCTGTGTTGCAGTACCTCGCCCAGGCCTGGCCCCCCCGAGTCAACACCTGTAAGGCCATCACCAGGGCGGTGTTCCACTTCATCTGGGGCTCCAAGATGGACAGAGTGAAGCGGGCAGTCCATCGCAACGTTACTGGGGGTGTTCTTTGCTTGCAACTGCATCCGCAGGACTTTAGTGGACAGAACTTCGGACTCTGGCGGCAACTCCATGTCCCGTTTTTTCCTCCTTCCTCTCTGGAAGGTCCCTTGGATGGGACAAATGGGACAGTTCCATCCCCTACAACTGGGACACTTTCAAGTTCATCAAGGAGCTGGGGCTGCATGGAGTTAAGCCCGACTTGTGGAAGCCAAAAACTATCTACAAGTTGATCAGAGCATCGGACATTGTTGAGACTGTTCCAGGTCTCCCTTCAGCCACTTGTAAAGTGGTCTGGAGGAATGTTTCTTCAAAGGGACTCACCAACAGGCATAAAGATCTGGTGTGGGTGGCTGTCCAGGGGGGGTTGCCACTCAGGACATTTATGCATGCCAGAAACTTGTGCAGATACAGGCACTGCCCTTTTTGTATCATCCATGAGGAAACGTCTTTTCACGTTTTCTGGGAGTGCTCCTTTGCGCAGAGCCTGTTGAGGGCCTTGGAACCTGAACTTAGACACTTTGTTCCACAGACTGCCATCACACAATTCGGTGTGCTGAACTGACTTTTTCACGGGACTTTTTCACAGGAGGACATTGACAACGCCTAGCGGGTGTTGTGTTGCTTTAACCACCTCCCACCCGGGCCATTGTACATATACGGCCGGGTGGGAGTCTCGTCCTTCTGATCGGACGTTCCGGAACGTCCTTCAGAAGGAGAGAGATCGCGCCGCAGCGGGCACGCGCAGCGGCGCAATCTCGATGTGCCTGTGTCCCTAGGACACAGAGCAACAAGATGCGGCAGGAGGGCCCTGTGATTGGCCCTCCTGATCACATGACGGCTGTGTCCAATCACAGCCATCATGTAATGTCAATACAGCCGTTGTAACGGCTTCGATCTCTTCTCCTCCTGACAGATCCTGTCAGTGAGGAGAAGAGGAGAGGATCGGTGCTGCAGCTGGGGTGATCAGTGAGTATTTCTAATTACTCACTGATCACAGGGGGGGTCTGTGCTGGTAATCAGATGATTGATTACCAGTGCAGCCCTGGGGGGAGGGGGTGCCACTAGAGCCACCAGGGATGCCCACCCATGACCACCAGGGATGCCCACCATGGATGGCAAACAGGGCTCAGAGAGCCTGCCAGTGGTGCCCCCCTATCAGTGCTGCCCACCAATGCCATCTATCAGTGCTGCCCACCAGTGCCCGTTATTGCCATCTATCAGTGCCGCCCACCAGTGCCCATTATTGCCCACCAGTGCTGCCTATCAGTGCCACCTATCAGTGCCCATCAGTGCTGCCTATCAGTGCCCATCAGCGCTGCCTATCAGTGCCCACCAATGCTGCATATCAGTGCTATCTATCAGTGCCACATATCAGTGCCCATCAGTGCTACCTATCAGTGCTGCATATCAGTGCCACCCCATCAGTGCCACCCCATCAGTGTCTCCTCATCAGTGCCTGTCAGTGCGGCGTCATCAGTGCAGGAAAAAACGTATCTATTTACAAAATTTTATAACCTAAACAAAATAACTTTTTTTTTTTTCAAAAGAAAAAACCTGGCGGTGATCAAATACCACCAAAAGAAAGCTCTATTTGTGGGGGAAAAATGACATAAATTTGGTTTAGGTACAGTGTTGCATGACCGCGCAATTGTCATTCAAAATGCAACAGCGCTAAAAGCTGAAAATTGGTCTGGGAAGGAAGGGGGTTTAAGTGCCCTGTATTGAGGTAGTTAAGGACGCTTTATGGTGCGCCAGAAAGCGCCTTATCCACCAGCGGGAGAGGATGTCCATTGAGGACTGTCGCAGACTGGTTCACAGTCTGCTCAGAGACTATAACCTGATGGATCTCATGGAGGAAGAGGAGGTCTGAAGATTTCCCCTTCCCCCACTCTCCCTTGTGTGTCTTTGTCCATTCAATAAAGCTTTGGGCTTGTGATTTCATTCCCCTCCCCTTACCCCACTCTCCCACCCCCCCATCACACCTGTTGTCTTTTTGAAATGTAATATTATATTGTTTGATATCGTTTGATTAATGCAACGTATAGACAACGTTTTTCAGTTTCATGCTTTAGGGGTAATGCGGCGTCATGCATGATGTGATGGCACGGGGTATCCTTACTCCGCACAACACATCAGGCATCATACCGCAGAATGAATGTATTTGACTGAATGTATTTATTTGTATGACCAGAAATGTATTGTAATGTAGTGTATTTACGCGCTGCGTCGCAGTACAGGAGAGAATGTACCCCGACAAAGTATTGTTTTTTTGTATAACTTTTATGCAAATAAAGATTACATTTTCACCACAAAACTGTCCTTATCAGTTGGTATGGACCTGGATGGTTAGTATCGGCAGGGGCCGAAATGAACCGGGCGCCCTGGGCAAAACTGGGGGATCGGGAAGTAGGCACTGTCAGAGAAAGCCGGATGTGTCCACTGCCTTCTGATTTGAATGGGTCCGCCCCTATCAGTTTGAAGGGAGCGAGAAAGCCGGGGTAGTCCCATCGGTTAGTACTGCTCCATGATGTGATTGGTAAGGAATGGCAGATGGTGGTGGGAGAGTTTTTCCTCCTGGGTTGAATCTGGCCTTCGTCCCAGTTGAAGGCAGGCTCTCCCTAAGCTGTCTAAAGTTCCTATGCCTCCTGGTAGGATGGGCTACACTAGGTCTGGCTGGGGGCTGAGACCGGAAAAAGCATGTGATGTACGTGGCAGCCCAGGGGTGCCTTAATTCTCACTGGTGAGGGGCAGCTTGGTCACTGCACCGTACACACCTTTTTTGCACCTGCCTCTTGGGCCAGGCATTTTGGTTTAGATCAGAGGAATTTTTTATTCTGGCCAAAAGGCCTGCCTTTGTATTGCACATTGGCACCTCAACACTTTCTCCACTTCCCTTCCCCCACCTTTTTTTTTTGCGTGTGTCACTTCACTATCATCTTTTCTTCCTGCACGACGAGTAAGGTGTGGGTCCTCAGGCCCAACCTTAAATGTATTGGGAGGGGGGCAGATATGGCCTTCTGGCTTAGTTCGCCCTCTCTCATGGGGTCTCCCTTTGGAGCCCCACCTAGCACTTGGGGAGGGTAGTTTCGGCAGTCCCCCTAGAGAACGGGGTTTGCCTGGTTTCGGCCAGGCAGACCATTTGGAAGTACCTCAGTCCCTGTCAGGAGTCTTGCGCCCCGGGGGATCAAGGTCAGGGACCAACCTCTTTGCAGTTTTTGTGTTTCTCATGTTTGCGTGTGTGCACTTTTTATGCACCGGGTGTAAGTCTTTTGAGTGTGTTCACACACCACGGGCTTAAAAAAAAAACAGGCCTAAGAGGTTTGCATTGTAGGAAAGAGCACATATGTTCTCCTCCATGTACATACTGTATATCATTACAAACTATATCCAGAAACCCTTTAATACAATTATTTATGTTAAGCTGACCTCTTTTATATTCGTGTCATAAATATCAATGACTGTACATTCCCTATAGTTCTTATCACAAACGGCATTTGGTTATGTCTTGAGTCACGAGAAAGTGTAGAAAATAACTGTCACATCTGCAGCAAATAAGAACATGCTATTTCCACATTTTGTTAAATAAGGTGACGGATTGCAAGTTTGTATTTCAAATTTAATATTATAAAGCTTTTATCAGATGTGGTGCTGTACCTCATGCTTGTTCTTAATGCAACTAGTGTAAATACATAATTTTAATTTGATACAAGCCTCTGTTATAGCAGCACTTGGACAAAATAAAATTTCCTTCATTAATTTATGCAGATCGAGAACTTGCTGTCAATAAACAGTGCTAATTGCTGTTCCTGTACATATTCCCTCCTTGCAGCCCTGTTACGCACAAAATACTGCAAACAGTGGGAAAGGAAGGAATGCTTTGACATCAGTGTAAAGAAAAATGTCTTAGTATCAGTGTCAGCGAGTGGGAATGTACATGGATCCATGATGTCACTGGAGGAAAAAAAATGCCCCTGTGTCCCTGTCATTGAGAGAAAATGTTGAGGCTGTTTTGGTGTTGGTGTCGGTGGTGCAATGAAAAAAACGGAGAGTGCAGAGGAAGGCAGTGAGGGATTAAAGAGACAATATATAAGGGGTAGTTGATAGTGGTGACAGACACTATAGAGGGGGCAGCTGATGGTGGAAACAGGCAGTGCTAAGGCGGCATTTGCTGGTAGAGCAAGGCAGTACAGATGAGGCATCGCATGATGGGGACAGGCAGTACAGAAGGAGGTAGTAAATAACAGAGACTCCATCATAACTCGCCCCAATTCTCAGTTGTCCCTCATCATTGCCACCTCCAGAGTGGTGTCTGCACTGACCTTATTCTTGAGCTTCAACCCTTCCAGTAAATGGTGGAAGATTAGGAAACCATTTCAAGGCTCTGTTGCTGCTCTTTCTCCTCTGCCCTGGTTCATGTGGGTTTGGAGGGCAGGGCTAAAGTTCTCCCCTCTCTCTCTTGTCTCTTGGTTCCAGCTGCAATGTCCAATAAAGTGGTGGGGCAGAGAGGGGTCCAACATCTTAGCAACTATGCCCTTGCTGAGTGGCTACAGAACCTTAAAGGTAACGCCAACCAGGGCTACAATCAGGGACATGAACTAAAACTGGGGACATATCTGGGGTCTTTTTTTTTTATGTGGGTACATCCTTCTCAAATTGGGGACTGTCCCTGGAAACTAGGGACATCTGGCCATCTTAGTGTAGACAGTGCATCCGTATAAGTGATGATACACAAAAAAAACAAAAAAAAAACAGATACATTTTGCCCTGTGTGCAAATATGGGATAAATACAAATAAGTACAACTTATATTATTAAATCATCTTATTTAGAGACCCTGTCAACAACTTAAAAAAAGTTCAGCTAAAAGCATCAAAAAAATATTTTATATACTCTTACATGCAGTATTTAACCTCTATTTCTTCATTCACATATAAGTAAAAGCCCTAGAACAGCCTCTTTCTTCCTTGCCTTCACTGTTCATTGGCGGGCGGGGGGGGGGGGGGGGGAGAGCAGAGGTAGCAGAGGAACTGGTTCAGCTGAAGCCTAATAAAGCAATGGGCCCTGACGGTATTCCTCCCAGAGTTCTAAGAGAACGTCGAGGTATAATTTTTGGACCATAAAGGGATCTTTTTAATCAATCTTTTCTAACAAAAGTTCCTAATGACTGGTGGGCAGCAAATATTGTACCTATCCACAAGAGGGCCGGAAAGGTAGAAATTGTCAATTACAGGCCAGTGAGTTTAACATCAGTTGTAGTCAAGTCAATGGAATCACTCCTGAATAGTGTTGAGCGAACACGGACTGTATTATTCGTGTTCGTACCGAATAATTGGATTTTTGTTACCCTGTATTCAGTCGTTTTATTTCCAGGTTTTGCATGTTTTGGCGCTCATTTCATGGCGGGCTTTCAACAGCCAATCAACAATCGTTTAACTGGTGTGCCTTAAGCTATCCCAGCCATGCCTGCAAATGTATGAGTAGCTGTGATTGGCCGTCTGAAGCATGTGACCAAGTCTTTATAAGTTCGAGGCAGCCGCAGCGGCGTCATTCTGCTGCTTAGCTCAGGGACAGAGCCCACATACGTGCTGGCTGCTGATTAGGGAAAGACAGGCAGGGAAAACGAATTGGTGTCCGGATAGAATTTAGGGTCAGGTCGGAGTGTTTAGGCAGGGCGAGTTGTAGGCATTTTAGGGATAGAGTCTGCTGAATTATAGGGTCAGTGTGTTCTACAAACTACAATCGATATTGCTGTGTGGGGTGGGGTCTGCACTTAATCCTGATCTACGATCTCTTCTCAATCCTGTTAGGGAGAGGCTGCTGCTGAATTATAGGGTCAGTGTGTTCTACAAACTACAATCGATATTGCTGTGTGGGGTGGGGTCTGCACTTAGTCCCGATCTACGATCTCTTCTCAATCCTGTTAGGGAGAGGCTGCTGCTGAATTTTAGAGAAAGTGTGTTCTACAAACTACAATCGATATTGCTGTGTGGTGTGGGATAGGAGATAGGCAGGTGTCAGTGATCCACATCCATTTTTCTGTGTGTGGGCTGCAGTGAACACAATCTTTTTGGGGTGCAGTGAACACAATCCTTTTGGGGTGCAGTGAACAAAATCTTTGTGGGGTACAGTGAACACAATCCTTGTGGGGTACAGTGAACACAATCTTTGTGGGGTGCAGTGAAGACTATCCTTGTGGGGTGCAGTGAACACAATCTTTGTGGGGTGCAGTGAACAAAATCTTTGTGGGGTACAGTGAACACAATCTTTGTGGGGTACAGTGAACAAAATCTTTGTGGGGTACAGTGAAGACAATCCTTGTGGGGTGCAGTGAACAAAATCTTTGGGGGGTACAGTGAACACAATCTTTGTGGGGTACAGTGAACACAATCTTTGTGGGGTGCAGTGAAGACAATCCTTGTGGGGTGCAGTGAACACAATCTTTGTGGGGTGCAGTGAACAAAATCTTTGTGGGGTACAGTGAACACAATCTTTGTGGGGTACAGTGAACAAAATCTTTGTGGGGTACAGTGAAGACAATCCTTGTGGGGTGCAGTGAACAAAATCTTTGGGGGGTACAGTGAACACAATCTTTGTGGGGTACAGTGAACACAATCTTTGTGGGGTGCAGTGAAGACAATCCTTTTGGGGTGCAGTGAACACAATCTTTGTGGGGTGCAGTGAAGACAATCCTTGTGGGGTGCAGTGAAGACAATCCTTTTGGGGTGCAGTGAACACAATCTTTGTGGGGTGCAGTGAACAAAATCTTTGTGGGGTACAGTGAACACAATCTTTGTGGGGTACAGTGAACAAAATCTTTGTGGGGTACAGTGAACACAATCTTTGTGGGGTGCAGTGAAGACAATCCTTGTGGGGTGCAGTGAAGACAATCCTTGTGGGGTGCAGTGAACAAAATCTTTGGGGGGTACAGTGAACACAATCTTTGTGGGGTACAGTGAACACAATCTTTGTGGGGTGCAGTGAAGACAATCCTTGTGGGGTGCAGTGAAGACAATCCTTGTGGGGTGCAGTGAACAAAATCTTTGTGGGGTACAGTGAACACAATCTTTGTGGATTACAGTGAACACAATCTTTGTGGGGTGCAGTGAAGACAATCCTTGTGGGGTGCAGTGAAGACAATCCTTGTGGGGTGCAGTGAACAAAATCTTTGTGGGGTACAGTGAACACAATCTTTGTGGGGTACAGTGAACACAATCTTTGTGGGGTGCAGTGAACAAAATCTTTGTGGGGTACAGTGAACACAATCTTTGTGGGGTGCAGTGAAGACAATCCTTTTGGGGTGCAGTGAACACAATCTTTGTGGGGTACAGTGAACACAATCTTTGTGGGGTGCAGTGAACAAAATCTTTGTGGGGTACAGTGAACACAATCTTTGTGGAGTACAGTGAACACAATCTTTGTGGGGTGCAGTGAAGACAATCCTTGTGGGGTGCAGTGAACAAAATCTTTGGGGGGTACAGTGAACACAATCTTTGTGGGGTACAGTGAACACAATCTTTGTGGGGTGCAGTGAAGACAATCCTTGTGGGGTGCAGTGAAGACAATCCTTGTGGGGTGCAGTGAACAAAATCTTTGTGGGGTACAGTGAACACAATCTTTGTGGATTACAGTGAACACAATCTTTGTGGGGTGCAGTGAAGACAATCCTTTTGGGGTGCAGTGAACACAATCTTTGTGGGGTACAGTGAACACAATCTTTGTGGGGTGCAGTGAAGACAATCCTTGTGGGGTGCAGTGAACAAAATCTTTGTGGGGTACAGTGAACACAATCTTTGTGGGGTGCAGTGAACAAAATCTCTGTGGGGTACAGTGAACACAATCTTTGTGGGGTGCAGTGAAGACAATCCTTTTGGGGTGCAGTGAACACAATCTTTGTGGGGTGCAGTGAACACAATCTTTGTGGGGTGCAGTGAACAAAATCTTTGTGGGGTACAGTGAACACAATCTTTGTGGGGTGCAGTGAAGACAATCCTTTTGGGGTGCAGTGAACACAATCTTTGTGGGGTACAGTGAACACAATCTTTGTGGGGTGCAGTGAAGACAATCCTTGTGGGGTGCAGTGAAGACAATCCTTGTGGGGTACAGTGAACACAATCTTTGTGGGGTGCAGTGAACACAATCTTTGTGGGGTACAGTGAACACAATCTTTGTGGGGTGCAGTGAAGACAATCCTTTTGGGGTGCAGTGAACACAATCTTTGTGGGGTACAGTGAACACAATCTTTGTGGGGTGCAGTGAACAAAATCTTTGTGGGGTACAGTGAACACAATCTTTGTGGGGTGCAGTGAAGACAATCTTTGTGGGGTACAGTGAACACAATCTTTGTGGGGTGCAGTGAAGACAATCCTTGTGGGGTGCAGTGAACAAAATCTTTGGGGGGTACAGTGAACACAATCTTTGTGGGGTACAGTGAACACAATCTTTGTGGGGTGCAGTGAAGACAATCCTTTTGGGGTGCAGTGAACACAATCTTTGTGGGGTACAGTGAACACAATCCTTGTGGGGTGCAGTGAAGACAATCCTTGTGGGGTGCAGTGAACAAAATCTTTGTGAGGTACAGTGAACACAATCTTTGTGGGGTGCAGTGAACAAAATCTTTGGGGGGTACAGTGAACACAATCTTTGTGGATTACAGTGAACACAATCTTTGTGGGGTGCAGTGAAGACAATCCTTTTGGGGTGCAGTGAACACAATCTTTGTGGGGTACAGTGAACACAATCTTTGTGGGGTGCAGTGAACAAAATCTTTGGGGGGTACATCGAACACAAACTTTGTGGGGTACAGTGAACACAATCTTTGTGGGGTGCAGTGAAGACAATCCTTTTGGGGTGCAGTGAACACAATCTTTGTGGGGTACAGTGAACACAATCTTTGTGGGGTGCAGTGAAGACAATCCTTTTGGGGTGCAGTGAACACAATCTTTGTGGGGTACAGTGAACACAATCTCATACTTCTGAAGATTTGAGGGTGCTGCCTGTTTCATCCTCCTCCTCCTCATCCATCCTTTTAGGGGTACAAACAATAGTAATTGGGGCCTAGTGTGCTTCTGTACGTGTGAAAGACATACACTTTTTTTTGATCATATTTCCTATTCCGCTATTCAATAAAAACCTTTGGGGATCAATTAAATTGCGGGATAGTCTGTGTCGGTACGTGTGAGATCCACCTTTCCAAGTTTTTGGGGTTCATCTCATACTTCTGAAGCTTTGAGGGTGCTGCCTGTTCCATACTCCTCCTCCTCCTCCTCATCCATCCTTTTAGGTGTACAAACAATAGTAATTGGGGCCTAGTGTGCTTCTGTACGTGTGAGATACATACACTTTTTTTGATCATATTTCCTATTCCGCTATTCAATAAAAACCTTTGGGGATCAATTAAATTGCGGAATAGTCTGTGTCGGTACGTGTGAGATCCACCTTTCCAAGTTTTTGAGGTTCATCTCATACTTCTGAAGATTTGAGGGTGCTGCCTGTTCCATACTCCTCTTCCTCATCCTCCCTTTAGGGTAGGAAAAAATTTAATCGGGCCTAGTCTGTGTTTGTACGTGTGAGATACACAGTTTTTTATCCTATTCCGCTATTCAATACATACCCTTTTGGTGTAAAAAACATTAAATTGCGGCATAGTTTGCATATTTGACTGTGAGATACACCCATGCGATACTGTTGTTCTTTTGTTCTGCTATTCAATAAAGACCTTTCTAGGGCAAGATCTTAAATTTCAGAAATATGAGGAGAGCGTCAAATAGGGGCCGTGGCCTGGGTCGTGGTGCTGCTGCTAGAGCTCCTGTTGCAAGGAGAGGACGTGGTCGATCTGTGCCAGCTACACGCACAAGTGAAACACCTTCCTCAAGTGTGAGTAGGCGACAGAACCTGCAGCAGTATTTGGTAGAGCATCATACGCCTCTAGAAGTGATGAGGCCAGAACACGTAGAGGCGATAGTAGATTGGTTTGCTGCTGACAGTGCCTCCAGTTCCTTCACATTGTCTCCCACCCAGTCTACTGCAGAAAGGTCAGAGTTGGCACCTGCAGCCAATGTCCAACCGTCTTTCACCTCACCCCCTTGCAAATCAGGCAAGCAGTCTGAGCCCCAAGCCATACAGCAGTCTCTTATTCTTTTTGAGGACTCTGTCAGCAGGGTTTCCCAGGGCCATCCACCTAGCCCTGCCCCAGAAGTGGAGGAGATTGAGTGCAGCGATGCCCAACCACTTATTTCTCAAGATGAGTACATGGAAGGACCATCACAGCACGTCTCCGATGATGACGAAACGCAGGTGCCAACTGCTGCGGCGTTCAGCATTGTGGAGACCGACAGGGAGGGCAAGGGTGAAGACTGGGTGGAAGATGATGTGGAGGACGATGAGGTCCTCGACCCCACATGGAATGAAGGTCATGCAGGTGACCTGAGTATTTTGGAGGAAGAGGCGGTGGTCGCACAGAGCCACCAGCACAGCAGAAGAGGGAGCAGGGTGCAGAAGCGGAGCGGCCGTGCCCTAGACATTACGCCTGCTACTGCCCAACGCAGCAAGGGAACGAGCGCACCAAAGTCAGCTCAAAAGAGTTCTCTAGCGTGGAAGTTCTTTAGAAAATGTGCTGATGACAGGACACGAGTGGTTTGCACCCTGTGCAATCAGAGCCTGAAGCGAGGCATAAACCTTCTCAACCTGAGCACAACCTGCATGATCAGGCATCTAAGTGCAAAGCACGAGCTGCAGTGGAGTACACACCTTCAAAACCAAGAAACGTCTCTGGCTCATCCTGCTTCCTCTTCTGCTGCAGTCTCGGCCGCTCCAGCCACCTCTGTAGTCATACCGGCACCTGCCACCCCGCAAACAGACGATCTGTCAGCAACACCACCACCTGGGTCACCAACAACCATCTCCACAATGTCCCGTGGAAGTGTTCAGCTTTCCATCTCCCAAACACTTGAGAGGAAGAGGAAGTACCCCCCTACCCACCCGCGATCCCTGGCCCTGAATGCCAGCATTTCACAATTATTGGCCTTTGAAATGCTGTCATTCCGTCTGGTGGAGACGCCCAGTTTTAAAAAGCTTATGTCGGTGGCTGTCCCACAGTACGTCGTGCCCAGCCGCCACTACTTTTCCAGGCAAGCCATCCCTTCCCTGCACAACCAAGTGGGGGAAAAAATCAGGTGTGCACTGCGCAACGCCATCTGTGCCAAGGTCCACCTAACTACCGATACGTGGACCAGTAAGCACGGTCAGGGGCGTTATATCTCCCTAACGGCACACTGGGTAAATGCAGTGGCGGATGGGCCTGAGGCGGATAGAAATTTGGCGCATGTCCTTCCACCACCGAGGATTGCAGGGTGCTTCAGTTTGCCTCCTGTTCCTAACTCATCCTACTCCGCTACCTCATCCTCTACCGCCTCCTCATCCGGACAGCGTAATACCTTCACCACCAACTTCAGCAAGGCCAGGGCTAAACGACAGCAGGCAGTTTTACAACTTGCCTGTTTGGGGGACAAACCACACACCGCGCAGGAGTTGTGGAGGAGCATGGAACAGCAGACAAATGAGTGGTTGCTGCCAGCGAGCCTCAAGCCCGGCCTGGTGGTGTGCGATAACGGGCGAAATCTCATAGCAGCTCTGGGCCTAGCCGGTTTGACGCACATCCCTTGCCTGGCGCATGTGCTGAATTTGGTGGTGCAGAGGTTCCTTAAAAACTACCCCGATATGTCAGAGCTGCTGCAGAAAGTGCAGGCCGTCTGTGCGCACTTTCGGCGTTCTCACCCTGCTGCTGCTCGCCTGGCAGCGCTGCAGCGTAACTTCGGCCTTCCCGCTCACCGCCTCATATGTGACGTGCCCACAAGGTGGAACTCCACCTTGCACATGCTGCAAAGACTGTGCGAGCAGCAGCAGGCCATAGTGGAGTTTCAGCTGCAGCACGCACGCGTGACTCGCTCTGCGGAACAGCACCACTTCACCACCAATAACTGGGCCTCCATGCGAGACCTGTGTGCCTTGTTGCGCTGTTTTGAGTACTCCACCAACATGGCCAGTGGCAATGACGCCGTTCTCAGCTTAACTATCCCACTTCTATGCCTCCTTGAAAAAACAATTTGGGCGATGATGGAAGAGGATGTGGCACAGGATGAGGAGGAGGAGGAGGAGGAGGATGAAGAGGTAACATTTCAAAGGCTTTCAGGGCAGTCATTCACAAGGGGCTCCGAGGGTGGGTTCCTGCACACACAAATGCCAGGGACACAATTGTCCAGCAGGGGTACAGTTCTGGAGGATGAGGAGGAGGAGGAGCTGGAGGAGGAGCTGGAGGAGGAGATGGAACCATGTTCACAGCAGGGTGGCACCCAGGCCAGCTCATGGCCATCACTGGTGCGTGGCTGGGGGGATACAGAGGACACGGGCGATACACCTCCCACAGAGGACAGCCTTTCGTCGCCTCTGGGCAGCCTGGCACACATGAGCGATTACATGCTGCAGTGTCTCCACAACGACCGCCGAGTTGCCCACATTCTAACTTGTGCTGATTACTGGGTGGCCACGCTGCTGGATCCCCGTTACAAGGACAACGTACCGTCCTTAATTCACTCACTGGAGCGCGATCGCAAGATGCGCGAGTACAAGCGCACGCTGGTAGATGTGATGCTGCTGGCATTCCCATCTGACAGCGGGGCCACAGTGGAAGCACAAGGCAGAGGAGGAGGAGGAGGAGGAGGTCGCCAACGCAACCAGGGCACCGCCAGCACCTCAGAAGGCAGGGTTAGCATGGCCGAAATGTGGAAAAGCTTTGTCAGCACGCCACAACAAACAGCAGCACCAGCAGCTCAGATGGAACGTCTTAGCAGGAGGCAGCATTTTACCAACATGGTGGAGCAGTATGTGTGCACACGCCTACATGTAGTGAATGACGGGTCTGCCCCCTTCAACTTCTGGGTCTCCAAATTGGGCACATGGCCTGAGCTTGCCCTTTACGCCTTGGAGGTGCTGGCGTGCCCTGCAGCCAGTGTATTATCTGAACGGGTATTTAGCACGGCTGGGGGCGTTATAACAGACAAGCACAGCCGCCTGTCCAGAGACAATGTGGACAAGCTCACGTTCATTAAAATGAACCAGGCATGGATCCCACGGGACTTTTCCGTACCTTGTGCAGAATAGCAATGGATACCGACCTTACCCACCCATTGTTCCATTTTTGCTCTTTCTCACTCTTTTGGGGTGTACCCTCATTTAAAATTTGTGAAAAGAAGCAGTGTTGGCTACCTCGTCCTCCTCCTCAGGGCCAGATTAACGTAGGGGCTATTGGAGCTGCAGCTCCAGGCCCCTACCTTTTATATAGGCCCCGGGTTGGCCATATTCACTGTTACCGCTCTTCTGTCACTTGTAAACACAGAAGTCTGGCTTCTATGCTCGCTTCCCCAGGCAGCACCCTCAGAACCTCCCCACACAGCGCGAAGGCCTGACAAGGAGGGACAGTTGCCGATGCATGGATGTGTTTATGGGCTTCAGAGACAGCATCCCATGTTGAATTAGGCATGCATGGCTGCACTCTTCCTCCTCTGGGTGCATGCCAAGGCACGGCCCTTAAGGCCCTTCAAAATCCTCAGCACCAAGACCATGATGCTCTTAATCCGGCCCTGGTCCTCCTCCACCGCCGCTTCCACCTACACCGCCCATAGGTGTGCGCAGCCTATTGCATTAGGGTGTGCACCCCAAAGTTGAAATACACATGCATGTGTTTGCCTACATGTACATGGCCCCGATACATTACTCTCCCTGCTGGCAAAGAGAAATAGAGCAGAGCAGGTCCGAGGGAGATCTTTCCCATCTCCTCACTGGCAAACAGAGCGATAATGCTATATGCCCTAGGTGATTAGGGTGTGCCCAGGTACACCCGGCACACCCTGTGCGCACGCCTATGACACCGCCACATCCACCACCACCTCAACCTCCCTCCTACTCCATATGGGCCTCGTCCTTCAGAGATGAAGAACATTGTTTTATTTTTCTGTTTTTTTTTGTTGTTTTAAGTTATTTCCCTATCCACATTTGTTTGCAGAGCACTTGCCATGCTCTTATCTACGTTTTGCTGCCATTTGCAGCACTCTAGCCCTTTCCATTGGTGTTTTAGAGCCATTTTAGTGCCTTAAAGTTCGGGTCCCCATTGACTTCAATGGGGTTCGGTGTCCGGGAAAAGTTCGGTAAAAGTCCGGGACACGGACCCGGACTTTTTTTTAAAGTTCGGTCGAACCCGTCGAACACGGACATCTAGGTGTCCGCTCAACCCTACTCCTGAAAAGAAGGATCAGTGATCACCTAAAAAAATACACAACTTGCTGGACCCAAAGCAGCATGGCTTTACTGAGGGCTGATCATATCAGACTAATCTGATTGAAATTTTTGACTATATTACCAATGTTTTGGACCAGGGTGGTGCTGTGGACATAGCATATCTTGATTTCAACAAGGCATTTGATACAGTTCCACATAATGATCCAATACAAAAGTTGTACAAGCTAGGACTTAACCCTTGGGTGGTTCAGTTGATATGCAGTTGGTGTGGTTGTAAATGGGGTTCACCCAGAACAGAGACAAGTCACTAGTGGTGTACCACAAGGTTCTGTACTGGGTCCTGTTATATTTAATCTCTATTTAAGTGATATAACTAAAGGTTTGTTGGGCAAGGTTTGTCTTTTTTCTGATAATACAAAGGTGTGTAATAGGGTTGATATCCCACATGGAACATGATTTGGCATTTCTAGAAGATTGATCAAAGCAGTGGAGACTGCAGTTCAATATTTCTAAATGTAAAATAATGCACCTAGAGAAAAAGAATCCCCCGAGTACAACATTGGGGATACAGTGTTAGCCAGCACTACAGAAGAAAAAGATTTGGGGTACTTAATTCAGATGATTGCTAAATGAGCAAACAGTGTAACCAGGCAGTGGGGAAAAGTGAACAGTATTATAGGAGGCATAACTAGTGGGATCACCAGCAGGAGGAAAGCAGTTCTGATTCCTCTACATAGATCTTTAGTGAGACCTCATTTAGAATACTGTGTCCAGTTCTGGAGACCTCACTTACACAAAGATATTGATAAGATAGATTGTGTCCGGAGAGTTGTAACAAAAATGGTGAAAGGTCTGGGGTAGTGATGAGCCGAACACCCCCCTGTTCGGTTCGCATCAGAACATCTTGAACAGGGGAAATGTTCTAGCAAACATACGAACACCCAAAGTCCTCATTTTAAGGCTTAAATTTAAGTGACTATTAATCACCCGCTGATCCAAGGATTTAAACTCACAGCCTCTCACTTGCCAGTCTGTTATTCTAACAGCTACGCCCCCAAGGCAGCTGAGTAACCTAAGACTCTCTCTTCTGAGATTGACAGCTCTTTCATGGGGCTCTGAAATCACCAGTGCCCCATAAACCAATTCTTAGGTGCAGTGAATACATTTTTTTTTTAAAGCCCGTAGCGTGTGAAACACACTCAAAAGACTTCACCCGGTGCATAAAAAAGTGCACACACACACAAACGTGAGGAACACAAAAAGTGCACAGGGTGTGCAAACAAATGGTCTTCCCTCCGAAGAGGTAGGACCCGAACCTCGATCCCCCGGGGCGCAAGACTCCTGACAGGGATTTAAGGTACTCATGGTCTGTCTGGCCGAAACCAGACTGACCCCGTTCTTCAGGGGGACTGCCGAAACAGCCCCCACTGAGTACTAAGTGGGGCTCCCCCGAAGGGAGACCCCATGATAGAGGGCAGACCAAGCCAAAAGGCCATATCCACCCCTCCCAAGACTCAAGGTAGGGCCCGAGGACCCACACCCTACAAGTCGTGCAAGTGAAAAAAGGTGATAGAAAAGTGAGAAACTACAAAGAAAAGGCACACACAAACAAAAAGGTGGGGGAGGGGAAGTGGAGAAGTGAATTAGTGCCTAAGTGAAAAACAAAGGCAGGCCTTCCGGCCGGAATAAAAATTCCTCTGGTCGAAGCCAAAAGGCCTTGCCCAAGAGGCAGGTGCTTAAAAAAGTGTGCGTAGGTGCAGTGACCATGGTGCCGAAAAACTCAAGGCGAGCTGCCCCTCACCAGTGAGAATTAAGGCACCCCTGGGCTGCCACCCCAGGGGCACATACACTACGGGCTTTCTCTACCCCGGCCCAAAGGCCAGACCGAGTGTAGCCCTATCCTACCAGGAGGCATCAGAACTTTGGACAGCTTAGGGAGAACCTACCTTCAACTGGGGACAAGCCTTTTACAAGGCCAGATTCAACCCAGGAGGAAAGGCTCCCCCACCGCCGCCGCCGTTCCTTACCAATCACATCCAGGAGCAGTACTAACTGGTCACGGTACAACCCAGTTTTCTCGCTCCCTTCAAACTGGCAGGGGCGGACCCATTCAAATCAGAGGCAATGGACCCATCCGGCTTTCTCTGATGTGGCTTACTTCCCAGTCCCCCGGTTGTTCCGGAGCGCCCTGGTTCATTTCGGCCCACACCGATACTAACCATCAGGTTCCATACCAACTGATAAGAACAGATACTACACTTGATCTTAGCCAAAAGGCCGAGAAGCGATAACCCAATTATCTACCATTTTATTAGGTGCAGTGAATAAATTACTGACGTCACTTCACAAGGGGCAATGCTGGCCTGGGGATTCAAACTCACAACCTATTGTTTACAAGTTGGTTACTCTACCAGCTAGAACACCTAGCCAGCTGATGTGCCTTGGACTCTGTCTGGCTAACTAGCTTCTATCTGAGTTTGACAGCTCCCATAATCCATTGCTTTAGGTGCAGTGAATAAATTACTGATGTCAGTTATTTATTCACTGCACTTGAGCAGTGCATTGTGGGACGGCTTGTGATGTCAGGTTACTATAAAAGAGCTGTCAAAATCAAAACAGCTCATTTGACAGGAAGAATCTGGAGAAGCAGGAGCTTCTTCTTCTTTTTTTTTTTTTACCCCATATCCATTCACATAGGGAGGGGGGATCTGGGGGTCCCCTTGTTAAAGGGAGCTTCCAGATCCAGATTCCGATAAGCCTCCCCCCGCAGACCCCCACAACCACAGCCCAGGGTTGTGGGGAAGAGTACCTGGAGAGCAAGCGGAATCATCAGATTCTAGCCTTTGGAACACAGGAGTGCAATTGGTGCCCATCGAGAGATTGGCACTGTTTAGAGGAGGGGACAAGGAGCATCTCGGACTGGTATGTAGCCAATACTTGAATGTGTCCTTGTAGCTGCGTGCATTGAGTCATTGTGGGCATTGCAGTGATATGCTGATGCAGGCGGTGCGGAGTGATTGTCGGCCCAGGAAGCTGAGTGTGAGCTGGTAGACAGGATTCACTCAAGAATTGCTGGTGCCTATGATGGGGATCCCTGTGGGCAGAGGAAGAGGAGTGTAAAGAGCACTGCTGGGGCCGGGACCAGTTGTGCAGACTTACACTACCGTATGCCAGGCCAGGGAGACTCACATATCGGAGGTGAGATGCACACGGATTGCCGAGTCGCAGCCAGATGAAGGGCCAGCAATTCCTGCAAAGGCAGAACCCGTTACTCTCAACATGACAAAGGGGAATCAATGGGCTCCTGAGGGGAAGGCCTCGAGTGTGTCTAGTGAAGAAGAGGTTGAAGCCATTGATATAGGGTCACTCAGTTTCCAATATTGGTTCGGATCCCTGGAGGAGGGTATCGATGTATGGAAGTCGGAAGAGGAGACTGAATGCAACTGCGGAACAGAGAAGAGAAGCAGCTCTGCAAGTCCCAGTTTGCTCGATGATGAGACTGAGGGGGTTGTGGAGCGTATGCAGTGTGCCAGGAACTTGGGGTTCCTATGCCACAAGGGTCCCACATTTGTCCCCACCTCGCACCTACACCCGGGCTCGGGATCAGAATGAGGCCTACGCCAGTCTCATCAAGAGGGAGGAGACCCTCTACACCCCACCTGGAAGAGGAGACAGACAGAAACTCCCTAGGTTCTCTAGATGCCAGCGCCTGATACAGAAGAAGGTGGTCCTGGAGTATGGGTATGATTACCTATATGCTCCTCGGGAGATCATGGAGGAGATCGAGGTCATGAGAGAAGGATCGTGTGATGAAGTGATTTGGGAATTTCTGTACATCCCCAAGCCGTATCGTAGCCAGAAAAGACCTGAGCGGTGGGTCTGTGAAGGCTAATTGGAAGCTGGGATGGTCCATGGGACCGTGTGGAAGTTCACCGCCCAAACAGAACAGGCCAGGCTTGGGCTGTTCGGTTTCAGGACTCTACAAGGAAGACAATTCTGGTGCCTCATCCTGATTACTACAGCTGAGGATGCAGAGTTTTTATCCCTGTAGAGGAGTTACTGTGTTACAAGGCTGGCTAGCCTGAAAGTTCCTTAAAGTGGGGCTAGAGAGCCCGAGGAAGATTGACCAAAAAGGAAAAAAAAAGGCATGGTACAGGCATGGTACAGGCATAGCACAGATGATGGTATAGGCATGGCACAGGTAATGGTATAGGCATGGCACAGGTGATGGTATAGGCATGGCACAGGTGATGGTACAGGCATGTCACAGGTCATGGTATAGGAGATGGTATAGGCATGGCA
Organism: Pelophylax lessonae; assembly: GCF_965119305.1. Taxonomy (NCBI): domain Eukaryota; kingdom Metazoa; phylum Chordata; class Amphibia; order Anura; family Ranidae; genus Pelophylax; species Pelophylax lessonae. The sequence goes on along the minus strand of NC_138770.1, from coordinate 103,195,400 downwards.
CAGGTCATGGTAAGGGCATGGCACAGGTCATGGTACAGGCATGGCACAGGTCATGGTACAGGCATGTCACAGGTCATGGTAAGGGCGTGGCACAGGTGATGGTATAGGCATGTCACAGGTCATGGCACAGGTCATGGCACAGGCATGGCACAGGTCATGGTACAGACATGGCACAGGTCATGGTAAGGGCATGGCACAGGTGATGGTACAGGCATGTCACAGGTGATGGTACGGGCATGTCACAGGTCATGGTAAGGGCATGGCACAGGTAATGGCAAAGGCATGTCACAGGTCATGGTATAGGCATGTCACAGGTCATGGTAAGGGCATGGCACAGGTGATGGTACAGGCATGTCACAGGTCACGGTAAGGACATGGCACAGGTCATGACACAGGCATGGCACAGGTCATGGTACAGGCATGGCAAAGGTCATGGTAAGGGTATGGCACAGGTGATGATTCAGGCATGTCACAGGTCACGGTAAGGGCATGTCACAGGTCATGTCACAGGTCATGTCACAGGTCATGTCCCAGTCATGTCACAGGCATGTCACAGGTCATGTCACAGGTCATGTCACAGGTCATGTCACAGTCATGTCACAGGCCATGTCACAGTCATGTCACAGGTCATGTCACAGGTAATTTCACAGGTCATGTCACAGGTCATGTCACAGTCATGTCACAGGTCATGTCACAGGCATGTCACAATCATGTCACAGGCATGTCACAGGTCATGTCACAGGTCATGATACAGTCATGTCACAGGTCAGGTCACAGGTCATGTAACAGTCATGTCACAGGTCAGGTCACAGGTCAGGTCACAGGTCATGTCACAGTTATGTCACAGTCATGTCACAGGTCAGGTCACAGTCATGTCACAGGTCAGGTCACAGGTCATGCCACAGTTGTGTCACAGGTTAGGTCACAAGTCAGGTCATGTCACAGTCATGTCACAGGTCATGTCACAGTCATGTCACAGGTCAGGTCACAGGTCATGTCACAGGTCAGGTCACATGTAAGGTCACAGGTCAGGTCACAGGTCATGTCACAGTCATGTCACAGGTCAGGTCACAGGTGAGGTCACAGTCATGTCACAGGTCAGGTCACAGGTCATGTCACAGTCATGTCACAGGTCAGGTCACAGGTCAGGTCACAGTCATGTCACAGGTGAGGTCACAGTCATGTCACAGTCATGTCACAGGTCAGGTCACAGTCAGGTCACAGGTCAGGTCACAGTCATGTCACAGGTCAGGTCACAGTCATGTCACAGTCATGTCACAGGTCAGGTCACAGTTCAGGTCACAGGTCATGTCACAGGTCAGGTCACAGGTCAGGTACCAGGTCATGTAACAGTCATGTCACAAGTCAGGTCAGAGGTCATGTCACAAGTCAGGTCAGAGGTCAGGTCACAGTCATGTCACAGGTCAGGTCACAGGTCATGTCACAGGTCATGTCACAGTCATGTCACAGGTCAGGTCACAGGTCAGGTCACAGTCATGTCACAGGTCAGGTCACAGGTCAGGTACCAGGTCATGTAACAGTCATGTCACAGGTCAGGTCATGTCACAGTCATGTCACAAGTCAGGTCAGAGGTCATGTCACAAGTCAGGTCAGAGGTCAGGTCACAGTCATGTCACAGGTCAGGTCACAGTCATGTCACAGGTCAGGTCACAGTCATGTCACAGTCATGTCACAGGTCAGGTCACAGGTCAGGTCACAGGTCATGTCACAGGTCAGGTCACAGGTCAGGTCATGTCACAGTCATGTCACAGTTCAGGTCACAGTCATGTCACAGTCAGGTCACAGGTCAGGTCACAGTCAGGTCACAGGTCATGGCATCGCGCTGCAGCAGCTTCAGTCACTTACCTGCTCTCCTGGGCTGCCTGCGAGACGACCACGGCGCTGCTCCTCTCCTCGAGTCCTCTTCTTCTGACGGCGGCGGGATTCTGGGAACCGGTCCAGCAGGAAGGTGATGGAGATCGGGCGGTGAGTGAGACCGTCCACGGTGCTGCTTCTCTCCTCCTCGAGAGTCCTCTTCTTCCTTCTTCTGCTCTGACGGCGGCCGGATTCTGAGAACTGGTCCGGGTGGCGGGAAGGTGACGTTCCGGAGATCTGGCGGTGAGTGAGACCTTCCACGGCGCTGCTCCTCTCCTCCTCTAGAGTCCTCTTCTTCCTTCTCTGACGGCGGCGGGCACCAGGAAAACCACCTCTATCTGGCAGTGGCATATCTTCACGCTACAGCAGTCCGGGCCGTCCGGCGGGAAGGAGATCGGGCGGTGACGGTGCGTGACTGACGCACGCAAAGGCACCGCCCCCATTGCGACGTCAGCAGGGTCAGGATGTCCTGAATGATGATTGGTCCAGGCTGGAGTGTGGACCAATCACAGTCAGAACATCACAAAAGTGGGGAGTGTCGGGGCGCATTGCTCTGCGCCCCGGTGATCCCCCAGAAGGCCGCCAATCGGCGCCTCTGCTCGCCGCACGTGGGGTGGAAACCCCCCCCCCCCCCCCCCATAGCCACCACCAAGTCTGGCGCTCCTAGTGGGCTAAAAATTGATTTTTTTTTTAATCTTTTTTTTTTCTTTTTTTTGGGGGGAGGGGCAGCGCCCCTGCGCCCCCTATACACAGGCCGCCACTGCCTTTAACCCACAAAGACTTCCTGTTCAGAGAACTTTAATAGACACTAAGTTCTGTGCCTTAGTTTGCTACAAGAAGCCAGATCCACTGGATGTTTCATCAAGATCCTTTAGGCCAATGGGCCAGGGTCTCTGGCTGCCACTAAAGACAATTTGTGAAGAAATTTGGGACAACAGGCCAGGATGGTTGAAGCACAGAAGAGGACACTTTACAGAATTTCTTTGCTCAAAGGACACTTTGTGAAGATCCTGTTAGGCCAGGGGGCCGGGTGAAAGAAAAGCTTTGTGTGAGTTGCTACCTTGGAAAGAGGAGGTAGGGGTTAATTTTCTCTTCAGAGGAGGGGTGTTAGAGTTAAAGACCCCTCGGATAGACTTGTAAAACTCACAAGTTGGACAGGTTTGCTCAGGCTCCAGCAAATTAGCTTGTCACAGAAGAAGATGTGTTGCCTCGGTGTTACAGAAGGAGAGGACACTGTAAACACCAGTCAGGTGAACTCCGCACTTCTTCATTCTGAACTTGTGGGTCTGACTATAATAGGAGAGAGAGTCAGTGTCCTGGTGTCTGAGAGGGACTGTGCCTATTATTTAGTCAACAAAATGGCTCTCGGTAGGAACCGATAGTGAAGTGTTGGATAGTCAGCTTGGCAAGGTTTGTTTGTTGTCTATTTCAGGTATAACAACAGAATGTTGAGTCAAGCGTGCCTTTAGGAGGGCTGGGTGATGAAGATCTCTACGAGAATGTTGCAGTTAGAGATGGTGAGAAGGTGCCTCTGAGGAGAGGACAGTCTCACCATGAATAGGTAATGATGTATCAATTTGTGCTTAACTCGATTTCCTTTGCAGGCTTGCTTAGGACTTCTGGGCCTGGATAGGCTCTCCACTATTCAATGTAAATTTCTATGCAATATAGATATTGTATTTAGTTAGCTAGATAGGTTAATGTCTTTTACCTGTCAAACAGATTTTTGTTTGGTGGGGGGTGCATTGGTCTAAATGCACCTGGTATGTGTACATAAATGTGTGAATATTTGTACAGCAGAGTCATATATTTTTCCATGTAATTTATTGTATCTACTGGCCACATATGGGGTATGCCCCATGGTCCTGTACATTTGTTACTTCACTTTTCCCCTTTTCCAAGTTTGTGGGATACTCTGTGAAATTTTTGTGTAAAGAATTGGCTTGGGATAATCAAAGTTTGGGGAGTAATCTGTCCAAGTAGGTAAGAAGATGACACATGAGAATGAGTAAAGGGAGTTCTTTACTCCTATGGGTTTTTCTAATCCAGGGAAAGGCTTTTAGATGGCCAGCAGAAAAGACTTGTTCTATTTGGACTCATTGTTCTGAGGAATGATTGTGGAACCGATCCACTAATATGATGAGAACAGATGCAGTGTGTTACATAGTTAATCTGGTTGAAAAAAGACACAAGAACATCCAGTTAGACCAATGAGTGTTATGAAGTGATATCAGGCATTCTTTCCTATGATCTAGATTTAGGTAAGGATAATCATTTCTTGATTTCTTAATAGTTCAAAGTGTTTAAAGTGTTTAGGCCATGGGCTATAGGAAGGAGGAAGTAGGCCTCAGGCATAGCTAGGTGTGAAAGTCTGAGGATTAGTGGCTCCAGGCAGTCTGCAGGGAGCCAGACGTAAGACAGCAGCTCTCAGTGAGCGTTAGCATCGCCCTGGACGGGTGGCACTTGGAAAAGACAATAATTGGGTTATCGCTTCTTGGCCTTTTGGCTGCGATCTTGTATCGTTGTCGGAAGGTATCTGAAGGCACCAGTTCCACTCGGCCTGGGGGTGTTTCCTATAGGTGCAACCCCTGCTGCTATTGGGTGGAACGCTGCTGGAAGTTTGCGAGCTGGAATCGAGTCTAAGCCAGTCGGGTTATAGACTTTTTGGAGGAAGATGGCGAGGTATGGACTTCGGGATTCCATACGTTTTCTGGTGAAGCCAGGCGAGGATGCTAATTTAGAGACGGTGGTGGTGTGCTTGTTGAAGGACGTTCTAAGTGTGCAGGTGAGACAGATTGTTTGTCTGCAGGACTTCCCAGCTCAACGTATTTATGATGTCACTTTTGATTCTTTGGCTACGTGTTGGAATGTGTACGAGAAAGCCCGTGGGATGAAGGAGACACCAATAGCGAAAATGTTTGAGATCATTCCGTTGTTTATGGAAGAGGAGAAGGTCATCGCGGTACACCTCTACAACCCCTTCGCGGATTTGGATCTGGTGAGAGCCTTTTTTAGCTCATATTGTGATGATTTGCGGGGGGTGAGAAGGTCTTTAATCGATTCGGTATTTGGTCTGGGAAATATCGGTTTGTGGGTAGGTTCCAACGAGATCCTGAGTGTTTGGGAGGAGTGAGGAGGCCGCCTGCGGTTTTCTCTATCGGGGGTGAAAGGGGATTCCTTTTTTACCCCGGGCAGCCTAAGTATTGCCGTAGGTGTTTCACCTATGGTCATACTAATTCTGAGTGTGAACAGGGGCTTAAGTGCAGACACTGTGGGAGCAAGTCACGTTTGTAACCTTTGCAAATGTGCAGGGCATTTTGCTCGGCAGTGCAGTAGCTACCAGGAGGCCCAAGTCACTTCCTTTGCTAAGGTGTTGAGTTCGGGCAAGATGGAGGAAGGCTGGTAAGAGTTGGGTGGTTGAAGAGGAGAAGGAAGAGGTTCCGGCGGAACAGATGGAAACCAGTGAGCTAAGTAAAAAGCAGAGGTAAAGGTGACGGATACCTCTGTTCATACGGAGGAAGACCCTGGCATTGTTGGACCCCCGGAGGTGGTCCCGGGGATGGGAACCCCGGGATTACAGGTGGGGGAGGTGAGCAAAGAGCCTGGTGGGGTGGACACTGGAGCCCCGGCCCATCAGAAGGAGAGCAAGGGATTGGGATGGACCAATCAGGGGAGGTAGATTCTAGCCCCTTGTCCCTGTCTATTGTATTAGGAAACATCACGTCTAGTGAGATGGAAGAGGAAGAGAAGGCAGAGGTAGAAGAAATGGAAGAGGAGTTACCAGGTGGGCAGAGGGGGCCTAAACATTGTAGTGAAGAAGGGAACACCAGTAGTAAAAAAGCTAGGATTGAAGGTAGCTCTGGATTGGGGGATATTGAGGTTTCCAGGGAACCCAGTGGTGGGGGACAGGAGTTGCTCTCATTCCCCCATGTTGATGAGTAGGTGGAGTAACAGATCGGATGGTGAAGGTCGATTCCAATAAGTTAAAATAAGTATGGCAGGCATTTCACGATTTTTGCTCCTTTTTATGGCTTTGACTGTGTTTACGGTTAACACAAGAAGTGTGGGATCCAGTTGGAGGAGAGCAGCCGTCCTGGGGTAAATTAGGAACTTTGAGGCAGATATTTTTTGCCTCCAGGAATGCTGTTTGGAGGGATTCCCAGGGAAGGAGGAGTGGGACCTGGGCGAGGCTGTAGGGGAGCCAGCGTGTTCCTCTCGGAATGAAGGGATTGGCATCCTGTGTAAAAATGAGATTAAGATCTGCTCGACTGAGGTTGTTGTGCCAGGCCGAGTTCTCGTGTGTACCATGGCATTCCGAGGGGTAACCTTCAAATTAATTAATGTGTATGGGCATGCTAATGCTGCAGAACGGAGAGATTTATTAAGGGATCTAAAATTATTTTTGCCAGGTAGGATGCCATGTATAGTTTTGGGTGATTTCAACTGTATTCGTTTTGAGAAAGATACAGAGGGGGTGGGGGAGAGTAAACTCGACGCCTCTTCCAAAGTCCTAAATGAGATTTTGGTTGATCTTAAACTTAAGGATGCAGCTGAAGAGATGGGTTGTGTAGGAAGGGATTTTACTTTCTTTTCTGATCGAGCGTCATGCAAGTCTCGGATAGATTTTATTTTTGTGGGACAGGAAATTCAAATCCAGAGGTGTAGTACATTTAAAGTGTCCTTTTCAGACCACCTGATGTTATCTGGCAGTTTTTCTTTAGGGGATTTACCTCCATATGGAAAGGGGGTGTGGAAGCTGAACACTTCCATATTGGAGGATGAAGAGGTGTGTAGGACCTTTTTTCTTTTTTTTTTTTTCCGAGTTTGATTTATAAGCAGGAGGAATTTGAAAATATTCTTTCTTGGTGGGATTGGGCTAAAGGTGAAATAGCAAAGTGGTTCCAGAGGGAGGGAACCCAGAAAGCCAGAGAAAGAAGGATGGCAAATATGAGATTGGTGTCCCAACTACATTTTCTCTATAGATGTAAATCCTTGGGGATGGAGGTGGAGGAGGAAATAAGGCAGGTGAGGATTGAAAGGGACAAAGATTTAAAGCGGAGTGGAAAGGAGATAATTTTCAGGGCAAAAAGTGCGTGATATGGAGGAGGGGGAGAGTTGTACGAGGTACTTTTTCAAGAAGGCCCTGGATTCTAGAGGGTGTTTTACTTCTGTTGAGACCCAGGGTGGGGAGGTGAAAGGCGCTAAGATGAGGGAAGCTATTAAGGACTTTTACAGGGATTTGTATAATTTGTATAAAGACCGCCTGATGACGCACAAGAGCGAAATGCATTGTGGTCATTGCTAAACCCGGAAACAGAAATACAGGCATTCGTAGCAGAGGCTGGGAGGCTCGCCGACCGCCGCAATACAAAGGAGGGAAAGGAGATACAGGAGGGTGCTGCAGATCCCCGGAGGATATCTTCCTAATACCCAAAACAATTTGTACTGCCGAATTGCCCAGTGCCAGGAGGGCACAACAAATAGTAAGAGGCTAATTGTCACCCTTTAGTGTATGTTTTTAATGGAATAAAACAGTATTTCACTATTGGAGGCTATTCTCTTCTATATCTTTATATGTGGGGATATATGGCCCATCTCGAGTAATATAGGAGCAGGATATTCAAGGAATCGAGGAGAGGTCTGATCCACCCAGTTAAAGGGATCACAAGCGTTGGGGGTCCTTGTGACCTGTTGGAAGCTGGTAAGAGGCCACGTGTGATACACCCCAGCACCTGGAGCACTGTGAATGAGAAAAAAATCAAAGATTTAAAAAGCACAATCTGGTTGCACGAATTGCCCAGATTTTTTTAGAGACACTATTTTTGAGCACTTTCTGTTATTATATGTGATTTAATTTATTGGTGGATACACCAGCAAGCACTTTTGTGGATTCATTTATTATAATAAGTTTTTTTTAAAAGAAATCAAGGTTAGCACTTGCACTTTAAATAGATTATGCACCTGTAAGCACTTTTTTGCTTGTTGCACTAATTGGATAATAATATATGCACTAATAGAAATCAGCACTTATAATTGTAGCACTAGTAAGCACCTTGATACATATGAATCACATCTTGCACTTTATATAAGCACGTATAATTTTATATTGTCATATTATCTAATATCTTTTATATTTATAAAATACGTGACATCTTAGTATCTACATCCAGCAAAAGATTACCAGCGCCTTTTTACCTATGATACATACCTATTTGTATAATGGTACCAGAGAGGTTGAAGAGGGGGAGATTAAAGAATACTGCAGGATTCTTGAGAAGGCTGATAGTGGAGAAGAGGCGGAGGAGTTGGGAAAGAATGTGTTGACGCAGGAGCTCTTAAGTACTGTCAAATCCATGGCAACTAATAAAACCCCTGGAAGGGATGGACTGCCTGTAGAATTTTTTGTTCAGTTTTGGTAACTGATGGAAGCTCCCCTTTGGAGGTAATAAGATTTTGTTTTACTAATAATTGTGTTTCTAAAACTATGAAAGAGGGGATTATTAGGTTGATCTTTAAGAAAGGTGACCCAAAGGATCTGAAGAATTGGAGGCCGATTACCCTCCTCAACTGTGATTATAAGATCTTTGCTAAGTTGTTGGCAAACCGGTTGAGGGGGGTGGTGGAAAAATTGGTGGGAGAGTGGCAGACGTGTGCCGTACCGGGCAGGAGGATGTCTGATAGTCTGGTGTTATTGAGAGATCTGACCTTTCATACGCAAGCAAACAATAAGCCATTATCAGTGGTAAGTGTTACATAGTTACATAGTTACATAGTTAGTGAGGTTGAAAAAAGACATCAGTCCATCCAGTTCAACCTATGATGTGTGTGTGTGTGTGTCCGCTTTTAACCGTACATTGTATACCCCTGTATGTTGTGGTCTTTAAGGTGTCCATCTAATAGTTTTTTGAAACTATCAATGCTCCCTGCTGATACGACTGCTTGTGGAAGAGAATTCCACATCCTTACCGCTCTTACAGTGAAGAACCCCTTACGCACTTTAAGGTTAAACCGCCTTTCCTCTAGTTTTAGTGAGTGGCCACGTGTCTTATTGTATCTCCTTTCTCTGAATAGTTTGTTCCTTATGCTAGGGTCACCAGTACAGTATTTGTACATTGATATCATATCCCCCCTCAATCTTCTCTTCTCCAGAGAGAATAAGTTCAGTGCTTGTAGTCTTTCCTCATAGCTGATGTCCTCCATTCCCCTAATTATTTTTGTTGCCCTTCTCTGGACTTTCTCCAGTTCCAGCACATCCTTCCTGAGGACCGGTGCCCAGAACTGGACAGCATACTCCAAATGTGGCCGGACCAGAGTCTTGTAGAGCGGGAGAATAATCTCTTTATTTCTGGAGTGAATCCCCTTTTTTATACATCCCAGTATTCTGTTGGCTTTGCTTGCAGCGGCTTGGCATTGCATGCCACTGCCAAGCTTGTTGTCTACCAGTACCCCCAAGTCCTTTTCCATCCTAGACTCACCCAGAGGTTCCCCCCCTAGTGAGTAGCTTGCTTTATGGTTTCTGGCCCCCAAGTGCATTACTTTACATTTTTCAACATTAAATCTCATCTGCCATGTAGTTGCCCACCCCGTTATTTTGTTCAGGTCCGCTTGTAAGGTTTCCACATCCTGCATAGAAGATATTGGCATGCTTAGTTTAGTATCGTCCGCAAATACTGAGATTGTACTAGATATCCCCTCCTCTAGATCATTTATGAATAAATTAAACAGGATTGGTCCCAGGACAGAACCCTGGGGGACCCCACTTTCCACCCCCACCCAATCCGAGTACTCCCCATTAATCACCACCCTCTGTACTCTCCCCTGGAGCCAGTTCTCTATCCAGGTACTCACCTTATGGTCCATACCTACCTTCCTTGTTTGTACAGTAAGCGTTTGTGGGGAACGGTGTCAAAGGCCTTTGCAAAGTCCAGATACACCACATCCACAGGCTTTCCTTTATCTAGGTGGCAGCTCACTTCATCGTAGAAGGTTAATAAATTGGTTTGGCACGAACGATTTTTCATGAATCCATGCTGATTACTACTAATAATATCATTAGTAATGAAAAAGTCTTGTATGTGGTCCCTTAACATCCCCTCCAAAATTTTGCATACTACTGAAGTTAGGCTGACCGGCCTATAGTTACCCGGGATATATCTCGGCCCCTTTTTAAATATTGGTACCACGTTGGCTTTTTTCCAATCAGCTGGCACCATACCCGTCTGTAAACTATCCTTAAAGATTAAGAATAATGGTCTGGCAATCACCTGGCTGAGCTCATTAAGAACCCTCGGGTGCAAGCCGTCCGGTCCCGGGGATTTATTTATGTTAAGTTTCTCTAGTTTAGCTCTAAGTCTATCTTCTGTTAGCCATGGCGGCACTTCCTGGGGTGTATTATTTAGTTCGGCCTTACAAGCTGGGTTAGTGTAGCCCCCCGATTCTTTTGTGAAGACTGAAGAGAAGAAATTATTTAACACTTCCGCCTTTTCTCTGTCCTCAGTGGCCATATTTCCTTTATCATCTTTTATGGGGTCAATGTGTTCTGGCCTCACTTTCCTACTGTTTATATACTTAAAGAACTTCTTGGGGTTCTTTTTACTCTCCTCCGCTATATGTCTCTCGTGTTCTATTTTAGCCACCCTGATTTCGTTTTTACATTTCTTATTACACTCTTTGTAATGCTTAAATGCTGCCAATGACCCCTCAGTCTTGTATTTTTTGAAGGCCTTTTCTTTAGCACTAATATACATTTTTATGTTGGAGTTTAGCCACCCAGGGTTTAGTTTTGCTCTTTTAAATTTATTTCCCTTTGGAATGCACTGGCCAATCCCCCTGTTAAGTATGCTCTTGAAGCACTCCCATTTTTCCTCCGTGTTCTTTGTTCCCAGGGTTCTATCCCATTTGATATTTTCTAGCAGAGAGCGCAGTTTAGGGAAATTGGCTCTTTTGAAATTCAGTGTCCTTATATTACCCTTGTGTTTCCTATAACTGTAATTAATACTGAAACTTATTGACCTATGGTCACTGTTTCCTAAGTTGTCCCGTATTTCTATATCCGTGAGCAGGTCTGTATTGTTGGTAATCAGTAGGTCAAGTACCGCATTGTTTCTTGTCGGTGCATTCGCCATCTGACCCATGAAATTGTCCTGCAAAACATTTAGGAACTGCCTAGCCTTGGCTGAGTGCGCGGTTCCTTCTGCCCAGTCTATATCTGGATAATTAAAGTCCCCCATTATAATGACATTTCCCATCCTTGCTACCAATCCTATCTGCAACATGAGGTCCGCCTCACCCTCCTCCCTCTGGTTGGGGGGCCTATAGCATACGCCCAATATTACCTTCCCCACCGTGCCTTCCCTTTGAAGCTCTACCCATAGGGATTCTGCCTCGTCCTTAGCTCCATTATTAATATCATCCCTCATATTTACCTGTATACTGTTCTTAATATACAGACATACCCCTCCCCCTTTTTTACCTTCTCTATCTCTGCGATAAAGGGAATACCCCTGAATGGTCGCCATCCAGTCATGAGAGCTGTCAAACCAAGTCTGTTATCCCCACAAAATCTAAGTCCTCCTCAAACATCAGCAGCTCCAGCTCTCCCATCTTGTTGGCCAGGCTTCTGGCATTGGTATACAAACCTCTTAATTTTGATCGGTTACATATATCCTCATTTGTTGTTATAAGGCTGCTCTCTTGATTTTTCCCCATACCCACCCTGGGTATAGGAGCTCCAAACACCCTACCGCTAATGCCCCCATTTCTGCCCTCTGAAACTTGCTTTCCACTGGCTAATTCTACATCTGTACCCTCCCCCCCGTCACCTAGTTTAAAAGCCCCTCTAACTTTTTGGCCATCCTCGCACCCAGTACGGCTGCACCCTCCCCATTTAGGTGCAATCCGTCCCTACCAAAGAGCCGGTGGCCGACTGAGAAGTCGGCCCAGTTCTCCAGGAACCCGAAACCCTCCTTACTACACCAGCTCCTCAGCCACTCGTTAACTTCCCTAATCTCCCGCTGCCTCTCTGGTGTGGCTCGAGGTACAGGTAGTATTTCGGAAAATACTACCTTGGAGGTCCTAGTCCTCAACTTAGCGCCGAAGTCCCTGAAATCGTTTAGGACTCTCCATCTTCCTCTGCCTATGTCATTGGTACCCACGTGTACCATGACAGCTGGGTCTTCCCCAGCCCCACCCAATAATCTGTTCACCCGATCCGCGATGTGCTGAACCCGAGCGCCCGGCAAACAACAGACTGTTCGGCGTACGCAGTCTTTGTCACAGATTACACTGTCTGTCCTTCTAATAATTGAGTCCCCTACCACCAGCACCTGTCTTTCCTTTCCCTTTCTCCCAGCCTCACTGGAGGAGTTCTTCCCCTGGCAGCTAGGGGCGTCACTCTGCTCCAGCAATGCTGGTCCCTGACTGGTTTCCCCAACATCATGCAACGGGGCGAATTTATTGGGGTGCTCCAGCCCAGGATCAGCCTCCTTGCCTTGTCCCCTTCTACCCCTCCTAACTGTCACCCCTCTACTCTGCTCTGATGCCTGCACCTCCAATACTCCGCCCACCTCTGTGCAGACCCCTGTCTGCACCTGACTGGTACGATCCTGGCTCTCCTCCGGTATGGACATTCGTCTCAGTGTTGCCAGCTGCTTCCCTAGATTCAGGACCTGAGCTTCCAGGGAAACAACGTGCTTACATTTTGCGCATATGTATTCGCCCTCGATCACATGTCTGAGGAACGCATACATATCACAAGATGTACACCGAGTCGCATCTCCACAGCCGCCGGGCATTGTACCTACTAATCTAATCTAATGGGGATTCAGTGATTTAAGTCCATCCTATGTGGCTATTACCTGGCTTCCTAACGCTACCTTCTCACCCTCTGGTACTCCGCTACACTCGCTTGACACTCAGTTGCACAACACTCACAATCTCACAGCCCGGTCAGTCGCACAATACTCCCAGTCGCACAGCCCGGTCAGACGCACAACACTCAGTCGCACAACACTCAGTCGCACAGCCCGGTCAGACGCACAGCACTCAGTCGCACAGCCCGGTCAGACGCACAGCACTCAGTCGCACCGCCCGGTCAGACGCACAACACACAGTCGCACCGCCCGGTCAGACGCACAACACACAGTCGCACCGCCCGGTCAGACGCACAACACACAGTCGCACCGCCCGGTCAGACGCACAACACTCCTAGTACACTCAGGTAGCAATAGGTACTCACAGACACTCAGGTAGCAATAGGTACTCACAGATACTCAGGTAGCAATAGGTACTCACAGATACTCAGGTAGCAATAGGTACTCACAGATACTCAGGTACTACACCCTCAGTCACTGTTCAATCTAAGTCACCAGTCTTACTTACCTAGTGTGTGTCCCTTTAAGCCTGTCACTAGCAGTTCCTGACGGTGATTCGGTCAGTCTCCTCTCAGCACCCCGCCTCCCTCGGTCACTTCCCTGTCAGCTAGTCTCCTCTGCTCCTCTCTGTGGGGTGGAAAGGGGGGGTTCCCGCACCGCAAGAGACGGTTTACTGCACGCCGCCCGCAACAAGGGGGGGGGGGGCAGGCCCGCTCTTACTTCGGTGGGTGGGGGGGGGGGTCTTAGCACCGGACACCGCTGCAACAAGGGAGGGGGGGGTTATCGGTCCGCTTGCCCCTCGCTTCCTTTCAGGGGGGGAGGGGGGGTTCTAGCCCGGACGCCGCCGCTCTTCTAAGGGGTGGGGGGTACTCAGTCCTTCAGTCCCTCTTGGTCCTCCTCTGCCGCCGCTCCGATGATCCTCCTCTTCAGTCACCGGACACCTCGGTTCCCCCGAGATCTCCCGCACCGGCTCCCCCGCAGCACCTTCTCCTCCTCCTCCTCCTCCACTCTCTGCACACGCTACACACAAGTTCCTGCTTCCGGTTTCCGGCTTCCGGGTCTCAGCCAACCAGTAATTCCTCCTGGTGTTGATTTGGAGAAAGCTTACGACAAAGTGTCACATGTATTTTTATTTCAGTGTTTGGAGTGTTTAGGACTCCCGGAAAAACTGATTAAGATCCTTTAAAAGTTTGTATGAAGGAATCTCTAGCCAGGTAATGGTTAACGGGGATCTTTGTCCAGAAGCAGAGATTAAGTCAGGAGTAACTCAGGGGTGCCCACTGTCGCCGACTTTGTTCATTTGCGTGGTGGAACCCCTGCTCCGCTATGTACAGAAGGACAAGGTTATGAGGGGGGTCTTTTTACCAGGTGGAGATGGGCAGTGGGTAAAAACTCTGGCATATATGGATGACCTAGTGTTTTTGTGCAGAACGCAGGCAGAGTTTAATAGGATAAGTTTACTAATGTGTATCTTTTCCGGGGTGTCAGGGTTGAAAGTAAATTGGGGGAAGTGCCAAAGGTGTGATCTGAGTATTGATGCTGAGATTAGATCGGACTTGATCCCTAAGACAGATACCATTAAAGTTTTGGGGGTCTCGTTCGGGAGAAACCTTAATAGTCAGGTCAATGCGGAAGTGGCGGAAAGTAAAATAAAAAAGAAAGCAACATTTTGGAAGACGAGGTCTCTGTCCTTAGCAGGCAAGGTCCTGGTCGCAAAGGCGGTCTTCCTGCCTTTGATTCTGTTTTTTAGTGTAGTGTTTCCACCTAACAGTTTGGTGTAGGAAACTTGAAACTGCCCTATGTCACTTCCTATGGGGATCTAAGATGGAGAGGGTCCAGAGGGAAGTGGTGCAGAAGGAGGTTGGTAAAGGGGGTCTTGGCTTCCCTAGTGTGGATAAATTTGTTAAAATGCAGTATTGGTTGTGCACTTATAGAACGGTGGTCAGTGGATGTAGGACGGCATGTATCATGAAGTATCATGTGGGGAGGCTGTTTTCAAGGTGGGGGTGGTGTGGGAGGACCCTATCTAAGCCGGTGTCCCTAATCACCCCGGTCTTTCATTTAAGGTTACAGACCTTTTTTGAGGAATACAATTTGAAGGAGGTAGGTGGGGGGAGTACCAATAAGGTGTTGCTTAAGAGAGTTTGTGAGTAATATCTTTAACTTTTACTCCAATGTGGCAGAAGTAATATGGAGGAGATTTAGGTGGAAGGAGTGGGCGACTAATAGGCAAAGAGAGATTGCCTGGCTGACGTTCCATGAGTGCTTAATGACCAAACTGTTTCTGAGATCTAGGGATTTGAGTAACACCGATCAATGCCCCAGGGAGGGGTGTAGGTCGTTGGAATCGGTGTATCACGTTTTCTGGGGATGTGCTTTTGCATGTAAGGTAAGGAAGCGTTTGAGTCTTTTTGCCAAAGAAGTGATTGGCTTGCAAGCAGTGTGTATGGAGGCGTGGGTGTTTGGATTGGTGGGAGGAGAAGAGGATCTGCAGAGAAGAGCCTGGACCTTTTCATGTATTATTAAAGAGGTATTATGGGATGCCAGATGTTATGTGAGGAAGAACGTGGTGGTGTCTGTTGGAGAATGTGTGGATCTGGTACTGGCCAGGTTATACTTATTCTATTTGTGGGATGTGGAAAAGAAAGGAACTGATCAAGCGGAAGAGATCTGGAAGTGGCGGTCTACAATTATGGTACATCAGGGGGTAACTTGAGGGGAGGTAGGCAGGTGGGGTTTTCTTTCCTGGGGATTTCAAATGGATAAGAGCAAGAATTGAGCATGTTGTTGAAAGATATTGTAGATAGTGATGGGGATGTGTACAGTTGTGGTTTGAATATGTACGATTGGTTGTATGTTTAGGGAAGGGCGGCGGAGGTTGTGATTGAGAGTGGATGGATGAGTGCTGAGTTTTGGGAGGTGGGATTTAAGCAATTCCTTATGATTCTTTTTAGGATGAGTTGGGCTAGTATAGGATTAGTTGTTTTACTTTTCTAGCTGAGTTGGTGTAATATTTGTCTTAGGATGTATGGTGGAATGTGAATGGTTTTGTATATATAAAGAACCAAAATGATGAAGGAAGTGGTACTGATGAAGTTACGTGGAGTAACGAGAATGTATGTACTGTTTCAGTTCTGATGGTTAAAAAAAAAACAAAACAAATCTGTTAATTTGGTCTTAGAGAGAGAGAGCTCTCGGGGGGGGGGGGGGGGGGGCCCTTGTTGGGTAACCCTCGGTGGGAGAGGCGACTGGTGCCTTTTGGTGCTGGGAAAATGGCGGTCCGAGTAATGAGGGACTCGCTGCGATTCATGGTTCGGCCAGGATGTTCAGAGGAAGTGACTTTGAGGACTGTCGTGGTGGATCTGCTAACCGGAGCTATGGGTTCGAGGGTAAGACAGATCATGTGTTTGCAGGATTTCCCCCAACAAGGGATTTATGATGTGACCTTTGTGTCTCCTGAGGTCTGTTGGAACACCTTTTGAAGGTTTCAAGGCGGTGGTGGAGAGTGAGATTGGGAGGAAGTTTTCCGTGTTACCACTATTCATGCAGGAGGAAAAAGTTATAATGGTACACCTCTATAATCCGTTTGCTGATATGGACATGGTTAAAGCGTATCTGGCTAACTATTGTGATGACCTGAGGGGGGGTGACAGGGTTATGAACAAATTTGACATTTGGTTTGGGAAGTACCACTTTGTGGGACGCTTCAAGACGGATCCTGACTGTATTGGGGGAGTTCGGAGAACTCCGGCTGTGTTTTCTATAGGAGGGGAAAGGGCTTCCTGTTTTATCCAGGGCAACCCCGCTATTGCAGGAAATGCCTGTCATATGGGCACACTAGTGCTGAGTGTGAGGAGGATGCCAAATGCCGGTTTTGTGGAAAGCCAGGACATCTTGCTAGGGAGTGTGAGGCGGGCAGGGTATGTGACATCTGCAAGACTGCAGGGCATATGGCAAGGCAATGTGGGGTTTATTATACCTCTAAGGGTTGGGGGACCAAGAAGACTGCACCGGCGGAGGAGCCGAAGGAGAGAAGAGAAAGGCAGCAGAAGCCGTCAAGCGGTGTGCGGAGGGAGAGTGCGGGGGCGGCCGCTGATGGACAGGCGGGACCCTCGAGCGATCCTCCTGCACAGCCGGCTGATGACGCTGCACCCGAGAGACAGGCAGATGACGCGGCGGGAGTGAGCGATGCCTGGCGGGGTTTCAAGTACCCCGAAGAGCGCGGAGGAGAAAGGAGAAGAGACGGTCGGTGAGCGGTTGCAAGGCTCCCCCTCGGGAGTGGGCGGAGCTATGCAAATGACGGAGGAGGAGAAAGTTAGTGAGAGGTATCCGTTTTCCCCTACAGGTCTGCTGGGGGAACTGTTGGCTAGCGAGTCGGAAGCAGACGAAGAATTAGAAAGTATTCGTAGCCTGGAAGATGCCCAGAGAATGGATGACATGCCTGAGATGCCGAGTACCCCTGCCACTGCCCCTAGCAAAAGGCCCAGGTCAGAGCGGTCCTGGGCTGGTGGGGTGGGAGGGGATGTGCCCTATGATAGGGATTCCGAGGAGGAATCTGCTAGGTCTCCAGTTACACGGAGAAGGCAGAAGAGCTAGAAATGTCCAGAGAAGGAGGTGGAGATGAACATTTTTTTTTTCAAATATAATTTTTATTAAGGGTTTGTAGGGGACTGTACAATCAACCAGATATGATTAACAAGCATAAAACAACTTATAATCCTGTGTCTTAATAATCGACATAAATTTCTTATTTCCTCATATCTTGTATATTTATTTAACAAACGGGGTCTTCTTCTCCTCTCAACCATCCTTAAGTCTTTCCCTGTTTCTTCCCCTTTCTTTAATCCTCCCCTCTCAATCTAATCAGTCCCTACCTACCCTATCTTTTCTTCTATAAAATATTTATTAACCAAAATAACCCCAATAGAAAACGAAAAAAGAAAAAAAAAAAAGGGGGGGGGGGAAACACAAACCGGGGGAAACAAAAATTCCTCTCCTCTCTCTCCTGTCGAAGCCACCTGCTATTAACCCTAATGTCTCTCAGCTTTTTAAATTATTTCTGATCCAGAGGTCACATTCCAAGCAAACTTTTACCTTTGTTTGTGAGGATAAATAAGTTCCATGCTCCCCATGTCTCTATATATTTCTCCCTTTTGTGTTGTGCTGTCATTACCAAATCCTCCATTTTATTTATTTATTTATTTATTTCTTCTATTTTCTGAATCCACCCAGCTGTTGTTGGTGGTGTTTGTCTTTTCCAATTAAGGGGTATACATGATCTAGCCGCATTTGCTAGATGACATATCATTGATTTTTTTTTATATCTTTTCACAGGTATGTTATTTAACTGTAAGAGGAAAAAAGTTGGGTCCTCCGGGATCTCCATCTCTGTAAACTTTTGCATAATCTCTCTCACTTTTTCCCAAAATTCTCTCCGTTTGGGGCAATCCCAAAATATGTGTAGTAACGTGCCCTCTTCCTCCATGCAGCGCCAACAACGGTCAGAGTTATTCCTCGAGATTTTATGTAACTTATGCGGGGTATAATACCATCTTGTTAAGATTTTAAAATTTGTCTTTTGATATTTAGTACAAATTGACCATCTGTTGTCTCTGCTCTGGAGAAAAATCTCTAGACATTTCCCTCTCCCATCTGTCCAAATAAGGTAATTGATATTGCTCTTTAGGTGTATTTAACAGATTATATATTTTAGATAACACATGTGTGAGAGTTCCTGTATCTGTACAATATTTTTCGTAGATTGTCATTTGGCGGTTATAATTCTGAGGATTGGGGATTGAACATAAAAAGTGAGAGAGTTGCAATGCATTCCAAAAAGGGAGTTTAAAAACATCTGCTTCATTTACCAGTATTTCTAATGTGGGCCATTTATCCTCTCTCAGAAAGTGTGAGGCCTGAAAAAGACCTGTCTCTCTAAGAAGTTTAAAAGATTGTGCCTCTAAACCCATCATAAATTTTGGATTCCCTAAAACTGGGAATAATGGGGAGTCGCGTGTAGAAAGGGAATTCTGTAGGCAAGTTTGTGAACCAATTTGTAGCATTGTACCTATTAACTGATGTGTCCTCATCTCTATTGGGAGGTGGTCGTAGAACCAAAGTGCTCTATTTAGAGGGATAGGGGTAAATGCCTGTTCTATTTGAACCCAAAGTTTATAGTCCCTATGTCGACACCAGTCAATTTGCCTTCTTAAGTGAGAAGCCTGAAAGTATTTACGCATATCCGGTAGTGACGCTCCCCCTGATTTTTTAGATGGCGTTAATAGCTGTCTTGAAAGTCGGGGTTTCTTATGTGCCCATACGAATTTGATAAATATTGAATTTATTTGTTTGAAATAATAAGCTGGAATTTTAATAGGTAGTGTTTGGAATAAGTATAAAAATCTAGGTAGTATAGACATTTTGAGCAAATTACACCTGCCAAACCATGAGTGCACACCTGTATTCCACTTCTCTAACTTAAGACGGATTTCCGTCAACAGCGGAATAAAGTTAAGTTCAAAAATTTGTGATGGTCTGGCTGGCATAAACGTGCCCAAGTATCTTAATGCTCTTTTTGTCCATTTAAATGGGAAGTTCTGTTTCAACTGTAATAATCTACTAGATATGTTTATTCCCATAGCTTCTGATTTATTAAAATTTATTTTCAGGTTGGAGATGGCACCGTATTGTTCAAACTCCCGGATGAGGTTCGGTAATGATAGACTGCAGGGCATATGGAAAGGCAATGTGGGGTTTATTATACCGCTAAGGGTTGGGGGACCAAGAAGACTGCACCGGCGGAGGAGCCAAAGGAGAGAAGAGAAAGGCAGCAGAAGCCGTCAAGCAGTGTGCGGAGGGAGAGTGCAGGGGCGGCCGCTGATGGGACAGGCGGGACACTCGAGCGATCCTCCTGCACAGCCGGCTGATGACGCTGCACCCGAGAGACAGGCAGATGACGCGGCGGGAGTGAGCGATGCCTCCGCCACTACTGTTTCTGAAGTGGTTGGCGGTGGCGGCGGCTCCGGGGCTGCTGATGCTGGAGGAGGAGGAGGAGGAGAAAGTTAGTGAGAGGGATCCGTTTTCCCCTACAGGTCTGCTGGGGGAACTGTCGGCTAGCGAGTCAGAAGCAGACGAAGAGTTAGAAAGTATTAGTAGCCTGGAAGATGCCCAGAGAATGGATGACATGCCTGAGATGAAAAGTCCCCTGCCACTGCACCTAGCAAAAGGCCCAGGTCAGAGTGGTCCTGGGTTGGTGGGGTGGGAGGGGATGTGACCTATGATAGGGATTCCGAGGAGGAATCTGCTAGGTCTCCAGTTACACGGAGAAGGCAGAAGAGCCAGAAATGTCCAGAGAAGGAGGTGGAGATGAACCTTTAATTATTATGATTATGGCTGTTTTGCATTATTTTTTTTTTTTTATGGCTTTGATAATTGGGTCCATAAATGTTAGGAGTTTAGTAGCAAAAGTCAAAGAGTGGCTGTCTTGGAGGAAATTTCCAGGAGTAAGGCTGATGTGGTGTGCTTGCAGGAGTGCGGCTTTGTAACAGATTTATCTGCAGATTGGACATGGGGCCCCTCTGTGTGGGCACCTGCATGTGAGTCCAGGAGTGAGGGGGTTGGTATGGTAATTAAAAACCCAGATGTGCAGATTAAGACGCATGAAGTGATTGTCCCCGGCGTCTGCAAGTGGTAACATTGGAGTGGCTGGGCCAGCAAGTGAAAATTTTTAATTGCTATGCTCCAGCAGAAAAGAGTGAAAGGATTACCTTTCTGAATGACATGAAGATGAACTTACCTGGAAGGGGTCCAATTGTTGTGGCAGGTGATATGAATTGTATAAGAAAATGTGAGGACCGGCAAGGATCTAGTGTGGATGGTGGGATGGATGCATCCTCTAAAGTTTTAAATGAAATGAAAATGTTGATTTTGGGTTATGTGATATGGAGGTGGAGTGGGAGGGGGGGAAGGTCTCTTTCACTTACCACTCAGATAAGGGTACGGTGAGGTCCCGGATTGACTACCTTTTTCTTATCACGCTTTGTTAGAGGGGAGGGGTATGAGGTCCACTCCGTTTTTATTTTTGGACCATTCTTTAATTTTATGTTCAGTTAAATTAGATGAGGAGGTGGAGGTTGGTAGGGGGGTTTGGAAGATGAACATCTCTTTTGGAGGAGGAGGAGGTCTTGGTGAGGTTTACCTCTTTCTTTAAGACTCTGGAAATCAAAAGACAGGGTTTTGAGGATTTGTTGGAGTGGTGGGACTGGGTAAAGGAACAAGTGGTGGTCTTCTTTAAGAAAGTGGGAGCTGAGAAGGCAAGAGAAAAAAGAGAGGCAGGGAGGAGAGTGTTGGAAAGATTGCACTTCCTGCATCAGTGCAAGAGGATGGGGATGGAGGTGGAGAATGAATTAAAAGAAGTGCAGGAGGAAAGGAGGAGGATGATCAAGGAGAAGGGCAAAGGCATCGTCTTCAGGGCGAAAGTACAAAATATGGAGGAGGATGAAAAATGTTCAAGATTTTTTTTCAAAAAAGCCTTTAGTGCCAAGAAGACGATGTTGAAAATGTTGGATGGACAAGAAAAAGTAAGAGGTGAGAGGATGAGAGGCGTAGTGAAGTCCTTTTATGAAGACCTGTACAGCGAAGAGTTTAGAACATCTATGGAAGAGGTGAAAGATTACTGCAACGTGCTACAGGAAAGTTTGAAGGAAGAGGATGGAGTTTTCCTGACAGAGGAGGTAGGAGAGGCAGAGGTGGAGAAGATCATTAAAGGTATGGCAAAAAATAAAACCCCAGGAGGGGATGGAATCCCAATTGAATTTTACATTAAGTTTTGGCCTATTCTTAAAACTCACCTGACTGATGTGATGAAGTTTTTTACGAAGTCCGGAAGGTTGGCTGGTTCTATGAAGAAAGGCGTCATAGTACTGATCTATAAAAAAGGAGATGAGAGGGACGTTAGCAACTGGCAGCTGATAACCCTGCTTACAGTGGATTATAAGATCCTGGCAAAGATCTTGGCGGACCGGATGAAGGAGGTAGTTGGCAAGGTGATAGGGGATTGGCAAGTGTGCGCCATTCCAGGAAGACGGATTGGAGACAATTTGATGCTTCTGAGGGACTTGATCTTCTATGCCCAGAGTAACAATCTCCCCTTGGCAATTGCAGGGATAGACTTAGAAAAGGCCTATGACAGGGTATCCCACCAGTTTGTTTGAGGTGCTGAGTAGGTTGGGTTTTCCGGAGTTTTTTGTTAATATGATAAAGTGCCTCTATGCTGAGGGTAGCAGCAGAGTCTTGGTGAATGGGATCCTTTCAGATCCATTTGATATAAAATCAGGAGTGAGGCAGGGCTGCCCCCTATCCCCAGTCCTCTTTATCTGTGTTATGGAGCCCCTCCTAAGACACGTCCAGAAGGATAAGAGTTTTGAGGGCTTCTTTGTGCCAGGTGGAGGTGGAGAGAAGTTGAAGTCTTTATGTTCCATGGACGATGTGACCTTTTTGTGTAAAACAAAGAAAGACCTAGCGAGAGCAGAGTTGCATCTGTAGCTGTTCGGGAGTGTGGCCGGGATGAGAGTCAATTGGGGGAAGAGTGCGGTCTGTACCCTGAGTGGACTGTGTGATTTAACATCAACCAAAATAAAGAAGGTGGACACTATTGATGTTCTAGGTGTCCACTTTGAGCGGAATCTACAAAATCAAGAGAATGCTGCGAGGTGTGTGGGGAGGATGACTAAGAAACTGGAACTATGGAAACTACGTAAGCTGACTTTGGCAGGGAAGACGCTGATCACCAAAGCTGCGTGTCTGCCTTTGTTGCTTTATTTTGGTATAATTTTCCCCTTCAACAAGAGATGGCTTCAGAAGGTGACGAGACTGCTTTTTGTTTTTTTCTGGGGGGCAAAAATGGAAAGGGTGGCAAGAGTGGAGGTGGTGAAGGAAATGAGGTGTGGAGGATATGACTTTCCAGATGTAGAGTCCTTTTTTAGGGATGCATTTTTGGCTTACACACTATAAGGCGTTTGTGGGTGGTGGGAAAGTAATGTGCTTAATGCGCTATTTTATGGGATGGTCTGTGGTAAAGTGGGGATGGGGGTCCGGGACTTGACATGGCCTGTGGCCCTGCTTTCCCCAGCTTATTATGTCAAATTGAAGGAGTGGTACGAGTCTAAGCTCCTGATATCCTTGGGAGGAGGGGCGGTCTTTAAAAATCATCTGATCAAATGGTTGAGGAAGGAGGAGACGGTATCCAATATCGCTGATCTGTGGCCAAAGCAGGCAGAGGAATGTTAGAGGAATTTGAGGATGGAAGGCGTAACCAACAAACAGAAATTGTATGGATGTCATTTCATGACTGTCTGTTGACAATGTCCTTCTTAAAAAAAAGAGACTTAACGAGGAGTGAAAGATGAATTAGAGAAGGGTGTGGGGGCGTGGAGACAGTACGGCATGTTTTTCTGGAATGCTTTTTCGTTAAAAATGTGTGGCGGAGGTTGGTTTGTTTTGTGCAAAAAGTTTTGGGAATCACAGAAATTACACCAGAATTTCGTTTGTATGGTTTGGTGGATGGAGGGACAGACATGAAAAGGAAAGGATGGGTCTTTGCAGCAATTGTGAAGGAGGTGGTATGGGAAGCAAGGTGTGGATACAGGAGAGGAAACCTGGTGTTGTCGGAGGATGAGTGCCAAGAATGGTGTTTGAGTAAACTGTACTATGTGCTGCTAAGAGACAGAGAGGTGCTGGGAATGGAGGTGGCGGATAATTTCTGGAACTTTGGGAGGTGGAGGTTGAAGTAGGGTGGTTTTGGGTGGAGGGAAATATGTGAAATATGTGTAATGTTTTGGGATTGATCTGAGTTTTTATACGTTTTGATAATAAAATACTTACCTGGATGATGTAAAGAACACAGCTTGATCTCTGGGCGGTTATCTGTGAATGAGATTTGAGTTAGTGATTCATGCTGACGGTAAAAAAAAAAATTGACTTTAGCCCTTAGGGGTGTCTCTGCTTCACAGCTAGGACGTTGAGAGCCACTTGTTTCTATCCAAGCCATTTGGTCCTTGTGGAGTACCCTCTGCTTGGCCTTGTAGGATCGTCGATTAAATTCAGCTTCACCTACTCACTGCTATTGGGTTATAGGCTTAGCCCCCACAGGGAACGAGACTGTGATCTTCCCTCCCCCCCCCCCCACTCTGCGCTACTACTTTCGGGCAGTAGGCGCAAAAAGGGCCTTTTAAAAGGCTTCAAAAGAGTGAAGACGCCGAGGAACAAGAAGGAAGCCGCCGAAGCCTACCTGAAGCGACTCCCAACGAACACCTCCATCATGGGGAAGAGCACCGGGAAGAAAAAGAACGTCCCCGCCATTTCAGCCAAGACTCCGGGAGAAGTCGCCTCAACCTCCACCCCCAACCCGGCAGACGTCAGCCAGTCGGGCTCAGCAAGGCCAACCAGGTCCACAGATGGGCTTCCTACCCTGGAACCCTGGATGAAGCAGACAGGCGGTGCTGCAGCTGAAGGAGGTGGACGGAAGAGTCCCCAACATGACCCTGGAAATCTTCGGCAAGAAGGTGATCCTCCAACAGGGGTTCAGCAAGGCGGAGACACTGTCCATACAGACCTTCATGAAAGGTATATTTTATATCACTTTTGTGTCTCTACAGGTCTGTAGAAGATATTGGGAGGCGGTGAGGAATTGTGGCCTGGAATCCCCTTTCCGCAACTTTGTTGCGAACACTCCCATTCAACGGGATGAAAGGCGGGTAACGGTGTCCATGAGGAACCCCCATACCCCAGGAAAAGACATCGCTATCTACCTCCAGAGGTTTCGCATCGTGGCCAAAGACCCAGTCAGAATCCTCGATGTCAACGGCTTCTGGACAGGTAAGTGGGCGGTGTCTTGCAGGCTAAGGAGAGAGCCTTCAGGGGATCTCCAGCACCTGAAGCCCTACTTCTCTCTGGGAGCCTCCGCAGGACTCCTTTACTACGCTGACATGCCCCAGACCTGTCACAGGTGTGGCATTCAGGGTCACGTAAGTTTTGGATGTCAGGAACCTGCTTGCAGGTTCTGTCGGGCTACAGGCCACAAGACCAAGGATTGCCCGGGGTCCAAGTCCTGCAACCTCTGCGGATTGGCGGAGCACATCTACAGAGACTGCCCCCAGAGATCCCGGTCCTACGCTGGAGCCCTGATCAAGGGGAAAGCTCCAGCCAGCGCTGGGAAAAAGAAGCCACGGGAAAAGACACAGAAGGAACCCCGGAAAGCCACTGGTGAGTCCCCCCCTCCCCAGGGCCCTAGCACCTCCTCCGACCCATCCCTCCCCACCCCCTCTGAGTAGGAGGTGACCCCACCAGCCCCCCCTCCCAGCCCCCACGCCCTGTCCTCCATGGAGGACTTCCCCACCCTGCCCACCGCCCCCCACCCCCCACCCCCACCAGCAAAGGCCGGAAACGGAACCTAGACAGTCCGACAACAGAAGAACCCACAAAGCAGCCCACCGTGGCCCAGCAAAATGACATCGCTGGACTGGACCCAGCGGTGGAGGACCTCGAGGACCTCGAGTCTGTGGGGGAAGACGAAGGATAAATGCAAGAAGGTAAGGATATGACCCACTCAGGGACTGTCCTCAACCAAGACCTGATGAACAGTGTCCTCGAGGAGTTCGGCCTGAACCAGGACACCGGACAGGCACAAGAAGCAGTGGAAGAACAATTCCCCCCCCTCAGAGGTGGTAAGTTCGGCCCCCCCCCTGCTAACTAGCCCTTCATCTCCTTTACATGATGGCAGAGATCTCCATCTTTTCCATTAATGTTAGGAGCATCAAGGATGCGTCTAGAAGGCAGGCGGCGCTGACCTTTCTTTCCACCCAGCAGAGTGACGTCTACATGCTCCAGGAGTGTGCCCTACCCTTCTCGAGGAGGTACACTCATCTGTCCTCCCAGTGGACCCATGGTCCCTCCTACTGATCCGGGGGTGTCGATTGTAAGTCTGCAGGGATAGCCATTCTTGTCAGGGGTGGTCGTTTCACAGTTTACTCCGTCCAGGAGCTTGTCTGTGGCCGTCTTTTGGTCGTAGATGGCTCATGGGTGGGAGAGCCAGTTAGGCTCGTCAACGTGTACGCCTCCCCAGATAAGAATGAGCGACTGGAACTTTTCCAGACCCTGCGGACCCAACTCGTCACCACCAGGGCAGTAGTAAACGGCGGTGATTTTAACTGTCCGATTGAGGAGGATGGGCGCAGCTCCAGCATGTTTGCGAAGCTCGACACCCCCGACTAGGCTGCTCAAGGAGATGATCGCGGAGGCTTCCTTGCAGGATGCCGTGGGATCCATAGGGAAAGGTTCCGTGAACTATTCGTGGTGCCGTCCTGATGGATCTGTGCGTTCCAGGATAGACTTCGTGCTCACCTCCAAGGCAGTCACACCGCGGGTTCTCCATGGTCCCTTGATTTTTCTCTGACCACAGGGCCATTCACTTTCGGGGTGACCTGGGCGACGGCTTTTCCCCCGGTCCGGGCTCCTTGAAGCTGAATGGTACCATGCTGGAAAACAAGGAACTGCTGGAGGAACTCAGGGAGGCCTACATTACCTGGAAGGAGGACAAGAGGTTCTTCGGAAAGGTAAGCGATTACTGGGAGTTTGTGAAAGTCAAGCTGCGCAGCTTCTTTCAGGCAAGGGGACGCCAGCAAGTATGTGCCAGGAAGAGGGAACTCAGGAGACTGCAACATCAGTTGCAGTCCCTGCAGGACCTTCACCACTGCGGCTGGGACGTTAAGCAGGACCTGGGAGGATACCAAGAAGAGCCTGAAAGGACACTTCGAGGAAGAATCCAGGCACCTCGTCTTCTGTTCCAAGGTGGGGAATCTTGAGAAAGGTGAGAAATGTAACTCTTTTCTTCAAGAAACTTCACTCAGGACACACACCCTTGTCAGAGCTGCGGGACGAGACCGGAACACTCCAGAAGGGGAAGGAGGCTGTGATGCAAGTGGTCAGCGACTACTACACCAACCTCTACTCCCCAAAAGAAACAAACACGGCTGAGGCCGACAGGTTCTTGTCAGGTATCACTAACCAAATTGATCCTGCAGGTATGTCGGCAATTAACGCCCCCTTGGCGCTGGAGGAGCTGCACTCTGCCGTCAGATCCTTTAGGCAAGGCAGGACCCCGGGCTGCGACGGTCTCCCAGGATTGCGGACAGCCTCGCTCTTGTCCGGGACACGGTCCAGTACATTCGAGGCCGCCGTGTGCACGCGGCCCCGGTCAGTCTTGACCGGGAAAAGACCTTTGACCGTGTCTCCCATGAGTTTATGTGCAGAGCTCTGCGCAGGTTTGGTCTTGGGGACATGTTTTGTTCGTATGTGAATGTGATGTACCATGACATTTGTAGCACGGTGTTGGTGAATGGCTGGAAAACTGACCCTTTCCCTATTCTCTCTGGGGTCAGAAAAGGCTGCCCTCTTTCACCTCTGCTTTTTGTTTGCTGTATAGAGCTCTTTGCCGAATGCATCCGACAGAACCCAGAGATCAGAGGGATCACCGCACCGGGACCGGACAGAAGGGTTGTCAAGTGGTCACTCTACATGGACGACGTAACAGTGTTCTGTGCTGACCAGCGCTCCATCGACTCGCTCGTCCAGACCTGTGAGGACTTCGGCAAAGCTTCAGGGGCAAAGGTCAACTGCGGGAAGTCAGATGTCATGCTCTTCGTAAAGTGGTTCCTGCCTTCTTCTGCATCCATCCCTTTCAGCGTCAAGGCGGACTTCATCAAAACTCTTGGAGTTTGGTTTGGGGCTGAGGGCACAGCCCTGAAGTCTTGGGAGGAGAGACTGTCCAAGATGAGACAGAAGTTTGGACTATGGAGCCTCAGAGAACTCACCATCGAAAGGAAAACACTGGTACTCTGCAGCAAGATTCTCCCTATGTTGCAGTACCTCGCCCAGGCCTTGCCCCCCCCCGAGTCAACACCTGTAAGGCCATCCCCAGGGCGGTGTTCCACTTCATCTGGGGCTCCAAGATGGACAGAGTGAAAAGGGCAGTCATGTTCAAGGAACCCCTCAAGGGCGGTAAGGACGTGCTCGACATCGCAACGTTACTGAGGGTGTTCTTTGCCTGCAACTGCATCCGCAGGACTTTAGTGGACAGAACTTTGGACTCTGGCGGCAACTCCATGTCCCGTTTTTTCCTCTTTGGAGGTCCCTTGGATGGGACAAATGGGACAGTTCCATCCCCTACAACTGGGACACTCCTTGGTACTACTTGGACACTTTCAAGTTCATCAAGGAGCTGGGGCTGCATGGAGTTAAGCCCGACTTGTGGAAGCCAAAAACTATCTACAAGTTGATCAGAGCATCAGACATTGTTGAGACTGTTCCAGGCCTCCCTTCAGCCACTTGCAAAGTGGTCTGGAGGAATGTTTCTTCAAAGGGACTCACCAACAGGCATAAAGATCTGGCGTGGATGGCTGTCCAGGGGGGGTTGCCACTCAGGACATTTATGCATGCCAGAAACTTGTGCAGATACAGGCACTGCCCCTTTTGTATCATCCATGAGGAAACGTCTTTCCACGTTTTCTGGGAGTGCTCATTTGCACAGAGCCTGTTGAGGGCCTTGGAACCTGAACTTAGAGACTTTTGTTCCACAGACTGCCATCACACAATTTGGTGTGCTGAATGGACTTTTTCACGGTACTTTTTCACAGGAGGACATTGACAACGCCTGGCGGGTGTTGTGTTGCTTCGAGGACCCTTTATGGTGCGCCAGAAAGCACCTCATCCACCAGCGGGAGAGGATGTCCATTGAGGACTGTCGCAGACTGGGGTTCACAGTCTGCTCAGAGACTATAACCTGATGGATGCAATGGAGGAAGAGGAGGTCTGAAGATTTCCCCTTCCCACTCTCCCTTGTGTGTCTTTGTCCATTCAATAAAGCTTTGGGCTTGTGATCTCATCCCCCCCCCCCCCTAACCCACTCTCCTAACCTCCCATCACACCTGTTGCTTTTTTGAACTGTAATATTGTTTGATTTACTGACTGACTAACGCAACGTACAGACAACGTTTTTCAAGTTTCATGCTTTAGGGGTATTGCGTTGTCATGCATGATGTGATGGCATGGGGTATCCTTACTCCGCACATCACATCAAGCATCATACCGCAGACTGAATGTGTTTGATTGAATGTATTTATTTGTATGACCGGAAATGTATTGTAATGTAGTGTATTAATGCGCTGCGTCGCAGTACAGGGGAGAATGTACCCCGACAAAGTATTGTTTTTTGTATATCTTTTATGCAAATAAAGATTACATTTTCAACAAAAAATCTGTTCTTATCAGTTGGTATGGACCTTGATGGTTAGTATCGGCAGGGGCTGAAATGAACCGGGGCGCCCTGGGCATAACTGGGGGACCGGGAAGTAGGCACTGTCAGAGAAAGCCGGATGGGTCCGCTGCTTTCTGATTTGAATGGGTCCGCCCCTATCAGTTTGAAGGGAGCGAGAAAGCTGGAGTCCTGGGCCAGTTAGTATTGCTCCTGGATGTAATTGGTAAGGAATGCGGATGGCGGTGGGAGGGTCTTTCCTGCTGGGTTGAATCTGGCTTACAGGGGGAGGCCTTTTTCCCCAGTTGAAGGCAAGCTCTCCCTAAGCTGTCTACGTTCCAAACCTCCTGGTAGGAAAGGGCTACACTTGGTCTGCCTGGGGACCGAGACTGAAAAAGCCCATGGTGTACGTGACCCTGGGTTGGCAGCCCAGGGTGCTTTAATTCTCACTGGTGAGGGGCAGCTCGCCTTGAGTTTTTTTGGCACCTTGGTCACTGCACCATACACACTTTTTTCGCACCTGCCTCTTGGGCCAGGCCTTTTGGCTTAGACCAGAGGAATTTTTATTCCAGCCGAAAGGCCTGCCTTTGTATTGTACATTGGCATTTAGCAATTCTCCACTTCCCCTCCCCCACCTTTTTGTTTGTGTGTGGTTTTCTTTGTTGTGTGTCACTTCACTTTCACCTTTTTCTTCCTGCACGACGAGTAGGGTGTGGGTCCTTGGGCCCAGCCTTGAAAGTCTTGGGAGGGGGTGGATATGGCCTTTTGGCTTAGTTCGCCCTCTCTCATGGGGTCTCCCTTCGGGGGAGCCCCACCTAGTACTTGGGGAGGGCAGTTTCAGCAGTCCCCCTAGAGAATGGGGTTTGCCTGGTTTCGGCCAGGCAGACCATTTGGAAGTACCTCAGTCCCTGTCAGGAGTCTTGCGCCCTGGGGGATCAAGGTCAGGGTACAACCTCTTCGGAGGCCAGACCATTTCGTACACCCTGTGCAGTTTTTGTGTTTCTCACGTTTGTGTGTGTGCACTTTTTATGCCCCGGGTAAGTCTTTTGAGTGTGTTCACACCACGGGCTTAAAAAAAAAAAAAAAAAAAGAAAATCTGTTCTTATCAGTTTAATATCTGATACGTCCCCTATCTGGGGACCATATATTAAATTGATTTTTAGAACAGGGAGATGGAAGAAGAGCTTGCTCTGTCCACTGCACGCATCGACCTGGTATTGCAGTACCTCCAGGACCGGTGCACCCCTCTCTTATGCAGTTTTCCAAAAACAGAATTGAATTCAAAACTCTATGTAAAGGTCTCTGTCTTTTTTGCTTGCAATGTTGCTTGCTTTTGTTCTTCCTGTTAAGTTGTTGACTTTTTTTTTTTCTTCAATAAACTGGCATTTAACCCCTGTGTGTTTGTGTTTTTTTTTTTGCTTTGTGTGAGTTCATTGGTCTGTGTCTCCATCCTTTTCATCAGAATGCATGTGCTGCAATGGCAGCTTTTCACACTGCAGCCAACAATTTTTCTTTTAATTTATATTTGTATTTTTTTTTCTTTTCTCTGGTAGTTGGACCAGAAAAGAGGAAGAATTTTTCAGTCAAGAAGGTTATCGAGGAGTTGTTGTTTGGCGCTTTGAACCTAGAGGTGAGCAATATATACGCTTTGCAAGATTTCCCAGCTACTGGGGTTTACGATGTGTCTTGTTATTCGGCGGATACCGGTTTGAGAGCCGTGGAGGAATTTCCGTGAAGATATCTGGAAAGATGTGGAAGTATTCACCTTGTTTGATGCAGAGAAGAGAGATGTGGTGGTTCATCTGTACAATCCATTTTTGGAGAAGGTGGTGAGGATCTTTCTGTTAAAATATTGTTCTTATGTGGATGTTGGGACAAAAGTGAGGAATATGTATGGTATGTACAGGAGTAAGTTAAGGTTTAAGGTGAAATTTAAAAGAGAGGACTCAGGGGGGTACACTCTGCCTCCACCTTTTTTTTACAGTGGCGGGAGAGAGGTGCTCACTGTTCTTCTCTGGTCAACCTGTGTTTTGTAGGACATGCTATGAATATGGGCATTCAAAAGAGGATTGCAGTGTGAGTATGAAGTGTAGGCAGTGTGGCTCTGAGACCCATATTGCCAGGGAATGTAAGGAGCCCAGGAAGTGCGATCTTTGTGATGAGGTTGATCATCTTGCCAAAGACTGCCCAGAGAAATCTGATTACAGGGTGTTCTCCTTTGCGGATGCCGTGAGGGGGAATGTCCCAACTAGGACCCGTGGTTCTGGTGTGCGGCAGAGTCTCGGGGAGAACCGCCTGCTCTTGTGGTAGATCCGTTGAAAGTCCTGGAGATGATTTTGGAACATGGGGTGAAGGAAGACCTTGACCCCATGGAGGAAGGGGAAGTGGCAGGAGAGATGAAGACAGTGGTGACTGCTGTACCAGTGGAGGTAGGAATAAAAGACGGCGCTAAGATGCCAGAAGTAGGTGTGGTTCTTCCTGATTCAGGGAAGCAGACTGTGGGGGAAGGTGACAAGAGGAGTAGTGGAGTAGGTATGGAGGAGGAGGTACCTGGTGTGAGTGGAGAAGGAGCACAAGTAAAGAGTGAAGTAATAGTTGTAGAAGTGTTGGATGGGCAGGATGCAGGAGTTGGTGAGGCGAGGATGAAGGTGGCTGGTATAAATGAGGATGTAGAAGAACTTAACCCGGTAACTGCGGGGGTGAGCAATACGGACTGGGGAGATAGGATGAAAATGGAAGAAAGTGGCTCTTTACCCCCTGGTCAAAGGGTTAAAAAATGAGATGAAGAGGAAGAGATAACTTCATGTAAGAGACCTAGGACAGAGGCAGAGGGTTTGTTGGGTTTGATTTCCTCTTCTGAGGAGGAAGGTCCTGATTCTCCAGTAGTGATTGAAAGGAGGAGTATGCAGATTGAGAGCAAAGGTGGAGGGATAAGGAAATAGAGTTAATGTTTTTTTTTGGTTTGGAAGGTTCCCTTTATTGTCATTATGGCTGTGACAGTGGCCTCGCTTAATGTGCGGTCAATTGGAGCTGTTGATAGAAGGGCAGCCGTTTTTGATTTTTTTTTATCCGGATTAAAACAGAATGTCTTTGTAATGTTCCGGTACCTTTGGTACCCTAAATTACACTTTCCACAAGTGTATGCGCCCTACCATTTACTTTTGGAAAGGTGCGCATACACCTTTAAGACTGGAGCTGTCATCACTCAGCGCTGGACTAGATGGCTATTTAAGGCGTCGGTTCTCACTCACATGTGTTCGTTCAAACACCTTTATCTGGATGCTAACCTTGCTTGAAGCTTCCATGCTTGCAAGCTTACTTCGCTGACGGAACCTCGCTGCGCTGATCCCTGTATCCCGCTACTGGATCATCCGCCTCTCCTGAACCACCCTTCGGCTGTATCGCTAATAGTGCTAAGTACCCCGCAGGGGAATTCTCTATAAACTTATACTAAGCTTACACTATCTAGCTCTGCATAGTAGAGACTGTTAATCACATCTGCATAAACTAGATTGCTAGCTCTTGAGACTACTGCTACTTTTCTGCACTGGGTTGATCTCTTTTGTTTGTCCACCTGCTATTCTATCATCTGCTATCATACAACATTGCTAAACCTTCCTGCATCCATCTGCTACAGTCTCACCTTCAAGTGTCTATCACCTACCACTTCCACTCAACCTATCCCTCAACCTTCATCATTGTGTTACCACATATATAAAGTCACTCTAGGAACCAGCTTGCTAATTGTGTGTATTTACTGGCTGAAATAAGACCTTCCACACATGATGAGTCATTGAGGTTGGGAATGGTATCTCAGCATATCTCTTACATGACTACTGACGTGGAACTATTTCTGCAGCTGAAAATCCACACCATATAAGAAACGCAGGAGCGTTACAGATTGAACGAACCCAAAAATGGATTCAGCAGAAATAACCACTCAGGTGACACAATTAAAACAGCAAGTATCTGCGTTAATACACGCACTTGCTGAATTAAAAGAAGACAATCAGGCTCTGTCGCAGCAGGTAATTAGACTGACACAACTTACCTCTGCTCAGTCCCCTGAACCCAAGATAAATCCCCCTTTGGTATTTACAGGCGATCGCAAAAAATTTCGCGAATTTAAAAACGCATGTGAGTTACTTTTTTTGCTAAAACCTCGTACCTACCTTACTGATCACATTAAGGTTTGTACTATTATTTCTTACCTATCAAGCGATCCTCGAGCCTGGGCAGATTCTCTTTTTGAGAAAAACGACCAGCTTCTCAACTCCTATGCCTTGTTCCTGGCAGAGCTCACTAGCCTATATGATGACCCCAATAGGCAGAGTACTGCTGATCTTCAGTTAAGATCCTTGAAACAAGGAAGGAGGCCTGTGGAAGACTTTGTCGCAGAGTTCAAGAGATGGACCCTTGATTCAGAATGGAATGATGCATCTCTGAAAACCCAATTTAGGCTTGGCCTATCAGAAGCCGTTAAGGACGAGCTCGCCCGAGCGGATCTGCCAAAAGCCCTGGATGCACTAATACAACTCTGTATTACCATAGATAGAAGACTACGAGAAAGAAAGGCTGAAAAGATGGGAATGCCATTATCCGTTTCCTCTCGGAGTCTGGCCGTTGACCCCGTTCCTATGGAGATAGGAACCATACGCCCACCGCTATCAACTATGGAAAAAGCCAAAAGACGAAATGAAAATCTCTGCTTGTACTGTGCATCCCCGGATCACAAGATAAACGTCTGTCCCCTAGTCAACAAAAAGAAGGGTGAGTGTTCACATGTCTCCCTAGGAGGATTGACAACTTCATTCACTAACCCCTACATTTCTGTTTTTTTGACATTACAGTGGGACCAGAACAGGATTACTACTAAGGCCATGATTGACACAGGATCTTGTGGAAATTATATGGATATATGTTTTGCTGCTTTAAATAAAATTCCTATTATTTCTAAACTCAAACCTGTCTCAGTGAGTCTTATTACCGGTGTTCCGTTATCCTCTGGTCCGATCACCGATCAGACACGGGCACTCCTAGTCACTATTAACGAGTCTCATAGGGAGACTTCTACCTTCGATTTAATACCATCACCCCACTTTCCCATTGTGTTGGGACTTCCCTGGTTGCACACACACCAACCAACGATAGATTGGAAGAAACGGTCCTTGACCTTCCCTTCTTGTTATTGCGAGGAAACGTGTAACCTCCCGTTTTCCGGGAAGATTCTGTCTGTGGTGACAAATGAGATTGCACCACTATGTTATCAGGATCTTTCTGAGGTTTTTCTTGAGAAAAATGCTCAAGCATTACCTCCTCATCGAGACTATGATTGTAGCATTGATCTACTCCCAAATAGCAAATTGCCGTTCGGTCATGTTTATCCTCTTTCACAGGATGAACTTGCCCATCTCAAAATCTATTTGGATGAGAACTTGGAAAAAGGTTTTATTAGACCTTCCACTTCTTCCACAGCAGCAGGACTCTTTTTTGTTCGCAATAAAGATTCAAGTCTCAGACCTATCATCGACTACAGGAAATTGAATGCTATCACAATAAAAGATTGCTATCCTCTACCGCTCATCCCTGAGCTCATTGAGCAGGTGCGTGGAGCTACCTATTTTTCAAAATTAGACCTGAAAGGAGCATACAATCTCATTCGAATCCGTGATGGACACGAGTGGAAGACTGCGTTCAGAACTAGATACGGATTGTTCGAATATCTTGTGATGCCATTCGGCCTATGCAATGCCCCTGCAGTTTTCCAACGATTTATAAACAATATTTTTAAAGACTTACTAGATGTCTGTGTTGTGGTATATCTGGACGATATACTTATATATTCACGGACCCTGTCTGAACACATAAGACATGTAAGACTTGTATTATCGAGATTGCTTGCACATAATCTTTATGTGAAGCTGAAGAAATGCTTGTTCCATAAAGATGAGGTACTCTTTCTAGGCTACATCATATCCAAAACAGGAATCGAGATGGACATGAGTAAAATATCCTGCATTCAGGATTGGCCTACACCAACTACACGCAAGGCGCTACAGCGATTCCTGGGATTTTCAAATTTCTACAGGAAGTTCATAAAAAACTTTTCTGCTATTGTGAGACCCCTCACACAGCTCACTAGCATAAAAATACCATTTAAATGGTCAGAAGAAGCAAATAAGGCTTTCCACTTGTTAAAGACAAGGTTTACTTCCGCTCCCATATTACGCCATCCAGACCCATCCCTCCAATACATTCTGGAGGTAGATGCGTCAAACCTGGCAGTAGGAGCAATACTCTCCCAACGACCTACCCTCACTTCACCACTTCATCCAGTCGCCTTTTTTTCTAAATCCCTGAGCAGTCCCGAGATAAATTACCCCGTGGGTGAGAAGGAACTGCTTGCTATAAAATTGGCTCTGGAGAATTGGCGACATTTACTCGAAGGCACCCAATTACCAATAATTATATACACGGACCATAAAAACCTCCAATATCTTCAGACTAGCAAAACTCTCTCGCATCGACAGGTACGATGGTCACTATTCTTTCTAAGGTTTAACTTCCTAGTGACCTACACACCAGCAGATAAGAACAAAAAGGCGGATGCACTATCACGACTAACTGAAGAAAACTACTTTGAAATTCCTTCCGCTCCTATAATACCTCACAAACGCATTAGTGGAGTTGTCCGTTCCTTGAAGGAAGAGGTTCTGCATGGTATAAGGTTGGATTCACCCCCACCACAACTAAATACCGATGCAGAAGGCTTCCTCTACTACAACGACAAACTTTACATACCACCTACCCTACGCACCAAGATCTTGGGATTATCGCATGATGTGCCTATGGCAGGACATATGGGTATGACAAAGACTTTCAATTTGATTTCTCGGCAATTCTGGTGGCCTGACATGAAAACATCTATACAAAAATTCGTCTCTTCATGCAATGTCTGTGCCAGGTCCAAAATTGACACTACGAGACCATCCGGTCTACTATGCAGTCTACCAATACCCCAAACTCCATGGGAGGTTCTGTCATTGGACTTCATCGTAGAATTGCCTCCTTCCAAAGGATTTAATACCATCTTGGTGTCAGTGGACCATCTGACAAAGATGGCACATTTCATTGCTATTCGCAGACTACCTTCGTCCAAACAAACGGCAGAACTCCTGATGAAACATGTCTTCAGATTACATGGTATCCCAAAAACTCTTTTGTCTGACCGTGGATCCCAATTTATTTCTAAATTCTGGCAAGAACTATGTCACATACTACGGATTGAGCGGAAGCTCACTTCTCCTTACCATCCGCAGACCAACGGACAGACTGAAAGAGTCAACCAATGCATCGAGCAGTATTTACGTTGTTACACTTCTTACCAACAGGATGATTGGTTGGATCTTCTCCCCCTGGCAGAATTTGCCTACAACAACGCAACTCACAGTACAACCAAGCAGAGTCCGTTCTACTTGAACTATGGGTTCCATCCCTCTATTCTCCCTCCACGCATCCTTCCTTCAAATAACCCAGTAGCCTCAGACTATCTTTCCCAAATAAAGGATTCTCTGGGTTTACTAAATACTACCATTGCACACGCTCACAGTCAACAAAAGAAGTACTATGATCTTCGTAGAAGACCTTCTCCACAGTATACTATCGGGGACCTCGTTTGGCTCTCAACAAAAAACTTGAGACTGAAGATCCCTAGCAAAAAGCTTGGACCTCTGTTCTTGGGACCTTTCCCAATCAAGAAACTTATTGGAAAAGCTGCAGTGCAGCTTACATTGCCAATGGACCTAAAAATCCATCCCATTTTCCATGTGTCGCTACTAAAACCCCATGTTCCGGACCAAGGAATAAGGCCTAATATTCCACCTCCCCCTCCTGTACAAGTTGAAGGTGGAGAAGAATACGAGATAAAAGAGATTCTGGATTCTCGTATCTACAGAAGAAGACTTCAGTACTTGGTTAGATGGAAGAACTATGGGCCCCAAGACGACACCTGGCTAAACACCTCTGACATACATGCCCCTAGATTAATCCGCAATTTTCATGCGAGATACCCAGACAAACCAGCTCCAGAGGCCTTCAGGAGCAGGCCTTAAGAGGGGGGTATTGTAATGTTCCGGTACCTTTGGTACCCTAAATTACACTTTCCACAAGTGTATGCGCCCTACCATTTACTTTTGGAAAGGTGCGCATACACCTTTAAGACTGGAGCTGTCATCACTCAGCGCCGGACTAGATGGCTATTTAAGGCGTCGGTTCTCACTCACATGTGTTCGTTCAAACACCCTTATCTGGATGCTAACCTTGCTTGAAGCTTCCATGCTTGCAAGCTTACTTCGCTGACGGAACCTCGCTGCGCTGATCCCTGTATCCCGCTACTGGATCATCCGCCTCTCCTGAACCACCCTTCGGCTGTATCGCTAATAGTGCTAAGTACCCCGCAGGGGAATTCTCTATAAACTTATACTAAGCTTACACTATCTAGCTCTGCATAGTAGAGACTGTTTATCACATCTGCATAAACTAGATTGCTAGCTCTTGAGACTACTGCTACTTTTCTGCACTGGGTTGATCTCTTTTGTATGTCCACCTGCTATTCTATCATCTGCTATCATACAACATTGCTAAACCTTCCTGCATCCATCTGCTACTGTCTCACCTTCAAGTGTCTATCACCTACCACTTCCACTCAACCTATCCCTCAACCTTCATCATTGTGTTACCACATATATAAAGTCACTCTAGGAACCAGCTTGCTAATTGTGTGTATTTACTGGCTGAAATAAGACCTTCCACACATGATGAGTCATTGAGGTTGGGAATGGTATCTCAGCATATCTCTTACATGACTACTGACGTGGAACTATTTCTGCAGCTGAAAATCCACACCATATAAGAAACGCAGGAGCGTTACAGTCTTTTGTTTACAGGAATGTGGTATTAAGTATCCCCCTAAGCAAAATGAGTGGAGGGGAGAAGCTGTTTGGTCCCCTGCGTGTGGGAAAAGGAACAGTGGTGTAGGTATCCTTGTCCAAAATAATAGGATAAGGATATTGGAATATAAGGTCATTGTACCTGGGAGGTGTTTGATGGTCCTCCTTTCCTTTGTTATATTTTGATTTCGAATTTTTAATGTATATGCACCTGCAGTGAGGCAGGAGAGAATTTCCTTCTGTGACGTGACGGTACGCACCGTCACTGACAGTGAAAAAACTATGTGACAGATAAATTGATGGTTTGGACTGCTTCAGTTGGTCAGACTTGTGACATATGCATGTCATCAGCTCAAACACCTGTCTTCCACGCATTGTAAATTATGCTGAATTGTTCACCTGTTGTTTACTGTGGGTTCTCAGTATTTACACTATAATAATGTATATTATATCTTGTTTTACCTTTGGTGCCGGCAGTCTGGGTTTCCATGCTGACTTGAGTACGCTGAGCTAATTAGCATGTGAATAATAACCTTGTCTAGATGGGATTAGACATAAGTCAGCTGTACCTTGTTAGCTATTCATTGTGTGATGTTTTGGGTAAATATTCATGTAGTGACCGACCTACTTCTAAAGTGTATAAAAGTCTGTTTGTTTTAATAAAGGAGTTAGTTGTTTCCAGTATACAAACTGTAAGGCTAGTTTTGTATGACAGCGGCTGGGATTTGATATCTATGTTCATGACTGTGAGGAAGCCGTATACTGATGGAAGACCACAAGTACAGTGTGGGTCTGAGGTTCCGTCACATTGGTGACAAGCGGTGGGATGCTTCCTGCAGTCTGGGACATCCAAACCTCCACCGGTATCCAAGGTCCGGGGAGCAGAAGAGGAGAGGTACAGATATCAGCCGCTATCGGAAGAGGAATTCAGAAAGGAGGTTGCGAGAGATGCAAATACAGCACAGGGGACCAGTTTCAGAGAAGGTCCTGCTGGGATGGCATGATTCAATCCGATTGGAACTCTGGGAGGAAGCGCTAGCCTGTGAGCAGCAACACCAGGGAAAAATCCTCCCCTCCTTCCAGGAAAGGTACTGGTCGCAGTACGAAGTGCGAATGGTGTTTTTGGGGAGACAACCGCATAAGGAATGGAAAGCTGAGTTAAGCAGGCTGATCCAGGAGGAGAGGCGGTTGGATGAGAGCTATAGAGCCCTCCGCTGGTATGTAACTCAAGTGTGCCCATGGACAGCAGATGACAGCCCAACGGAAGGCTTTTGCTACGGCGGCCTGGGACTGTTATTAGAGAGGCTGTCTGAGGACCCCTACTTTGGGAGCGATTTGGAGTGGCGTTGAGAGGAAATCTTGGAATACAGAGAACAGATGTTGAATGTTTTGAAAGGGCACTGGGCACTGGAAGAGTTGGAATTTCTAGCCAATCAGGAATGGGAGCTGGAGATCGCCTACAGACGGCTGCTAGACTCTGCTCAGCGCCGGGCCTGGGCTCCCCTTCCCTGGGAATATCCAGGAGTACCAGCTGACAGTCCAGAAATCCTGACTGAAGAGTTGGCAATGTGGCGGATGCAGCAAGTGCTGACTCACCTTGACGAACCTGTTTCTGCACAGGACGAGCTTGGATGGAGGAATGCATCTGATCAGCCGCTGGATAAAGGTATTGGAGAAGAGGAAGCCATCTTCATTCCCCAAACACAGATCACAGATTTAATTAACTTTCCATCGGAGGATGATATGGAAGATAAATCACCCGCCAAAGTGTTGGCACTGGGCCCAAGTGCCACCAGCACCTGCCCTGAACTTTCAGCAATTCCAGAGGCTGGGGATTTAATAGACTTTTCTGTTGAGGAGGAATCTCCCAGTGAGTCCACAGCAGAAGAAAGGGCATCAAGGCATAGCAATGCTGACCTCTGCCTGCAACAATTGGTGACCCAGGAAGATGTGTGCAAGGCCACTGACTTTACCAGTTACTTTCCTGCAGAACAGCGGGCATCAGGGCATAACATCACTGAGCTCTGCCCAACACCAACACCAACAGCAGCTTCAGCCTCCCTGAGAGAAGAGGCAGCTGACATTTCTGCTACGCCACTGACAGGGACACGGTATTTCAGGCCAGCAGCATGTGTGGAGTTACAAGAAACTTCTACAGCAGAAGCACTGACAACTGGACAGAGGGTCCAAGACCTCTGCCCTACACCTGTGGTAGTTCTGGAGGCCCAGGGTGAAAAGGTGGCGGTCCCTTCCCAGCAGCAGAGTGTATCCCAGAATGATGACACCAACCCAGCAGAAGGGCTGGCAACAGAGCAGAGTGCTGCTGGCCTCTGCCCTCAACTTACAAAGGATGGATTTCCTGAGCAAGTAGATGAGACTACAATTTCCACCTGTATACCCCAGGGATGCTGGGCAGTCGGCCCAAATCCCCAACAGCATGAGGGAGTGAGCCCAGCCACCCTGTCTTCTCTCCAGCAGCTGAAAGGACTCCAGGGAGAAGGGCCAGTCCATGCTTCTTCCCTACAGTGGGTATGTTCTACGAGAGAGGCAGAGGTTGGCTGGGTGAGTATTGCCCCCTTTGGGACAATTTTCTTGGGGTACTGTGTGGGTATAGACATTGGGGGGCTGGAACTACAGATTACCTTCAAAGTCAACCCGTTTGGGGTCCCCTCCTGTGTTAGTCTACTTCCGGAAGGGGAGAGATGTGACAGGAGTCACTTTGGTTGGGGGGCCCGTGGAACACAGCTTACCTGTGAGAGGTTGGAAAATACCTCTCTTAACCCCCTAGGCACTTCTTATGTGTAAGTCACCCTGTGTCTTTTGGGGACACAGGGTGACCAAAAAGCCCAGTCTGGCCTGCCCAAACCAGACTTCCACAGACTGATTGGCTACGAGAGCTCCATGTGCCTTGCCAGGACAAACTTACAAGCTATGTGGAACTTTGTCAAGGAAGCTGCCATGATGGATTGACTCTTTGGGACTTGTTACCCGACGAACTCAGGTACAGACCAGTTGGGGGTCTGGTACCTGGTTCGTCAACCTTTGGGGGGAAGATATGTGACGGTACGCACCGTCACTGACAGTGAAAAAACTATGTGACGGAAAAATTGATGGTTTGGACTGCTTCAGTTGGTCAGACTTGTAACAGATGCATGTCATCAGCTCAAACACATGTCTTCCACGCATTGTAAATTATGCTGATTTGCTCACCTATTGTTTACTGTGGGTTCTCAGTATTTACACTATAATAATGTATATTCTATCTTGTTTTACCTTTGGTGTCGGCAGTCTGGGTTTCCAGGCTGACTTAAGTACGCTGAGCTAATTAGCATGTGAATAATAACCTTGTCTAGATGGGATTAGCCATGAGTCAGCTGTACCTCGTTAGCTATTCATTGTGTGATGTTTTGGGTAAATATTTATGTAGTGACCAACCTACTTCTAAAGTGTATAAAAGTCTGTTTGTTTTAATAAAGGAGTTAGTTGTTTCTAGTATACAAACTGTAAGGCTAGTTTTGTATGGCAGCGGCTGGGATTTGATATCTATGTTCATGACTGCAAGGAAGCCGTATACTGACGGAAGACCACAAGTACAGTGTGGGTCTGAGGTTCCGTCACA